>NC_139011.1:45820270-46526170 GCF_964374135.1 Grampus griseus | reverse complement strand
AGGCTGGTGTCAGATTTAATATAAAAGACATTCTTAGAAATAATACAGTGATGTATTCTTGCCCTTTGAGAAAGAAAAGCACAGCTCATACCAAAGAGGATTCAAACTTGCAGTAGGTTTAAGTCTAGAAAACACAATATATCAGAGGCAGCTTGCCCAGTGAAATGTTGTGAGTTTTATCATTGTCATAAATATTTCTAAGAAACACTGAAGGATTTGAACCAAAAAGGATAAGCTCTCTATTTATAATAGTAATATGATAAAGTTAAAGAGGATATTGTATTGAAAACCTGGCTTTACTCCAGTCATTAGGAAAAGAAGTTGCAGACAGAAATACAGAATGACTAAGAGAACCCCCACGAATATTATTGTTTTCTTTTTACTTTTATTGAGCATGCCACTCACTCTTATAAGGATATTACTTGTATTAACACCTTTGCATGCATTAACCTTCTACAGTACTTGTCCCCATTTTGCAGATAGAAAAAAATGGCACAGAGACAGACAAAGTCAGAGCTGGGGTTAAAACCAATCTCAAGGATTTTAACAGCTCTGACATACTAAAGTTGGCATTGCATTGAGACAAAACTCAACCAGTAAACTGACCCTTTGAGAGCAGATCTAACAAATGAAGTAATGAAACTAGAAAAGTAATGACCCAGTGGGGCCATAACACCAACATACACACACCTCCAGTAATGTCAGTCCTAAGGGAGAATTCAGGAAGCATGAAGATTATCTACCTTGTCATCAAGTGGAAAAGGGATTCCACTTATTTGCTGAATTTAATGAATATCTTTATTTACTAGCTCTTCAGTGCCAAGTTTTAGACTACTAATTCAGTTGAAACATTTCAAAGGCTAGAAGAAAATAAAATAATATTTCTTAGTTTATGTTGCATTAAACTCCCTTCCCCAACAGTTATCAACTTGCAAGTCAAATTCAAAGTAATTCTTTCTCAAAATGTCTCCCCTCCTTGCATTGGCCTCCATGGAAGTCGCTCTATAAAAATCTATGTCTACACATTTTTTTGTTTCCATTTTAATGTTAATTCCAATCTTATAAAATAATATTCAAATAAATAAAAGGTATGGCTGGTAACTTTCAGGCACATACCAGCTATGAGATTTTTAAAATTATTTGCATTTGTATGCCTGTAAAAAAAAAAAAAAAAAGGAAGAAAAATTAGAGTTAGCAATTACAGTTCCTTTCACTCTCATAGATTTTAGATAACTACTCCTACTCCTCTACAATTCCCCTCATTTCTATAAATTTCCATGTTTTTCATCTTCTTGGGAATTCACCCAGACCATTTATATATTGTTATTACTATAAATATATATAAATGTATATAAAATTAATAAAGAGTAACTTAATGAACTCATAATAAATAATGTTAATTAAAATACATAGTAGGCTTCTATTAATTTATAAACTTCATCTGAATAATATATTGTTGACATCCTTCTGGAACATGGGGTTTTTTTCGGTATTTTAATGTCAAGATGTGTATGTTTTATTTTTTATTTTTTTTTAAAGGAATCTCATCTTTATTTTTTAAATTTTTATTTATATTGGAGTATCATTGATTAACAATGTTGAGTTAGTTTCAGGTGTACAGCAGAGTGACTCAGTTATACATATACATGTATAAGTTCTTATTCAAATTCCTTTCCCATTTAGGTTATTACGGAATATTGAGCAGAGTTCCCTGTGCTATACAGTAGGTCCTTGTTATGTATTTTAACTATAGCAGTGTGTACGTGTCAATCTCAAACTCCCTATCTATCCCTCCCCCCACTCCTCCCTCCCCAGTAACCAAAAGTTCATGCTCTGAGTCTGTCAGTCTGTTTCTGTTTTGTAAATAAGTTCATTTGTATCATTATTTTAAGATTCCACATATAAGCGATATCATATTACATTTGACTTTGTCTGACTTACTTCATTTAGTACGATAATGTACAGGTCCATCTATGGTTGCTGCAAATGGCATTATTTCATTCTTTTTTATGGCTGGGTAATATACCATTGTATATATGTACCACTTCATCTTTATCCATTCCTCTTGTGGTGGACATTTAGGTTGCTTCCATGTCTTGGATATTGGGGACAGTGCTGCCAGGAACATTGGGTGCATGTATAATTTCGAACCATGTTTTTCTCCAGACATACGCCCAGGAGTGGGATTGCTGGATCATATGGTAGCTCTATTTTTAGTTTCTTAAGGAACCTCCATACTGTTCTCCATAGTGGCTGTACCAATTTACATTCCCACCAGCAGTGTAGAAGGTTCCCTTTTCTTCACATCCTCTCCAGCATTTATTGTTTGCAGATTTTTTGATGATGGCCTTTCTGACTGGCGTGAGGTGATATCTCATTGTAGTTTGCTTTGCCTTTTTCTAATACTTAGCAATGTTGAGCAAATTTCATGTGACTCTTGGCCATCTGCATGTCTTCTTTGCAGAAATGTCAGTTTAGGTCTTCTGCCCATTTTTTGATTGGGTTGTTTGCTTTTTGATATTGAGCCACATGAGCTGCTTGTAAATTCTGGAGATTAATCCCTTGTTGGTCACATTGTTTGCAAATATTTTCTCCCATTCTGTGGGTTGTCTGTTCATTTTGTTTATGGTTTCCATTGATGTGCAAAAGCTTTTCAGTCTAATTAGGCCCCATTTGTTTATTTTTGTTTTTATTTCCATTACTCTAGGAGATAAGGAAAAATATTACTGAAATTTATGTCGCAAAGCATTCTGCCTATGTTTTCCCCTAAGAGTTATATAGTATCTGATCCTACATTTAGGTCTTTTATCCATGTTGAGTTTTTTTTTTAATTTACATGAAGCTGTCCAGTTTTTCCAGCACCATTTATTGAAGAAACTGTCTTTTCTCCATTGTATAGTCTTGCCTTCTTTGTCATAGATTAGGTGACCATAGGTGTGTGGGTTTATCTCTGGACTTTCTATCCTGTTCCATTGATCTATATTTCTGTTTTTGTGCCACTACCATACTGTTTTGATGACTGTGGCTTTGTAGTATAGTTAGAAATCAGGGAGCCTGATTGCTCCATCTCTGTTTCTCTTTCTCAAGATTGCTTGGGTTATTCAGGATCTTTTGTGTCTCCATACAGATTTTAAGACTTTTTTGTTCTAGCTCTGTGAAAAGTGCCATTGGTAATTTGATAGGGATTACATTGAATCTGCAGATTGCCTTGGGTAATATAGTCATTTTGATAATATTCTTCCAATCCAAGAACATGGAATATCTTTCCGTCCGTTTGTGTCACCTTTGATTTCTTTCATCAGTGTCTTATAGTTTTTGGACTACAGGTCTTTTGTCTCCTTAGGTAGGTTTATTCCTAGGTATTTTATTCTTTTTGAGGTGATGGTAAATGGGATTGTTTCTTTAATTTCTCTTTTCAGTCTTTCATTGTTAGTATATAGAAATGCAACAGACTTCTGGGTATCCTGCAACTTTACTGATTCATTGATAAGCTCTAGTAGTTTTCTGGTAGCATCTTTAGGATTTTCTATGTATAGTATCATGTCATCTGCAAACAGTGATAGTTTTACTTCTTCTTTTATAATTTGGGTCCATTTATTTCTTTTTTCTTTTCTGATTACTGTGGCTAGGACTTCCAAAACTATGTTGCATAAAAGTGGCAAGAGTGGACATCCTTGTCTTGTTCCTGATCTTAGAGGAAATGATTTCAGCTTTTCACCATTGATTATGATTATAGCTCTTGGTTTGTCATATATGGCCTTTATTATGTTGAGGTGTGTTCCCTCTCTGCCCACTTTCTGGAGAGTTTTTATTATAAATTGTTCAATTTTGTCAAAAGCTTTTTCTGCATCTATGGAGATGATAATGTGGTTTTTATTCTTCAGTTTATTGATGTGATGTATCACAGTGATTGATTTGCGGATATTGAAAAATCATTGCATCCCTGGGAGAAATCCCACTTGCTCATGGTGTATGATCCTTTTAATGTGTTGTTGGATTCGGTTTGCTAGTATTTTGCTGAGGATTTTTGCATCTCTTTTCATCAGTGAAATTGGCCTATAATTTTATCTTTTGTGGCACTTTTGTCTATTTTTGGTATCAGGGTGATTGTGCCCTCACAGAATGAGTTTAGGAGTGTTCCTTCATCTGCAATTTTTGGGAATAGTTTGAGAAGGATAGGTGTTAGCTCTTCTCTAAATGTTTGATAGAATTTGCCAGTGAAGCTATTTGATACTGGACTTTTGTTTGTTGGGAGTTTTAAAATCAGTTTCAATTTCAGTACTTCTGATTGGTCTGTTCATATTTTCCATTTCTTCCTGCTCAGTCTTGGAAGGTTGTATGTTTCTAAGAATTTGTCCATTTCTTCTAGGTTGTCCATTTTATTGCCATATAGCTCCTTGTAGTGGTCTCTTATGATCCTTTGTATTTCTGTGGTGTCCATTGTAACTTCTTTTTCATTTCTAATTTTATTGACTTGAGCCCTCTCCCTTTTTTTTCTTGATGAATCTGGCTCAAGGTTTATCAATTTTGTTTATCTTTTCAAAGAACTAGCTTTTAGTTTCATTGATCTTTTCTGTTGTTTCCTTCATCTCTATCTCATTTATTTCTGCTCTGGTCTTTATGATTTCTTTCCTTCTACTAACTTTGGGTTTTGTTTGTTCTTCTTTCTCTAGTTGCTTTAGGTGTAAGTTTAGGTTGTTTGAGATTTTTCTTATTTCCTGAGGTAAGATTGTATTGCTATAAACTTCCCTCTCAGGACTACTTTTGTTGCATCCCATAGGATTTGAGATCATTGTGCCTTCATTGTCATTTGTCTCTAGGTATTATTTTAATTATCTCTTTGATTTCTTCAGTGATCCACTGGTTGTTTAGTAGCATATTGTTTAGCCTCCTCGTGTTTGTGTTTTTACAGATTTTTTCTTGAAGTTTATTTCTAATCTCATAGCATTGTGGTTGGAAAAGATAAGCTTGGTATGATTTCAATTTTCTTAAATTTACCGAGGCTTGCTTTGTGGCCCAGCATGTGATCAAACCTGGAAGATGTTCTATGGGCACTTGAGAGTAATGTGTATTCTGCTGCTTTTGGATGGAATGCTCTATAAATATCAATGAAGTCTACCTGGTCTAATGTGTTATTTAAGGCCTGTGTTTCCTTGGTTGTCTTCTGTCTGGATGATCTGTCCATTGTTGAAAGTGGGTTATTAAAGTGCCCCACTATTATTGTGTTAGCATCGATTTCTCTTTATGGCTGTTAGTATTTGCCTTATATATTGAGGTGCTCCTATATTGGGTAAACATATATTTACAATTGTTATATCTTCTTGGATTGATCATTTGATCATTATGTAGTGTCCTTCTTTGTCTCTTGTAAGAGACTTTATTTTAAAGCCTAGTTTGTCTGATATGAGTATTGCTACTCCAGCTTCCTTTTGATTTCCATTTGCATGGAATACATTTTTCCATTCCCTCACTTTCAGTCTGTATGTGTCCCTAGATCTGAAGTGGTCTCTTGTAGACAGCATATACATGGGTCTTGTTTTTGTAACCATTCAGCCAGTCTATGTCTTTTGGTTGGAACATTTACATTTAAGGTAATTATCAATATGTATATTCTTATTGCCATTTTGTTAATTGTTTTGGATTTGTTTTTGGAGGTCTGTTTTCCCCCTCCTCTTTTGTTCTCTTCTCTTGTGATTCGATGACTGACTTTAATGTTGTGTTTGGATTCCTTTTCCTTTTGTGTGTGTATCTATTGTAGAATTTCAGTTTGCAGTTACCATGAGGTTTTGATATAGCAATCTATGTATAAACAAGATTGTTTTATGTTGCTGGTCTTTTAATTTCAAATGCATTTGCAATATTTTCTATTTGTGCTCTCCTCTTGCCACAATTGCTGGTTTTGATATCATATTTATGCGTGGATGATTTCCTACCTTTACTGTATGTTTGCCTTTACTGGTGAGCTTTTCCATTAATAATTTTCTTGTTTCTAGTTGTGGCCTTTTACTTTCCACTTAGAGAAGTTTCTTTAGCATTTGTTGCAAAGTTGGTCTGGTGGTGCTGAATTCTCTTAGCTTTTGCTCATCTGTAAACCTTTTGATTTCTCCATTGAATCGGAATGAGAGCCTTGCTGGGTAGAATATTCTTGGTTGTAGGTTATTCCCTTTCATCATTTTAAAAATATTGTGTCACTCCCTTCTGGCCTGCAGAGTTTCTGCTGAGAAATCAGCTGATAACCTTATGTGAAATCCCTTGTATGTTATTTGTTGCTTTTCATATTTTTTCTTTGTCATTAATTTTTGTCAGTTTGATTACTATGTGTCTCAGTGTGTTCCTCCCTGGGTTTATCCTGCCTGGGACTCTCTGCACTTCCTGGACTTGGGTGACTGTTTCCTTTTCCATGTCAGGGAAATCTTCAGCTATTATCTCTTTCAGTATTTTCTCAGGTCCTTTCTCTCTGTCTTCCCCTCTGGGACCTCTGTAATGCAGATGTTGGTGTGTTTAGTGTTGTCCCAGAGATCTCTGAAACTATTCTTTTCATTCATTTTTTTTTTAATTCTGTTCTGCAGTAGTGATTTCCACCATTCTGTCTTCCAGGTCACTTATCTGTTCTTTTGGTTCAGTTATTCTGCTATTGATTCCTTCTAGTATATTTTTTCATTTCAGTTACTGTATCGCTCATCTCTGTTTGTTTGTTCTTTAGTTCTTCTAGGTCTTTGTTAAACATTTCTTGTATCTTCTTGATCTCTGCCTCCATTCTTTTTCCAAGACCTCAGATCATCTTTACTATCATTACTCTGAATTCTTTTGGGGGCAGGTTTTCTATCTCTACTTCACTTAGTTGTTATTCTGGGGTTTTACCTTGCACCTTCATCAGGGACATATTTCTCTGCTCTCTCATTTGATCTAACTTGCTATGATTGCGGTTTCCATTCCACAGACTGCAGAATTGTAGTTCTTCTTGCTTCTGCTGTCTGCCCCCTGGTGGATAAGGCTGTCTAAGAGGCTTGTGCAGGCTTCCTGGTGGGAGAGTCTGGTACCTGCCCCCTGGTGGGTGGAGCTGCATATTGTCCCTCTGGTGGGCAGCGCTATGCTCAGGAAGACTTTAAGCAGCCTGTCTGATGAGGGGGTCTGTGTTCCTGCCTTGTTTGTTGTTTGACTTGAGGCATCTTAGCACTGGAGCCTACAGCCTGTTGGGTGGGGCCAGGTCTTGGGGAGACATTGGTGGCCTCTGGAGGGCTCATGCCAATGAGTACTCCCTAGGACTGCCACTACCCGTGTCTTCATCTCTGCAGTGAGCCACAGCTGCCCCTCACCTCTGCAGGAGACCCTCCAATACTAGCATGTAGGTCTGGTGCAGTCTCTTATGAGGTCACTGTTTTTTTCCCTAGGTGCTGGTGTGCATGAGACCTTTTTGTGCACCCTCCAAGAGTGGAGTTTCTGTTTCCCCCAGTCCTGTGGAATTCCTGCTGGCCTTCAAAGCCAGATTCTCTGGGGGCTCCTCCTCCCATTGCCAGATGCCCAGTCTGAGGAGCCTGATGTGGATCTCAGAATTTTCACCCCTATGGGAGAACTTCTGTGGTATAATTAGTTTCCAGTTTGTGGGTTGCCCACCAGCAGGTATGGGATTTGATTTTATCACAGTTGCGTCCCTCCTACCGTCTCATTGTGGCTTCTTTGTCTTTGGATGTAGGATATCTTTTTTTTGGTAGATTCCAGTGCTTTTTTGTCAATGGCTGTTCAGCAGTTAATTGTGATTTTGATATTTTTTGTAAGAAAAGGTAAGCTCACATCCTTCTACTCTGCCAACTTGTCTCCGTCTGTGAGACTCATATACATGAGCATATTTTGATTTACTTATTTATCTTTCTACAAAGGGATATTGAAGTTTGGGCCATTATTTTAAATATGTGTCTCAATAATTTCATCATATATGGTTCTTTGGACTCATATGCACATTTCACTATGTACTTATAATTGCAACTGTTCTGCCATAAGCCCTGTGAATTTTCAAGTAAACTCTTTTACCAAGTTATTCTCCAACATATTAAGTGATCTATGAGTGCCCCTGTTTCTTTCTCTGTGTCAATACTTTGTATTGGTGAGACTGTTGGCATATTGCGGTACTATATATACATATATATATACACACACACATACATCTACTAATGGGTGTGACATGGTTATTTTTTATCTTGCATTTAACAAATTTAGTTTTTGTATGTTTAGTTAGCCAATAAGTTTTCGTATTATACAATTTGCATTTACAAGATATTCTTCACTTGTTCTTCTGTTGGATTTTGAATTGTCATCTATGAACTTCTGTAAATTCTTCATATTGCTGGATAGTAATCTGTTGTCACATTATGAGCTATTTGCACTTCTTTCTATTTGTTGCTAGTCTTTCAAGAGAAGGTTTTTTTTTGGTCAGAAAATTCTTAACTCTCTTAATAACATATTTTTCTACATTCTGTCTAAATTATTTTGCTATTCATATTCAAGTATTTAAAGAAAAATATATTTACCATGAGAAGGATATTTAATTATATTTATTTGCCATATGGATAACCAATTATCCTATTATGGTTTATCAAAAAAATCTTTTTTCCTACTGATTTGCAATGCCCAATATGCTGTATATCACACATACCATCTAAAGTGTACATCTGTTTTTCAGCTACACATTCTTTTCCATGGGTATCACTGCACACCATGACAGTTTTACTATTCTAGCTTTAAAAATCCTACTTATCATTTTATGTTATTTAACTATTCTTGATAATTTAATAAAAATTTTATTACCACCTTGTCAACTTATAAATAATGCACTGTTAGAATTTTAAAAAGACTGGTATTGCACAATGACCTAAAGGACAAACTCCTTTGTATGTTTCTATCTTTAAGGAGACGATTTCACACATACAAAGTTACCTGTGCTTTCTGTCTTGTTTCCAGGTAAGAAAGTTCCTAGATATAAAAGTTTATTATTCAAAATGTGTCAAATATATATAAACTTCAACTAAATATTAAAAAAGCAACAGTACCAAATTTTTCAAAAAACGAGCAAAAATTTGAAGAGACAGTTCACAAGAATGATAAACAAATGAACAAAAAGCACATAATTGGATTCTCAACATTATTCTTCAATAACACAATTTAAGTCCACACTAAGGTATTAATACGTATCTTTTATAACAACAAAACAAACAATGCCCCAAATTTACAAGGATTTAGAGCAACTAGAACTCTCATACAGTCTTGCCAGGGATGTAAAAGGGTAAAACCACTTTGAAGAATTGTTTGGCAATTTTTGAAAAGAGTAAAACACAGTTATCTTGTGACACAATCATTCCACTCTTAAGTATATAAACAAATGAACTGACAAGGTATGATTTAACAAAGACTTGTACACGCATTTCTATAGCAGCTTTGGCTGCAACAACCAAAATTTAAAACCACTGAAATACCTATCAAAAGATGAATGGATGAACAAAATGTATATCTGACAATGGGATAATACTGACCAATAAAAAGAAATGAATTACTTATATACTTGAAGACACCGATAAGTTATATTAGTGAAAGACATAAATAAATACATATTGTATACTTCCATTTATGTAAAATTCTAGTAAGTACAAATTAACCTCTAGTCAAAAGCAGAGCAGTTGTTGTTCCAGGCATGGAGGGTGGTAGGGATGGTCTACAAAATGTAACATTCTATATGTGATTGTGTCAGAGATTTCAGTGGACATTTGTAAAACTAAAAGAATTACTGAACATAAATTATACTTTGTTGAAATTCATTTTTAACAATTACATATTTTCTACCCCAAAATAAATAATTTTAAAATAAATCCATTACATATAAGTTTTACAAGTCTATTATCATAACATAAGCTTTAATAATGAAAACACATGAAAGATTATAACATCATTACTCTTGAGAAAAAGCAAATAAAAACAGATGCCACTTTTCACTGTTAGTGTCAAAAACACGTGCTTTTATATACAGAAAGTCATTTGTTATTTTAAATATACTGTATAATAAAACTAATTTCTGAAATGGCTGAAGCAATGTAACATTCAATTTCACAAAACCATAATTTACAATAAAAGATATAATTGTTAATATCTTTTTGAGTTTACATTCAATATATTTGAAGAGTTTTACATAATTTTTATTTTCTGAATTTTCAACATTTAAGGTAAGATTAAATTTATTCTCTACAGGATGAATATTTCCCTAGTAGAAAATTTGGCTGATCTGAAATATGAGGTAAAAAATTAATAAAAATATGACGCTATGTAAAACTCATAATATTAATGAAAACCAACCCTTTCTACAAAAAAAGGCCATCTGTGTAACATTCCATACAAAAAATTAAATTTTATTTTTTAATTGTCCTTCTAGACACAATGATTTTTTTCAGTATTTCATTGTTTTCAGGATTTTCAGTTATACTTTATATATGTGTTTTAATAAGAATAATTTTTAATCTAAAATCTGGCCATTTTAATTTCCCTGCTTTATCGAAAAGATTACATTTTAATATAAAGTTTGGGATTCAATATATAAGTGAGAACATGGAAAACAATAAATTGTGATGCCCCCAAATTGTGTTTTTTCAAATAAACAGATAATAATGCTGTTAAATTCTGAAGTGACCCAGAATTTAAATGGTGCAAAGTGTTTTTTCATTAAGATTGAAATCACTATGATCAATCTAATAACTAATAAGACCAAAGTTAAAATTTTAAATATTCCATTCCATTTCTAAAATATTAGAAATTCTAATTCTGAAGTTTTGGCTGAAGTAAATTTTAAAAATAGGAAAGAGCTTTAATTAAGATAAAGTGTATTAATTCCAATATGTGATTGCTAGCAGTTCTGGCTGTTGACCTAAACAAAAAGGTAAAATGAGGCAAGTTCAAAATTGTCAAAACAAAAATGTGTTTATTTGGGAATAGCGGAGGAATTGTAATTCAGGACATGCAAATAGCAAGATACAGGTGAGTCAGCTGAGGGTTTGGGGTAGGCTGTAAATATGTGCAGAGAACGTAAAGAGGGGTGAGTTAAATGAGAGTTGGTTGAAATAAAAAACAAATGGAGGTTATGGGGAGGGGGAAGGGTGAGCTGGGACAGGGCGAGAGAGAGTCATGGACATATACACACTAACAAACGTAGTAAGGTAGATAGCTAGTTGGAAGCAGCCGCATGGCACAGGGATATTGGCTTGGTGCTTTGTGACAGCCTGGAGGGGTGGGATAGGGAGGGTGGGAGGGAGGGAAATGCAAGAGGGAAGAGATATGGGAACATATGTATATGTATAACTGATTCACTTTGTTATAAAGCAGAAACTAACACACCATTGTAAAGCAATTATACCCCAATAAAGATGTTAAAAAAAAAAAAAAAAAAAACGGAGAACTGCTTTGAAAATTCCCCGAGCAGACAAAACCAGTCCAGTCACACAAACAAAGCTCAATTCAGCTTATTTTCTGAGACCAACCTGATTGGGTCATCTCATGCCTCTGGTAAGCATAAGCAAAGTTTCTCAAGGTTGATATGAGGTAATCCCTGACCAACTGACCAAGTCCCTGTCATTTAACAAAGTTAGGTAATCAGGTAATCCCTGACCAACTCCCTGTCATTTAAGAAAGTTCCAATATTATCAGTTTTCTGTAAATCAAGCATTTACAGGAAGTCAATCTCTCTGTCCTTAAGGTTTGTTTTCCTGAGGGTACATGTGTGAGACTTTCCATTTTATATTCTCTGGTTCCATTCCTTCACATTTTCCCCTTTTGTTCAAGAGCTTTTGCGAAAAGCATCTCTGATCAAGTATCATTCAGCTGTTAATTTTTGTCAAAGGTATAGTTTTTTATAGGTGGATTGCATTATATGTCCCATGGATCTGAGGAGAGCTGTCCTCAGGTATTTTTCTCATGAAGCTGAGGAGCATCATGCTCAGGTGTCTTGTCCCACAGAGGAGGAAAATGATGGGGAGTTTCTTTGGCTTCATTTGAAAAGATTGAAAAAAGAAGAATCTCAGTTATGTCTTTCTGTGGTGGATGGTTTAGTTTCCATGGTCAGTCGAGTTTCAGGAAAAGCCTTGAAAGGAAAAGAATTTAAATTTGTAAATACATTTGTGAGGAAGGTATTTGTTTACTATTACAAAATAGTGGAAATAAACTGATGACCAGAAGCCCAGTGATAGCTATTGATTGAAATATGCTTCTCAACCAGTTTCCCTAACTGTTTATGCTTAATAGGTCAAAAATGTCCCAAGGTTCAGGAGCTTGGCCAATTTCTCCTTGGTATTGTCCTTTGTTATTTTTAGTTCTTGTGTTATTTTCCTGACCTATTGACAAATAACAGTCTTGGTGAAGTAGGGCACAAGTTCCCCCTTGCTGAGAAATGAGGAGATATTCAGTCTCTGAGGTTTTTTAATACTGCTTTTGAAAGGCTATTTATTTGGGTTTGTTGATATTTAAAAGCTTGGACAGAAGCATTGAAAGTGGTAGACATAACTATAAAAGGATTGTGAATTCGTTTTTCAAATTCTGCTGTTCCAACCTAAGGAAAAAGTTTTTGGTGAATGCATGCCCAAGCCCTTTCTATTTACTGTATTGTTATTTGTAGTCATTCAGCCAAACTATAACCTTCCCAGCTCTGATGTATCTTTTTAAGTTAATAAGAGAAAAATCCCAGATTAGGTATATAAGAAGTAGAAGGAAGAGTTTTTCTAATTTTGGAATCATGGGTGAGGGCAACAATCACAGTGTACCTTCCAATTAAGAGGAAGGATAGAGTATACATTTTTTTCCACATGAAAAAAAAATGCCCAATGTCTTGTAAGGATAAGGCATAATTGGGTCCCTTTGCTTAGATTCCTTTTCCTGGAATGAAAGAAGGCATCTCATGATCATAAATATACTTATTATACAGAGCACATGAGAATGTTTATTTGAGCACCTTAAATTTCTATAGATCTGAAGTAACAAGTGAACTGATCTAGTATAAGTAAGATTTTGGTGGAGGTCTGGAAGATCTTTAGGGGAGAAGCAAGTTTAATTAAGTTTCCACCATTCACCAGATTTTTGGTCAATTCCCAGTAACATACCATTGAGTGGGAGAACATCAGCTTCTCTTTTCCCAGTATTATTATTGTTTTCATTTCCATTGTGGAGTTACATTAAGGGAGGAGATGATATAAGCTTGTATGTTCCAATGGGGAGTGAATTCATGTTCCCAAAGATATATAAAATATTACAGTTACAATTTTTCAGTGGGAGATACCCTAGAGTTTTGCCATGCTCATCATTGTTTTTGAAACATAAAGAAAAGTTTGGGATAAGAGTCCAGACCTGAGTGAGGGGCATTCCTTTACGAGTTGGGGGTACCCAATGGAAAGCCGTAATATCTGGTGCCAATCTTCTGGAATGTAGGACATGTGCGGTTTCAAAGCTACCAAAGGAAAATCCTACATCTTTACCACATGTTTTACTGTCCTTCTAAAGACAGAAGCTAGGCCACCAGTCCATGTTCATCATGAGTATTGTTTGCTCTGGCACAAATCTAACAATCAGTAAGTTTAGTAGAATCAGAGAATTTTTGTAAGGTGTGGATACAAGGATGTGCTAAAGCTAAAGTAAAGGGCAGTAGGAAAACAAGGGAAAGAACAATTGAAGGCCTGAATGACATGATTTAACCAGATATAGAGTGAGAAGAAAAAAAAGAAATGTAAGTTATGCAGGCCCGGTCCATATATCTTAGGTAAGCTGTCTACTTCACATGCCATCTACTTCAGTCCCTAGAAATTTTCAGCTTTAGGTCACAAGTTAGTATACATGTCTCTTCAGATTTGGGGGCTTCTTTAGTTGTGACACATGAATCCTTGAAGTTTGGCTGCACCAGGATTAGTTAATATCACCTAAGGCAGGGTCCCTTCCAGCAAGGTTAAAGAAGAGTATTTTTGGAAATGTCTTTTCTGACAGATGAAACCTCTGGGCTATAAGGTGTGATGTTTGACATCTTTGTCTCCTGGAAGTGCACTGTGGAAAGACTGCTCTATCAGAGCATGGTTATTTTCTATGGGCTTGATTAGGCCTTGACAAAATTGAAAGATATCCTTCTTTATTAGCTGTGGGTCAAAAGAAGTGGGAGGCTAAGTGCATCAGCTGTCTTGTAATTATTTTAAAAGACATAAGTTTTTGCATCCTGAAGGAAGTAAATCTAAGATTTAGAAGAACCAACAGTAATACTCTTGGCCAGGGTATTTGGAGGGTTTCCACTAATTCAGCTAACTGAATCTTAATAATTAGATCTGTATACTTGGCCAGTCCTGAAGACTAAGCATGATAAGCACAATGAAGGTGCTACAGAACTGGCCAGACAATACAGACTTGTCAAAATATTTGATAAGTAAAGTGCATTCTCCAATCACTATGAAGTTCAAGAAGGGTTCCCCAGCTAGAAGTAACCTTTTCTAATGGGATTTAGCTACAGAAGAAGCAGTCACATATCTTCATGAAAAACTTCAGTCCAATGTGAAAATATACAAACCATTAGCAGCACATTCATGAGTGGGGGTGATTGCATGAAATCCGTTTCCCAAATCTTAGATGGTTCATTGGGTAAATGAAAATATCCAGGAATAGTTTGGATAGGTTTCCCTGGGTTAAATTTAGAACACATGGAACAAGCGAGATAAGCGCTTTCTGCAGCCTTATCAATGTTTCCCCACCAATATTGATTCATGAACATTATCATTTTATCTGTAGGCCAATGATTTAATTTAGGTATGATAGTAATAGAAATGTTAAATTTTCTAGAAGGACCAGTTTGTTACTGGGTCTGAACCAGAGTTTCTTTTCTTCATGATACCAGCAGACCTTAGATCTCCAATTTTCTTTTTCTTCTTCAGGGGCCAGTTGTATTTCCCTGGTGAATTCTCTTAGGTTGTCACTAGGGGAAGTAGTTTTCTGGACCATGAGAGAGGTTTGGTCTGTGGATCCTATAAGAGCAGCATTTTTGCAGAGATATCAGTGAGCTGCTTTACTTTGGATTCCAGAGAGAATGCCCCGGGACTTTAATAATAGCCAAAGCTGCATGCCAGAGTATGGCATCTCAACTTTGGGACATAAGGACCATTTTAAAATTTGTCTCCACTGGAAGTAAAGAAATCATGTTTCTATAACATTCCAAAATCATGGGCTACTCCAAAGGCATGACAAATACCAGTATAGACGTTTGCAATTTTACCTTCTGCTAGAATACATGCTTGAATAAAAGCGTATCATTCAGCTTGTTGGGCTGAAGTGGACAAAGGTAGGGGTGCAGCCACAAGGACCTCAAAAGGAGTTGATATTGCATATTCAGCACAATATTTGCTGTTTTCATTTTTCAAGTAAGAGCTATCAGTAAACCATGAACAATCGACATTTGTCAAGTGGGTTTCTTATAACTTATTACAAGGGGTTGATAGGTGATTCATCAAACTCAAATAGATATGGGAGGTTTTGTCCATGGAAGGAGGAAAAGGAGTAACTGGATTGAGGTTGTTATGATGAATGAGAGTGACATGAAGGTTGGTTAGCAAGAGAATATTTTTTATACATTTTTATTGAAATATAAATGCTTTACAATGTTGTGTTAGTTTCTGCTGTACAACAAAGTGAATAAGCTATATGCATACATATATTCACATATCCCCTCCATCTTGAGCCTTCCCTCTACCCTCCCTATCTCACCCCTCTAGGTTTTCACAAGGCACTGAGCTGATCTCCCTGTGCTATGCAGCAGCTTTCCACTAGCTAGCTATTTTACATTTGGTAGTGTATATATGTCAATGTTACTTTCTCACTATGTCCCAGCCTCCTTTTCCCCCACTGCGTCCTCAAGTCCATTCTCAACGTCTGCATCTTTATTCCTGCCCTACCACTAGGTTCATCAGTACCATTTTTCTAGATTCCATATATATGTGTTAGCATACAGTATTTGTTTTCCTCTTTCTGACTTACTTCACTCAGTATGTCAGACGCTACGTCTATCCACCTCACTACAAATAACTCAATTTTGCTTTTTTTATGGCTGAGTAATATTTCATTGTATATATGTGCCACATTTTCTTTATCCATTCATCTGTCGATGGACATTTAGGTTGTTTCTATGTCCTGGCTATTGTAAATAGTGCCGCGATGAACACTGTGCTACATGTATCTTTTTGAATTACGGTTTTCTCAGGATATATTCCCAGTAGTGGGATTGCTGGGTCATATGGGAGTTCTATTTATAGTTTTTTTAAGGAACCTCCATACTGTTCTCCATAGTGGCTATATCAATTTATATTCCCACCAACAGTGCAGGAGGGTTCCCATTTCTCCACACCCTCTCCAGCATTGTTTGTAGGTTGTTTGTAGATTTTCTGATGATGGCTATTCTGACCAGTGTGAGATGATCCCTCATTATAGTTTTGATTTGCATTTCTCTAATGGTTAGTGATGTTGATCATCTTTTCATGTGTTTATTGGCCATCTGTATGTCGTCTTTGGAGAAATGTCTATATAGGTCTTCTGCCCATTTTTGGATTGGGTTGTTTGTCTTTTTGATATTGAGCTGCATGAGCTGCTTGTGTATTTTGGAGATTAATCCTTTGTCAGTTGCTTCATTTGCAAATATTTTTTCCCATTCTAGGGTTGCCTTTTTGTCTTGTTTATGTTTTCCTTTGCTGTGCAAAAGCTTTTAAGTTTCACTAGGTCTGATTTGTTTATTTTTGTTTTTATTTCCATTTTTCTAGGAGGTGGGTCAAAAGGATCTTGTTGTGATTCATGTCATAGAGTGTTCTGCCTATGTTATCCTCTGAGTTTTATAGTGTCTGGCCTTACATTTAGATCTTTAATCCATTTTGAGTTTACTTTTGTGTATGGTGTTAGGGAGTATTCTAATTTCATTCTTTAACATGTGGCTGTCTGGTTTTCCCAGCATCAATTATTGAAGAGGCTGTCTTTTCTCCATTGTATATTCTTGCCTCCTTTGTCAAAGATAAGGTGACCATGAGTGCATGGGTTTATCTCTGGGTTTTCTATCCTGTTGCATTGATCTATATTTCTGTTTTTGTGCCAGCACCATACTGTCTTGATTACTGTAGCTTTGTAGTATAGTCTGAAGTCAAGGAGCCTGATTCCTCCAGCTCCATTTTTCTTTCTCAAGATTGCTTTGGCTATTCGGGGTCTTTTGTGTTTCCATACAAATTGTAAAATATTTTGCTCTAGTTCTGTGGAAAATGCCAGTGGTAATTTGATTGGGATTGCATTGAATCTGTCGATTGCTTTGGGTAGTATAGTCATTTTCACAGTGTTGATTCTTCCAATCCAAGAACATGGTATATCTCTCCATCTGTTTGTATCATCTTTGATTTCTGTCATTAATGTCTTATAGTGTTCTGCATACAGTCTTCTGCTCCTTAGGTAGGTTTATTCCTAGGTATTTTATTCTTTTTGTTGCAGTGGTAAATGGAAGTGTTTCCTTAATTTCTCTTCCTGATTTTTCATTGTTAGTACATAGGAATGCCAGAGATTTCTGTGCATTAATTTTGTATCCTGCTACTTTACCAAATTCATTGATGAGCTCTAGTAGTTTTCTGGTGGCATCTTTAGGATTCTCTATGTATAGTATCATGTCATCTGCAAAGAGTGACACTTTTACTTCTTCTTTTCCAGTTTGGATTCCTTTTATTTCTTTTTCTTTTCTGATTGCCGTGGCTAAAATTTCCAAAACTACGTTGAATAATAGTGGTGAGAGTGGGCAACCTTTTCTTGTTCCTGATCTTACAGGAAATGCTTTTAGTTTTTCACCACTGAAAGTGATGTTGGATGTGTGTTTGTCATATAGGCCTTTATTATGTTGAGGTAGGTTCCCTCTGTGCCCACTTTCTGGAGAGTTTTTATCATAAATGGGTGTTGAATTTTATCGAAAGCTTTTTCTGCATCCATTGAGGTGATCATATGGTTTTTATCCTTCAGTTTGTTAACTTCGTGTATCACATTGATTGATTTGCCTGTATTGAAGAATACTTGTCTTCCTGGGATACACCCCACTTGATCATGGTGAATGATCATTTTAATGTGTTGTCAGATTCTGTTTGCTAGTATTTTGTTGAGGACTTTTTCATCTATGTTCATCAGTTATACTGGCCTGTCATTTTCTTTTTTTTGACATCTTTGTCTGGTTTTGGTGTCAGGGTGATGGTGGCCTCCAGAATGAGTCTGGGAGTGTTCCTCCTTCTGTTATATTTTGGAAGAGTTTGAGAAGGATAGGTGTTAGCTCTTCTCTAAATGTTTGATAGAATTAGCCTGTGAAGGCTTCTGGCCCTGGGCTTTCGTTTGTTGGAAGATTTTTAATCACAGTTTCAATTTCACTGCTTGTGACTGGTCTGTTCATATTTTCTATTTCTTCCTGGCTCAGTCTTGGAAGGTTGTACTTTTCTTAGAATTTGTCCATTTCTTCCAGTTGTCCATTTTATTAGCATATAGTTGCTTGTAGTAGTCTCTCATGATACTTTGTATTTCTTCCGTGTTAGTTGTTACTTCTCCTTTTTTGTTTCTAGTTCTGTTGATTTGTGTCTTTCCCTTTTTTTTCCTGATGAATCTGGCTAATAGTTTATCAATTTTGTTTATCTTTTCAAATTAGTCTATAGTTTTATTGATCATTGCCATTGTTTCCTTCATTTCTTTTACGTTTATTTCTGATCTGATCTTTATGATTTCTTTCCTTCTGCTAACTTTGGGGTATTTTTTTTCCTTCTTTCTCTGATTGCTTTAGGTGTAAGGTTAGGTTGTTTATTTGAGATTTTTCTTGCTTCTTGAGGTAGGACTGTATTGCTGTAAACTTCCCTCTTAGAACTGCTTTTGCTGCATCCCACAGATTTTGGGTCATCCTGTTTCCATTGTCATTTTTTTCTAGGTATTTTTTGATTTCATCTTTGATTCCTTAAGTGATCTCTTGGTTATTGAGTAGTGTGTTGTTTAGCCTCCATGTGTTTGTGTTTTTTACAGATTTTTTCCTGTAATTTATATCTAGTCTCATAGCGTTGTGGTCAGAAAAGATGCTTGATATGATTTCAATTTTTTAAAATTTACCTAGGCTTAACTTGTGACCCAAGATGTGAACTATCCTGGTGAATGTTCCATGTGCACTTGAGAAGAAAGTGTATTCTGTTGTTTTTGGATGAAATGTCCTATAAGTATCAGTTAAGTCCGTCTGGTCTAATGTGTCACTTAAAGCTTGCGTTTCCTTATTTATTTTCTGTTTGGATGATATGTCCATTGGTGTGAGTGGGGTGTTAAGGTTCCATACTATTATCATGTTACTGTCGACTTCCCCTTTTATGGCTGTTAGCATTTGCCTTATGTATTCAGGTGCTTCTATATTCGGTGCATAAATATTTACAATTGTTATTTCTTCTTCTTGGATTGATCACTTGATCAATATGTAGTATCCTTCATTATCTCTTGTAATAGTCTTTATTTTAAAGTCTATTTTGTCTGATTTGTGTATTGCTACTCCAGCTTTCTTTTGAGGTCCATTTGCATGGAATATCTTTTTCCATCCCCTCATTTTCAGTCTGTATGTGTCCCTAGGTCGGAAGTGGGTCTCTTGCAGACAGAATATATACAGGTCTTGTTTTTATATCCATTCAGCTAGTCTGTGTCTTTTGGTTGGCGCATTTAATCCATTCACATTTAAGGCAATTATCTATATGTATGTTCCTATTACCATTTTCTTAATTGTTTTGGGTTTGTTTTTGTAGGTCCTTTTCTTCTCTCATGTTTCCCGCTTAGAGAAGTTCCTTTAGCGTTTGTTGTAGAACTGGTTCGATGGGGCTGAATTCTCTTAGCTTCTGTTTCTCTGTAAAGGTTTTAATTTCTCCATTGAATCTGAATGAGATCCTTGCTGGTTAGAGTAATCTTGGTTGTAGGTTTTTCTCTTTTGTCATTTAAAATATATCCTGTCACTCCCATCTGGCCTGCAGAGTTTCTGCTGCAAAATCAGCTGATAACCTTATGGGGATTCCTTTGTATGTTATTAATTGCTTTTCCCTTGCTGCTTTTAATGTTTTCTCTTTGCATTTAATTTTGGACAGTTTGATTAGTATGTGTCTTGGTGTGCTTCTCCTTGTGTTTACCGTGTATGGGAATATGTGCTAATGTTTTTTCTTTGCATTTAATTTTTGATAGTTTGCTTAATATGTGTCTTGGTGTGCTTCTCCTTGTTTACCGTGTACGGGAATGTGTGCTTCCTGGACTTGGGTGGCTATTTCCTTTTCATGTTAGGGAAGTTTTCGACTATAAGCTCTTCAAATATTTTCTCAGACCCTTGCTTTTTCTCTTCTTCTGGGACCCCTATAATTCGAATGTGGGTGCATTTAATGTTATCTCAGAGGTCTCTGAGACTGTCCTCAATTCTTTTTTTTAATTGGAGTAAAATTGCTTTACAATTTTGTGTTAGTTTCTGCTGTACAATGAAGTGAATCTGCTATACGTATACCTATATCCACTCCCTCTTGGACCACCCTTCTCCCCTCCCCGCACCCATCTAGGTCATCACAGAGCACTGATCTGAGCTCCGTGTGCTCTACAGCAGGTTTCCACTAGCTATCTATTTTACACATGGTCGTGTATTTATGTCAAACCTAATCTCCCAGTTCGTCCCATCCTCTCCTTCCCCTACTGTGTCTACATGTCAGTTCTCTTCCTCTACATCTCTATTCCTGCCCTTCAAATAGGTTCATCTGTACCCAGAAATCCCATTACTGGGCATATACCCTGAGAAAACCATAATTCAAAAGGACACACGTACCCCAGTGTTCATTGCAGCACTATTTACAATAGCCAGGACATGGAAACAACCTAAATGTCCAATGATAGATGTCCTCAATTCTTTGCATTCTTTTTTCTTTATTCAGCTTCACAGCAGTTATTTCCACCATTCTATCTTTCAGCTCACTTATCCGTTCTTCTGCCTCAGTTAGTCTCCCATTGATTCCTTCTAGAGAATTTTTAATTTCATTTATTGTGTTGTTCAACAGTGTTTGTTTGTTCTTTAGATTTTCTAGGTCCTTGTTAAATGTCTCTTGTATTTTCTCCATTCTCTTTCCGAGATTTTGGATCATCTTTATTAGCATTACTCTGGATTCTTTTTCAGGTAGACTGCCTATCTCCTCTTCATTTGTTTGGTCTGGTGGGTTTTTACCTTGCTCTTTCATCTGCTGCATATTTCTCTGTCTTCTCATTTTGTTTAATTTACTGTGTTTGGGGTCTCCTTTCTGCAGGCTGCAGGGTCATAGTGCCTTTTACTTCTGTTGTCTGTCCCCACTGGCTTGTGTAGGCTTCCTGGTTGGGGGCACTGGTGCCTGCGTTCTGTGAGTGGAGGTAGATCCTGTTCTTCTGATGGGCAGGGCCACTTCTGGTGGTGTGCTTTATGGTGTCTGTGAGCTTAGTATTACTTTAGGCAGGCTGTCTGGTAATGGGTGGGGTTGTGTTCCTGTCTTGCTAGTTGTTTGTCATGAGGCATCCAGCACTGGAGCTTGCTGGCCATTGGGTGGAGCCAGGTCTTTGTGTTAAGATGGAGACTGCTGGGCGAGCTCTCACCGATTAATATTCCATGGGGCTGGGAGTTCTCTGGTGGTCCAAAATCCTGAACTCAGCTCTCCCTCCTTGGAGGCTCAGGCCCGACCCCCGGCTGGAGCACCAAGACCCTACAAGCCACACGGTGTGGAAGAAAAGGAAGAAGAAAACAAACAAACAAAAAACCCAAACAAACGAACACACAAAACCCCAAGACAAGTGGTAAAAGCAAAACTAAACAGACAAATTACATAAAGAAACATACACACACGTACTCACAAAAAGAAAAGAAAAGAAAAAAAAGCAAAAACAAAGAAGAGAGCAACCAAATCAATAAACAAACCCAAAAATGAAAGCAAACACTAAAAACTACAAAACACATAAAACCAGAAACACATCAAATGCAGAAAGCAAACTAAAAAGAGGCGATGAAAGCATAAAACTAACCCACAAAAATCAAAAAAATGCAAAGATGAAAGATGAAAACAAAAGGAAAACATATAAAACAACAAAGTAGTAAAGTAAAAATAGAAAAATGTAGTTAAAAATAAAATGAAAACAAAGCAAAAGAAAGGAAAAAACAAACAAGGAAAAAACAGTGTAATGAAAAATTACCATAGAAATAGGAAAAAAATAGAATAGAAATATATTAAAAATAAAAGCATAAAAAAGTAAAAAATTAAAAGAATAATAAAAAAAGAACAACTGAACAACAAAAAAAGTAGTGATATTTTCCTGTGGCCTTAGCTGTCAGTGTCCTTGCCCACATAGTGAGCCACAGCCAATCACTGCCTCCACAGGAAGTCCTCCAGTACTTCTAGGTAGGTCTCTGGACCTACTGTGGGCACTGTGGGGCAAGCTCAGACTGATCTGACCTTACTCCCACATGTACTTGTCCCCAAAGCCCACAGCCTCAATTGTGGGAAAACTTGTTGTCTATTCAGGTATTCTACAGACGCAGGGTTTGCCAAGCCGATTGCAGGGATTTAATCCACTGCTTCTGCAGCTGCACGGGGAGATTTCCCTTTCTCTTCTTTGGTTGCACAGCCCCTGGGGTTTAGCTTTGGTTTTGGCCCCACCTCTGGGAGTGGGCCGCCCTCAGACATCTGTTCGCTGCACAGGAAAAAGGGTGCGAAAGCAGCAGCTGATTAGGGCTCACTTGCTCACTCAGGCTGGGGAGAGGGAGGGATATGGCAATCACAATCAGGATGTGCAGGGAGTGCCTGCTGTGGCAGAGGCCAGCATGAAGCTGCAAGAGCCTGAGCCGTGCTGTGCGTTCTCCTGGGGAAGTTGGCCCCAATCGCAGCACCCTCGGCAGTGGTGGGCTCCACAGGCTGCTGGGAAGGTGTGGGCAGTGACCTGCCTTGCACACAGGACTCTTGGTAGCAGCGGTGGACGGCAGCCTCTGGGATCAGATATAACAGCCACGGCTTGTGCTTGTGCTCACGTAGGTGTTGCCCTGCTGTCTGTGAGTGTGTGAAGCAGGAAGCTCCTATGGCGGGCCGCTCCTCAAGCACCCCGCAACAAAGGTCTCTTGCCTCTCTGGCAGGCCCAGCTTTTTCCCAGACTCTCTGCCAACTAGCTCTGGCGCACTAGCCGCCCCCCGGCTGTCCTCATGCAGTCAACCCCAGTCCTCTCCCTGGGTTCTGACCTCTGAAGACCAAGCCTCAGCACTCAGCCCCCACCCGCCCCGGCGAGTGAGCAGACAAGCATCTCAGGCTGGTGAGTGCTGGTCTGCACCGATCCTCTGTGTGGGAATCTCTCCGCTCTGCCTCTGCACCTCTGTTGCTGCTCTCTCCTCTGAGGTTCCAGAGCTACCCCGCAGTCCCCGCCAGGGAATGGTATTCCTAGTGTGTGGAAACATTTCCTCCTTCACAGCTCCCTCCCACTGGTGCAGGTCCCGTCCCTATTCTTTTGTCTCTGTTTTCTCTTTTTTTCTTTTGCCCTACCCAGGTATGTGGGGAGTTTCTTGCCTTTTGGGAGGTCTGAGGTCTTCTGCCAGCGTTCAGTAGGTGTTCTGTAGGAGTTGTTCCACGTGTAGATGTATTTCTGGTGTATCTGTGGGGAGGAAGGTGATCTCCGCGTCTTACTCTTCCGCCATCTTCCCCTCCCAGGTATCCGTTTTTTCTAGACTTTTCTTTCTTCAGCTCACAAAGGGGCCCCTGAGGATTAAGCAGAGGAACGTCAGGTTTTCTTCCAGGCCAGCTTCAGCCCTGGGATGTTCAGGGCAGACTCTCATTACAAACCTCAGTTTCTGAGGCTCCTGGCTTATGGCCATTTAGTATAGAAGGAGGCTCCTGGCTGGGGATGGCTCAGACAAAACGATGCAGGTTCTAATCTGTGGCAGTGGGCAGTGGGGGGGGGGGTGTCAGTGCAGGAAGAGGCATTCGCTGCCTTAGGCATTTAAACCATTGCCTTCTCTTCAGGATGGCTCACCTGCAAGATTCTGTGGGGTCCGCCTCCTGGCACCATGCTACAATTGCCGGATTTTGGGTCTGGAGCAACCCAGGTCTTCGTCCGGCATTTCCGGAGAGTGCTTTCTCTTCGGAGCACGTCTGGGGACTGGCTTCTCTGCTTCCACCTTGGCTGGCGTGGCCAAAGGAGCATCTTCCATGGGGAAGAGAGGGAAGACATTCCAGTTTGGAAGAATAAAAGCAAAGACACACTCTTCTCTACCTTGTCCTGCCCCAAATATAAATTCATAGCACCCTCACATTTTTACAACTATGGGCTTAAAAAGACCAGGAGCTTAAGGGGCCTACCCAGTGTTACACAGGTAGTGGAGAGGTGTTCTGTTCAATGGTTAGGTTCATGTTGGGGCTCCGGATTTACAGCTGATAGGAATGTGAGGACAAGCTCATGCCATTTCAAACATTTCCAAGTGATACTGAGAGAGATGTTAAGGTGCAAAATGAGGGTGCTGAATGACCTCACAAAGTGGGAATGGTGGGCCCATTTTAACATGAAATTGAAAAGAAATTCATGACAAAAGGACATCTTAGAAAATGACAACATAATCATAACACTCCCCTCTCCCATGGAAGTAAAATTCATTAGAATCCTCTCTCTCTCTACCATGAAAGGATGAGATAAAGTCTCAGCAGCAGCCCCCGTGAAAAACATGGTCAACAGGGTGAAGAGGTGTTACTAAGACCATATGGTGCGACTCAGAGAAGCAAAGAGACAACTCTGCCCTTAGCCTGATGAGGCCCACAGGAAGGAACATTTGTGGCAACCTTGGATAGTGTGGCAATGAGAGAGAACCTTCTTTAGGAGGGGACTCCCTGCTGCCGACCTTGAAAGAGCAAATATGGGACATTCGTTTACTGTGGCTCTTGCAGAGGCGATGTGCCCAGAGGTTGGGCCACCCTGCTTGACAATCAAAGCACCTTGTATTCCTGTGCTGCTTGAAAGCTCCAATCGCCGGATTTTGGGTCTGGGGCAACCCAGGTCTTCGTCCGACCATTCCAGAGAGTGCTTTCTCTTCGGAGCACGTCTGGGGACTGGCTTCTCTGCGTCTACCTTAGCTGGCGTGGCCAAAGAAACATCCCCGTAGAGCCGGTAGCCACCAACCAGGCAGTATGTCTCCCCGTGCCAGCCCAACTGCGTTTCTCCATACCCGTGGTACAGGACATGGTAGTGACCAGGTGTAGGACGAGAAACGGGAGGCACTACTGCTGCAAAGAAAATCAGAACTGATCAGTCACTTCTGCTGTGCACAGTCTCCTGCCAGAATTTCCCTCTCTCATGTCTCTCCCAGTTTCTGGCTGAACACCTTTTAATCTACTTGACGTCCAAAACACAGCCTTGGCCCATCATCTCTATGAGTCCCTAGAGAAGGGACACTGGCTGCAAAAGCAATCCCTAGAGCCTAGGGCTGCAGCAGATGAGGAAGTCTCTTCACCGTTCCCAGGGAAAACAGTAGAACCCGAAAGTAATTGCAATCATGATCCTCTCCATCTCTCCCTTCCGCAACAGAGAAAACATTTCTTGCAGTCTGTCACTTCTGAGGCTTTCATGGAAATGTCTTTCAAGTTTTGGAAAAAAATAATCTAATATAAATTTGTTAAGAACTCTGCCCACCTTGGCAACCCCTCTTGGGCCCCATTTATACTGCCTATTTCAACCACACTGAACTCTAGCTGTCTAATACTTTTATGTCGATTAGAACAAGGACAAATACTGAGGCAGAGTGATCAGGAGACTCAGAACCGGGTTCTGGGTACAAGTCTAGGCTCACATCAACCCAGCCTCCTGGGACACCATCTCCTCAGCCCTCCAGTCTCATTAGCACTTCATCACCCCCCCTTCGTTCTTATGGTCTTCCCATCAATATGGCAACACCCTCTCCCCTAGTACTCAGCAACTCAGTAAGGGATGTGTCTGAGGGGACCGATATAGATGTCTCCATGATAGCACAGTGGTGCCTGGGTTTGAAGGTGCGGTTCAAGAGTGGCCCTGTTCCTCAAACCGCTCCATTTACAATTTGCCAACAAAAATGCACTTGTCTTTTGTTAAGAGGCCAATCAGGAAAGGGTCTGAATGGAAGCATCCTGTAGCCCAAAGGGTAAGGCTACATTTATAAAGCTCAGAACCGTCCTGCACACTTGTCCAGGGATGACCTTTCACTTGTCCTCAGCAGTGAGAACTGTGCGTCCCTGAAGGCGTCCCAGGTCACCGGTATTACTTACATCTGGGAAAGTGCTCAGCTGTACGTAGTTGGCAACCCCCACAGGAACATGTGCCAGCCAGGTGAGGTTGTGTGTGTATCATATCTCATGTAGAGTTGCCCTGTCTGGGTGTACCTGCTGCACTGCCCACCCAGGGAACAGAGCACAGGTTAGAGTACACATACACTATCCGGTCACACATTCTCACACAGACAGCCAAAAAGATTGGTATCTGGTGGAGAACTGGTAGAGAAGTTTCTCTGAGTGCAGCCCGTTTGCACAGTTATGCTGCCATGGAAACTCTGAGAACGCCTGTGACGGCATCACTACCCAGTGAGGTCATATATGGAACCTTTGACTTGAGGGGCAGGCTTGAGGAGGAGGGACAGTTTTGTGGAGGAGAACAGGGTAGAGGCAAAGGTACTCTGCCTCGCCCCTCACCCTGGGCCTCCCCACCCATGCCCTAGTGTAGTAGACACCCCACGTGGGGTGTGCCGGTGGGCTGGCACAGCCACAAGGGGCCACAGGAGGGCAAGAGAGACCCATATTCTGAGTTTGGCTTGAGAGACAAGATTAACGTAAGAGACAGCTAGGTTGTATGGCACTGACCCTAAGAGGCAGAGATTTGTGTGGCCTGGGGAATCAGGGAAGGCTCCTTGGCAGTCGGCCTGAAGGACAAGTGAGATTTGGACCCATGCGGAAGAGAGGGAAGACATTCCAGTTTGGAAGAATAAAGGAAAAGACACACTCTTCTCGACCTTGTCATGCCCCAAATATAAATTCATAGCACCCTCACATTTTTACAACTGAGGACTTAAAAAAACCAAGAGGTTAAGGGGCCTACCCAGTGTTACACAGGTAGTGGAGAGGTGTTCTGCTCAATGGTTAGGTTCATGTCGGGGCTCCAGATTTACAGCTAATAGGAATGTGAGGACAAGCTCATGCCATTTGAAATATTTCCAAGTGATACTGAGAGTGATGTTAAAGGTGCAAAATGAGGGTACTGAATGACCTCACAAAGTGGAAATGGTGGGCCCATTTTAACATGAAATTGAAAACAAATTCATGACAAAAGGACATAATAGAAAATGACAACATAATCATTACATTCCCCTCTCCCCTAGAAGTAAAAATCATTAGAATCCTCTCTCTCCACCATGAAAGGATGAGACAAAGACTCAGCAGCAGCTCCCATTGAAAAACATGGTCAACAGTGTGAAGAGGTGTTTCTAAGACGATTTGGGCCGGCTCAGAGAAGGAAAGAGACAACTCTGCCATCAGCCTGATCAGGCCCACAGTAAGGAACAGTTGGGGCAGCCTTTGATAGTGTGGCAATGAGAGACAACCTTCTTTAGGAGGGGACTCCTTGTTGCCGACTTTGAAAAAGCATAGATGGGACATTCGTTTACTGGGGCTGTTGCAGAGGCGATGTGCCCAGGAGGTAGAGACTGCTTCGACTACCATTTTAGAGGTTGGGCCACCCTGGTTGAAAACCACAGCACCTTCTATTCCTAAACTGCTTGAATCAGCGGGTGCACGTTAGGACACACGAAGTCAGGCCCCATTGGAGCAGACTGCCTTTGGGAGTGGTAGAATGTAAAATGAGAAGGGGAATGCTCTGGAGGAGCTTTGTCATGGCAGATGGGCCAGCATGAGACCATTCAGATTCTCCAAGGCTCCAGAGATTACTTGGCTGGGAGCATCCCTCTGATGTGGTGGGGGAACTTCTACCTTAATAGGACGTGGCTGGGCATCTGGGGGAGGCAGAATAAATGGTTTATTAACTACGAGAGCGAGAGACTCACCTGGGGGGTTCCACAAAAGCACTTAAAAAGACTTGTACCTGGATTCTTGAGCCAACCCTAAGAAAACTTATCTAGATGTGGAGTAGGGCTCAGAAAGCTGCACTTTTAATAAGCTTCCTGGGCAGTCCCACCACAGTGGTCCATGGATAGAATGACCAAATTATTGTGTATTCTCAGTTGCTTTTGGGAGTCAAAGTGGGCAATATGAGAAACTGCAGCAGCCCTACGTATAAACAGGGAATATTCAAGGCAAACAGAGGTGTTTAGTTATTCTATGCATGAATCAGATTTGAGAAAAGCTAGCCTGCTGGTTAAAGAACACAACCCTTCCGACACACAGACCAGATTCTGTCCTACTTACTTGTGTGATTTTGACCAAGTTCTTTTATCCTTCTGACTGTTTCTTCATATGGAAAAGAGCTATGGCTGTACATTTAGCACAATATTCTCTTTTGGCAAAAGTTGCTCTGGGTCCATTTGTGTTCTCTGCAACTTAATCCTTTCCAGTGCGCAAGCATTTTTAAGTTGTTTGGTGAAGTATTACATTTGACTTTCAACTGTTCATTACTTTGGGCAAAGCTTATGTAGTGCTGCAGAGACTACAACCTATGCAGAGATAGTGAGGGGATGTTATAAGCTTATTCTGCCGGTTTATTCAAAAGTTTAACCCTTTCTCCTTTTCCTCAACCTGCCACCAAGAGATGAGAAAGAAGGCAGAGCCTGGAAATGCACACCAAGCAATACTTCTGGGGAGTTAGTTGGAGCGGGAGGGCTGCCGCCTGAGCCCAGCTCTGCTTAGCCGTGCAGGTCGGCGGCGTGTCCAGCGGCTGTGGCGGAACCCGAGGGTGCTGGGCATGGGCCCGTGTCACGGCTGCACTGGAGCGGTAAGTGAGGGCCATGGGCCGTTCTTGCGCGGCCGCCACATTCCCAGACCGGCCGCCAGCCCTCCTGGTTCCTTCACCGCTCCGCACCGCCGGGAGCCGGGAGCCCAGAGCAGCCCGCAAACGGGCACCTGCGCCCACCGCCCAGAGATACATCTACACGTGGAACAACTCCTACATAACACCTACTGAACACTGGCAGAAGACCTCAGACCTCCCAAAAGGGAAGAAAGTCCCCACGTACCTGGATGTGTGTATGAAAGGCTCTTGGTGCTGCAGCCAGGAGTCAGTGCTGTGCCTCTGAGGTGGGAGAGCCAACTTCAGGACACTGGTCCACAAGAGACCTCCCAGCTCCACGTAATATCAAATGGCGAAAATCTCCCAGAGATCTCCATCTCAACAACAGCACGCAGAATCACTCAACGACCAGCAAGCTACAGTGCTGGACACCCTATGGCAAACAACTAGCAAGACAGGAACACAACCCCACCCATTAGCAGAGAGGCTGCCGAAAATCATAGTAAGTCCACAGAAACCCAAAAACACACCAACAGACGTGGACCTGCCTACCAGAAAGACAAGATCCAGCCTCATCCACCAGAACACAGTCACTACTGCCCTCCACCTGGAAGCCTACACAACCCACTGAAACAACTTTAGCCACTGGGGACAGACACCAAAAACAAAGGGAACTATGAACGTGCAGCCTGCAAAAAGGAGACCCAAAACACAGTAAGATAAGCAAAATGAGAAGACAGAAAAACACACATCAGATATAGGAGCAAGATAAAAACACACCAGACCTAACAAATGAAGAGGAAATAGGCAGTCTACCTGAAAAAGAATTCAGAATAATGATAGTAAAGATGATCCAATATCTTGGAAATAGAATAGACAAAATGCAAGAAACATTTAACAAGGACTTAAAAGAACTAAAGATGAAACAAACAACGATGAACAATACAAGAAATGAAATTAAAAATACTCTAGATGGGATTAATAGCAGAATAACAGGCAGAAGAATGGATAAGTGACCTGGAAGATAAAATAGTGGAAATAACTACTGCAGAGCAGAATAAAGAAAAAAGAATGAAAAGAACTGAGGACAGTCTCAGAGACATCTGGGACAACATTAAACGCACCAACATTCAAATTATAGGGGTTCCAGAAGAAGAAGAGAAAAAGAAAGGGACTGAGAAAATATTTGAAGAGATTATAGTTGAAAACTTCCCTAATATGGGAAAGGAAATAGTTACTCAACTCCAGGAAGCACAGAGTCTCATACAGGATAAATCGAAGGAGAAATATACCAAGACACATATTAATGAAACTGTCAAAAATTAAATTCAAAGAAAACATATTAAAAGCAGCAAGGGAAAAACAACAAATAACACACAAGGGAATCCCCATAAGGTTAAAAGCTGATCTTTCAGCAGAAACTCTGCAAGCCAGAAGGAACTGGCAGGACATATTTAAAGCGATGAAGGAGAAGAACCTACAACCAAGATTACTCTACCCAGCAAGGATCTCATTCAGATTTGATGGAGCAATTAAAAGCTTTAGAGACAAGCAAAAGCTGAGAGAGTTCAGCACCACCAAACCAGCTTTACAACAAAGGCTAAAGGAATTTCTCTAGGCAAGAAACCCAACAGAAGGAAAAGACCTACAAAAACGAACCCAAAACAATTAAGAAAATGGGAATAGGAACATACATATAGAAAATTACCTTAAATGTAAATAAACTAAATGCTCCCACCAAAAGACACAGATTGGCTGAATGGATACAAAAACAAGACCCATATATATGCTGTCTACAAGAGACCCACTTCAGACCTAGAGACACATACAGACTAAAAGTAAGGGGATTGAAAAAGATATTCCATGCAAATGGAAACCAAAAGAAAGCTGGAGTAGCAATTCTCATATCAGACAAAATAGACTTTAAAATAAAGACTATTAGAAGAGACAAAGAAGGACACTACAAAATGATCAAGGGATCGATCCAAGAAGAAGATATAACAATTGTAAATATTCATGCACCCAACATAGGAGCACCTCAATACATAAGGCAAATACTAATAGCCATAAAAGGAGAAATCGACAGTAACACATTCAGAGTAGGGGACTTTAACACCCCACCTTCACCAATGGACAGATCATCCAAAATGAAAATAAATAAGGAAACACAAGCTTTAAATGATACATTAAACAAGATGGACTTAATTGATATTTATAGGACATTCAATCCAAAAACAACAGAATACACATTTTTCTCAAGTGCTCGTGGAACATTCTCCAGGATAGATCATATCTTGGGTCACAAATCAAGCCTTGGTAAATTTAAGGAAATTGAAATTGTATCAAGTATCTTTTCCGACCAAAACGCTATGAGACTAGACTTCAATTACAGGAAAAGATCTGTAAAAAATACAATCACATGGAGGCTAAACAGTGCACTACTTAATAACGAAGTGATCACTGAAGAAATCAAAGAGGAAATCAAAAAATACCTAGAAACAAATGACAATGGAGACACGACGACCCAAAACTTATGGGATGCAGCAAAAGCACTTCTAAGAGGGAAGTTTATAGCAATACAATCCTACCTTAAGAAACAGGAAACATCTCGAATAAACAACCTAAACTTGCCTCTAAAGCAATTAGAGAAAGAAGAAGAAAAAAAAACCCAAAGTTAGCAGAAGGACAGAAATCATAAAGATCAGATCAGAAATAAATGAAAAAGAAATGAAGGAAACAATAGCAAAGATCAATAAAACTGAAAGCTGGTTCTTTGAGAAGATAAACAAAATTGATAAACCATTAGCCAGACTCATCAAGAAAAAAAGGGAGAAGAGTCAAATCAATAGAATCAGAAATGAAAAAGGAGAAGTAATAACTGACACTGCAGAAATACAAAAGATCATGAGAGATTACTACAAGCAACTCTATGCCAATAAAATGGACAACATGGAAGAAGTGGACAAATTCCTAGAAATGCACAAGCTGCCAAGACTGAATCAGGAAAAAACAGAAAATATGAACAGACCAATCACAAGCACTGAAATTGAAACTGTGATTAAAAATCTTCCAACAATCAAAAACCCAGGACCAGATGGCTTCACAGGCGAATTCTATCAAACATTTAGAGAAGAGCTAACACCTATCCTTCTCAAACTCTTCCAAAATACAGCAGAGGGAGGAACACTCCCAAACTCATTCTACGAGGCCACCATCACCCTGATACCAAAACCAGACAAGGATGTCACAAAGAAAGGAAACTACAGGCCAATATAACTGATGAACATAGATGCAAAAATCCTGAACAAAATACTAGCAAACACAATCCAACAGCACATTCAAAGGATCATACACCATGATCAAGTGGGGTTTATTCCAGGAATGCAAGGATTCTTCAATATACACAAATCAATCAATGTGATACACCATATTAACAGATTGAAGGAGAAAAACCATATGGTCATCTCAATAGATGCAGAGAAAGCTTTCGACAAAATTCAACACCCATTTATGATAAAAACCCTGCAGAAAATAGGCATAGAGGGAACTTTCCTCAACATAATAAAGGCCATATATGACAAACCCACAGCCAACACCATACTCAATGGTGAAAAACTGAAAGAATTTCCACTAAGATCAGGAAAAAGACAAGGTTGCCCACTCCCACCACTCTTATTCAACATAATTTTGGAAGTTTTAGCCACAGCAATCAGAGAAGAAAAGGAAATAAAAGGAATCCAAATCGGAAAAGAAGAAGTAAAGCTGTCACTGTTTGCAGATGACATGATACTATACATAGAGAATCCTAAAGATGCTACCAGAAAACTACTAGAACTAATCAATGAATTTGGTAAAGTTGCAGGATACAAAATTAATGCACAGAAATCTCTTGCATTCCTATACACTAATGATGAAAAATCTGAAAGTGAAATCAAGAAAACACTCCCATTTACCATTGCAACAAAAAGAATAAAATATCTAGGAATAAACCTACCTAAGGAGACAAAAGACCTATATGAAGAAAATTATAAGACACTGATGTAAGAAATTACAGATGATACAAATAGATGGAGAGATATACCATGTTCTTGGATTGGAAGAATCAACATTGTGAAAATGACTCTACTACCCAAAGCAATCTACAGATTCAATGCAATCCCTATCAAACTATCACTGGCATTTTTCACAGAACTAGAAGTAAAAATTTCACAGTTTGTATGGAAACACAAAAGACCCCAAATAGCCAAAGCTACCTTGAGAACGAAAAACGGAGCTGGAGGAATCAGGCTACCTGAGTTCATACTCTACTACAAAGCTACAGTAATCAAGACAGCATGGTACTGGCACAAAAACAGAAAGATAGATCAATGGAACAGGATAGAAAGCCCAGAGATAAACCCACGCACATATGGTCACCTTATCTTTGATAAAGGAGGCAGGAATGTACAGTGGAGAAAGGACAGCCTCTTCAATAAGTTGTGCTGGAAAAACTGGACAGGTACATGTCAAAGTATGAGATTAGATCACTCCCTAACAGCATACATAAAAATAAGCTCAAAATGGATTAAAGACCTAAATGTAAGGCCAGACACTATCAAACTCTTAGAGGAAAACATAGGCAGGACACTCTATGACATAAATCACAGCAAGATCCTTTTTGACCCACCTCCTAGAGAAATGGAAATAAAAACAAAAATAAACAAATGGGACCTAATGAAACTTCAAAGCTTTTGCACAGCAAAGGAAACCATAAACAAGACCAAAAGACAACCCTCAGAATGGGGGAAAATATTGCAAATGAAGCAAGTGACAAGGAATTAATGTCCAAAATTTATAGGAAGCTCATGCAGCTCAATAACAACAACAAAAAAAAAACAACGAAATCCAAAAATGGGCAGAAGACCTAAATAGACAATTCTCCAAAGAAGTTATACAGACTGCCAACAAACACATGAAAGAATGTTCAACATCATTAATCATTGGGGAAATGCAAATCAAAACTACAATGAGATATCATCTCACATCAGTCAGAAAGGCCATCATCAAAAAATCTTGAAACAATAAATGCTGGAGAGGGTGTGGAGAAAAGGGAACACTCTTGCACTGCTGGTGGGAATGTGAATTGGTACAGCCACTGTGGAGAACAGTATGGAGGTTCCTTAAAAAACTACAAATAGAACTACCATATGACCCAGCAATCCCACTCCTGGGCATACACCCTGAGAAAACCATAATTCAAAAAGAGTCATTTACCAAAATGTTCATTGCACCTCTATTTACAATAGCCAGGAGATGGAAACAACCTAAGTGTCCATAATCGGATGAATGGATAAAGAATATGTGGCACATATATACAGTGGAATATTACTCAGCCATAAAAAGAAATGAAATTCAGCTATTTGTAATGAGGTGGATAGACCTAGAGTCTGTCATACAGAGTGAAGTAAGTCAGAAAGAGAAAGACAAATACCGTATGCTAACACATATATATGGAATTTAAGAAAAAAAAATGTCATGAAAAACCTGGGGGTAAGACAGGAATAAAGACACAGACCTACTAGAGAATGAACTTGAGGATATGGGGAGGGAAGGGTAAGCTGTGACAAAGCGAGAGAGGCATGGACATATATACACTACCAAACGTAAAATAGATAGCTAGTGGGAAGCAGCCACATAGCACAGGAGATCAGCTCGGTGCTTTGTGACCAGCTAGAGAGGTGGGATAGGGAGGGTGGGAGGGAGGGAGACGCAAGAGGGAAGAGATATGGGAACATATGTATATGTATAACTGATTCACTTTGTTATAAAGCAGAAACTAACACACCATTGTAAAGCAATTATACTGCAATATAGATGTAAAAGAAAAAAGAAAAGCAATACTTCTGTGTCAGTTTGACTTTTATTCCTCTGCCAGTACTTCACAGAGAGATTTCACCAAAAGTGCCTAAGCTTGCCATGGCTATTGTCGTGAAGAAAGTTTCTCTCTATTTCTAGTCACATCCACTTTTCCTTCTCCTGGGGGCTTAATGGATGATTGGGGGCAGGAAATAAATTTTAAACTAAAATATCAAAAACAAAAACAAAAAATACAATTGTTCAAGTGTTCTTTTTTTTTTTTTACATCTTTATTGGAGTATAATTGCTTTACAATGGTGTGTTAGTTTCCGCTTTATACCAAAGTGAATCAGTTATACATATACATATGTTCCCATATCTCTTCCCTCTTGCGTCTCCCTCCCTCCCACCTTCCCTATCCCACACCTCTAGGTGGTCACAAAGCACCGAGCTGATCTCCCTGTGCCATGCGGCTGCTTCCCACTAGCTATCTATTTTACGTTTGGTAGTGTATATATGTCCATGCCATTCACTTTGTCATGGCTTACCATTCCCCCTCCCCATATCCTCAAGTTCATTCTCTAGTAGGTCTGTGTCTTTATTCCTGTCTTACCCCTAGGTTCTTCATGACATGATTTTTCTTAAATTCCATATATATGAGTTAGCATACGGTATCTGTCTTTCTCTTTCCGACTTACTTCACTCTGTATGACAGACTCTAGGTCCATCCACCTCATTACGAATAGCTCAATTTCGTTTCTTTTTATGGCTGAGTAATATTCCACTGTATATATGTGCCATATATTCTTTATCCATTCATCCAATTATGGACACTTAGGTTGTTTCCATCTCCTGGCTATTGTAAATAGAGGTGCAATGAACATTTTGGTAAATGACTCTTTTTGAATTATGGTTTTCTCAGGGTGTATGCCCAGGAGTGGGATTGCTGGGTCATATGGTAGTTCTATTTGTAGTTTTTTAAGGAACCTCCATACTGTTCTCCACAGTGGCTGTACCAATTCACATTCCCACCAGCAGTGCAAGAGTGTTCCCTTTTCTCCACACCCTCTCCAGCATTTTTTGTTTCTAGATTTTTTGATGATGGCCATTCTGACTGGTGTGAGATGTGTAATACCAAGAATGAACTGCAATGTAAACTATGTCATGTAAACAGATGTAAACTATGGACTCTGAATGATTATGATGTGTTAGTGTACGTTAAACAGGTGTAATAAATGAACCACTCTGGTCGGGGGATGCTGATAATAGAGGAGGCTATGCATGTGCAGGGGCAGTGAGTATAAGGGAAATTCCTGTACCTTCCCCACAATTTTGCTGTGAACCTCAAACTGCTCTTTTAAAAAGTATAAATAAATAATAAAAGAGAAATCATATCTTTCAAGAACAAAGAAGTGGGGGAAGAAGGGGTACGTCTCCGTCAGAGAATTATTAGCACTACTTTCCCTTCTACTTAGGGCTCTAAGGCATTAGGGCCATATGCTACAAACAACGTTCAAACCAAAATAACAAATGAAAGATTACCACTACTAAGATGAGAAAATGAATGTGTTGAGATGGGGCAGGGTGCTGAATATATCTACTTCCTTTCCCTGATGGTTCAAAACACTGCTAACTCCCTGCCACATCCTGGTAGAGAGGCTGGATTCACACACTTTCCAAACCGTAAAATCTAGAAATACATATTCCAACAAAACCTTAACTAGATATAAAATTACTCTACAATCAAGCAAATTGGAGGTAGTATGGAATTCATTTTTAAATTGGCTGTTGGCTGAATATAAAAATCAGCATTTTAAAGGCCCAGAATAATTTTCAGCAACTAAGGTTTACGCATAACTTAAGAAACTCATTAGCTTCTTAAATTCTGAAATTTTCAGAGCCTGTGAAAGCAGTATAGCCTGGCTATATATTTCAACCAACACTCAAATCACGTAATACCAGGTAGCATCAGAAAATTTTTTAAGAAATTGATAAAATGCCTCAGCTGCCTGCTGGAGCAGAGGGAGGAAACAGAGCAGAAAAAAACAAAAGACAAATACAACCAATAACAAAAGCAGTCATCTCACAAACTTTTAGCTGAAGGCCTCCCTCCAGATTCTTCCATGATTTCCTCCTTTACCTGATTCCTTTTAGATGTAAACATTTATATGGTGATCCTACGGTAAAGTTTTATGTGAGTCACCAGTTTGTTCTATATGTCAAACAACCTAGTGCCTTCCACATATTCTTCTCCTGTAACTCAGAGCAGAACAAGACAGGAAACCTGTACTCTCTCAGAGACAAGACTCTGCCAACATAGGCCAACTTCCTGAGAAGATGAGGGTTCCCATCTTTTTAATTTGCTGGTAAATTATTGTAAAGGCAGACTTATTTTGTTCTTTGTTTGTTTTGACGGGACACCTAAGTCAGCTTGAAATTACCTTTGATTTCAAACTCAAGACTAAACTTTATCAGACAGAACAGGAATCTGCCCAGTTCTGCCACTTGCTAACCAGGTAACATTGGGAAAGTAACAGTAACTGAGTGTTTGCTACTAAAGCACCGTTCAAACTGCTTTACTTAGATTCATCCATTTAATCCTCAAAAAGACCCTTTGAGGTGAGCCCCAAGGAGACAAAGTAACTCTGTGAGAGAACAAGTAACCCACTCAAGATCACAGAGCTAGTAAGACAAAGAACTAGGATTAAACCAAGGTAACCTTTTTGCCAGCGCCTATACTCTTAACCACTTTACTGGTGGGTTTAAAAGTTTTTTAATGTAACCCACTATAAGAAATATGTTCTACAGGGCTTCCTTGGTAACGCAGTGGTTGAGAGTCTGCCTGCCGATGCAGGGGACACGGGTTCGTGCCCTGGTCTGGGAAGATCCGACATGCCGCGGAGCGGCTAGGCCCGTGAGCCATGGCCGCTGAGCCTGCGTGTCCGGAGCCTGTGCTCCGCAAGGGAAGAGGCCACAACTGTGAGAGGCCCGCGTACCGCAAGAAAAAAAAAAAAAAAGAAATATGTTCTACAACACAACCCAATACATATATATTTTATCAATTAAGACTCACCTGTAACTTGAGAGTCTTTGTTATATGTATAACTGAAACCAAATTTTATGAAAATATACTTATTCATTTTATGCAGTACACTGGTATTTTTCTACTGTATTTTATTGTTTAAAATTCCTTGTCGGGGCTTCCCTGGTGGCGCAGTGGTTGAGAGTCTGCCTGTCGATGCAGGGGACACGGGTTCAGGCCTTGGTCCGGGAGGATCCCACATGCCGCGGAGCGGCTGGGCCCGTGAGCCATGGCTGCTGAGCCTGTGCTCCACAACGGGAGAGGCCCATGTACGCAAAAAAAAAAAAAAAAAAAAAAAAAAAAATTCCTTGTCAATCCTCACCAAACTGATTTCAATTTCCACTGAGACTCATGACCTGAACTTTGAAAAACAAGGTACCACATTTCTTTTTACCACCATGGGAATTTTGTGAGGATTAAATATGATAATGTGTACAAAACCTTTAGCACAATGCCTGAGACAGACTGTGCACCCAGTGCGTGATAGTGATTATTACTGATCTTGTAAATTAGCAGTAAGTAAGGGAGGCAAGGACACTTAGGGGGAAAACCTGACTGGAGTATAGGTGAATTTATGGCCTGTTGGCATCTTTCCCGGGCAGTGAGATAGGGAATTTCCCCAGTATTTTCAATTTATATTGTAATGGAAATCCACATTTAGAAAGAGACCTGGCTTGTAGCTAACTCTGATTTCCTCTTCTTCACTATAAAGGGCAATTTACAAGTTGCTGTGCCTCTCTGCTGGAACCCTCAGTAAACCCAATTTTTTCATTTATGTTCCCATCCCACACTACTCTGGACACTATGAGCTTTACGAAATTGGTCTTCAGCTGGGGAGGTACACTCATTTCCTATTGATGCTTTATTAATTACCACTACCTTAGTGCCTTAAAACAACACAAACTTATTATCTTACAATTCTAGGGCTCACAAATCTGAACCAGATCTTACTGGGCTAAAAGCCTTTCTGCTGGCTCTGGGAGACAATCCCTTTATGTTTTCCAGCTTCTTTTTAGATGCCAGTATTCCTTGGCTCTTCTTCCATCTTCATAGCCTGAACAGCACATTGACTCCTTCTCACATCAAATCACTCTAACTCTGACACGGATTCTTCTTCCCTGAATCTTCTGCCTTCGTCTTCCGTCTATAAAGGATCCTTGTGATTATACTGGGTCTACCTGATAATCCAGAATAAGTTCCCTATTTTAATATCTTTGATTTAATCACATCGGCAAAGTCCCTTTTGCCATGTAAGGTAATATTCAGAGGCTCTGGTGATTAGGATGTGGACATTTGGAGGGGCAAGAGGGTCAACTATTCTGCCCAACACAGGAGACAAACCTTACAAAATAGCAAATAAGATTTAACAACAACAACAATAACACATAACATTTATTGAACATTTACCATACAGTAGGCGTTGTGCTGAGTGCTTTACTTGCTAACTCATTTCCTTGTTGAGAAACCAAGGCTCCAAAAGATCAGAGAGTGTCAAGCCTAGGTGTGCCTGACTTCAAAGGTCATGCTCTCAACCACTTGACTACATAGTTAGGTACTAGATGTGTGTACAGTTAGTGGTTTGCAACTTCTCCCCAGCAAGTACTCCTTTTTCTCTTTCCCCGCAAGAACCATATTTTGAAAAATTCTGTATGCTAATTTTTTTCATTAACCAAAGATAATTGTAACAGCTGATAGCTTTGAGCTAACCTCTTTGCCTCTTTGGATTTATATAGTTCCAGCCAAATAATGCAACTTAATATTTTATTTAACATATTTTGGTATCATTTTGGGATATTGAAGCATAACCCACTTTGTAGATGCCTAGGAGTTCAGAGAAGAAGGAAATCAATGGGGGTGGGTGGAGCAGTCAGAAGAAATAGGGTCTGACTTCAGTCTCAAAGAAGCAGAAATTTCAGATAGACTAGAGAAGAGAGAAGATCATGAATGAGAAGTGAGAACAAGTACCTGTAGGAATGAGACATAGGGAGCTTGTTAGGAGAACTGGAAAAAAGAAATTAAAGAAGAATAAATAAAACATTGAGGCTTTGAAAGATAGGTAAATAAAGTTAAATTTAACCAGACAGGAAAATGCAGAAGCTGGAAAATTTCTGAGCAGGAGCCCTTGGGCTTGGGGAGATTAATCGGCTAGAACAAAGAGCATGAAAGGAGGAAGTGAGAGACTGGCAATTGTAATTCACCTTCCAGGAGGGAAATTGGTGGCTGGGAGGCATAGAGAGGAGTAGAGACTAACTTTTCACTATACCCCTTTTGATTCTTCTAAATTTTATACAATGTACATGTATGAACTAATGTAATATATAGATACACATATGTAATATATATAATGTATAAGTAACATATAGAAGCAGACATGTATGTAAGACTATCATTACTGACCCAAAATACCATATAATAAAACTACACGTCTACTTTTAGCACACTTAAGAATTAAGGATAAACCACTCCTCAGTTGTACTCTGCACCCCGCAACGCCTGCCCTGAGTAGAGCAACTTCAGCGATTTTCTCATTGGTTTAAAAAATTGATCCTTTAGTCTCTGTCTACCTACCTCATCCTAAGCATCAACTCCAGGTTGGGCTGGTGCCCAAGCAATTATATATTGCTCTTACATGTTTGCCCAACTTGAACGAGAACCTACTTCAGAACTGACTCAGACATCTCACAGGATGTTGTCATTCACCCCCAGGATCAATGATCAATAAAGTCTATTCCTCCTGACCCAGCTCAAGGTCCTGACTCAGACAATGCCTGCTAGCTGGCCTCATCCCCACACCCTAGGCTCCACTTCATCACCAGTGTATTGGCATCAATATTTATCTTTTCAAAGGAAATTTTTTATCTCATAAATCAATAGGTATCCTGTTGCTATCAGTTGTTTTGTTTTTAAGAGCTAATTAATGAAATAACTTCATCAACGATTTTGTGGGAAGATGTTGAACCTTTGTACTTTCTGAATAATCTATGTTTTATTTGTAGTGTTAGAAAGCTCAACAGTGAAAGCAAGTACCCCATAATGCCTAGGCACACAACCTGCTGCATTAGTGCTCTAAGCAGTAACTGAGACAAATGGAGGACTATAGAATTATTCTAATGTTTTGAGGTTTAGGGAGAGTTGCATTAGAAAACAATTCCTTAATCATTCTGTGACTTCATTACATTCAAAGCCATAGTGGCTAGCTCTTATAGTTTAGAAGTTATACATGAAGATTACATAAATAAATACAAGATACAGCAGGCAGAGGAGAGAGATAATAAACCAAAACTGACTGACACAGCTAGATCCTAAAAGCCAGTTTGGTTACTCTTTGAACATTATTTTGCAATTTTCATGTGTAAGATAACATGCTATATTGTACGAATGAAAGTGTTACATCTAATTATTTGATCTGCCTGTCTTATGTTAGTCAGTGGAGAAATATTTATTGAGCTCCACACAGATGAGTAATTTTAGAAACCATGTTAGTAGGGAAACATCCAAGGGTGGAATAAGTGCTAAGCCTCTAAAAACTGTTCTCTCTTTTCTTAAAACTCCTGGGAGGCAGGAAATACCCTGTGTTTTTCTATATGTGCCTTGTCCAGTGTTCACCCTCAAATGACACTAAACTAGAACAAAGAAAACCTTAAAGAAGAGCCATGATTCAAAACTAAAATTAATTAGTATGTCACAGTTCATAAAGTACTTCCCTTACGGATGAGGAAAGCAAGTTTCAGTAAGGATAAGCAATGCAGGTACTAAAATAGAGACTGGGGTTAAAACCAAACATGATCCTGTTAACGTGTTTTTATATGTGTGATTAAGGCCAAGCCTTTGCCCATCTACCCACAAATTATAGATAAGATGTTACAAACTCATATTATGGAACCTGACTCTTAAAACATTTTATTGCCCAGAGTGTAGTGAGGTACAGACTTCATTCACCATGCTATTGCTTCTTTGAAATGTGCAGACCCACCAGTTGTCCTGGTGGGACATGGTTCTCATTCTTGGATTTTGTAGCCCTCTCTAAAATGTACCAAAAGCTCTCTGGAAACAGCTAAAAATCATTCTCTCCTTTGAACTGACCTTCAGATCACCTCTTTCTGTAAGTTTTTCTCAATCATTTACACCCTACAAAATAATAGTGATTAAATTCCTCATTCATTAACTCTCTGGTAACCTCCATACTGCAGCATGAATATAATTGAACCTCTTTACTGTGTTTCTGTTAAATATCTGTGTGCATAAACATATGTACACTCTGCTACGTCTCCAATGATAGCTTCTTAATAACTGAGATATTTCAGTCATTTAATTCAGATGTATGCACCATTTGAGTACTCACTAAATAAAAATATATACAATACTTTTATTCTAATAAGTTCATTACCTCATCACAAAGCAAATATAAAGAAAGCTGCAAATTTATGATATTCGGCTCTGACTTTTACATGTATAGGTCCTGGTTTTACTGTGATTCTAGGATACTATATCGTGTACCTCATTAATAAGGGCCCTCTGATAAATCTGAAATAAACCATCTGGTTTACTCCCAGTTCTATCACCTTTTACTTGTAATACTTGAAGCTAGTCAATCTACTCTTAGACTTAGTTTTCCCATCTTTAAAATGGTAATTGTTGGGAAGAACACTTACCACCATCCCCTCATTCCAGGTATTTTCTTCCAGGAGGAGTTCTTTCACTGGAATAATATACCCAGGCTCTCGCTGTACCATCCATTCCCCTTCCCTCATCAGGCCAGTACTCCTTCCTAGGGGAAGAGAAGTATCTTACCTGACTTGTAGGTTTGGTAACATAGTAGCTCATCTTTTTTTCTTCCCTTTCTCTTTGGAATCTTCCTGCCTTTATAATATCATTTATTAGCCCCATCATATCTCAATAGAGATAATAATTACAACACAAGCTTGTCTTAATGATATTGTATTTGGTAGAATGTAAAACATTTTTATGTGTGAGAAGTTACTATTTCAACTTTAATACTTCTTTCATCTATTTATTTCATAATAAGTTTTTAAAGAAGATTGATATATTCATTCAATCAGATGACTAAGTTTTCACTAAATCTACTAAAAGGAATAAACTTAAGTTAATACCTAATTATGCTTGAAATAAAATATCTTCCATCCAACATATTCAGTTGTATATGGCTTCTTTAATAATATTTTAATTTTCTAAATAGGTGAAAGAAAATACTACTGCTATTTAGACTACAGTCTAAGAGTTTAGAGATTCAGTTTAGATTCAGAGAGTTATCAGAATATTGGCTGCAAATATTTTTTAAAATCCTGTACTTTTGTCATAATTTTACCTTTGTGAACTATAATGATTTTTAAACATGAACTTGTAACTTTGATAAAACAAAAACTTGAAATGAGCACATTAGAGAATTCTGCACACTTTTCACCCAAGAATTGCAGTCTTCTACTGGCCATAACATCCTTCCACAGTCTAAGGTGATAGTAGGTATATTATTATCACTTTCATTGTCCTAGGCACTGTTGAACAAAACAGATATGGCCCATGTCTGCATAGAGATCACATTTGAAACAACAGCATGGCTACACAGTTTTTAAGTCATTTTTCACTAATTCATAACCCAGCTTTGACAATCATAAAGTTGATAATTCTCACTTAGACTAAAATTGGCAAGGCCCAAATATTTTACTTTGAGAAAGAAAACTAATACTTATTGGGTATAATCTTATGCACATTATCCTATTTAATTCTCCTAACAGCCTTAAGAAAAGTATTATTTTCACTATTTAATAGATGAAGGAAATGAGACTCACTGAGATTACAAAATACCAAAGAGGTCATGCACATAGATTAATGAAGAAGGAGACTTTTAACTCCATTGGGTGCCAAAGCCCCATATTTTTCTTCTAGAATCAGATCAGTTATTGCCAATTATATTCCAATTCCAAGTTGTTATTATAATAAGGAAGATTTCTAAACGACAAAAATGATGTATATAAAGACTTAAATCATCATGATGTATATAAAGACTTTAGTCATCACTTTTGTAGACAGCAGTGTAGAGCTTATTTATTCTGTAGATAGCAATGTAGAGCTTGTGTCCAATACTACATACCAAAGAGCGATTCACATCATAGACAGTCAATAAATGCCGAATTAAAATGTTCATATGTAAAAGAAAAAGCAAATTATAGCCAATGGAGTTAGTTCCATAAAGTTTAAATTATTCCTAACAGACACTATTATTAAAGAGACACATCAACACTTTAAGATCGCTCGACTGAACTTCTTTAAAAGATATCCTTGCTCACGTATAAAATAACTCTTCATATAAAAGTGTGCTGAGTGGTGCCAAATCATTCACACTCCATCTCTCAGTACTCTATTACTTCATGAGAACAGTTGAACTGATTCAGAATATAGCAATATAATTTCCTTTGTTCAATTGCTGGCTATGCCTCTTAAGAGCTGTGGGACCTTACACAAGTAATTAACATCTCTGTGCCTCAGTTTCTACATCTGCAAAGTTAGAGTGATAATAGCATCTATTGCATAGTGTTGGTGTACTAAGTGATTTACTCTATGGAAATTGCTTAGAAGAGTCCCTGACACGTAGCAAGCATTATATAAGTGTTAGGTTGTTGTTTGTTTTTTTTTAATTAATTAATTAATTTATTTATTGGCTGCATTGTGCCTTCGTTGCTGTGCGCGGTCTTTCTCTAGTTGCGGCGAGAGGCAGCTACTCTTTGTTGCGGTGTGTGGGCTTCTCATTGCGGTGGCTTCTCTTTGCTGTGGAGCACAGGCTCTAGGCACGTGGGCTGCAGTAGTTGTGGCACGCGGGCTCAGTAGTTGTGGCTTGCAGGCTCTAGAGAGCTGGCTCAGTAGTTGTAGTGCACGAGCTTAGTTGCTCCGCAGCATATGGGATCTTCCCGCACCAGGGCTTGAACCCGTGCCCCCTGCATTCACAGGCGGATTCTTAACCTATAAGTCTTAGTTATTATTGCTGTTGTCGATATTGTTGTTGTTGTTGCTGTTTTAGAAATTCAGTACCTCATGTCCATATCCCCATAATCCACAAAGGACTTGAAGGGTGATATTATGGCCAACCAGAATCTCTTCCTCAGGAGTTCTGGGCTATGAAAAAGACCCTACACCATAGCTAAGTCCCTAGAGAAGTTAGAGGAGCCAGTTGTTTAACTGAAATGCAGACAGTGAGGGCTCCAGGCTGGGTAATAACTGCTCTATGAATCTAACAATGTCCTCTATCCAAAGACCACCAGGGACACATCTGCAGTTCTATAAATCTGGGTTTACTGACTCATTGCAAGCAGGAGTTATGTGTACCATGAGGAATCAGGACATCTCAGTAAGGATGTTAGAAATAATTTATTACAGGATTTGGACTTCTTGTAGGTGATTCTGAGGAGCATTCAAGGAAAACGGGTATCTTCCCTGCATTGGATGCTGTCTGGAAGCAGGAGTGATTCTCTGATCAGGTATCTTAATAATTTATATCTAGACAGTGAGAATAATGAAATTGAGATAAAGCTATAATTGGTAAAGAAGAAGCAGGCACTTATTATTAGCCAGTAAAGGGCAATGTTTGATCATTTTTGTGGTTTGAACAATGTTTTTACCTCTGTCTGTTCAAACATGATAATGAAGTGGTCTTATTTTTTCTTGCTCCACTACAGTGACAAAATAATCCTGTCTGAGGTTGATGTTCTATGGAAGTGTTTATATTGAACAGGAGAATGCCACAGATTCACTGGGAGTGCCAGGCCAGCTCCCAGCTAATAAGGGCTGCTTTTCTCTTTCTTAAACTAGGTAAGAATGTTTTGCTTGAAGGGCAGAGCTGGCCAGGAGAATAACTATTATTATTATTATTTACATAGATTGACAGGTTTATAACTTATAAAGTCTTTTATATTCATTGTATAACTTGAGTCTCTCAGAACAATCCTGGGAGACAGGTAGGCTATAGGGCCTCCACATCACACAACTCTAGGGGGCCCATTCATAATGTATTCCACATGAATGGCACCTCCCCAGTGTGAACAGTGTCCTTGGCAGGAGTTGTGCAACAAGGTTTCCCTGGCAGGGCAGACATTTCTATTCCTTTTTACAATTATAAAAATTAAGTCAAAGAAGCTTCCTGAGTGTTCCTTAGTTCCCAATAAACCTTCGAGTTCTCTCTGGCAACCTGTTCAGCTGCTGACATTGGATCCCTGCTTCAATCATGTTTCCGATTCCAAATTGCACCAGCCGGCGCTGTTATGACCTAGACCAGTGGTCCCCAACCTTTTTGGCACCAGGGACCGGTTTTGTGAAAGACAATTTTTCCCCGGACTGGGTGGGGGGGATGGCGAGCAATGGGGAGCGATGTGGAGCAGCAGATGAAGCTCTGCTCGCTTGCCAGCCGCTCACCTCCTGCTGCGCGGCCCAGTTCCTAACAGGCCTGTGCACCGGTACCAGTCTGCGGCCCGGGGGTTGGGGACTCCTGAACTAGACTATATTGGCTACTACCATAAGAAAAGCTCTGCCTTCTTCCACAACTTTGTCTATGCTTGCCCAAAAAAGGATACTAAAAAGGGTATTGAACTTATAATCTCTTTCATATAGCCACTGCCTAAAGCAGAAAAAAAAAAAAAGTGTGTCTTTGTCTCTGAGTGTGTGTGTGTGTATTGCCTAAAAAATATATCTTAGTATATTTTGCTAACAAGCTAGGAGTGACAGCTGGAGAAAATGATTTTGAGTTCTGAAGACATTTGAAAAAGCAAAATATCCTGCTTAATTCAGGAGCTAAAATTTTTAAATGCAGACTGAGCTACTGGTAACACATCTTTCCACACTCTTGGAAACCTGCCAAGTAAAATGTCAAAAGAAAATGGTATTTCCCATGAAATGTCCCTTAATAATAAATTTTTGTCCATCACTGTCTTTTTGTAGCTGGGAAATTCCCTCTTGCTACTAAATTCCTCTCCTGAGACATCATATAAAGTGAAACTGAAAATGTAATACCCTAGTGATACAGCAAGCAGTTCCCAGAAAGAATATGAGCTTTAATTCAAACAGATTTGTGCAGGAATCATGTCTCTGTAGTTTAAAAACTCTATGACTTTGGGCAGTTTGCCTTACCTCTCTTCATTAAATTACCATGCAGGCTTCTTTCCCCTAATTTCTGAGTGTGCCCTGGACCTCTCTACCAGAACATTTATCACACTCTACTGTAATTGTATGGTTAGGTTCTATCTCCCTTAGAACACTAAAAGCATTTTAAGGACAGAGACCATGTGTCTTTTGTTATCCCTGTATTTCCAGCACCTAGCATTATGGCACATAATATTTGTTAAATTTATTTGTTGTCTTAGGGAAGGTGAACTGGAGATCTGAAGAATCAGGAAGCCTTACTTCTCATTTACATACCTTTTTATAATTCTTGTGGTTCTTTGATATGGCAGTCCCTGGAAACTAATACACCCAGGTACAACTTTTTAAAACTTTTTATTTGGAGATAATAATAGACTCACAGGAAGTTGTAAAAATAATACAGAGAGGTTCCACATATCCTTCACCCATTTTCCCCCAATGGTTACCAGATGCTTTCAGACCAAAAAATAGAAAAAATTAGAATATGAGATGTTTTTAATTCTTGCATTTGTACTTTTTTAAGTGGTTTATTTTTCAACTTTTCTGTCTTGTTTCTAATTTTAAAGACTATGAGATATATCCCCTCTTTTTTTGGATTTCCTTCCCATTTAGGTCACCCCAGAGCATTGAGTAGAGTTCCTTGAGCTATATACAGTAGGTTCTCATTAGTTATCTATTTTATACATAGTAGCAATAGTGTATATATGTCAATCCCAATCTCCCAATTCATCCCACCCCCCCCCCCACTTCCTCCCTTGGTGTCCATACGTTTGTTCTCTACATCTGTGTCTCTATTTCTGCTTTGCAAATAATATCATCTATACCATTTTTCTAGATTCCACGTATAAACGTTAATATATGATATTTGTTTTTCTCTTTCCGACTTACTTCACTCTTTATGACAGTCTCTGGCTCCATCCACGTCTCTACAAATGACCCAATTTCATTCCTTTTTATGGCTGGATAATATTCCATTGTATATATATACCACATCTTCTTTATCCATTCCTCTGTCCATGGACATTATATGTATACATAAAGCTGATTCACTTTGCTGTACAGTAGAAATTAACACATTGTAAAGCAACTATACTCCAATAAAAATTAATTTAAAAAATAAAATTAGAAAAATAAATAAATAAGAACTTACAGGAATAAAAGGCATTGAAGTTAAAAAAACAAGCAAAACAAAAAAACAGACTCTGAGAGATTTCAAGCATGCCATTTCAAGCTACCATGTCCCTAAAATAGCACATGCAGATATAAATAACCTTTATTCTCAGTAAATGGAAAATATGACTTAATATGACTCTACAGAATTTTGAATAGATGAATTCAACATATAGGTGTGAAGCTTGTTTTTTAGCCTAATTTGCATAATTATTCTCATGTTCTTTGCTTCTCATTTAGTTGATGTGGTTTATCATTAGTATTCTTTAGGTTTCCTGTCATTAGCCATTCATTATGGGCATTAATTAAACAATGTACATATCACTAAGAATACATATTTTTAAGCTGTATAATAGTGAAACTATAATGAAAGCTAAAGGTTTGAGGCTGTGATAAACAAATTGAAGCCAGATATTTAGAAGGTCTGCAATAAAAAGAATCTTAGCATTTAAATGAGTTTAGAAGCACTGAAATACAGGAATCAGCAGATCAACATTATACTATCTATCTCGAAAAGAAATGAAATAAGGTATGTGGAGAAACAGCACTCTCATTTGTCTGCAGAAAAAGAAAACTGGAACAACCTCAGTGAAGGTCAATTCAACAATACAAACCAAAATTACAAATGAACATAACTCTTTTGTCCAGCAGTTCAGCTTCTAGGGCATATATATGGATACACTTGCACATGTATGAAATGACATATGTAATGATTACTTATTGCAGCATAATTTGTAATAGTAAATATGTGGAAAACAGCTAAGTGTCCACCAATGAGGGGTAAATTATGGCATATCTATCATTAAAAAAAAAAAATGAGAAAGCTTTTTATGCATTTGTATGGAAAGATATCTGAAATAGATTACTAAGTGAAAGACAAGCAAGGTGAACAGGTATATACTGTAATACTAATTAAATAAAAGTAAGAGACATAATATACACCCACATATATTATTTATTTTGTACTTAAACCTATTAACCTTTTATTGGAGTATAACATATATATATATACAGAAAAGTGCACATTGTGTAACCTCAAAGAATTTTCATAACTGAACATACCCGTGCAACTGGCACCAAGAGTCTAGGTCCTAGATCAAGAAACAGAACATTTCTATCACCCCAGAGGCCTCATCCTGTCCCTTCTAGTCACTATGACCACTCTACACGAGTAGACATTATCCTGATTTCTAAAAGCATAGGCTAGTTTTGCTTATTTTTGTACTTAATAGGAATTGACTCATAAAATGTATACTCTTCTGTGTCTAGCTTTTTCATCCAGTATTGTATTTGTGCAATTCATCAATATTGTACACTGCTCAATATCATTGCTGTTTAGTATTCCACTGTTTAAATGGGCCACGAATCACTTATCCATTCTAGTATTTATGGATATTTGGGTAATTTCCAGTTTGAAGCTATTATAAATAGCACTACTATGAACTTTCTAGTATATGCATATGCATGTCCATATACCTAGGCAAGGAATTGCTGAGGATCCACATATCTGCAATTTTAATAGTACTGCCATACAGTTTGCAAAATTGATTGTACCAATTGACACTCCCACCAGCAATGTACAAGGGTTCCAATTGTTACAAAACCTCACCCACACTTGCTATATTCTGTCTTTTTAATTTTAGTTATTCTTGTATTTGTGTAGTGATATTGCACTGTGGTTTTAACTTGTAGTTCTCTAATGACTGATGATGTCGAGCACCTTTTCACATTCATTTGCTATTTGCTATTTAGATATACCCTTGTGTGAACTACCTAGGTCTTTTGCCTAATTTTCTATTGAATTATCTGTCTGTTACACTTTTAAACTTTGAACCAAGTGAATACTAATTTTTAAAAATTTTAAAGTAATGCAATTAAAAATATAAATAAATTTTATAGTGCTCTATGCTGCATGTTCTCTCCTTCGAGATTTATAATATACTAGTATTTCAGAAGCTCTAAAAAGTCTTAAAATTTTCACCACCACAGAAGAGTTGGAGAAACACTGTTTCCATTCTTGTCTAATTTTTACTTTTCATGGAATTAATAATTGCTTCCTTTTTTTACTTGCTTATATTTTTTAAGTTCTCTCTCGAATTTTATCATGTATTTCATTAGATCTATCAAACATCTATCAATATAACTACCCAAATAGTCAAAATTAGTAATCTAAATAAATTCAATTACACTAACCAGTCTTTCTTCTTGGAGTCTGCCATCTTCCTTCTCCGGTGAAAACGACTGCTCTCTAATTCTGCCACATATCTTTCACCCTGGCATTTCCCTTCACATTCTCCTGGTCCTTTTTTCTGGATCCCATGTCTTTCTCTTTCTTGTCTTGCTCTCATGTTTTGTTGGAGCACATCCTCTAGTAACTTGCCCTAAAAAAAAAAAAAAAAAGGTGGATGGATGGATGGAAAATAAATGTTTTCATCCTTGTATATGTGAAAATGTTTTTATTCTATTCTTACACTTGATGGATAGTTTGACTATAGGATTCTAGGTTGGAAGTTATTGTCTTACAAAACTTGAAATTTCACTGTAGTGTTTTAGCATAAAAGTGTTATTGTTGAGAAACCCAATGCCATTCTAATTCTCATCCGTTTATTCCTGCTCCTTCCATCTGAAAACTTTTAGAATCTTCTCTTTATTCTTAGTGTTCTGATCTTTTTAATGGTGTGCTTTAACATAGGTCCTTTTTCAGTCACTGTGGGTAGCTGGTGGGTCCTTTAAATATGAACATCTTTGTCTTTTGGTCCTGGAAGAAATTCTTGAATTATTATTTTGATCATTTCCTCCCTTCTTAATTTTTGTTCTCTTTCTCTAGAATTCTGTTTGTAAACTGACTGGATGAATGAATGAATGGGAAAAGTTTTCTGAGCACTTTTTGTAGCAAAAAGCTTATTAAGGAATGAACCATAGATTATCAGACCATATCTTTAAAGCTAAGTATTTTATTTTAAATTATCAAATTTTAAAACACACTCTTTCATTACAGCTTCCATTTATTGTAAAATGTAACACTGCTACTCTCATTTCAGGCAATACAAAAATACAGGATGCACTGATTTTCTGTAGGCAGAAATCCCTGATTGAAGTCAGGCATTCCCTATTACTTTTGCTTTAGAATTCATTAAATGCCTAGCATGGACTTGGTATTGTGTATAATATTTGCACCACACTTTGCAAAATAGTCATTTCAGGTGTAGAAAAGTGTTTGTTTAAGGTAAAAAGATCTTTGCAGTCTTTTTTGGTTGGCATTAAACACAGCATTCTTCCCAGATCTATAAGAAAGAAATGTTTGCAGTCTTACCTGGAATCAAGGGAGGGACTCTCTCAAGGTTACTTTTCAATCTCTGTCTGTAATTATGGACGTCAGGAGAGGAAAAAAAAAAAGAGAGAGAGAAGAATACGTCCCTAGTAGAGAAGCACTCAACAGGAACTAAACATCTGAACGTTTAGACAGGATTAAGCTCTGACAGGGCTTATCAACCACCCCCACACGACTGAAGTAGTTGGAAGTGAGGTTAGATTGGAGTCCAGGTACGCAAGTGAATCTACACCCCTACCTGACTCACCGGGCTGAGAAGTGCGGAGCCCTAGTAAGTCACCACCGCACGTCCTCAAAGGGCTTTCCGCGCAGGCGCGGAGTCAGGAAATGGCAGCTGCCACACCCACCCCGCTACCTCTGTCTGGTGTTTGGCGACTCCCGGAAGACGCGCCGATGGGACCAGAGGACATTCCTCCTGGGTGGGAAGGTCCGCTGACTGGGTGTGAAGCTGCGGAGAGGCAATTTCCCCAAAAGAAAACCTTTCCAACCTTGTGGGTTGGGGGGAGAGAAGACAAATTGAGCGCCCCTGGCTCACTTCCCTACTTCGAAGCCCCCGCCCGAGCCCCGCCGGTGTGGCACACGTCGTCTGGTCGCCACAAGGCGGAGATCTCGGGCCTGAGGCCGAGGCCGGAGCCTTGCTGGGAGGATCGCGGGCCAGTGGCCCTCATCCCCGCCTCGGCATCCGCCGCTGACGTCGCCTGAGAAGTCTGGGGAGGGAGGAGCTCCGAAAGGCGGGCTCGGGTGGCTGGCAGCGCCTGGGAGGGCCAGGTTGGAGAGAGGAAGCTCCTCCCCTGTGCGCCCCGCCGCCGCAGAGTTGACCAGTCTCTAGAAGAGAAGAGTCCGCTCCGGCTCCGGATAAGCTGCGGCTTGGCGTGGGCTGCGCGGAGAATGGACGGCCTCGTGACCTAATGTCCGGCAGGCTGTAGGGCCTGCCGACCCGGCTCGCGCAGGGGGTGGAGCCGCGGGAGCGGCGGGCACTTCCGGAATCGACCGGCTGCCTGAGTGCCCGCGCCACCCGCTACCATGAACGAGGAGGCCATCTGCAGCGCCCTGCCCACCATCCCGTACCACAAGCTCGCCGACTTGCGCTACTTGAGCCGCGGCGCGTCCGGCACCGTGTCTTCTGCCCGCCACGCAGACTGGCGCGTTCAGGTGGCCGTGAAACACCTGCACATTCACACCCCGCTGCTCGACAGGTAGGGCGCCCTGGCGGCTCCACCGCGGATCCCCGAAATCTGCGTTCTCCACCCCACTGGCTCTAACCCCCGGCAAGCGGGCTCTGAAGCCCAAGCGACGGTGACCACTTGGGATCGGCCGCACACCTCGTCACCTCTAGGCAGCCGTTCAACGCTTGGGCTAACATGGTGGGGAGAGCAGGCTTCTCTGTAGATGCAGCAATCACGCTTCTTTTCACTGCCCTCTCCTTTTTTTCTTACTCCTGGGCCTCCTTTCTCCAGACACCAAATATCAGCAATCACAGCCCAACTCTAAACGTCCTCTTTATTGAAGTTGGGTTCTGTTTGCTTTGTTTTTCCCTTTTTTTTTTTGAAGTCGAATTTTAGGGCTGCACTGCCCAATAGGTAGCTCTTAGCCACAGGTGGATATTACTTTTTTTTTAAGTGGCTATTAGAAAATTTCAAATTGTATATGTGGTTCACATTATATTTTTATTGAACAGCACTGCTGTAGAGTCTGGGACGTTTTGGTTTGGGCTTTTTGTTGTTTTTGGTTTACACATGTAGGCATGAAAGTTTAGATATCAAACTCAATTTAGTTTCTCCTCTTACCGTCACAGGGAAGGAAGCCTGTCTCTAGAGGAAACTTGTATTATTTTTGCTAACAATAAACTGAAATCAGAAAGCTGTTAAATGACCAAAACTTTTGAATGTGTCTCCCATCCTGGAACAAGTTTAGTGCAATGTCCAGATTTCAGGGGAAGGCTAGATTAGTTCCTGTTTCCAGAAAAACCTTTCAACCGTATATATTAATCAATGAGTCTAGTCACTAGTCTTGTGTATTTTCCTTCCAATAGGAATTTAACTAGGCCCTGCATTCAATTCTTAGTGAGTTAACATCCATGATTGCAACATTCTCCTCTCCTCCCCCTATAACTAAAGTGAAAATACATCATGCTAGATGCCTGATTAGCTAGAGGCTGTCAGTATCCAACAGCAGATAAATTCCTCAGCTTCAGCCCTGCTAATGGTATTGACTTTCATCTGCCTGTGGCTTTTACTTGCTCTCTTGCTATCAGGCTTGGATGGGCTAGATCTCACAGTAAGTTTGAGACACCTCTAGAAATTGTTCCTGCTTTTTGTGTACCATAATCCTGATTTAGTGATATACGGGGTATATTTACCCAGGGTCTTGAATTCTGTGGAGCAATTACTGGGAAATTATGTGTATGTAGTCAACTTTGAAAGGTGGTGGTTGATTAGAGAGGGTAGATGTATTTTAGAATCAACTATTAAAATATGTGGAAATCTAGCACTGATGGACTCCTTAGGTATTTTAAAGGAGATTGATCCTCCCATTTTGGATGCTGCTTCTCAAGATTTTAATTTATCTAAGTTTTGTGCCATTTGGGGCCAAGAAATGAAGGGAGTTCCCTTTCGTGCTCATTAACAATTTCATCTTCTAAAATTCTTCACTAAATCGGATAGGAAATTAATTCTGCCGTCAAAGACGCCATAAGGACCAGTGCAACACTCTGGCATTACTGCATCACATTTTTCTTCCACTTGTTACCTAGAATGTTAACATTAGCAGTATTTATGTAGTCTGAGCATAGGACTGGGCTATGCAGTTGACTCACAGGGTGTTTTATGTCTTCACTTATAAAGTGGGAATAACAGATACATGTACTTCTTGGGCTCTGGTGTGGATAATGTTTGCATTGTTCTTTGAGATCACAAAAGAAAAATAAGTTTATGTGCTGTAACATGTTCTTATTTTAGTGATTGGTAAATTATTCTCTGTAACCTGACTTCTGCCCAACGAGTGGACCTTCCCCAACAATCTCCCAACTCCTTATGCGTAGATGAGTCTGACAGCTTGTTCAAATACCTTGTGTAAACAGTGTAACTGTTTTGTAACTGAAATTTGTTATGGGTAATTTTGGTAATATGCCTATAAAAGCTGTTTTACATTTTATTTTTTTAATATAAAAACCTATTTTTAAACTGTTTTGGCTTTTTCTGTTTTCCCACTCATTCTTCCTGAAATCTGACTTCAAGAATTTTCCTTCTCTGATTAAGCAGTGAGTGGAAAAAACAAAGGCTTTAGAGTCCCACAATTGCAATTCAAATCTGACTCCAAATCTGCCACTTATTGTTGGCATGACCAGTAGAAATTATTAATTTATGTGAGCCTTCATGCTCTCATATATAAAGTAGGGATAATGAAACCAACTGTAGTAAAGTGGCCAACACATCATAGGATCACAAGAGAAGGAAGAATGCATCATACTCTTAATGGGAGGAGGAATTAGTATATTAAGTATCACTAAGATATCCCCTAGCATGCCCTCTCTATAATTCTTTCTCAGAGTATCCAGGAACCTTCCCAGCAAAGGTGCTACTCAATAACTGTCTTGTTGACCTACATTTCATGAGGCAAATACAGACCTGTTTCAGCTTAGGAAATATAAATTTAATTAAAGCAGGTCTCACAAACTGGTATAATTGGTTGCCTCACAGTTGGGATATTAAGTGGCTGAAGAGCAGGGAGAAGAAGAGAAACTCTTTATGCATTCTTGTAATTCTTGAATTTTGAAACATGTAAGTATATTACCTCTTCAAAACATAGATGACTAAGATTTTTTTGCTTTATTTTGCTTATTGTTTGTTTTTAAAGGAGGCTTCATAGTCTGGTCTGGAATGTCTGTTGCTTATCTTATTTCAGCAGCCATTCATCAAGAGCTTGGGTGGTTTAAACACCAACTAATCATCATTGTTTACCTAATAAGCTTCTCCTAGAGACAGTTCTCTTTCTATTACTGCTGCTACCAATACCAAATCGTCCATGGAAAAAAATTGGTGACAAATGCAGTTCCCTTCATATATATGTACACACACACATACGTATACACACACATACATACACACACATATACACATATATATATGTATATACCTCCCTTAGTCAATCAGGTCAATCAGTCAGCCACCAGAGCCTGGGTATTCTATTCAGCTAGTGTTTTTCTTTCTATTTACACTGCAACCTTTATAGTTTCAGACTCTCATTGCTTCACATCTTAACTAGTATTATAATCTTCTAATACCTGGCTTTCAAACTCTACCTCCTTCTGCTGATCCTACACCTTGCTGCCAAGTTAATCATCCTAAAAGTTTGTTCCACTCCTGTCACTCCTGTGCTCAATAACCTGTAGTCACAACTCAGTGACTACCAAATCAAGTGTAAATGCTCTCACCTGGCTTTAAGGCTCTGCGATGAGGCCCTACCCTACCCTATTCACCTTCACTCCCTTTACACACGCTGTTACACATCCTGATTCATATTAAACAATTTGTCATTTTCCAGATATAGCCTGTACTTTAACTTCCTTGAGTTCATTTGATACACATCTATTAGACAAATTCTGTGTGCCAGGTACTGTTCCAGATCCTGGGGAGACACAGATGAAAAAGAAAGGCAAAATCTCTCCCATCTTGGAGAGGGACCACATATCTTGGATGCCCTTTTTCCAGTGGTTGAAATTCTATCCATCCTTAAGGTACTGTTGACATCTTTCTCTAAAGGCTGTAGCAACTCCCTAGCCCAGATTTACTAGTTCTCTGAGCTCCCTATATTTATTTATTTATTTGCTTGCTTATTTACTTGTTTTTGATGGCGCTTATCATATTCTGCCTTATATTTTAAGTATTTGGTTTTCTTTTTTTATTTGCTTTTCTTATTTTTTAACTTTATTGAGGAATAATTGACAAATATAATCGTATATATTTAAAGTGCAAAACATGATTATTTGCTATACATATACATCATCATGGAATAATTACCAATATCAATATAATTAACACATCGAAAGACATACAAATGACCAATAGGTATATGAAAAGGTGCTCAACATCACTAATCATTGGAGAAGTGTAAATCAAGACCACAGTGAGTACTTATTTTTCTTAAAAAGATTTCTGGACAGTTTGAGGTCACAGACTATGTGTTTTGTTTTTTGGTTTTTTTAAACTTACTAGTCTCCATAATGCTGAGCACAGTTCTTTATTCATAATAAATGTTCAATATTTATTTGTTTTATGAATGAAAAATCAGATGAACCTGGGATCCAGAGTTAGCCCAGGGATCCATTCTAAGCATTTACCTGTTCTCAGTGTCCTTTTCCTGTGTTCCAGTATATAATTTCTAAGCATTATTGACCCTTATGCAACTATTATCATCTAGTCATTAAAATCTACAACACTTAAGTGTTTTAATATTCAGGATATTTAGAAAATTTTTACATGGTATGCAACCATAAAATTTAATATAATAGTCTAATCAAATGTGATCATTTTAATACAACATAAACTTAATGTAATTAGTTCAAGCACCTATCATTCTAATATAGACTTTATAAACTTAAACATGGTATTCTTTCCCTTTCCTGAGAAGAGTACAATAATAATCTGTATGTAGCACTTTTTTCTGTCAGTGGCTTATACAGGTATTTTGGTCTCTAAACAGACCTATGGAATATATAGGGTAGATATTATCCCAACTTTAAACACGAAGAAACTAAGAGAAGCTGCATAATTTACATGAGGTCAAAAGCTAATGAATGAAAAAATCCAGGATTAACTAATATTTATGGGCTTGATAATTGTGTATTTTTCCTTACTTTGAAATAATTATACATTTTCTTTCTTTAGTGAAAGAAATGATGTCTTAAGAGAAGCTGAAATTTTACACAAAGCTAGATTTAGTTACATTCTTCCAATTTTGGGAATTTGCAATGAGCCTGAATTTTTGGGAATAGTTACTGAATACATGCCAAATGGGTCATTAAATGAACTCCTACATAGGGTAAGTATTATACATTTTCAGTCGTTATAATTCTGTTATTCAACCTATATAGTACTTTAGTTTTACAAATGATCAGATTATTTGGGGATATATAGATGAATCAAAATAAGAATAATGAAAAACTTCACCATTTATGGCTTCTTTTGTGTTGTTAAAAATTCTGTGGGGCTTCCCCGGTGGCTCAGTGGTTGAGAGTCCGCCTGCGGATGCAGGGGACATGGGTTCGTGCCCCGGTCCGGGAGGATCCCACATGCCGCGGAGCGGCTGGGCCCGTGAGCCATGGCCGCTGAGCCTGCGCGTCCGGAGCCTGTGCTCCGCAACGGGAGAGGCCACAACAGTGAGAGGCCCGGGTACCGCAAAAAAAAAAAAAAAAAAAATACTGTGGAGTCAGACCCTGCATTCTAAGTGACCTAGATTATTTTGCTTAGGTTACTGTTCCTGAGGTTTACACTGAATTCTAATATCCACATGTCTATATATGTAAGAGAGGAACAGGAGAGAGAAAAGATAAACTCTGCACACCATACAATTTATTGTTAGTTTAAGCCAGATTTCATTTTATGTTAAAGACAATGTAGGGTTCAAATTAAATGTTAATAATACCAGTTCATAAAGTTCTGAATTAATAGACCAAATAAATCTGAGTATCAAATACATGAGCTTTTCCAATAATAGACAATGGCATGAGCCATGTACCTTTTTCCCAAGGTATCAGTTATCTGGCTTTAATTGTGAATCCCATCAGTAAACAAATATGGCCCGGTTGTGGGGGGTGTCCTCATTCTCAAAATATGTGTATCCATCTATTGTTGTTTGCTTGCTCTCATATTACTAAGATTATCTCTAGCCTGCAGTTTCTGTCAAGAAATATTTTTAAAGAACTTGGTCTCTTTTGTGAGGGGTGCTTTAGTTAAAACTGAGTAGTAACATAATCTGTAAAATCTAGTCACTGAACACTCCTAAATTCTGATACATCACAGTGTTCTATAAGCAAACAAGAGAGAATGAGTGCCACTGTCACCACTCATGGAGTGACTTCCTCTTTATTTCAGGATACAACACATTCTGTTTGTGACAGGACCATCTGAAACAAGGACAGAGTAAAGTAACTAGTGTCAGTGCATAAGATTTGTGTAACCAACACAGCAAGTAAGATACAAATACTAATTAAACACAGTTTCCTTTTGTTAAATGAGTATAAGCATAAATTCTAATGTTGTCTTCCCATACCCCAGCACCACAGTAGATGCTCTGGTACCCAAATTTGGAGCCCATTAGAAATTCTAGAGCCTCCTACAGGGGGATTGCTGACTCCTGGAAGGAATCATAAAATACATAGTGAGCACTCATCTACCTTCCTCTCCATGATCAAAAGCTTCCATATAGCAGTATACTGCAGAGAGGCCTTGTTACTTCTTTAAACTATATAATTTTCAGAAAAAGTTACCTTTTTAAAGATTAAAAGATTCAATTACTCAAGGGGATGGGAATCTGTGTATACAAGAGGAAGTAATGTTGAACATTTGTGTTTTGTGTTTCTTTTGGTGTCCTGTATTATTAGGTCAGGATTTATCTTGAAGCACGTTCCCCCAACCTCACAAAAGATTGATGAAAAAAATCAAAATACTATGTAAAGACAAGTATTTTGAGCCACTCCCCTGCCAAGTTAGTTAATCAATGAACTATAAGCTGACCCATCTGCAGAAAAAAAATTCTTAAGAACAGTTTTGAGCTCAGTGGAAGCATACTTTTTCATATTATTTAGTAAAATGTACCCAGTGGCATGGTCCCTGAAGATTCATTGTTGGATTTTCCCAAATTATCTAATTTTTCTGAGTATGTTCATTCTCCTGGGAAGCTGTATTAACTTTTATGTTCAGAAAACATTTAAGAAACTTCAGATGACTGTCACTTGTAAGTACCAGGAAATAGAAAACATTACATTTTTAATGTTTCTATGTTATATATACTTAGAAATGAAGATGATTTTTGTCTCCTTCACAAAAGCAAAACTCCCAAATGCTAATTTTTCAAGCTGAAATGCAAGTAAATATATGATTTAAAAATATGAAGTATTAATGCTTAGTAAGTAAATATATTATGGTCATAATTTTAATTGATGCAGTGGTTATCATCATAATCAAGTATGGTTTTATATTAATAGGAAATTTAAAATATAAATTTTGAATAGAAACAAATTGTGTGTGTGTGTGTGTGTACACATTCATGGGCACAAGTTATTTGATAAGAAGCCATAGAATGGGAAGATGGCTATGAGTATAAATATATGTTTGGGTATTATATAGATAAAAAATAATTTAAAACTGTCTCAACTGAAGAAAGACCCCATACCATGTAGTTGCATTACCAGTATAAACTAAAAGGAAATATCAGTACTGTAAAGTCATTATTTTCTCTAAAAATTGAGGAAAGTAAGATACAAGGATGTTAAATAACGTCAAATTGGTAATATAACAAAATGAGTACTTTTTGCCCTGAATTTAGTTATACCAGATATTTAGTTTAATACTATATTTCCTCATGGAATATTTCATTTTCTAAGTGGAAATAAATTTGGCCACTAATTTTAGTTTTGTTTCTTTCCATATATATGAAGAAAAATGAATATCCTGATGTTCCTTGGCCATTAAGATTTCGTATTCTGCATGAAATTGCACTAGGTGTAAATTACCTGCACAATATGAATCCTCCTCTACTTCATCATGACCTGAAGACTCAGAATATCTTATTGGATAATGAATTTCACGTTAAGGTAGTTACTTTTTTTTTTAAAAAAAAAGCTTATCTGCATCCTTGTGTTTAATAGTTTTAAAGACTTTTTAGTTATTTCTTATATCTTACCAATTTAATATCTCTGCCTTTTCCATGGCCCCTAATTCAGTGCCACTTCTTCCTGCTGCAGTGAGTTAGTTATTCCTAGACTACAGACATTGGTAAAATTATGGTTCAAAATAGTCATTCTGTTCTTAATTTAAATTGTCGATTATACCTTTGTTAACTTTTTATTTTGAAATTATTATAGATTCATAGATGGTTGCAAAGATAATACAAAGGAGTCCCATGTACCCTTCACCCAATTTCTGCCAGTGGTTACATCACATATAATTATAGTACTATTTCAAGACCAGGAATTTGGCATTGGTACAATGCATGTATATAGTTCTGTATCACTTTATCATGTGTAAATTTGTGTAACCACCACAGCAATCAAGATATAGCACTACTCTGTCACAAGAAAGATATCACTTATGCTACCCCTTTATAGTCATACCTTCTCCCCTCCATCATACCTAACTACTGTCAACCACTAACCTGTCTTCCATCTCTATAATTTTGTCATTTCGAGAATACTATATGAATGGAATCATACAGTGTGTGATATTGTGAGACTGCTTTGTTCACTTAGCATAATGCCTTTGAGATCCATTTAAGTTGTTACTTGTGTCAACAGTTGGTTTCTTTTTCATTGGTGAATAGTATTCCATGGTATGGGTGTACAAAAGTTGTTTAACCATTCAGCTGTTGAGAGATATTTTGGTTATTTTTAGTCTTTGGCAATTACAATAAAGCTCCTATGAACAGTCCTGTGCAACTTTTTGAACAAACGTAAGTTTTCATTCCTCCTAGATGAATGCCCAAGAGTGTAACTGCTTGGTCATATGGTAAGCATATGTTTAGCTTTTTAAGAAACTACCTAGCTACTTTCCACAGTGGCTGTACCGTTGTATGTTCCACCGGCAATGTATATAAGACCCAGCTTTTCTGCACCCTCACCAGCATTTGGTATTATCATAGTTTTTTATTCTAGCATTCTAATAGATGTATAGTGATATAGCACCATGGTCTTAATTTTCATTTTCCTATAATGTTGAATATTGTTATTTATTTATTTGCCATCTCTATATCCTTTTCAGTGAAACATCTCTTCATATCTTAAGACCATTTTCTACTTGGATTCTTTGCTTTTATACTATTGGGTTTTAAGAGTTCTATATAATTTTTAGATATAAGTCCTTAATCAGATATGTAGTTTGCAAAAATTTTCTGCCAATCCAAAGTTTGTTCTTTTCATCCTTTTAACAGGGTCTTTCACAGAGCAAAAGTTGTAATTTATTTCTTTTATGATCATGCTTTTGCTGTCATGTCTAAGCGCTCTTCACGAAGCCACAGGTATTGCAGGTTTACTTCTATGTTATCTTTTAAAAGTTCCATAGATTTATGTTTTACATTTAAATCTGTGATCTGTGATCTGTTTTGAATTAATTTTTTGCATAAAGCTTAAGATTTAGATACCTAAAGGCACCAGAGGAGTAGTGATTTCAGTTACCCTATATGTAACTGATGACAGCAAATAAAAAGCAGTTGCTGAGAAATTAATACTAAATGTAACTCACTTTATTTTTACATAGTATTTTGCTACACTTCAAATAATATACATAATTGAAGATTATTATAAGTATCCAAAAATGTTCAAATAAGTAATAAGGAAGTTGGAACAATAGAAAAATAAATATAAAAAGTGTGAGAAAAGTTAAGTGAAAAAATAAACCTTTATTGAAGGCACCCCCTCTGCCTAGAATAAAATGGAAGGAAAAGGAAGAGAGAAGCAAGCTGCTGCCTCAATACTACTTAAAAAAAAGAGACGAATCTATTACATCAGTTATAGAACCATACAGGTAGAAGTGACTTATTCTAGTCCCCTAATCAGCTGGTCCTCTGAATCCTCACTACAACAATCCCTCATCTCCCAAGGCAGTTACCCTGTGACAAGAGAGTGTTTAAGATCCGTAACTGAATGACTGTGACATTTTCTTATACGATCAACTCCTTCTCTGTTGCTTCCACTCATCGGTCCTAGTGATAAAGTGAGTTCAAAGTCCAATTTTATTTCCACCTGACAGTCCTTCTGAGATTTGAAGTTAGCTATAATCCCCTTACTTCTCACATACACTTTTCCCTTATACACATCTTTAGTTTCTTCAGCCAATTTCCTTATTACATAGGTTTTAATCCCAGGTGCTATCTAGATGCATCTGTGTTTAAATCTCTTAAATTTTGATCCTCAAAACTAATCAAAATACCCATATTACCTAACACAAGTTTGTGTGGCCAACACACAACTTGTGTGGCCAACACACTAGTGAGGTCAAACAAACCAAAATGTCAGAGTTTGGAGCAGAGAAAGTTTTATTGCAGGGCCAAGCAAGGAGAAGAGGTAGCTCATGCTGAAAAAACCCTAACTACCCAAAGGGTTTCAGCAAAGCATTTTTAAAGGCAAGGTGAGGAAGGGGCACACCTTGGGTATGTGGTCAGCTCTTGCACAAATTCTCTGATTGGTTGATGGTGGTCAATCCTTAGGTGCTAGAAGGTCTGGGGATTACATGCCCATGATCATCAAGTAGTTAATTTCTTCCATTTGTTGGTGGTTTTAGCATCTGAAAAACTCAGGAAATATGCATCAGATACTATTATCTAGGTACTTTAGAGAGGAGCTAAAGCAGTAGATATGTGGAGGGAGGTCTGTCCCAGGAAGGCCTCATAGGGTCCTGGTCAGTTACACCCCTGATGTGGTGTGATAAATGTAGAATCGTCCTTAAATACTTTACTTCGTATTCATAGTTCCTTACTAATTCGTCTTTTGGGGGGCAGTCCTATAACAACATTCAAGTTGGGCTCAGTGTCAACAAAAAACACTGAGAGGTTTTCTTTCTTTCTTTTTTTTTAATGTATTGTTACTTAAGTCATGTCTCCTTGTCATGTACTTCACAGGATATTTTCTGGACATCATCAAAGTTTATCTTGTTAGATTTGGGTGATAACTTCAGCTCTTAAGACCTTTTTGAATGTTTTTCTGTAGTCCAAGGATTTTTAACTTTGTCCTCTAGTTTTGTGTCATCTTCAAATTTAATTAGTTACTTTTTGTATCTTCAAGTCATGATTAACTATTAAGCAGTACAGAGCTCAAATCAGAGCTACACAACATGGTCTGAAAACCTCCTTTTAGGTCAATATCAATCCTTTTATTAATTAGGACTTTCGGAGAATAAGCATTCATTTTGTTTGGAATACTCCTAAAAGAGCTGTTATACAGCCCATATTTCTCCATTTTTTTCCATTAGAATATTACAAAAGTCCTTGCTTGACTGCTTTCCCAGGTGTCCTTGTTACCAAGTCCAAGTTCATACTGCTCACTGCAGGACAGGGCCAGTAAATCAACAGACGAGGTGTTGGGGCAAGGAATAGCAACTTTATTCAGAAAGCCGGTAGACCAAGAAGATGGTGGACTAGTGTCCCAAAGAACCACCTTACCCAAGCTAGAATTCAGACTAAAAGGGGAGAGGGTGTGGTTGGTTGTTGCAAATTTCTTGGAATCCTTTGTTCTTGCAGCAATCCATGTAGGTCAGATCTTGATGTTCCTGTAAACGTCCAACAAGACAAATGTAATTGTCTGTTCTGTAACTTTTTATCTCTGTATGAATAGAAAAGTGTTATACCCTTAAAGGTCAGAGCCTTGAGAATGGGCTGTCTTGTATATTTCAGGCTATAGGCAACATTCTTAAGTTGCAGCAAAAGCAATAGAATACGAAGGTTAAAGTAAAAGAAACAGATCCAATATGGAGTCAGCTTTATTCTTCCTTGTTACATACTCATGACTTACTCCCTTTCCTTTTCTTCCTCATTATCACAGTGGCTTTCCCTGACAACCCACCTAGTTCCTCTGTATCCTCATACCTTGATTAATGCTTCTCCATAGTATTTTTCACCATCTTACAAAACATTTTTTATTAATATGTTTATTGACCATCTTCCCAATTATAATATAATAAGCTTCACAAAGACTAAAATGTAGTCTGTTTTATTCACTGCCGCCTGCTAAGCATATGCGGTATAGAAGCATTCAATAAGTAGTTGTTGAATGAACAAATGAAGAATTCCAGATCTTCTATATATACCCAATAGGCCGGATAATTTAATAGTCAAGGATATTATTAAAGTACCTCAGAATGTTTTATAATATACAAACTGTTTTAACGTTTACTCTTTGACAGTAGTACTACTGACAAAAAAGGAAATGAGGTCTGTCTTTCCTTTATTAAGTATTTGAGGAGCAACGGTGTTGTGCTAGACATCCCAAGTACTTGGGATATGTCACATGAGGTCTGAAATTGATCACTGGGCTAATATAATTTTTCATTAGTTCTTTCTGGCTCTTTTATCAATTACTCATAAAGTAACCCTTTCATTAAATTTTTAAACCTGGGATTAAGGATAGTCTCTGCCAATATATAGATTTGCAAAATCAATATTATTTTCCCTTTTTAAAAATCAGAATGACATTTGCTTTTCTCGTATCCTGTAATACCTCTCCATCACCATGGAGGTATTTGCGAGTATTCTAACTAAACCTGAAATATATGTAAAATGACCTGAGATTTGTACTTTATAAACTTTTCAACCTCCTTGGACTTTACTTTCTTCATCTCAGTCCAGAAACCATTCTTGATACAGAAAACAGAAGCAAAGTAATAGGTGATGATGATCCCTACTTTCTCTTTTTCATTGATCAGTAGGGTACCCATGGTCTTTCTTTGAAATAAATAGAATTTAAAATAGTTTGGCTTTGTGTGTTTTTTTTAACTTTTATTAGCTTTAGCACATACAAAACTGTGACCTTTCTAATACTATTCTTATAAATTATGATACTCTTTTATATGCATCCTGTGTGTCTCTACTTTTTATTTTATAAATGTCCCTTAAAAGTCAGAGTTTATCAGTGACTCATGAAAAAGTAACAGTTACCTGATCTACCTATCTTCTTGGAAGAGCCTTTAAATGAAGTGCAAAAAATCTTTTAAAACACTCAATGAAATTAAATGGAAACACACCTTGCTACAGTTTTTTGAAGTAAATTTTTTGAAATAAAATACTGGAATGCTAACCAGAAACATAGTATCTAAAAGAAAAACATATACTACCAATTAAGATCAACCAGGACTTTTCTACTTTAAAAAGAATACATTCAATTTGTTTATCTGCTGGTCAGTATCAATTAGTGCACCTTAAATACAAATGAACCTGTGGTAGGCTTATTTGAAATAAATGTTTATATGTACCATGTTTGATTTCTCAACTATTCTGTCCATCATGTGTGGAACTTCTAAGAATACTTAAAGTTATTCCTCATAGCTTCTTACTGATAACTTTATAAATTTACAGACATGGAGAGTATTATATAAATGAAAATAGCTATTCTGGTAGGGTAATAAGATTATGGATGATTTTTATGAATAGTGTGTTTTAATTTCCTCTAGTTTTTTAATCTTTTTTTAAATTGAAGTATAGTTGATTTACAATATTATGTTAGTTTCAGGTGTACAGCAAAGTGATTCAGTTTTATATATTTTTCAGATTATTTTCCTTTATAGGTTATTTTGAGATACTAAATATAGTTTCCTGTGCTAATGCAGTAAATTCTTGTTGCTTTTATCATCTTTTTTAGCTAAAAAGAACCTTTACCTTTGAAATGCATGTTAAGATCTTGTATAGAATAGAAAAATTCCTATTCTCTGTCTTCATCGCTGAATGATACCAGGACCCTCAAGAAATCATGGAACTTGTATTCCTCTCATCATATTCTTCACTTTTTTTTCTTCTCTGGAAGATCCAGATTTAATGAATCGTGTCTTTGGTATATGGTGTTTGTAATAGAGAAGGGGGACAAATATGGTTCCATGTGAAAGCCAAACTAAATTAGCTGATAAAGGGAATTCTGATTAAGTTTTCTACGTGAGATTTAAAAACATAGATGAAGACCTTAGGTGAAGTAAAAGGAGCACATAAGGAAGCAAGCTCAGAATACATTTTCTCCAGCACTGTATTCAAACCAGTATTTAGCCCAGTAGGTTGCAATTTGTGGGTCAGGTATAAGATGGACCACATCCCAGTTTGTTTTTTTTTTTTTAACATTTTTCACTGTGGCAGAGAAGTAAACTTTGCTTCTCATAGTAATGCTTATTATCCTAGCAGATGTGCAGCTGGAGGACTGTTTTTGCTTTTAGAGAATGAGTGGGAGGAATAAGAGTTTGTAGTGGCAAGTAGAAGTAAGTAGGATATACGGTTCCCCAGAGTCTTAATACCACCTCAAAGTGTATTAAAGGCCCAGAAACTATGTACTGTGCTTATTAGTATTGTATGAATGAGAGCAATCTTTAGAGGCTTATTCCCATGTACAAAACATTAATAATACTAACACACAGGGGTCATTTACTACGTGTCAGATACTGTTCTGAGTGCTTCACTTAGAATAACTAGTTTAATATCCTCAGTACAACCCTGTGTTATGTTATTATCCCCAGTTTAAAGATGGGTAATCTGAGGCACAGAGAAATTAGAAAACTTGTCCAAGGTTGTACAGCTAATTAAGGGGTAGAAGTGGAATGTAAATCTAAGTAATCAAGGCTCTAGAACCCATGTTCCAGAACACATATTATATTGCCTTTAGAAATCAATCCAGCTTATCTTCATGTAGTGGCACCATGTTTCCTCTTGGTCTTTTCTAATTATTTTTCTTAGACTTACCCTTTTATTATGATACTGTATGGAAGATTCATATAGACTACCCCCTCCCTTTTTGGAGTGGGGCCATAATTTTTTTTAATCTCAAATTCATCTAAACACTAAATAACTTATTTCTTCTCTTAAAGCTAGTGAACATTTTAAGAGTTAAATGATTGAACCACAAATGGTGTGCTGGATAGAGCTCATTCCACTCTGTTGACTCCTAAATTGTGCCGTGTGAAGGTCTAAGTGACTTAAATTAAATGTCTTCAGAGTTTTCCTATACTCTTTTGTTCACTAAATATTGTTTCTGTTCTTACATTTTTGTCTCCCTTTTAAAAAAAAACATTGGAACGTTTTAGATACTTAGTTATAAGATATTGTGTATTGATAGTATCTGCACAAAATTTACAAGTGAAGTAAAACTGTAAAGGACATATCAAAAGTACAGAATGTTTGTCACTGATAATGCTTTAGGCACTCCTTGTCATGGACATAAATATGTTTTATATGCTAACTATACTATTGTTAACAGATATTCTTTTAGTGGTAGGCATAAATCATATAATAATGAGTTATACTGTATTGGAATTTTACTTATTTCAAAATTTAAGGATACTATTTTTAGCACATTATAAATAAGAACATAGAAACCTGAGTTGTAAACAATACCCAGTGACAATCGTATTAGATATGACTAGTTTAGCAGTTTTGTGAGGTATAGGTAAATTTTGAAAGCACATGATATAAAGCCACTTGTCACAAAAAGTGCAGTGTATATACTCATTCAGAATAAAAGGCAAAAATACTCCTGTTTAAGTTTTCAAAACTTAGTCTCTTTTAAAATTTGTAATATTATGCTGAACTTCAAGTCAGTTTATATTGCTTTTAGAGTTGTTGGGTTCAGCACTATGGAATCCAATTTGTTAAGAAACTAATAGACTATTACAGAAATAAAATATTAATATATATAGCATTTACTCTGGTCTCATGTCTAAATATAATAAATATAAACAAAAACAATTCTTGAACTTTTTTAAAGAGAAAATTTAAAAATTCAATTACTCTTTTCCCTTCCAGATTGCAGATTTTGGCTTATCAAAATGGCGCATGATGTCCCTGTCACAATCACGAAATAGTAAATCTGCACCAGAAGGAGGGACAATTATCTATATGCCACCTGAAAACTATGAACCTGGACAAAAATCAAGGGCTACTATCAAGCATGATATATACAGGTACAGCATGTTACTTTTGCTCAGAGTTAACCTTGTCTAAAAAACAAGATTAATCAATCCGAATTTTGAAACTACATTTTAAAAGTATGATTTTTATGCTTCTCTCATAAGTGTGGTGAAAATAAATTAGAGACAGTGGTTAATGTTTTTCATATTAAAGATGCCTTGCTTTGAGAGTTCCCTGGTGGCCTAGTGGTTAGGATCCTGGTTTTCACTGCCGTGGCCCAGGTTCAGTCCCTGGTCAGGGAACTGAGATCCCACAAGCTGTGTGGTGCAGCCAAAAAAAAAAAACTAAAAATTAAAAATATGAAAATAAAGATGCCTTGCTTTTTTTTTTTTAATATTTATTTACTTATTTATTTGGTTGCGGCGGTGGGCTCCTTAGTTGCGGCACATGGGCTCCTGGGTTGCAGCATGCAGGCTCCTTAGTTGCAGAATGCATGTGGGATCTGGTTCTCTGACCAGGGATCAAACTCGGACCCCCTGCATTGGGAGCATGGAGTCTTAACCACTGCGCCACCAGGGAAGTCCTGATGCCTCGCCTTAAGCTACTTTTACATCCTTAAAAATTATTAAAGCATATCTTGTTGTCCTATCAATTTATAATATTCAAGGGTTTTTATCATATGTGACCTTGATAGGGGGAGGGAAACAGTGCAATTAACATTTAACACTACCAAAAGAGACAGTACTTACACCAGAAAAAGAGTCAATAGAATAGGGCTACATGAGACAGCCTTTTTTATTGCTCTTTATTTTGTGTGAATAATAGAATCATGTAATTAAAGGGCATAGCTTATCTAGGTGTTAAAGAATCATCCACAAGTTATCCTTGCCTATAACTTCAAGTTCTTATTACAGTAATTTCCTAATTTTTCAAATTGAATTAATTCCCTTTCAAAACAAAACTGTATATGAATATTCATCATCTTGGTTCTATATAGTGATTCTTTAAGCAGCATTTCACTACATTATTACTTTAAAAAATGGTATCTCACAGTCAGCTTTTAAAATCAGTACCATTTTAGTTTATTATGAATAGTTTATAAAGTACTATATGTATATTTTTATCTTAAACAGCTATGCAGTTATCACATGGGAAGTCTTATCTAGAAAACAGCCTTTTGAAGGTAAGTGTACTTTGACTTCCTTATTCTAGGTGACATCGTATTGGTAAGTCATACTCAGAACTATCTGAATAAAGATCACTTATTTTAAATCTGCCTAACAGTCATTTTGTGGAAAACACACTAGAAAAACAACAGTTTATCATTGTGAATCCACTGTATGTTGGAAAGTACTGGATTAAGGATCAGAAAAATGTGTAGATTCTTCTTGTTCTGATAGTAATTAACTCTATTATAAGCCACTAAATCTCTTAAGTCCTCATTTTTTTATCTGCAAAATAAGAATTTTGAATTCTTATTTCTAAGATTCATTCCAGCTATAAAATCGTTTGTATGAAAATTTCAGTAGTGCTTCTTCTAAAGACCAGCAAATACTGAAGAATACTTTAAAAATTTTCTGATAATATTGTCTCTTTCTTTATTTTGAGGTTCATTTAGGTCAGTTTGCTGTGTAACAACCTCAGAATCTCAGTAGTTTACAAACTAAACATTTATTTTTCATTCACATTGGGTTATTAGTTGCTGTGGCCCTTCTTGGCTCTGCTAGGTTCTGCTCAGCTCTGCTGAGCTCTGTTTTACTCTGCCCTCTTCATACTCCATTGGCCAAATCAAATCACATGGCCAAGCCCAGAATTAAAGAGGTGAAGATATAAACTCCTCCCACAAGAGGCAGCAAGTCTGGCAATAGCTGGGATCTAAATATTCCTTTGACAGAAAGGGAAGTAATGAATTATTCCTAAGATTTTAAGATTCCCTCATGTTCATTTGGTTGGCTTTAGAATGTATTTAATATATTAAATCATAATATATTTCTAATGAATGAAATATTTGTTTTGACAGAAGTCACCAATCCTTTGCAGATTATGTATAGTGTGTCACAAGGACATCGACCTGACACTAATGAAGAAAGTTTGCCATTTGATATACCTCATCGAGCACTTATGATCTCTCTAATAGAAAGTGGATGGGCACAAAATCCAGATGAAAGACCGTCTTTCTTAAGTTAGTGTACAGTTTTAATCTGGGCCTTTTGAATTACAAAAATAATAAATACGCTGTAAATAAAATATTCCTTGAACAACTACGAAAGTTAGCTGACAAGCTCAAAAGTTTTTTTTTCTAATTCAAAGTTGTTTTTATTTTATGAGATGAGATTGAAGTGGTAAGGAGAGGCTGTTGACTATCATCATAAAAAGGTTAGAAATTTATTCCAAGTACAATGGAAAGCCATTAAAGTGAGTTTTTCAGGGAAATAACATGATTAAATTTAAGTTTAGGAGATATCACTCACTGCTATGTATAAAATTGATTGGAGAAGGGCAAGAGTAGAATTTCCAGACCAATCCTGGAGATCGAAAAATCAGATAGAATTAAGATTTATTTCAGAAGTAGAATGAATCATCACCTAAATGTAAACATAGAAGAAAAACTTCATGATCTTGGGTTAAGCAAAGAGCTCTTATATATGACATCAGAAACAAGACCTATTAAAAAAATTCTTTGATAATTGAACTTCAAAAAAATTGAAAAATTTTACACTTCAGAAGATGCTATAGAAAATGAAAAGACAAGCTGTAGACTGGGAATCTTCTTTCCAACTAAAAAAAAAACCAAATATATTTTCCATTCAAAACTTATGTCTAGTGCTCATCAGCATTGTATTTAAAAAAAATCAAAAGTTGCTATAATAATGGATTAACATCTTATCTCTTATCTCCCAGAACCATGTAATAGGGTGTGTGTGTGTGTGTGTGTGTGTGTGTGTGTGTATGTATGTGTATATATATGTACATATATGTATGTATATATTGGCTTGGCCAAAAAGTTTGTTTGGCTTCTTCTATAAGATCTTACAAAAACCTGTACGAACTTTTTGGCCATCCCAATACATATCTCCTTTGTCCCCAGTGCCACTTCCAAACTATAATTTCTTCTCCATTCCCTAAAGACTCTAGCTCTTCTGAAGATCATGCCATTAGGCAGTACTTCTCTACAAACTTCCTGGTTTTTCCCTATTGTTCATTGCAGAACAATGGCTTTTGGCTTACTTACTTCTACATCCTGCATTGATCAGTGCTGCTGAATATTTGAGAGGAGCGCTCTGTGGATCTCTGTAGTTCTCTGTCTGTGTACTTCTCCTCTTTGGTGCTCTGTCCTATAAACTCTATCTGCCTCCGTCTACCCTAACTCCCAGCCCTGTCTCTTCAACTCTGAGCTTCCTCTGGGCCCCGCCTTACTTCCCTACCCTGTAGTATAGCTGGAAACTCTCCCAAGGCAGTTAGCTTGGGTAGTCAGGCTGTCATAAGGCTGACCTCAGTTGTTTCCTATCACTTAGAGATCACTGTCCTTTGTTGCCTGATATCTAGTGTCTTGAAAACCACTGTTTCATGCATTTTGTCTGGCTAATGGTTGTTTAAGGCAGGAGGGTGAATTGGTCCTTGTTTCTTCATCTTGGCCAGAAATGGAATTCATTGGTTTCTCTTTAAATTAATGGCTAAAACTAGGCACTAAACTCTACTTAGCAATTCTGTTATGTTTCTCAAATACATCTATTATTCCATTCTCATATATCACCTGTTCTTAAGTTGTGGTGCAGGGACCTCTGGAGGTGGGGTTGGTTCCTGAGACTTTTATAAGTGGTTCACAAAATCAAAACTTTTCAAAATAATAAATATTAAGGTATTGTTTTCCCTTTTTACTCTCATCCTCTGGAAAAATCTTTCCAGAGACTAAATTAAGTATGATGATATCATTGCTCCAACGGATAATGGAATGTGTTTTCATATACTCTGATGTGTTAAAATTTTCTGTTTTAATCTAATGTAGTAAATATCAATAGATATGACCAACATATACAAAAGCTCTTAATAATTTTGAAGAGTTCTGAGACCCAAAAGTTTGCGAATTACAGACTAGATGATCATCTTGTACTACTGTAGGAGATGCGTAAGTCCCATACTTTATGTTTCCAAAGTGAAGATGAAATTCCATTTCAATCCCTAAGAAGGAAAGCATGGGAGGAACATTTCTAGTCCTATCTGCCCCTCAGCACTCCTCCTCCTCATTTGTTAGTTTTAGAGAAAAAGCAAGCGTACTTATCTAGTCCCTTCTCAGTTTTCTCCTCCTTTTAGAAGTAAGCTTGTCTAAAGGATGCACGCATTTTGTGCTTCCCCATATGGAAGCAGGTGAGGCCTGTAGCTGAGTGAGTAAATCTGTCAACTGAAGGGACAAAGTGTTACTAAGCCCATATGCTACAGATCTAAAAAGGGACAGATTCCAATTAGCTTTATCAGTAATAAAGGTGATGTTTTGATCATCATCTCTCATTATTGTGTGGCTTTTCTTAATAGATTCTGAACTTAGGAAGACAAGACAGGGGTAATGCATATTGTACCTTATCTTCCCTTCTTAAACCTCCTACACCCTATGTTCTGTATTTCTTTTGAGCATTGAGAAAGTAGAAATCATGAGAGAGAACTCCCTCGTAGTTCCACTACCAGATCTATAAACTTAGTTGTACTTGACGTGTCTTTCCTGCTTTATCTCTTTTACAGTGGGAAAAAAGTGTTCTTACACAATTGTAAACAGTATTACTTGTGCTCTGGATGCCATTCCCTTACTCTCTCCAGCATTCTGTTCTTTATATTCTCTCTCTGCTCTTGCATTGCCAATCTCTGCCTGTCTACTGGATCGTTCTTCTGTCATACAGATCTATGCTATTATTATATCCTATCTTTATATAGGAAAAAAATTCTTGACCCCATATCATCCTTCAGCTACCACCTCATTTTTCTACTCCCATTTAGATCTAAACACCTTGTAGGAATTGTCCATACTTATTGTCTCTACTTCTTCACCTCTAATTCAATTTTTAACAAACTTACATCAGTCTTCTGTTTTCATATCTCCACTAAAGCTGCATTTGTTCAAGTTACCAAGGATGGCAATTTTGGAAAATACTGCTTATCTTACTTGCCCTCTCAGCAGATTAGATATGGCTGACTCTTCCCTCCTTGAAACTTTCCCTCTGATAGCTTCCAAGACACAAGAGACCATACTCCCTCTTATCCTCTCTTCCTCTATCACTTTTTTTCTTCCTCTGCTCAATTTCTAACTGTTGGAATGCCTCAGAGCTCTAATATGGGTCCTTTACTGTTTACCATCTGTACTTTCCCCCTAGATGATCCAGACCAGATCATGGCTTTTATACCATCTGTATGTTAGTGATGCTCAGTTTTATATCTAGAGCCCTGGCTTCTCCCTTAAGCAACAGGTCCATATATTATTGTAGTAATAGTGGTACTTATGATTGTTTCTACTCATTGGCTATTATGAATCATGCTGCTATGACTGTTCATGTGCAAGTCTGTTTGTGAACATATATGTTTTCATTTCTCTCAGGTAACTACCTGAGTGGAATTGCTTGGTTGTATGGTAAATTTATCTTTCATTTTTAAGAAAATGCGAAGCTGTTTTCCAGAGTGGCTGCATCATGATACATTCCCACCAGCAGTGTGTGAGGTTTTCTGTTTCTCTACATCATTGTCAATACTTGGTATTTTCTGTCTTTTTAATTTTACCTATTTTAGTGGGTATGGAGTGATGCCTCATTTTAGTGTTAATTTGCGTTTCCTAATGACTAATGGTGTTTAAGCATATTTTCATGTGCTTTTTAGCTATTTGTGTGTCTCCTTTGGTGAAATTCAGTCTTTCACCCATTTTTAAATTGGGTTGTTTGTCTTAAGTTGTTAGAGTTCTTTTTATATTCTAGATATAAGCTCTTTAAAAGATACGTGATAGGTAAAAGTGTTCTCCTAGTCTGGGGCTTGTCTTTTTGTTTTTCTTAATAGCATCTTTTTAAATGCCAAAGGTTTCAATTTTTTTGAAGTCCTATTATCAAAAATTTTTTATGGATCCTGTTTCTGATGCCATATCTAGGAATTATTTGCCTAACTCAGGGTCATGAAGATTTTCACCTGTATTTACGTTTAGGTGCATAGTCCATTTCAAGTTAATTCTATGTATGTTGTGAGGTAAGAATCTAAATTTTTCTGTTTTTGTGTGGATATCCAACTGTCCTAGTACCATTTGTTGAAAAGACTATCCTTTCCTCATTGAATTGCCTTAGCAACTTTGTCAAAAAACAATTGCCCATACTTGTAAGGGCTTTAGACTCTCAATTATGTTCCATTGATCTATCTTTAGATATGCCTATCTTTATGCCTGTACTAAACGCTCTTAAGACAGTTGAATGTCATCAGTTTGGGGAAAAATTTACTTAGGGCCTTATCAGTTAAATATTAGCATTTATGTTTTTCATTTTAATGGTTATAAGCAACCTGAACTCATTTTATTTTTCTTATTTAGAATGTTTAATAGAACTTGAACCAGTTCTGCGAACATTTGAAGAGATAACTTTTCTTGAAGCTGTTATTCAACTAAAGAAAACAAAGGTAAATTGTTAAATGTAATACTGGAAATTAGGATGTTAAATCATGGAGAGTTTTAGTTTAGTTTAATTTAGTTTTTTTCTACATACCTTCCACAGATACAAGCTACAGTACTGGGGCAGTAGTTAGCAAAGAGTATGAATGCTGCCTTGAATCTGTCACCAAAGAACTTTTCCATTTCATTTAAACAGCCTCCTCCAGATTTCAAAGGGATTTTCAGACCTCTCATATAGCAAATGTAAATTTAAAATGTGTAATGTGTGCCAGTTGTATACAGTTAATGCCCTAAATTACTACAGTTGTTGTTGTTGTTTTAATTCTATGTTTATTTCTCTAAAGTTTTGATATATAAAGAGTAAAAGATGTCTGGGTTATTGCACTTTACTGCCAAGTTAAGCTGTAGAATTTTTATTAATAATTGAGGCCCAAATGTGTATTTTCTATGGCTTGTTTGTATCTTTTTGTTTTCCCACTCAAACACTCCATGTTGCATAGACCAAAGTAGCAGTTGTTATGAATTACCTAGAACAGTTGTCTTATTTACTCATTCTGCTCTTGTAGATCAGAAAAACAATTGAAGGGACCCATTACTGCAAGGTTTTCTTGCTGCTATCAAAAATTGTTTAGAAAGCAACTACAGTCCTTTAGGGACAAAGTTAGCCTAGTTTAACACTTTCTGGGTTTCATTAAGTTGCATTTGAGATATGATAATAAAAACCATCATTTATTAGCCAATGTCTAAGGTTGTGAACAGGCATAATCTACAATTGATTTATCACTAAATGACATTGCTTGCCTCTTGCAGTTTGCTGGATCTGTTAACATAATCTTTGGTTTAAAAGGGAAGTGCATAAAGGAAACAACTGCCCTTAACCAAACTTAAAATTGATGGTGGCAGTATTAGTACCTGAGTTTTTTAAGGAACTAAGGAGGAACTGTGCTTTAATCTTTTGATAAGTTTTCATTGACTTCTCTGCTTCTGAGTAGGTAGTCTTTTCCAGAACATTCCAATCTCTCCACTTCTTAGTAGATACAAACTTCTGTTAACATTTATTTTTGCCTTGTCTTTTCAGTTCCCTTTTCTCTCTTCACAACTTTCTCCTCTTCTGCCAAGCAAAGGTGGATAGAAGGGTCTGTTTTCTTGGTTCTAAGATACTGAACTGGAAGAGAACCAATTCAGTTCCTTTTTTGTCCCCAACCAACTTAAATACTAGGATCTATATGTAAAACTGTTAATTTGGGGGAGAAATTTTTGCTTCTTAAATAAAGTAATTTAGTGTATATTTTTAAATACTTGAGTATCATTTAAATAGCATTACTTTCTTTGGTCACTGTTTTTAAGTTGCTGTATTGTTTTCACTCAGTGTTGTTATTTTTTTCTTTTTTTTTTAAATCCTTGTATTAATTCTGTAAAATTGTTAGAGAAAGAATATCATCTCCATTTTATAGATGAGATAACTGAGGTATAGGGAAGTAAGTCACATAACACTCTACACAGCTAACTAATGTCAGGGCCAAGGGTAGAATACAAATTTATTAAGATAATAAGATTTTTCATAAAGAAATTTCTGAAAACAAAGATCACAATTTAGGGTGACTTGTTTTGTTTGAGTTTCCTACATTTTTTTCAGTTCTTTGAACTGGCTCCTATAATTCATGTTTTCACAGATAGTATCTCTTATGTCTTGAGCAGTAAAAACTGAATCAAAAAAAGTTTTTCTTTGATATGTCATTTTACTTCTTTCTAGGGACTGACTCACTAGTGCATAAATTTTTTTTTTTTTTTTTTTTTTTGCGGTACGCGGGCCTCTCACTGTTGTGGCCTCTCCCGTTTCGGAGTACAGGCTCCGGATACGCAGGCTCAGCGGCCATGGCTCACGGGCCCAGCCGCTCCGCAGCACGTGGGATCCTCCCGGATTGGGGCACGAACCCGTGTCCCCTGCATCGGCAGGTGGACTCTCAACCACTGCGCCACCAGGGAAGCCCCAATTCATAAATAATTTGAATGATCATTAACTGATCGGTTATGAAAAGTGATGTTAGTAATTAATGATACTGTATAACAATAAATATTTTAATAAATTTAAAAGAACAGAAGAAATTGACATAACAGAAATGGATCCAAAGATGAATTTTAAAGGTTCATATAAAAATGTATTTAACAAATGTTCACTGGACTGCTGTGTGTAAAGTACTATGCCCCATAGATTATATACATAGATGAATAGCAGTTTTTTTTCTCCTAAAACTTCTTAGACATGTTATGGAGCAGACAGTTGTTAAGTATGAATAATGAAGCGCTGGGTGTGGATCCCACCAATTTCTAAAGTTCTGTAGAGCATTTGACGTTATGTTGGTTTGGGGAAGAAAAGCAGACCAATGGTTTTGTTTTTAAATCACTCAATAGTGATGGCAGCTAATCCAAGTCTGGCTTAAAGAGACAGGAGTGAGGGCTTCCCTGGTGGCACAGTGGTTGAGAGTCCGCCTGCCGGTGCAGGAGACACGGGTTTGTGCCCCGGTCCGGCTAGGCCTGTGAGCCATGGCCGCTGAGCCTGCGCGTCCGGAGTCTGTGCTCCGCAACGGGAGAGGCCACAATAGTGAGAGGCCTGCGTACTGCAAAAAAAAAAAAAAAGAAAAAAGAAAAAGAAAAAGAGACAGGAGTGAATCACTAAACAATTTTAGTACAAAGGCATAGTGTTTAAATAAATCATCTGTTTAATAGCTACCATTTATTGAATGCTTACAAAGTAATCTTAGGGACTCTGCATATATTACTTCTAATCCTTCTTACAGTAATCCTGCAAAATAGGTATTCTCATCTCCAGTTTACAGATAAGTAAACTAAGTTTAAGTCTCATGCCCAAAGTCAAACAGGTATCCTGGGATCTAAACCAGATCTCATTGGCCCCCATCGTTCCATTAGGGCACTCTGCCTCCTTTACCTAGTCCAGCCCTCCATTTCTTATCTATAAAATGAAAATAATAATAGTACTTAGAATCATGGTGCCTAAATTATAGTAAATGCTTAATAATTATGGATAGATAGATACACATACAAATTGAAATATATTAAGTATCTAGTTTGAACCAGATACTTTATATTCATTATCTCAATCTCTAGAATGATCCTGCATGTAGATATTATTCCATTTTAAAGGATGAATTTGCTCAAGGTAACCAGTTAATATGAGGCAGGATTCAAAGCCTGTGTCTCTAAAGTTATTTCCCCTATTCTACACTATCTCTACTTTAAGTTAGATATTATATTCTCAACTGATTGAGATTTTCTATTGATTTTGTATAAACATATAAAGATAAACATATAAAATATGTTAAGTAGATTGTATTTTACTCATATAATTTTCTAATTATCTCTAATTCAAGTACATATGTTCATTCTTATTACAGAATGCTTCAAGTACCGCTCACTTATGTGACAAGAAGAAAATGGAGTTATCTCTGAACATACCTGTAAATTATGGTCCACAGGAGGTAAAAATAATTACGTTGATTAAACTCAAAATGTGAGAAGAATATGAGCAATCATTTAGTCTCTCTCACTCTTTTATAGATGGGAAGCTAAAGTCCAGGGAGGTTTTAGGATTTTAGAATGGGAATCTCCAATTTGAAATCCAGCTCTTCTGATTCTTAGTTCATTGTTCATCTCATCAAATCACAGTCCTTTCTCTCTTGGGCATTGACTTCTGTCCCTGTCCTTGTTTTATGTAATGGATGGTGTTCCAGGGTAGTACATAGACAAATCATTGGTACAGTTCTGCCACTGTATTTCTTATTATACCTTCTTATTCAAATGTAAAAGAGCTATAATACCTGCCTTGTTCTTAACCTCTTACAATGATTAATAAAAAGAAAATGCCATTTGTGTGGCTATCCAAAAAGAAGGATTTCTTTAGTAGCATTCATTCAGAATTATTTCATATTAATGATTTCTTTTAAGAATATATAAGATATGTTCTCTTTACAGATTCAGAAAAGTAATAATACCTTCAAAATGAATCTTAAAACACAGTATGTAGTCTTTGAATCACCTTTATATTCACTATCTCATCATTGGATCTTTGAGCCCATACAGGCTCATTTTTAGATAAATACACTGAAAAAGAACCTGAGAGCCAAATTATTTAAATGCCTTGTCGAAGCTTAGGTAGTAATTCCATGACAGAGCTAGGATTAGATCCAACTTCTATATTACTTTTTCCATGGATTCCCACTTCTCCATGTTGAAGGAACCTGAGGCATTGAGAATAGGCATGTGCTCTAAATCAGTAGGTAATCAGAGCTGCAGATCTCAAATTTCTCATGAGCTGGACAGAGTCTCTGAGATTATGTACAAAATATTGAAAAAATAATGATTTCTAATATATTTAACTATTGCCCCACCCATCCAATTGACCTGATAAAGAAATCAAGTTCACAGTTTTGTTACTTCACATATGTGTTTAATTTTGTAAAGTGTAATTTGTATTAGTTTTGATTCTTTATTTATAATAAGCCAAAAGCAGGAACTGTTTAGAAATTAAAGCTGTATAACTTTTAAAATGATTTTTCTTTAACCTAAATCATTTATCTTCTATTTATTTTAGGAATCGTGTGGATCCGCTCAGCTCCATAAAACTAGTGTTTCTCCTGGAACCTCAAGGACCCTTTCAGCTCCTCAAGACAATGATTTTTTATCTAGTACGTAAATTTTTCAGTCAGTATTACTTGCAAGTTTTCAATTTTCTTTCAAGATCATATTCTTGCAAGCAGTCATGGTTTGTATGGAACATGTCTTCCATTTGCATTTATAACTCGTTTTTTAAAAGTGACAGTCTAAAGATGTGAAAATAGTAGTGGGATGTTAAACAAATATATTTAAGTATTAAAAGCATTATGTTAGACACTACAGAAAGATATTTTTAAAAATCTCTTGTAAGAAAGAGGAGAAATGTTTCTAAGTCACCATAATATTAGACAAAGAGCAATGTATTATAAAAGATATAGGGATGTAGAACTATGGTAGTATAGTGGAAGAGTAACATTTTTTACAAAGCACTGTCACAACAACCTTGTGAGGGAGATATTCCTCATTTTACAGATTCTTAAGATCAAGACTTCTGGATCACATAGTTAGTAGCTGGCAAATCCAAGATTCGAAACCAGGTCTTTTTGATAAGTATTTTCATGTCACTACTACACCATGTTATCATTATGAAGAAATTATTTCTGGCTGAAGGTTGGACCTATAGTTATAAAGGATGGGCATTCCAGGCAAAAGGAACAGCATAGAGGCAAAGAAGCAAGAAAACAGAGAACAGTGAGTAGTTGGGTTTAGCTGGTGAAGAGGGTGAATGAAAGATCAGGAGGGTGGAGTCATATCATGATGAATTCTAATACTAGGCTAAGCCATTCAGGCTCATATCATGATGAATTCTAATACTAGGCTAAGCCATTCAGGCTCTTTTGCTTGGGTAGGGAACAATTACTGCAGATTTTTGAGCAAGGGTGTGACATGATAAAATTTTTTGCTTTAGGAATATTTATCCTGGCTGGAATATGTAGGATATTTTGGAAGGGAAAAGGAGATTCAAGGTGGGGAGACCAGTTAGGAGACTATTGGTCTATTATTGTACTACAGGTGAGAGATTATGATACCTGCTCCAGAGTGTGAAGGAGAGAATAGTGTGAGAGATGTTACAGAGGACACACTTTTCACTTGTAGGAAGGAAGAGAGAAAAAAAGATAAAGCTGAACAAGTTTAGCTGGAAGAACATTGATGCTATTAACAGAAATAGGAAGTGAAACAGGTTTTAAAGTTAAGATGAATAATTAAGTTTTTAATTTTTTTTTTTTTTTTTTTTTAATTTGAGCTGTTGAAAATGTAGGGTTCACTGAAGACAGAAAATTTAATTACATGGATTTGGGAAGGGAGGTGACAATTGAGGCCCTGAGGTTGAATAAGTTTACCAAAGGAGAGTGTAGAAAGACACATCATATGTAATTTAGAGGACACATTTGAAGTGCAGAAGGAGGAAGATGACACAGAAGGAAAAAATATGGTACCACATGAAGAAGTAAAATTCTATGATTTATAATTTACATAGGACAGACGGAAATATGGTAAAAACATTAAGCATTAACCTTTTTTATCTAAAAAATATTTACTTGTGGAATTAGGTTTATGAACCAGCTTATGCAGTGAAAAATTAAGAGCCACTGAATACTACCCTCTCTATGACCCGGATGTTCATATTTTAGCTAATAGAAATAGCTAAGGAATATTCTACCCCTAATGAAGATGTTGTGTTTTATAGGAAAAACTCAAGACTTTTCTGTGATGCGTCAATGTCCAGTAAATCACAGTTGTGACAGTAACATTTCTGTGGCTCAAAGAGCAACATTCTGTGATCACAGGGCTGCTCCATGCTCCTTAGCAATAATAAATCCACTCTCAGCGGAGGGAAATTCAGGTAAATATGTACGATGAGACACTTTGTAAATGATGCCATTTATCTCACAACCATATGTTCAGTAGATTTGCTATATGATGTTTTATTTGTCTCTATTTCTTCAGTATGCTATATACATACCATAAGTAGGAAAGCACTTCCAATCCCCAAAGACATGAGTGTTGATATGTAATAATAGGCCAAAATAGTATTCCATGAACATCTATCTAGGGAGGGATTGCTAAGAGGAGGTGTGACAATATGTTACTAAAGGTAAATATATTTTTGTTTATTTATCAAATATGCAGGTATTCTTTATGTTTTTTAAAAAAATCTGAGAAAAAGTGACATTTGCCCCCATGAATTATAGTGTATAAAAATGCAGTGCTTTGGGCTTCCCTGGTGGCGCAGTGGTTGAGAGTCCACCTGCCAATGCAGGGGACACAGGTTTGTGCCCCGGTCCGGGAAGATCCCACATGCCGCAGAGCGGCTGGGCCCATGAGCCATGGCCACTGAGCCTGCGTGTCCGGAGCCTGTGCTCTGCAATGGGAGAGGCCACAACAGTGAGAGGCCTGCGTACCGCAAAAAAAAAAAAAAAAAAAAAAAAAAAAGCAGTACTTTTTCTTGGAGGGAAAGGGAAGAGATAACCCAAATATCTGAATGCTTCCTGAAAATAAATAGCATCCCTCAAAATACTGGTGTTCCATATGAGAACAATCACAGCAAAATTAGGTTTTATGCCTTATTATTTTGTTTTTCATCTAATTTTACTCATAGCTATATATCTGTCCCCACCTTCTTACTTGTCATCCCTTGCTTTTCTACAGAGCAATTTCAGCCTGGTATAACCCAACAGTGGATCCAGAGTAAAAGGGAAGATATTGTGAACCAAATGACTGAAGCCTGCCTTAACCAATCTCTAGATGCCCTCCTGTCCAGGGATTTGATCATGAAGGAGGACTATGAACTCATTAGTACCAAACCTACAAGGACCTCAAAAGTCAGACAATTATTGGATACTAGTGACATCCAAGGAGAAGAATTTGCCAAAGTTATAGTACAAAAATTGAAAGATAACAAGCAAATGGGTCTTCAACCTTACCCAGAAATACTTGTGGTTTCTCAATCTTCATCTTTAAATTTATTCCACAATAAAAACCTATAAGTAACTCTTTTTCAAGAAGAAAAGTCAATGCATAAAAGGGTATTTTATATTTCTTTTGCCTTGATAATGTTTTTATGAGATTCATATGAATATTAGAAAGTTAAATGAAGTTTCTTCTTCAGATAAATATTAGTCTCCTTCCATGACATTATTTTTTAAATTAATACAGTAGAAAGTTTGATTTTTGCTGCATAGTTCAATTCTTTTTGTCTCTTTGGTTAATTGAAACTATTTTTTCAATGTAATAATTATATTTTTATTGTACAAAACAGTGTCCCATTTTCACATATACTTTCTTTGTGGATTATTTATTGTTTAAGATGCTTGACTTTCTGAAGACTTAAATCAAAGAAACTTTTAAATGTTATTTATTGAGTTCTTTAGAAAATTGTTTCAAAGATAAGCAATACAAAGTGTATAAAGAAAAAATTAATCCTTCAACATGTGTTTCTACTTCTATTCCTAGCCTCAAGTAACAATCAAGGTAACAACCAAAGTTAACAGCATGATGTGTATCGTTCTATCCCTTTCTTCCTGCTCATACTTAAAGTATATGCCTGGGGGGGACTTTCAAGATGGCGGAGGAGTAAGACATGGAGATCACCTTCCTCCCCACAAATACATCAAAAATACATCTACAGGACTTCCCTGGTGGCGCAGTGGTTGAGAGTCTGCCTGCCAATGCAGGGGACACGGGTTCGTGCCCCGGTCCGGGAAGATCTCACATGCCGCGGAGTGGCTGGGCCCGTGAGCCATGGCCGCTGAGCCTGCGCGTCCGGAGCCTGTGCTCTGCAACGGGAGAGGCCACAACAGTGAGAGCCCCGTGTACCGCAAAAAAAAGAAAAAAAAATACATCTACGTGTGGAACAACTCCTGCGGAACACCTACTGAACACTGGTGGAAGACCTCAGACTTCACAAAAGGCAAGAAACTCCCCACGTACCTGGGTAGGGAAAAAGGAAAAACAGAGACAAAAGAATAGGGACAGGACCTGCCCCTCCGGGAAGGAGCTGAGAAGGAGGAAACGTTTCCACACACTAGGAAGCTCCTTCACTGGTGGAGATGGGGGGTGGGCAGTGGGGAAGCTTCAGGGCCATGGAAGAGAGCACAGCAGCGGGAGTGTAGAGGGCAAAGTGGAGATATTCCCACACAGAGGATCAGTGCCTACCAGCACTCACCAGCCAGAGAGGCTTGTCTGCTCACCTGCCAGGGCGGGTGGGGGCTGGGAGCTGAGGCTCAGGCTTCGGAGGTTAGATCCCAGGGAGAGGACTGGGGTTGCTTGTGTGAGCACAGCCTGAAGGGGGCTAGTGATCCACAACTATCTGGGAGGGAGTCCGGGAAAAAGTCTGGACCTGCCTAAGAGGCAAGAGACCATTGTTTCAGGGTGCGCAAGGAGAGAGGATTCAGAGCATTGTCTAAACGAGCTCCAGAGACAGGCGTGAGCCACGGCTACCAGTGCGGACACCAAAGGCGGGCATGAGACACTAAGGTTGCTGCTGCAGCCACCAAGAAGCCTGTGTGCCAGCACAGGTCACTATCCACACCTCCCCTCCTGGAGCCTATGCAGCCTGCCACTGACAGGGTCCCATGATCCAGGGACAAATTCCCCGGGAGAACACACGGTGCACCTCAGGCTGTTGCAACATCACACCAGCCTCTGCCAGTCAGGCTCGCCCTGCTTTCCGTACCCATCCCTCCCTCCTGGCCTGAGTGAGCCACAGCCCCCTAATCAGCTGCTCCTTTAACCCCTCCCTGTCTGGGCGGGGAACAGACGCCCTCAGGTGACCTACACGCAGAGGTGGGGCCAAATCCAAAGCTGAACCTCAGGAGCTGTGCAAAGAAGAGAAAGGGAAATCTGTCCCAGCAGCCTCAGGAGCAATGAATTAAATCTCCATAATCAACTTGATGTACCCTGCATCTGTGGAATACCTCAACAGACAACAAATCATCCCAAAATTGAGACGGAGGACTTTGGGAGCAACTGTAGAGGTGGTGTTTGCTTTCTGCATCTAATTTGTTTCTGGTTTTATGTTTATTTTAGGTTAGTAGTTAGAGCTTATTATCATTGGTAGATTTGTTTATTGATTTGGTTGCTCTCTTCCTTTTGATATATATATATATTTTTCGTTTTTCTCTTTTTGTGAGTGTGTATGTGTATGCTTCTTTGTGTGATTTTTGTCTGTATACCTTTACTTTTACCATTTGTCCTAGGGTTCTGTCTGTCCATTTTTGGGGTTTTTTTTTGTTTTGTTTTAGTTTTTTTTGAATAGTTTTTAGAGCTTTTATCATTGGTGGATTTGTTTTTTGGCTTGGTTCTTCCTTTTTTTTATTTTTTATTTAAAAAAATTTTTTTTTAATTTTTTCTAATTATTTTATTTATTTATTTTTTATTCTCCCTTTTCTTCTGAGTCAAGTGGCTGACAGGGTCTTGGTCTCTGCCCAGGTGTCAGGCCTGAGCCTCTGAGATGGGAGAGCTGAGTTCAGGACATTGGCCCACCAGAGGCCTCCCAGCCCCACGTCATATCAAATGGCAAAAGCTCTCACAGAGATCTCCATCGCAATGCTAAGACCCAGCTCCACTCAACAACCAGCAAGCTACAGTGGTGCACACCCTATTCCAAACAACTAGCAAGACAAGAACACAAGCCCACCCATAAGTAGAGAGGCTGCCTAAAATCATAGTTCACAGACACCCCAAAACACACCTCTGAATGCAGTCCTGCCCACCAAAGATCCAGTCTCATCCACCAGAACACAGGCACTAGTCCCCTCCAGCAGGAAGCCTACACAACCCACTGAACCAACCTTAGCTTCTGGGAGAAGAAACAGAAGCAACGAGAACTATGAACCTGCAGTCTGTGAAAAGGAGACCCCAAACACAGTAAGTTAAGCAAAATAAGAAGACAGAGAAATAAACAGAAGAAGGAGCAAGGTAAAAACGCACCACACCAAACAACTGAAGAGGAAATAGGCAGCCTACTGTAAAAAGAATTCAGAGTGATGATAGTAAAGGTGATCCAAAATCTTGGAAATAGAATGGAGAAAATACAAGAAACATTTAACAAGGACCTAGAAGAACTAAAGAGCAGACAAACACTGATGAACAAAAATAAATAAAATTAACAATTCTCTAGAAGGAATCAATAGCAGAATAACTGAGGCAGAAGAACAGATAAGTGACCTGGAAGACAAAATAGTGGAAATAACTACTGCAGAGCAGAATAAAGAAAAAAGAATAAAAAGAATTGAGGACAGTCTCAGAGCCCTCTGGGACAACATTAGATGCACTAACATTTGAATTATAGGGATCCCAGAAGAAGAAAAAGAGATTAAAAAAAGGGATTTAGAAATTATTTGAAGAGATTATAGTTGAAAACTTCCCTAATGTGGGAAAGGAAATAGTCAATCTTAAGTCCAGAATGCACAGTGAGTCCCATACAGGATAAATCCAAGGAGAAACACTCCAAGACACATAAAAATCAAACTATCAAAAATTAAATACAAAGGACAAATATTAAAAGCAGCAAGGGAAAACCAACAAATAACATGCAAGAGAATCCCCATAAGGTTAACAGCTTATCTTTCAGCAGAATCTCTGCAAGCTAGAAGGGAGTGGCAGGACATAATTAAAGTGATGAAAGGGAAAAACCTACAACCAAGATTACTCTACCCAGCAAGGATCTCATTCAGATAAAACACAGATATTAACACCTTTACAGAGAAGCAAAAGCTAAGAGAATTCAGCACCACCGAACCAGCTTTACAACAAATGCTAAAGGAACTTTTCTAGGCAGTAAACACAAGAGAAGGAAAAGAGCTACAATAACAAACCCAAGACAATAAGAAAATGGTTATAGGAACATACATATCAATAACTACCTTAAATATAAATGAATTAAATGGTCCCACCAAAAGACATAGACTGGCTGAATGTATACAAAAAGAAGACCCGTATATAGGCTATCTACAAGAGACTCACTTCAGACCTAGGGACATATACAGAGTGAACGTGAGGAGGTGGAAAAAGGTATTCCATGCAAATGGAAATAAAAGAAAGCTGGAGTAGCAATTCTCACATCAGACAAAATAGACTTCAAAATAGAGTATCACAAGAGACAAAGAAGGACCCTACATGATGAAAAAGGGATCAACCCAAGAAGAAGATATAACAATTGTGAATATTTATGCATCCAACATAGGAGCACCTCAATACATAAGGCAAATGCTAACCATAAAAGGGGAAATCGAAAGTAACACAATCAGAGTAGGGGACTTTAACACCCCACTTTCACCAATAGATCATCCAAAATGAAAATAAATAAGGAAACACAAGCTTTAAATGATACATTAAGCAAGATGGACTTAATTGACTTTTATAGGACATTCTATCCATAAACAACAGAATACACTTTCTTCTCAAGTGCTCATGCAACATTCTCCAGGATAGATCATATCTTAGGTCACAAATCAAGCCTTGGTAAATATAAGAAAATTGAACTCATATCAAGTATCTTTTCCGACCACAATGCTATGAGACTAGATATCAACTACAGGAGAAAATCTGTAAAAAATACAAATGGGCTTCCCTGGTGGCGCAGTGGTTGGGAGTCCGCTTGCCGATTCAGGGGACGCGGGTTCGTGCCCCAGTCTGGGAGGATCCCACGTGCCACGGAGCGGCTGTGCCAGTGATCCATGGCCGCTGGGCCTGTACGTCCGGAGCCTGTGCTCTGCAGCGGGAGAGGCCACAGCAGTGAGAGGCCCACGTACCACCAAAAAAAAAAAAAAAAAAAAAATACAAACACATGGAGGCAAAACAATACACTACTAAATAACCAAGAGGTCACTGAAGAAATCCAAGAGGAAATCAAAAAATACCTAGAAACAAATGATAATGAACACATGGTGACCCAAAATCTATGGAATGCAGCCAAAGCAGTTCTAAGAAGGGAGTTTATAGCAATACAATCCTACCTCAAGAAACATGAAAAATCTAAAATAACCTAAACTTACACCTAAAGCAAGTAGAGAAAGAAGAACCCAATAAATAAATAAATGAATAGGAAATGAAGGAAGCAATAGCAGAGACCATGAAAACTAAAAGCTGGTTCTTTGAGAAGAAAAACAAAATTGATTAATCATTAGCCATACTCATCAAGAAAAAAAGGGAGAAGACTCAGATCAATAGAGTTAGAAATGAAAAAGGAGAAGTGACAACAGACACTGCAGAAATACAAATAATCGTGAGAGATTACTACAGGCAACTACCTGCCAATAAAATGGGCAGCCTGGAAGAAATGGACAAATTCTTAGAAAAGCACAACCTTCTGAGACTAAGCCAGGAAGAAATAGAAAATATAAACAGAGCAATCACAAGCACTAAAATTGAGACTGTGATTAAAAATCTTCCAACATACAAAAGCCCAGGACCAGATGGATTCACAGGCAAATTCTATCAAAGATTTACAGAAGAGCTAGCACGTATCCTTTTCACATATCTCTTCCAAAATATAGCAGAGGGAGGAACAGTCCCAAACTCATTCTACAAGGCCAGCATCAGCCTGATACCAAAACCAGACAAACATGTCACATCAGAAGAAAACTACAGGCCAATATAACTGATGAACATAGATGCAAAAATCCTCAACCTAATACTAGCAAACAGAATCCAACAGCACATTACAGGAATCATAAACCATGATCAAGTGGGGTTTATCCCAGAAAAGCAAGGAATCTTCAATATATGCAAATCAATCTGTGTCATACAACATTACAGTTAACAAACTGAAGGATAAAAACAATATGATGATATCAATCGATGCAGAAAAAGCTTTCAACAAAAGTTGACACCCATTTATGATAAAAACCCTCCAGAATGTATGCATAGAGGGAATCCACCTTAATGTAATAAAGGCCATATATGACAAACCCACAGCCAGCATCGTTCTCACTGGTGAAAAACTGAAACCGTTTCCTATAAGATCAGGAGCAAAACGAGTGGCCCACTCTCAACACTATTATTCCACATAGCTTTGGAAGTTTTTGCCACAGCAATCAGAGAAGAAAAAGAGATAAAAGGAATCCAAATCAGAAAAGAAGAAGTAAAGCTGTCACTGTTTGCAGATGACATGATACTATACATAGAGAATCCTAAAGATGTTACCAGAAAACTACTAGAGCTTATCACTGAATTTGATAAAGTAGCAGGATACAAAATTAATGCACAGAAATCTCTTGCATTCCTATTCACTAATGATGAAAAATCTCAAAGAGGAATTAATGAAACACTCCCTTTTACCATTGCAACAACAACAACAACAAAATACCTAGGAATAAACCTACCTAGGGAGACAAAAGACCTGCATGCAGAAAACTATAATACACTGATGAAAGAAATTAAAGATACAGACAGATGCAGAGATATACCATGTTCTTGGATTGGAGGAACCAACATGGTGAAAATGACTCTACTACCCAAAGCAATCTACCAATTCAGTGCAATCCCTATCAAACTACCAATGGCATTTTTCACAGAAACAGAACAAAAGAATTCACAATTTGTATGGAAACACTAAAGACCCCGAACAGCCAAAGCAATCTTGAGAAAGAAAAATGGAGCTGGAGGAATCAGACTCCCTGACTTCAGACTATATTACAAAGCTACAGTAATCAAGACAGTATGGTACTGGCACAAAAACAGAAAGATAGATCAATGGAACAGGATAGAAAGCCCAGAGATAAACCCACACACATATGGTCACCTTATCTTTGATTAAGGAGGCAAGAATATATAATGGAGAAAAGACAGCTTCTTCAGTAAGTGGTGCTGGGAAAACTGAACAACTACATGTAAAAGAATGAAATTAGAACACTTCCTAACACCATACATAAATATAAACTCAAAATGGAATAAAGATGTAAATGTAAGGCCAGACACTAAAAAACTCTTAGAGGAAAACATAGGCAGAACACGCTATGACATAAATCACAGCAAGATCCTTTTTGACCTACGTCCTAGAGTAATGGAAATAAAAACAAAAATAAACGGAACCTAATGAAACTTGAAAGGTTTAGCACAGCAAATAAAACCATAAACAAGACAAAAAGGCAACCCTTAGAATGGGAAAAAATATTTGCAAATGAAGCAACTGACAAAGGGTTAATCTCCAAAATATACACGCAGCTCATGCAGCTCAATATCAAAAAAACAAACAACCCAATCCAAAAATAGTCAGAAGACCTAAATAGACATTTCTCCAAAGAAGATATACAGATTGCCAACAAACACATGAAAGGATGCTCAACATCACTAATCATTAGAGACATGCAAATCAAAACTATAATGAGGTATCACCTCACACCAATCAGAATGGCCATCATCAAAAAATCTACAAACCGTAACTGCTGGAGAGGGTGAGGAGAAATGGGAACCCTCTTGCACTGTTGGTGGAAATGTATATTCATACAGCCACGATGGACAATAGTATGGAGGTTCCTTTAAAAACTAAAAATAGAACTACCATATGACCCAGCAATCCCACTACTGGTTCTAAGCACTGAGAAAACCATAATTCAAAAAGAGTCATGTACCACAATGTTTATTGCATCACTATATACAATAGCCAGGACATGGAAGCAATCTAAGTGTCCATCAACAGTTGAATGGATAAAGAAGATGTGGCACATATATACAATGGAATATTACTCAGCCATAAAAAGAAACGAAATTGAGTTATTTGCAGTGTGGTGGGTGGACCTAGAGACTGTCATACAGAGTGAAGTAAATCAGAAAGTGAAAAACAAATACCGTATGCTAACACATATATATAAAATCAAAAAAAAAAGGGAGGGTTCTAAAAAACCTAGGGGAAGACAGGAATAAAGAGACAGATGTAGAGAATGGACTTGAGAACACAGGAGGGTGAAGGGTAAGCTGGGACAAAGTGAGAAAGTGGCATAGACTTATATATACTCACAAATGTAAAATAAATAGGTAGTGAGAAGCAGCCACATGGCAGAGGGAGATCAGCTCGGTGCTTTGTGTCCACCTAGAGGGGTGGGATAGGGAGAGTGGGAAGGAGACGCAAGTGGGAGGAGAAATCCGGATAATTGTATATATAGATATTCACTTTGTTATACAGCAGAAACTAACACACCATTGTAAAACAATTATACTCCAATAAAGATGTTAAAAAGAAAAAAACATATCCTATGATAAACCATAATGGAAAAGAATATTTAAAAAAGAGAATATATATATATATATATATATATATATATATATATATATATGTATGACTGAGTCACTTTGCTATACAGCAGAAATGAACACAACATTGTAAGTCAACTATACTTCAATTTAAAAAAATTAAGGTTAAAAAAAATAAATATATGCCCATTTGGGGATGGATCTTTTCTTAATATTATCATCCTTATAACACATCATACTGCAACCTGATTTTTGCGCTTAATAGTACATAATGTGCAGCCTTCCAGATCACATATAAGCTTAATTCATTCATTGTAATTGCCACATAATATTATCAGGGATGCTTTTTTCATTTTCTTAACTCTTTCATACCAATAATATACAGTGTGAGTTCTTTTTTTGTTTAGTGTGTTATGTCACTAATGTGAAAACTTACAAGTAATAATAGCCCTTTTCTGAAAATGTTTATTAGCAGTGTCAGCAAAAAGTGTGATACAAGATAAATTTGAAAGTACAAGTTTTCAAGTTGGGATATACAGTATGACCCACAGTTTGAAAAAAGAAAAAAATGAGTAAAATGACTAGATGGCATTGAGACAATTAAATATTTTATTAAAATAAGTATTTTAATCTCCATTTTGGAGCTGGACCTGTGGTGCCTCATTACTGTGTCTTTGAGAAATATGGAAATTACTAGGGAAAGTTGGAAACTAAGCTTGTGAGTTATATTTTATTATATCTTATTTTTTAAAGTGTTTGGATAAAGATTTAATTTGGGAAATGGGAGGAAAAATCTTTTGGAGGCTTTACCCGTTTCTGTATACAATTTTGTAAGAATTTTGAATCTTGATGGTTTCAAATAGACTTTTATCATTTGATGATGTGGTATCTGGATTGATAAAGTGAACTTTGCCCTTTTTATTTCATTTTCTGTGTAGATCTAAAAACTCAAGATTTCCAATCAGTCTGTATGCTTATGGCTCTGTGCATACCAGCCACTTTCTTCCATAACTTAGGGAGGCACAGATGCAGTCATCCGTCATTGCAGCTCTGCAAATTTTTCTGCACAAATAACAATGTACAATGATGAAGATGATGACAAGGATCAAGATGAATCTACGATGAGCTCTCAGCCATTAGTAGAATTGTTACAGTCTCAGCAACCAATGTTCATTATACCAGTAATCGATACAGTGATGTTTAGGGGAAGGTGCCACAAGGTATTCTGAGTATGACCTGTCAGTATAGAACAGGGCCTGGCGTAGACAGTTTCTAACTATCTCTTTAATGAATTGTTCATTGGAATGAAAGCTGGAGAAGGGAGGAGGAAGATGTTTCCTTGAAATCACATTTCCCAGGATGTAATGTGAATACAGCTGGTAGTAGATGGGATTGTTTCAGGTAGTATCCAGACAAACAGCACTAAATTAACATTTGAGTCACAAAGGAAGTTCTTTGTAATTCTTTATTGAGTCATCTAGTTAAGTAAAGCAGAATGTTACAGTTGTGCTATCATCCTTTATTGTTAAGAAAAAGACTAGGCTTCAGGAAAAATAGTAGGAATTTTTATAATTTTTAAAATAATATTTCATTTGAAAATTACATATAACAAGTGGCACTGGTTTTCTACTTATAATATATAAAATTTTCATTTTATAATATTCAAATAAAAAGACAATATGAAGTACTAAATTATAGGTGGTATACATGAATGTGAACAATAGAATTAATAAGAAAATGACTAAGATTCAATCACTCTAAGAAGGGGCCTAAACTTTTATAATAATCTACTTTTTAACTAGATAGTAACAGGTAATGCTAATGCATTCTTTGCACTGTATGTTAAGGCAGTGCTACCCAGATGAGTAGTCCACAGAGCAGCTGCATTAGCATCACCTGGAGCTTGTTAGAAATGCAAACTCATGACCCCTACCAGACCTTTTGAATCAATCTCTGGTGGTGAGTTCAGGAATCTGTTTTAACAAACTCTCCAGACCATTATGCATGCTATAGTTTGTTTTAAGAAACACATAGAGGAGGGGATCAAGATGGCAGAGTAGAGTGATATGGAACTTGCCTCCTTCCACAAATACATTAAAAATACATCTACATGTGGAACAATTCTCACAGAATAACTACTGAAAGCTTGCAGAAAATCTCATACAACCTAAGCTACAAGTAAGACTGCCACATAACCAGGCAGAATGAAGGAAAACGGGAGAGGAAGAGGAATCAGGATGAGACCTGGGAGGGAACTATGAAAGAAGAAAGATTCCCTCACCCTGGGAACTTCCTTCACTGGCTGGGAAGTCTGGTAGGACAGATAGGGAGCTTCAGAAGCTCAGGAGGAGAGTGCAGAAGCTGGCTTACAGCCCCGCAAGATAAAGAGAGACCAGCACAGACAGTCCATGACACATTGCCACACTTCCCTGCCTCAGAGGCACGCCTGCTGACGTGCACAGCTACTCAGTGCTGATATTCAGGCTTCAGACAGACCCAGGGAGGGTACTCAGTTTGGCTGCACAGAAACAGCCTAAGGGCCTGGAGTGTGGCCCAGCTGCAACCTGGGTTGTGCACAGAACAGAGCATAGGTCTGCTATAGGAGCCCCGTTGTCAACACAGGAAGGGAGGGGTGGGGCGTGGGTTCACCATAGCAGCCTCATTAGCTTGCTCACAGTGAAGCAGGGTGCCAGTCACAGCAGGTTTTGCCAACTTTGTGGGTGTGAACACATGGAGGCAGGCTGAAATCTGAGCTGATTACTGGCACTCCCACAGTGGGCACAGGGACCTGCTTCTGCAGGTTTTCATGCCAGTGGCTCTGAGTGCACATGCCTGCCTAAAGAACCTCCAAGCCAATTACTGACACTCCCCCAGTGGAGGTGGCCATGGACGACAGTGCCAGTAATGGTGATCTTTGTTGGCATGCACACCAGGTGGCAGGTGGCATCACAGTGTCACACTTACTAGCAAACAGCTCCTGGAGAGAACACACAGCAGCTCCTTTCCCAGAGGGAGCCCTCCAGTCCTGTCTACATCACACCATAGCCTAGAACTGTATCTGGAGGCTTCTACTCCAACAACTGGGGAGCAGACACTGCCCCCAACAGGTTTGTGACAACCACAAAGAAAAGAGGAGGCCCTGCGCAACATCCATTGCAGGCACTGGTCACCATGACACCAGTCACACCCTCTATCAAGGGGACAAGGGCCAGCACACCCTGAGGAAAGATGTGGCAAGCATCCACACTAAAAACAGCCCTCACACCAAAATATTGGACCCATATAGTCTACAGATGTTGCTCCCACATAAAAACAGCCCTTCAAGACCACAGTAGATAACTGTTTCTCTTAAATTCATAGAGTCAGAGCAATATAAGTAAAATGAAAAAGCAGAGGAACTACACCCAATTAAAGGAACAAGAGAAATACTCTGAAAGAACAGTGAAACAGACCTCTCCAGTCTACCAGATCCCAAGTTCAAATAGGAGGTAATAAAAATGCTGAAGGAATTAAGAAAGACTATCAATAGAAATGCAGATCACTGTAACAAGGAATTAGAAACTTTAAAGAGGAGTTAATCAAAATTAAACAACTAAATTGCTGAGATGAAAACTGAGCTGAAGGCAATAAACAGCAAATTAAATAATGCAGAAGAATGAGTAAGTGATCTGGAAGATAGGATAAGGGAAATCACCCAATCAGAACAGCAGGCAGAAAGACATTTTAAAAATGAAAGCAACATATGAAATCTATGGGATAAGTAAAGCATGTCAATCTATACATAATAGGAATCCCAGAAGGAGAAGAGAGAGAAAAGGGGATCGAAACTGTATTTGAAGAAATTATGGCTGAAAACTTCTCAAACCTAAAAAAGGAAATAGATATTCAGATACAGAAAACACAGAGCATCCCAAACAAGATGAACCCAAACAGACCTACTCTAAGACATATCATAATTAAAATGTCAAAAGTTAAAGATGAAAAAGAGGATTCTGAAGGCAGCAAGGGAAAAACAAAGAGTCAGTTACAAGGAAGCCCCCATAAGGTTATCAGCTGATTTCTCTACAGAAACTTCGTGGGCCAGAAGGAAGTGGCAAAATATATTCAAAGTCTTGAAAGGGAAAAATCTACAACCTAGAATACCAGCAAGCTGTATCCAGCAAGATTATCATTTAGGATAGAAGGAGACATAAAGAATTTCTCAGAGAGGCAAAAACTCAAAAAATAAAGCAATACTATACCTACCCTAAAGGAAATATTGAATGGTCTTCTCTAAATAGAAAAAAGCAAGAATCTATAGGAAAGGGGAAAATCTCAACAATTCATCAAAAAATAAAATACCTAAGAATAAACCTAACCAAGGAGGTGAAAGGCTTATACACTGAGAACTACAAAACATTGATAAAGGAAATTAAAGATGATTCAAGCAAATGGAAAGATATACCATGTTCTTGGATTGGAAGAATTAATATAGTTTAAATGGCCATACTACCCAAAGCAATATACAGATTTAATGTGATCCCTATCAAATTACCCATGATATTTTTCACAGAACTAGAACAAATTATACTAGAACTTATATGGAACCACAAAAAACCCAGAATTGCAAAAGTAATTTTGAGGAAAAAGAACAAAGCTGAAAGCATAACCTTTCCACACATCAAACAATACTACAAAACTACAGTAATCAAAACAGCATGGTGTTGGCACAAAAACAGACATATGGGTCAATGGAACAGAATAGAGAGCCCAGAATAAACACACATGCCTACAGTCAGTTAATATTTGACAAAGGAGGCAAGAATACACAATGAAGAAAAGGCAGTCTCTGCAGCAAGTAGTGTTGGGAAAGCTGGACAGCCACATGCAAATCAATGAAGTAAGAGCACTCCCTCAAACCATATACAAAAATAAACTCAAAATGGCTTAAAGACTAAAATATAAGACATGACACTGTAAAACTACTAGAAGAGAACATAGGCAAAACATTCTCTGACATAAATTGTAGCAATATTTTCTTAGGTCAGTCTCCCAAAGCAAAAGAAGTAAAAGCAAAAAGAAACAAATGGGACCTAATCAAACTTACAAGCTTTTGCACAGCAAAGGAAACCATAAACAAAACGAAGAGAAAGCCTATGGGTTGGGAGAAAATATTTGCAAATTGTGTGACCGACAAGGGCTTAATTTCCAATATATGCAAACAGCTCATACGACTCAATAAAAAAAACAAACAACCCAATCAAAACAGGGGCAGAAGTCCTAAATAGACATTTCGCCAAAGAAGATGTACAGAGGTCCATCAGGCACATGAAAAGAAGCACAACATCACTAATTACTAAAGAAATGCAAATCAAGACTACAATGAGGTACCACCTCACACAGGTCAGAATGGTCATCATCAAAAAGTCTACAAATAATAAATGCTGGAGGGGATGTGGAAAAAAAGAGAACCCTCCTACACTGTTGGTGGGAATGTAAATTGGTGTAGCCACTATGGAAAACAGTATGGAGGTTCCTTAAAAAACTAAAAATAGAGTTACATATGATCCAGCAATCCCACTCCTGGGCATATATCTGGAAAAGACAAGAACTCTAAATCAAAAAGATACATGCACCCCAATGTTCATAGCAGCACTATTTACAATAGCCAAGACATGGAAACAACATAAGTGTCCATCAACAGATGAGTGGATAAAGAAGATGTGGCATATATATGGTGAAATATTACTTATAAAAAAAATGAAATAATGCCATTTGCAGCAACATGGATGGACCTAGAGATTATCATACTAAGTGAAGTAAATCAGACAGAAGAAGATAAATAATAGTATATGATATCACTTATAAGTGGAATCTAAAAAATAGTGCAAATGAACTTATTTACAAAACAGAAACAGACTCACAGGCATAGAAAACAAATTTATGGTTACCAAAGGGGAAGCGGAGGAGAGATAAATTAGGAGTATGGGATTAACAGACACACAATACCATATATAAAATAAACAACAAGGATTTACTGTATAGCACAGGGAACTATATTCAATATCTTGTAATAACCTATAATGGAAAATAATCAAAAACGTATATATATATATATATATATATATATATATATATATATATATATCTGAATCACTTTGCTGTAAACCTGAAAGTAACACAATATTGTAGATCAACTATATTTCAATAAAAAGAAATTTTTAAAAAGAAACAGGATAGAGTTGTGCATAAACTAATTTCTCTTTGGATCACAGATCTGTTTTCCTTATGTCTGATTGCCACACTTGTCTTCAGAATGTAATCTCAGAACTGAGGTTTAACTTAAAATTTTTACTTTCTTTTTCATCCAACTTGAATTCCTAAAACAATTTTAGTTATATTTTACATTTTGAAAAGATCACTTCACGTTAAACATGATAATCAGATCAGTGGATTAGAATCTACAACTCAGCCCTTTAAGGAAGAACTTCAGAAGGGACAAACGAATTATGACAGCAGAAAAGCAGAGCTGATGTGGGACAACACAAAATGCAAGACTAAATTATGCTGAAAGTTATACTAAAGAAATTGGCATAATTATGAAAGATTAGGGTGTTGAATCAGCAGTACCAAGCAGTAAGAGGTGGTTTATATTTCCCTCCTTTGTCATTAATCCTCTGCCCACCCTCAGCCTCCTCAGTCAAATACTTAATTTCCTAATTTATGAAGAAAAATTAGGACCAATTGGGAGAACAGGAGAATCAGAAAACTTCCATGTTTATCCATTCTCACAAGCAACTCATTAGTTTCAGAAATGTGTTTCTTCTCTAAAATTGCACTTCCCATCTTTCATAGAGCCTACTTCCCACACTACCTCCTGCCATTTCTGTCACTCTCCACTGGACCTTTTTTTTCCCCCCAAAACCCGGATTTTCCTTAAAAATAAAATTCCTTTATTTGATCTGTTCTTCCCTTCTAATCCTTTTCCTGAAAAATTATTCTACAGTGCCTCTACTCTTGTTACCAATTTTGTCCTTAATCATTTTAAGTTTGGTGTCAGAATTAACGATTTTCTAAGGTTGAAAGGAAAAATTATGCCTCAGATATTCCTCAAATTCCTCTACAGTGAAGATGTTAAGTACACATGTATCATGAATAAAAACTTTCATTGATGATGGGGGACCTTATTACCTATCGAGGCAATGTATTTCATCTCCAGACCATTCTATCAGATAGTTCTTTCCTATATGAAATAAAATTGTTGTTAAGTCAGGACAAGAAAATTTTGACATAAAATTCTCTCTCTGCCTTTTTTAAGCCACTACTCCCTCCTCTGCAGTGTGCATTGTACATCTGCATTATACATTAACTAGATCTCCTTAGAAGACACAGGAATGCCTGCTTGCCAAAAACAAGCAATATCTTCCTGGGGCCAGCAAGGTAACTCCTTAGAAGATAACGTTCCTTTCTCAATCCTGTAAGGGGTCATGATGATCCACTATTTGCCTTGTTGGCCTATGTAAACTGTCAGTATGTTACTTTGTTGTCTCAAAAGCTTATATAACTGTGCTTTCACCTCTAATGGACAGAACAATCCTCAGAGCTTTCTGAAAGACTGTCTCCCAGGTTATAATCTTCAGCTTGACTAGAATAAAGTTATCCATTTCTTTCTTAGATTGACTGTTGATTAATTTTTTTTCGATGACACCAACACTTACACTGATTTTAAAAATCTATTTCCCTGTTGTATGTATCTATTGGTCCAAACCTTGGAACAGTATTGTTAAAAAGAAAACCACAGGCCCAAAATGGAGTCACTTGACCCAGGCTCACATCAACAAACTGGGGTTTAATACCTAAACTAATTGCAGTTTCAGCCTTCTCTAGGAATGTAATCTTAACTGGTCAATATGGAATTATCTGGTCAGCACCAGTGAGGTAATCTGCCACATAGACCCTTTTTGTTCCCAAAAGGAAAATGACCTCACCCAAAACAATCCTTTTGTTTGTTTGTTTATGACTTCTTTGTCCTATCTTTAAAAACCTTTCCCTTTCTGTAGCCCTTTGGAGCCCCTCTCTAGTCACTAGATGAGATGCTGCCTGACTTATGAATCATTTAATAAAACCAATTAGATCTTTAAAATTTACTCAGTTGAATTTTGTTATTTAAGATTATGGAATAAATCTAATCTCTCTTCCATATGACAGCCCTTTATATGTTTCCAAGCAACTTCTGTTCCTGATGACTTTTTTTTTTTCCTGCTTCAACATAATCCCTCTTTCCTTCAATGGCTATTTAAGAAGAGGCATGATCTCTATTCCTCTTAAATTATGGTACCCATAACTGCACACAGTGCTCCTAATCTAGTTAGGTCTTACCGGAACGGTTGGGATATCTCTTCCCTTATAGCTAATATACTAAAAACCTATTTTTAGCAGTCACATTTCATTGCTGAATTGATATCTAACTATTACCTAAAAATCCTTTGTCTTTTTATATCTATGCTATTTTGCCTTATTTCTACTTGGGTTTTTAGGCCCATATATAACAATTTGCCTTTATCTCTCTTAAATTAATTTTTCTAACTTCATCCCTAGTTCCAGTCATTCAATATAGTTTTGGTTCCTAAATCTGGAATCTCCCAGCTTTTCATCCACAAATTTCACAAAGTTGCTCTTGGTAATTTTATCCATCAACTTTTCATTTTACTAACTAAAATGTTGAGTGATTCTGGGCCAAAGTCTGGAAAATGCCACAGGCTTCCTCCCATTAACTTGACAAAGCTCAATTAATCATCACTATTTAGGTACACCCATTCATATAGTCACTAATGAACATAATTGAAATATTTTTAGTGTTTACATATTATTTATCATAAAGAATATGAAATCTACAAGTTTAATCAAAATAATTTCTATGTCCAGGTTAGTTTTTAAAAAGTATTGGCTTGCTTTTTCAATCTAAAATGTGTATTTAGGGACTTCCCTAGTGGTGCAGTGGTTAAGAATCCACCTGCCAATGGAGGGGACACGGGTTCAAGCCCTGGTCCAGGAAGATCCCACATGCCACAGAGCAACTAAGCCCATGCGCCACAACTACTGAGCCTGCGCTCTAGAGCCCGCAAGCCACAACTACTGAGCCTGCGTGCCACTGAGGCAAGAGACAGATGGGCTCCAGGCTAGGCATTTACAACTGGCCTCCTGTTCACACCTCCTGGGGTGAGAAGAAGATGAGCTCCAGGCTGGACATTCATTACCAGCTCCCTGTTTACATTTCCTGAAGAAAGAGACAAACGGGCTCCAGACTACATATTTATGACCAGACTCCTGTCTATATTTCGAGATCTGCACTTCGATATAAGAAACAACAACAGGAATAGGGTAAATAACCGGACATTGACCACTTTTATGGCAGGGACAGAGAGGGGGTAAACGCTGTTCAAAGATCAAGAGGTCATACATTTCCCATCCTTGGGCAAGGGAAACATTGCACATATGCAGGAAAGTTCCTTGGGGGCCAAAAAGGAGGGGGCACCACCCCATAATATGTGATGCTAAGGCCATCCCATACGCCTCTGGGTTGTAATCCATCTTGGAAAAATGTTGCGCACACATGTTGGGGAGGGTCCTAAGGTAGGTCAGGTGTGGAAAAAGAAACCAGATAATTGGCCAAAGGTAAACAAAGAGCGGGAAGAACTGCCCTATATAAATGACTTAACCGCCTGTTTGCTGCACTCCTCCTCATTAGGGAGGATGCCCACACACTTTCTCTCCGGGTGTGCATCTCTGCCTTGCTTCTATCTTAACTAAACAAACAGTTTCTTTGTGTGCTCTCCCACTTGTGTTGTGCTATGTCTCTAATAATAAACTTTGTACCTGTTTCTACAGCTTTGCCTCCGTGAGTAATGCATTTTTCACTGGGGGCAAAAGCCAGGGGGTGTGGTGGCTAGGATCTCTGGTTTTCATCCAGGCTATCCAGGTTCAGTTCCTGGGCAGGGAATTAAGATATCACTTCATGCCACCACTTATTGCTGCCTCTCCAAGATCACCACAACTACTGAAGCCCGCACGCCTAGAGCCCGTGCTCCGCAACAAGAGAAGCAGTGAGAAGCCTGCACACTGCAAAGAAGAGTAGCCCCCGCTCGCCGCAACTAGAGAAAGCCCGTGCACAGCAATGAAGACCCAAAGCAGCCAAAACTAACTAAATAAATGTGTATTTCAATGTAAGCACACTTTTTTTTTTATTGGCAAGGAGTACATTAAAATATTAAAAGAGACATGTCTCCTCTCCTTTCATAGAAACAATATGGTATTGCTCAGGCCCTGCTTATAAAATCTAGGTGCAAGACATTATGGCCACCAAAATCTCACAATTTAAGGGTACCAATTGTATAAAGAATCCCCAAGTTTAATTTATCTAAAAAAAATTAAGAAAATTAAAGGCTAAACAGAAGACAATTTTAAAATAAGTATAAATAATACTCTTAGAGAGATTTGAGTGGATATATCTTTAAAACTAGAATTTACTATGAAATAGGAACAACTAGAAAATTTTAAAACTAGGATCCTCAAAATAATAATCCAGAAACTGTTCATTCATGAAAACTGTACCACTTATTTTTATTTTATTTTATTTTTTATTTTATTTTTTTGCGGTACACGGGCCTCTCACTGCTGTGGCCTCGCCCGTTGTGGAGCACAGGCTCCGGACCCGCAGGCTCAGTGGCCATGGCTCATGGGCCCAGCTGCTCTGTGGCATGTGGGATCTTCCCAGACCGGGGCATGAACTCATGTCCCCTGCATTGGCAGGCGGACTCTCAACCACTGCGCCACCAGGGAAGCCCTGTACCACTTCTTATTCAACTACTGACCTAGGTAGTTTGTTATGGTAGATAACCAGTCCAAAGTTCCAACTTCCATCACCTTTGGTTGATTCCTTTTTGCAGATATTCAGAAACCCTGAGGGAACTTATGAACAGAATAGCTGCAAGTACTTTTCATTTCCTGTTTGAAGTCTCTTCTCCTCACTAAGATCACTGAGCTCTCTCACCTTACCCTCCCTCCCTCATATTTGTTTCTGAGGCATTCTCCAAGTAGTTTACAACACTCAAAGTGTTGAAAAAAAGGATGCACTCACTAAGAAAGGCTCTAACTGGCAGGATGACCACCACCCTTGTTTCCACCTCTGCCCCTTAGTAGAATGGCACAAAGTTTAAAGGGGTAAGGGGAATAAAAGGTTGAAAATTTTTCTCTATTATTGAGGGGATAGCCTTATCACAAACAAAGGAGAGATATTTCACCCAGGCCCCCTACAAAGGTTAATTGACTCAAAATTCTAAATTTCTTCTATTCCCAGAAGTGCATTAACAGTTTAGAATCTTAGGCTTATTATGAACAATGGAGCTGAATCTACCCTAAGGGAGGAAGGTGGAAACTAGTCCTGGGAGCCTGGTCCACTTATCTGTTAAGCGCAAAAGGCTCAGAGCCTAAGGCCCATGAAAATGTTTTAAATTTAATTTCTTTTAAAATTAGGAGGAAAAAAAATGACTATAACAAAAACTAATACAAGCAGTTGTAAAATATACATTTTAAAATAGTTTTTATATATGGAGAAGCCTATGAAAGTCCTAAAGCAGCTCTAATTGAGCAGCAGCTTTCCTGTTGCTCTGAGGGTCGATGGTGGTTTGGGAAGTTTTCTTGGGTTGAAAAGACTGGACCCTTGCAAGCACAGTACTCCAGAGGAACCAGGATGGGGGTTTGGGGCAGGAGAGTGGATAGCAATGGATAGTTGGGCTTGCCCAGGTCAGGCAGGACCAGTACCCAATAGCACCAGCATATAGCAGAAAGAGCAAGAGGAAGGACAGTGAGTACCATGGGTTAAAGGTATGGTCTTTGGAGCATGAGCATTCTCCCTATTCTGCCTGCCAGGTTGGGTATAAATTTTAGGATCCTGAAGAAAGAGTAAGATTCAGAATTCCCACCAACCCTATCAGGTAAGGGCCTGAGTCAGTTTAATTAATTTAGAAACATAAATAGATGTATCTTGTTCCTAAGCGTAATAGACAAATTCACTCCTGATACACAAACTTATTGGGGAAAAGGCTTTTTGAAGAAAGAAATGTTTCATCTTTCATATCGGTAACAGTTTTAGGAGTAAATAGAATTGCCAGGGAAGAAATGTCCTCTATCACAGGTTCTTCTCAGTCTTTGACAGCATAATTCCAGGGAGTATTTTCCCCTCCAGAAATATTGTACTTGGAGGAAAAAACCAGGTTTGTGATTCTGAACCTGCAGGAGATGCAGACTTCAAAGCCTTCTGTATTTAGGCTGATGGGGTACAGGACACATTACTCTAAAATATAGCATCTTGGCATATAAAATATCTTAAGCTGAAGGAGTTTGAGAAAACAGCAGAAGGTCACTCTGAAGGCCTCCTCACCCTTCTTTGCTAAAACAGGTCATAAAACTCCCATGTGAAATGTACCCTCTCTGTATCAGGAGGAAGGAAGAGCTTCTTACCAGAGACAGGGAATTTAGGGCCAAGAAATCTGTACAAACACATATTGTTAAACTAACCCTTATCTCTCTTCATCATTTACTACCCCTAACCCAAACCCCTTTGTATTGTCACTTCTTCACAAATTTATTTTTTGTCTAAAAGGCATGAAACCTCCCTGTCTTGCTCACTTCCTCATTCTCTTGTGAAGGTTCACATGTATATGTAAAAAATTAGTAGAATTTATTTACTTTTCTCCTGTTAAACTGTCTTGTCAGTTTAATGTTCAGACCTAGCCAGGGACCCTAAGAAGATGGAGGAACAGTTTTTCCTTCCTCCCCTACAAGGTATTTCAAAGTACTATGAGATAACACAGTTACTTTATTCCTAAAGTAATGTCTATCTGAAGTATGCTATTTCCTGAGCATTGATCAACATGAAACTTCTTTTAGATTACTTCCCTTTTCTCCATTAGAAGTCATATTATCATTCTTGCCACAGTCATTGTGTAAAGAGAATTACACTGGGTTAAATGAAGAAAACCAACTGTCTAACATATTTCTATGATGAAAGCAAAGTGGAGAATGTCAGCTATATCTGTATTAATCTATTTACTAGTAAATATGCTCTTTAAAGAGAACTACCTTAGAAGGCTTATTTTGTCACTAATTCAAAAGCAACTTTTGCTAATGATATTATGAATCCTTTTTGTTTTTTTTAATGATTCACAAATGAAATCAAGGAGCTAGACCTGCACAGGCATTTTCCATCAAAGAATGCAAAAAGAAAAGAAAGTTGGTTGGAACACTGAAAATTGCCCTGAGTGTATTGTATGACCACTAAAGACAATTAGAATTTAAAAAAATCAGTTAACTAGAAATTTTATTTGCCATAGTGCTATTACTTTATTAAGCACTTAACAGTTAAATTTTTCTTTAAACTTGAAGTATATTTACTACTGATGTTGGGAAAATATAATTAAAAACAAAATATTTTCCCTGCCCAGAAGTTCTCTTCCACAAAGTAAATAGAGAAATAAAAGTTTAGTTATTGAATAAGCATTAAATTACAATGTGATAGGCATCACAGTCAGCTCTCTAAAAGATAAAAATAAATGTTACCCTTCTACGTAGCCAAGCAGATACAACCTATTCATGTACCTCCTCAAGATAAACAATAACTAGTTCTCAAGTAAGAGGACTTGCCAGCACTGTTTGTCATATATATTTCATCCTAGACTTACCTGGTCAAATTGGGGTGAACTTCTGTGTTAGCTAATTCTCTGTTAGCTGTGTTAGCTAATTTCCAAAGGAACAATAAACTTTTCATATCTTATGATACAAGATAGTTTTGCAACTTGGAGCCATGTGTCCCCCCTCCCCCAAGTTAGGCCCTGACCCTTTCACAGAAACTAAGAAATGGGGCACAGTCTTCTTTGATGATTACATTTCTAAGAGATGCCCCCCCCCCCCCCCCCCCCCCCCGTCTTCAGAAAAACATTTCTGGGTTATATAGTTACCAAAGGCCTATTTAGTCTCCAAAAGGATTTATGTACATTTGAAAGAGACGAGAAAATGTTTACAATACTGTTTTCTAAAGTAAATGTTCTGAGTCAAAAAAAAAAAAATGAGGGGAGGAAACTATCTTCAACAGGGAGAATTAAGCCTTTTAAAAATATCTGTATTTGTCCTGACACTAATTAAACAAAATTAGGCATTTTTGAAAGCAAGGAAACTAGGCTACTTATTTCACGATGTACAAGTAATGTCATTTTGAGGAAGACCTTACCTCAAAAAAATTACTTTTTCCTGGCTGAGTGAAACAATGATCTAGCAAACAAACAAACAAACAAAAGACAATTACAGATTACAAACAGAGTGAAAAATTAAATGAACAAGGTCTTGTGAGAAAGAATTTGAGTGTGAGGTGGAAAAAATTAATTTGCTCGGGGTGGTAGGAAACACATCTCTTAGCAAGTGGCACTTCACAATGCAATACTATGGAGGAGAATGAGCCAGCCATGTTAATGAGTGGAGGAAGAGCTTTCCAGGCAAAAAGAAGAGCTGGGAGCAATATGGAGAAGGGTGGTATGAGATAGTCGGAGGATAAATACAGTCCAGAACGTGAAGTGTATTTAGGAGTTTAATTTTATTCTAAACATGATGGAAAACGGCTGAAGAGTTTTAAGGAAAAATTTATGCCCACTGATGGCTCGGTGAAGAGTGGATTGTGGAGGAGGGGAGAGGCAAGAATGAGACTCCCCTCAGAAAGCCTTGACTAGAGTGGGACAGTTTAGACAGAGAGATGAATAGATTCAATATGCATTTTAGAGTTAGAACCAATACAATTTAGTGATGGATTATATATGAGGGAAGGGAAGAATTAAGGATTACTACTAGGTTTTGAACCTAAGTAGTTTAGTAGATAGGAAAGAGAATAGGAAGAAATTTTGTTTTGATTTGATTTGGTTTTGGTTAATGCTTGGTTTGGGGGAATGGAATAAGGAGATCTGTTTCAGATATAATAAATTTGAGAAGACTTTGGACAGCCACTTGGAGATATCAAGTAAGCCGTTGTCTGGAAAGCATGAAAGAGCACCAGACCAGAGATTTAAATGTGAGAGAGATAATTAGCAGAGAGATGGTCTTTTCAACTGGAATGGTTAAGAATAACATAGCAGCTAATTTTTTTGACTGCTTACTCTGTACAAAGCTTACATTATCAAATGTTTTAGCAAATATCATTAATTCTGAAAACACCAGGAACGTAGTACTATGATTATCCCTACAATATAGATGAGGAAACTGAGATTAGGAGAGGTTATGGAGGTGTAAGTGATTTTCCCTAGGTCACCCAGATATTAATTTGCAGATTCTAGGAAGAATTCTGCTGAATCAAACAGCAGAACCACCTGACCTACTTAATCAGCTCTTGAACCCTTTCTGTTACTAAATAGATTCTTCTTCTTTCATTTGCAAAATCCTTGATGACACATTTGAGCAGCTGCTATAAAGAAACCCAACATTGTATTATTTTACACTAAAATAAATGTCATCCCAACCAAAAGGGCAAATAGCAACTATGAGCAAGACTCACAGATAAATCAGTCATTTGTGGTATCAGAATTAATTCATCTTTATTGGGCCCCTTGTATAGAAATTTATGTGTTGGGACTATGCAGCCTAGAAAGAATTACAGTGTGGACCTGTGTTCTCAAGTTACCTATATTCTAGTTGTAGAGGAAAATACAAACATACAGGACAGTAAAAAATGATGATGATAGATAGATAGATAGATAGATGGATAGATAGATAAATGTAGGGATATATATGCCAAAGGGTGGCAGACACATCATTGAGTCATTAAACAAGATTTACTGAAATCCTTTGTGTGCCAGTCACTGTTCAAGGACTTAGCATATAGGTACATCAGGAAACAAGACAGACACACACACAAGTCTCTTTAGTCTTTTTAATCCTTGACAGCCCACTCACCCTTCCTAGATCTTTTACATGCATATCACACGCTGTGTGATCTCAATTTCAGAGTGGTCTTCAGAGGCAAAGAGCCCAGCTGGCAAAGTACATTCAGAAAGAAGGACCCAGACTGTACCTTTTAAAACCAAAATTATTATTTTTGCATTATTCCCCAGCTTTTGACTAGAATGCTCTTTATTATTATTATTATTGCTTCATGAATTTTGCCAAATGGTGGACTTAAAAAAAAAGATATGTTGAAGACCTAACCCCTGGAATCTGTTCAAGTGACCTTTTTTGGAAAAAAGATCTTTGAAGATGTCATTAAATTAAGAAAGTTGAGATGAGGCCATCCTAGATTGACTCGATGGGCCCTAAATCCAATGACAAGGTGTCCTTATAAAAGGTAAGAGAAGACACGGATGGAAGAGGAGAAGGCTATATGAAGACAGAAGCAGAAACTGGAGTGACGTATGCATAAGCCAAGGATGCCAGGAGCCACCAAAACCTGGGAGAAGCAAAGAAGGATTCTCCCCAATAGTCTTTGGAGGAAATGTGGTCTTGTGGACAACATAATTTTGGACTTCTGGGCTCCAGACCTATGAAAGAATAAATTTCTGTTTTGTTCCTAAACCACCAAGTTTTTGGCAATGTGTTAGTGCCAGCCCTATGGCCCTAATATACTCCATTTTAAAAAATAGGCTTTATTTTTTACCATAGTTTATGATTTCTAGAAAATATGAGAAAATAGTACATAGAATTCCAAATATCCTGTACTCAGTTTTCCCTATTATTAACATCTGATATTAGTATGATACATTTGTTACAATTAATGAACCTACATTGATATATTATTATTAACTAAAGTCTACAGTTGATTCAGATTCCTTTAGTTTTTACCTAATATCCATTTTCTGCTCCATGATCTCATCCAGAATAACACATTACACTTAATCCTGTCTTCTTAGGCTTTTGTGCATTTTTTGACCCAGTAATTCAACATCCAAGAATCACTCTAAGGTAATAATCATAGGTGTGTGAAGATTAAGCCACAATGATGTTCACTGAGGCATTGTCTAAAAATTATTGAGGAGTCAAAGACCTTTTGCTTATATGGCATTATATCTATCCATAGTATTTGCTATAGTGGAAATTAAAACTGAGGAATAAAATCGTTTTAAAATAAAAATAATATGCCCATTACTTCTTAATGAAAAATAATTATATTTTCCAAAATGAAGAATAATTGATGAGAAGAGCGACATTGTTTTACATTTTTGCAAATGTTTTAATGTTTAAAGAAGGTAAATAGAAGAGTGTTGGGTTCCCATATATGTATTCAATCAGTTGCAAAATCACATATCATGTAGCTTCTGGAAATCTCCTCTGTGAGAGTAAGAAATGCAATAACATCTTAGAATTATAATGAAAATATGTCTGACCCCCTGAAAGGGTCACAGGGAGTCTCATTGTCATACTTTGAGAAATGCTGGCCGAAAACAACAAAAAGTGTGAAACATAAAAATATCAAATAATAGAGGATATCATTAAATGATCCTCTATGCTACTAGGTAAGAACCACACAATTCTTTGTTGAATGGAAACCACAATTTTTTTCTCTTTTTTTTTTGTCTTCTTACTCTCTTATTATGCTAACAGAGGCACTTCCTCCTTCTAAGACTAATTTTTTTGTTTCTCCATTTCTCCTCCAGCTTGTTGGAGTGCTGTTTTTCCTCTCATGCCACTCCAACCACTCACCTCTTCAGGCTCCTTCCAGTAGTAATTAAACGGCTCAGGACTTTCTCATATTTTTTTAATCTACCTCTTTCCATCTACTTCTCTCTTTCTCCTTCCTCTTTCCATTACAGCCAGATTTCTTTTTTCCCCCCTCTGTTTTCTAAAGTAATAACATAAAAATTAAAAATTACAGTTATATATAGTATACAAAGTGAAAGTACACATGATCACTAACCCCCACAAAAATAACCACAATTCACAGTCTAGTATTAGATTTCCAGATTTTGTTTTTCCATAAACTGCTTACGTATCCTGTTCTGAAACTTACTTCTTAAACATTTTTATATCAGTACTTATAAATTTACATCATTATTTTAAACCACTGTATGATATTCCATTATGCAATGTACCAATATTTATTCTATTCCCTATTGAAGGACATTTTAATTTTTCCAACTTTCTGCTCTTGGAAACAATGTGAAAAGGTATATTTACTTTTGTACTTTTATAAGTAAATATTATGTCCAGAAATTGAACTACTTGGATCAAAGAATAGGAACATTTTAAGTGTTAGTAAATATTGGCAAATTCCCTCCTAAGAGTTTGTATCAATTAACACTCCCACCAATAGCTTAAGTTAATTATGGCCAGACTTCTTAAAAGAACTGTTTATAGCAATTCTCATTTTTGTACCTCCCTAGCCATTCTCTTTTCACTCCTCAGCCCAGTTAATCTGGTTTCTGTCTGAACCACTCCCCTGAAATTTCTCTTGCCAAAAAACACTAACACATCCTCTGAGTTTCTAAGTCCAGGGGAAGTTTTTCAGTCCTTCTCCTATTTGCTGTGGTTGACCATTCTCTCCTTTATGAATGGTTCTCTTCCCTTTTGTGACACAACACGTCCCTAGTTTTTCTGCTACATTTGGTCCTCTCCTTGTCAAGTTCTTACTCAATTCAGTCTGGGCCTTGTTATCTTCTCATTCTATACCCTTTCTCTGTTCTACCTCATCCCCCCCTATGGTCTTAATTGTCATCTAGACCTCAATGACTCCCAAAGTCAGCCCTTTCTCCTAAACTCCAGATTTGCTTCATACTAGGCCCACCCACTTGAATGTTCCTCAGAAAACTCCACATTCCAAAACTGACCTTTTCATTCCTCACTGCAACACATACCCCAAGCTTGCTTTCCTTCTTATGTTTCATATCTCAGCAAATAATACCACCATCTATCAAGTTAAGCTTTATTCTTCTCTCCCTTGCCTTCTCCTCCCTCTACTCTTGAACTCCCCATCATTCATATCCAACTAATCATGTCTTGTCAACTCTATTTCCAAAGATATATTTTCAATCTGACAACTTTTTCCATCGCCGTTTCATTATCATACTTCAGATCAACTGCATCTCTTTATATACTCATCTGATATTTAAAAAGTAAACCCATCCAAGTCACCCTCTGACTTAAAACACACAATGATTTTTCATTATGCTTAGAAAAAAAATCTACAAGGTCTGAGTGTGCTGATCTCTCTGCTCTCATGTAACACAGCCTTCTTGCTGGTTCTACTGAGGTTCACTGGCATCCTTTCTCTTTCTTTCACAAATAGTGCCTTTCTTGACAGGAATCTTCTGGCATCTTCTCACTCTTTCAATCTTAGCTCATCTCTCATCTCCTCAGAAAGGCCTTCCCTAAGCACCATATATAAAGTACGGTTCCCAGTTAAGCTCTCTTAAATCACCGCATGTATTCCTTTTGAACCATTTCTCAAACTGTAAACATTTTGTTTAACTATTTATTATCTTTTGCTTTGCCTCCACTAAATAGATTTCATACGCTTAGGTGGGAACCATGTTTGACTCATAAGTATTTTAGGGCCTACCATCTCCTAGTAGTTTGAAAAATTATTTGTTGAATATTGAATACATGAATGATTGCTTCTTCCCCAATACATTTTCCAAACTGAAACCAGAGGTATCTTTCTAGAGCACAAGCTAGGTCTGTCCCTCCACCTTTGAAAACACTTTGTTGGCTTTCCATTACCCCAGGATACAAGCTCTTCAAATTCTGGCTTCTGCTTTCCTTTCCTTCCTCTCATCCCTCCAAATTCTTCTTGTTCAACTTGATCCACCCGAATTATCAACAGTTCCATAAATGCCAGCTGTCCTCTGGTCCTCAGCTTTTTCTTATTTTTTTACTTTAATAAGACCATTCTGGGGGGTCCTTCAAGATGGTGGAGGAGTAAGACATATATACACTACCAAATGTGAAATAGCTAGTGGGAAGCAGCCGCATGGCACAGGGAGATCAGGCTCGGTGCTTGTGACCACCTAGAGGGGTGGGATAGGGAGGGTGGGAGGGAGATGCAGGAGGTAGGAGATATGGGCATATATGTATATGTATAGCTGATTCACTTTGATATACAGCAGAAACTAACACACCATTTTAAAGCAATTATACTCCAATAAAGGTGTTTAAAAAAAAAAAGACCATTCTTCTCTTCCCCTTTACTGGCTAATCTAGACTTTTTTGAAAACTCTCACCTTTGGCATCTACCACTGCACCCAGCTTTCCGTGACCCTAGGTGTAAGTCTTTTCCCATGTGCTCCCCTAGCTCTCTTTACCCACTGTTGAATAATAGCTGCCAAAGATATCCAGATCGTAATCCCTGGAACGTGTGAATGTTACCTCAAATGACAAAAGGGACTTTGCAAACGTGATTACATTGAGGAGATTATCTTGGATTTTGGAGATGGCCTTAAATGTAATCACAAGTGTCCTTAAATAAGGAAGAAGAGGGAGATTTTACTACAGAAGAAAGAGAATATGTGACCAAGGAAGCAGAGACAGATTTGAAGATGCTATGCTGCTAGCTCTAAAATGGAGGAAGGAGAATGAAGGAAATTCAAAGAATGCCAGGAAATGCAAAGAATACAGCTCTAGAATTGGAAAAGGAAAGGAAACTGATTCTCACCTCAGCACCTCCAGAAGGGACCAGTTCTGCTGATAACTGGACTTTAGCCCAGTGAAACTGATTTTGGACTTCTGGCCTCCAGAACTGAAAAAGAATAAATTTTTATGGTTATAACGTAAATAGGGGACAAATAAACCCACCTCTTTCACAGTTTTAGCTCCTTGTCTAGCAATTACCTAGCTCTTGGTCTATGTTCTCCACTAGACTTTTAAATTTTGAGGACAAGAATTACGTCTTATTCACAGTGGCTGTCAATGAGCCTATCAGAATGCCTGCCGCAAACCTGCTCAAATTGCTATTTCTTGAATACTGTTAAATAAATTATGGCATTTCTTCATAATAGAATATGTATATATCATTAACATGGAATTATAGAAAAATATTTAATGTCATTACAATGTGATAATACAGTTAGTGAAAATTGTGTTTCCTAAAATTTCTACACTGCAATTCAAAATTTATAAATTACATAGGTACTTAGAACATTTGTAAAGATTAATAACAATAATCTCTATGTGTTGAGATTATGGTTATTTTGTTTAAGCTTCTAAACTATCTGTATTTAAGTTTGCTTCTATAATGAACAGATATTTTCTTTGTAATAGAAAACTATGGTGTTTAAGAAGAAAGATTTCTAACACTATTGAAGCTGACCATGAGTAAATAGCATAGTATTATTATTAAAAAGGTAAACTTGCACAGGATATGAAATTAAAAGCATATTGTATGTTCAAACCGAAAATAATATTACTCATCAGACAATAGTACTGATCTCGGGTGTCTTGGCCTGCAGTGGCTTAAAGCAGGGTTTTGGTTCCCAGCCAGAGATTGAGGTCGGACCCTGGCAATGAGAGCTCCAAATCCTAGCTACTAGACCAGTGGTCAGTGACAAGGCCCTGGCCCTTTGGCTTTGCAGAAAAGAATTCCCACAAATATAAAATTAGTGAAACAGGTAAAGTGTTTATTAGGAGTAAAAAGAGTACAGTATGTGTGGATAGACACATGGGCAGACTCAGAGAGAGAGTCGCACCCTCGTGGTAGTTTAAATCACTTATATGGGGCATTTCTTCCGGGTTTCCTTTGGCCAATCATTTTGATTTGCCTGGTTCGGAGTCTGTATTTGGTACATCTCAGGACCCTCCTGTTACAGGAAAGAGCTAAATCTGACTATATATTGGATCTGTTTCTTTTACTTTAACCTTTGCTTTCTGCTGCTTTTGTTCACTAAAAGGATACTGTCTATACATAATGGCCTGCCTCGGGGAACCCTGTGCCTCTACCTGAACGTTAAACCAAAGTGCCTTTCTTCAGGGTAACATCAGGACTCTGTCCACCTGTAGATGGCTGCAAGAAAGAAGAAATTAACACATCCCATCCCCGAGGTTGGCCATTCCAGGTGATATTTGCAAAACTTATGACCTTTTTAGTTTACTTCTTCATTTCCTCCCCTTCTCTGTGCTATAAAAGAAACTGGCATCCAAACCCTGATAAGATGGTTACTTTGAGACATTAGTCTGCCATCTTCTCGGTCTTTCTGAATAAAGTCGTATTCCTTGCCTCAACACTTCATCTCTGATTAACTGGCTTGTCGTATGGCGAGCAGAGCGAGCTTGGACTCGGTAACACTCCCGTGAGTGCCCACATCTCTTAGCCAAGATGGATTCCAGCGAAGAGGCCTATGGGTAGCTTGACATCACTCCCCTTTTGACCTCCAAGGAGCTTTTTAGTTGGGAAGGTCTCCTTGACTTCGAGAATGAGGAATATGTGGTCTCTCATCTCTTATCTGGGCAGGTCTCAGCCTCTCCTATCTTCATGTTGGAGTATCAGTCCATAAGGAACAGACTCCAGCTGCTCACCCAGGGGCCCATCTATCTCCTACCTCAGTACAAATTAAAATGTTCATGTATTCAGGTATCATCAGTTTTCTGGACAATTTTACAAATTCTTTAGTCCATTATCAAAAGAGATGAATATGCATTGTCTATAAAAACACAGCATGGTGAAAATGTGCAGATGTTGGAAAATTCATATTAAATTTACTGTGCTGAAAAATCAAGCCAAATAACACAAGATTTGATGTGAAGTGAGGGTATTAGTATTATTTATCAAGAGATATTTATTCAGTTATTTATTACTAGGTCCTGTAGTATCAATGGTAATAAGGAGAGATGTAATATCTGTCCTTAGAGTGCTTACTTTACAGTGGGGCAAAAAGACAACAAACAAAATAAATGTATTAAATAATTACAGGTTGTTATAAGAGCTTTAATGACCAAGAGGAAGTAGTAATAGTGAGTTAGCAGCGGAGACTTACCTTAAAAAGAGTAATTAATAAAGAGCTGTCATCAAAATTGAATCCTAAATGAGAAGCAGGAATTAGCCTTGCTAGGATATGACCATTTAGTCTAAGAGAACAAGAAATGCAAAATCTCTGAGATGGAAAGCATGGCTTTTTCTGAGCAATGGGAAGGAGGTCTGTGTGACTGAAACAGTATACAAGATGGAGTATTGGGGAACAAGGTCATACAGGGCTTTACAAGTGTCAAGGAGGTGGAAATTTCCCCTTCTGCCCCTCCTGAGTTCTTGTGGCAGGACTAATAATAAAATTGACACAAGAAAGCATAAGAAAAGAAACAAATTTTAATCAAGTGCACAGAGGTCTCATAGAAATGGGACAAAAGAAGGGACCAAAGCAGGCAGCATTTATATGTTTTAGAAAAAGAAACAATGAATTTATGAGGACAATGAAACTTAGGCTTTAAGTGCTTAATTAGTAAGGAATTTAAGCAAAGTTTGTGCTTGGGTAGCAAATTAGTAAAGAAGTAAAAAGACTTGTTTATACAGGCTTCTCTGCCCTGAATTCCTTGATCTCTGGTGATAAGGGATACATACCATCTCCAGATGCAGGGAGAAAACCTTTCATATGAGAGATTTATTTCCTGCTTTCAGGGAGACAGAGAAGAGGGTCAAAGTGCTCCTCCTGCATCAGCCGTTTTCTAAATAACTTTAATTCAAAATAACCAACAGGCCATTGAGACATATTTTGGGGTGGCCTACTCTGGGCCCCAGTATAGGCCATGGGAGGGAGTGTGTGCATATAATCTCAAATGCAAAGGGAACTTTATGGAGAGTTTTTAGAAGAGTAGTCATGTAATGATTTGAATTTTTAAAAATCACACAGGCTACTACATGCAGATACAGATTTTTAAGGAATTAAGAATGAAGGAAGTGAGACTAGTTAGAAGGCTATTACAGTACAATAGTTCAGTTGGGAGCTGTGTGACTTGGACAAAGGTCTTGGCAGTGAACGTGGAGAGAAGTGGCAGAGTCAAGATACATTTTGGAGATAGAACAGTTGCCAAGAACTGTTTTTGCCATCTTCTTGTACCATCTTATGAATAGCATATTTTTCTCCCCCTCATCAACCCACAGGTGTGATTCCAGCACAAAATGGCTGGTCATTTTTCTCTATGCTGTGATAAACCTGTCTCACCAAGAAGAAAAAGTCCAAATGAAACAGAACTTTACTGTACTGAATGGCATCTGTCTCGTAGTGGAGCATATGGTTGGTTCAGGCACGTTTGTATTCCCACAAGAGGGTCCTTATGCATAATGCCTCCGCTGGGCTTTCTCTGATTATTTGGGTCATCGTTGGACTTTTTTTTTTTTTTTTTTACTGTTTGGGGCTTTATGTTATGCATAGTTGGGATCATCCAACCAGAAGTCAGGGCAAGCTATGCATATATCTTGGAAACATTTCACGGATTTACTGTCTCATCTGACTTTGGTAATCTTTCTTTTGGTAATCTTTCGTTGTGGTGCGCTGGCTCTTCATTGTGGCACGGGGGCTTCTCTCTAGTTTCGGCATGTGGGCTTATTTGCCCAGCGGCACATGGGATCTTAATTCCCTGACCAGTGATCAAACCCATGTCACCTGCATTGGAAGGCAGATTCTTAACCATTGCCCCACCAGGGAAGTCCCTAATGTTTCAAATTTAGCCGAGGGCCTTTCTATTTGTGGAAAGTGGCCATTTGTTTTTCTGATAATATTAATTTTTTTAACATCTTTATTGGAGTGTAATTGCTTTACAATGTGTGTTAGTTTCTGCTGTATAACCAATGTTAAATTTTTTAACTTAAGGTTTTTATCTCCCTGAAAGTTGCATTCATTTATTTCATATCAATTTTACATATAAATTCTATCAAAAATAACTGGTAACTTCAGGTTCATCACCTACTGACAGTTTATAGTTAAACTATAACTATATAATTATAGTTGATTCTGTTCTGTTCAGTTATGAGTCTTCTGTATGTTAAAAACTGTGGGGACATAGAAATAAAATCTTGCTCAATTAGCTTATATTCTACTGAGAGTATGAAATGCATATAAAAGCATAATCAAAAATGATATTCCATCAGAAAAGTATAAACATGTGCTATAATATTTCGAAGATGAGAGAGCTCACATTTGAATTAGGGATCAGAAAAAGTTTCTTAGAGAAGGTGACTATCAAGACATACTTTGAAAGTTTGGATTTTGACAAACAGAAATATAAGGGCATATACAATAGAGCATTTCATGTGCAGAAAACATCATAAGCAAAAGTACAAGGATAGGAAAATGAGAGATGTATTCCATGTGAATGGTGTGCCTGGAGTTGTGCAACAGGGTGGACTTAATTTTTTCCACATAAGTAGAAGAGAAGACTGGTAGATCCAGATCAGACATTGGGACCTAACTCTATACATACTTTAGGATCATTTTCAGAACTCAACAAGTCTCTCGAATCATAGGGTAAGGAAGTGTAGAAAAAATAAAAATAGTGTATAAACTACTATGTAACATCTATTTCTTTATCAGTAGAAAGTAGCTTCATTTTCTTAAGTACAGGATTTTTGTTTTTTAAGCAATGGACTTTTATCTTATTGAGAGTTCTTCCTGAACCGATTCTTGCAAGAACTTCTTCCTGTGAGGCAATTAGGATAATGCTGTATTTCAGTCACTATATTAATTTTCTCTACAGACATCTTAATATTTGTTACTGCATGACTGTGAAGTGGGGCCCCAGGATGCAGGATATCTCCACGTATGCAAAGTCTTGAGCCTCATCTTAATTATATTTGTGGGTGGCTATTTCATTTTTAAAGGTAAAATCAGAAACTAGGCATATGTAAGTAAATAAACAACCACTAAATACCCACGGAGTAGTTAAATGGATATTAACTACTATATTACGTGAATATTAACCAGCTATGTAATTCTTAGAGACTAAGCTAGAATGTTCTGTAGGCTTTAAGTTAACTAATATCACAGTTCAAAGAAAATATTATGGAGTCTCAGATGTAGTCACTATGAAATATACTGACCACAAAAAAGTAAATTCATCTAACTGTTCAGTGTTCAGGAGCTTTTTCAGCATAATTTTCTCATTTAATCATCAAAATCTGCCTGTGTTACCTAATGGACATTTTAGGAAATCTAAATATAGTTTATTCATAAAATACATCATTAAGGTTTTTTTTTTATTATTCTGACTGTAAGGTCTGAATTCGGAATAGGCAAAATCAAGAATATTTACTTAAGTAGACAAGTTATGTCATAAATATTTTAAAGATAAATATTTACAGGCAACGTTGTCAAAATACACAATTAACAATGATTATTAGAAACAAATTTTCTTTCAAAAGTAAAAGGAATCTGTTAAAACATGATTTGAGAGAATGTCAAAAAGCACCAACAGTTGTCTGTGGCCGAAAAGAATTTCTACAATTTGGGGCTTAAAATAGCTTAGTCATTTTACAGAAAAATAAAACAAAGCAAAACAAAACAAAAAAAACCCAAGATCTAAAAATACTCCTTTACTCCTTATGTACCTGTATGTAATGATTTGCAGTAAAAGATTTAACAATATACTTTTATACATATATATTTAGACATATACAGGTATATAAATACATAAATAATTTATACATATAAAGCCTTAAAATAGTAACTGAAAAATATATTAAATAAAGCAATGCATATATATGTTTTCAATGTATATAAATATATTTTCCTAAATGGTAATTATGATATATATATATCATAATAAAGTTACCATTTTGAAACACTATAATAATTTCCTTAATAAACAAACATAAATATCTGCTAAAAAATAAACAACCTGTAGAATAAGTAAGGCAAGTGTTATTAACACATTACAGATCAGGAAATGAGAACTGGGAAGATGAAGTGATTTTCTCAAGGTTACCCAGGAAAGGCACGCATTAAACCTTCCATTTGACAAATGCTGGTTCCAGCCTTCGCACAACGCTAAGCATTAGCTATACAAAGACCAAGAGGACATGCGCCTGTCCTTGAGAAGCTGCCTCACCATCTTGAATGCAAGTCTTCGAAATCTTAGATATGTATGAAAAAATCACCATAGCAACAGACTATGGAAAAGGCACTATAATATCAAGTTAGGAGCCCTAGGTTCTAATTTGACTCTAGTAGTTGAGAGCCACTTGAGAAAATTACTGAAACTATGCCAAGTTTCAGTTTTCTCAGCCATTAAATGAGAGTGATCCTGAGGTGGAATTTTTAAGGATCTACCAATAGCAAAAATTCAATGAAAGAACATTTCAGAATTGGGATTTATAGGTCTAAAGTCAATATTAATACCATTGTGTAATGAATATACCTTTTCTTATGAGCTTGCTACTTTTGTGAGATACCCACTTTTTAAAAACATTCCAATTGTAGTAGCTGTTTTATTTATTATTAATGTACTTTTAAGTCATGAAAATGAGTGCCACCCAAAACTCGGATACCCCCAAATTAAACCAAAACCTTCACAAAATTATTTTTTCAACAAACATGTATTTAACTCTTAGAGGAGAAAAAGAAAAATTAAAAGAAGCATTCTTGCCCTTAAGGAGAGATCAGATTAGGGATAAAAGGAAAAAACCAAAACATAAACAAGTGTCCATAATGTACAGGTCTACAAAAAACAGTCAGGCCTTAGGTGGGGTGAAAAATCTTCACTAAACATGATATGGAAATTAGAAAAAAAACTGACACAAGTTGAACTGAGAGTACGGCCAGGAGAAGGCCAGTTGGCTATTTCCCAAGTGGCCTGACATGGTGTTTTTATATTACCGTATTGAATTTCAGGTTCTAGCGTTCAGTTTTATAAAATCATACATGGATCTTGGCATTAAGCTGAGAGTGGATCCATCCATCAGATGGGTACACACAGATTCTAAGACTGTTAAATAAAATGAGAATGCATTACCAATTTATTCATTAAGGATGAGAAATAGAAATGTCGCTGGGCTTCTATGATTTTTGAGTAACATATTCTTTTCCAATAGTCAGATCTGTGCTGAAACATGAATTATAAGCAAAAGAACACAGAATAAAGGGTTTCTGATCCAACAGAGAAAACATAATCAAGGCTTTAGACTTGAGTACTGTCTCATCCAAGAAATACCGGAGTGGAGACTGCAACGGTTGCTTCTCTGACCCTCTGTCACCATTCTAATTGCTTTATTCTTTACATATGTTAATACCTCCCAGCAAACTTGCTCTTTTTCAAATTATGATATATCTAAAATGTACAGAATGTAATAAAGTCTCCATGTACCACACATACTAGGCACCATATTTGTTTCAGACATTTTTAAAGAAATAAAATACTATAAATAGAACTATATCCCCATCTCTTTACCTCCCTCCCATCACCTCCACCTTTTTCTTCCCAGAGTAAAAAACTAGCCTGAGGCAAATATTAATTGTCCCGTGCATTTAAAAAAAAATTTTATTTCATATGAGTATATCCATAGAAGTATCATTTCATAATATATACATTTGCAATTTGAGGCTTTCTCTCAACATACATTTTTTGAGATATAACCATGCTGATTTTGTAGAAAAGCAAAATTTCCTACCCCAAAATGGATTATTTTAGGCTGATTTTTTTTTAAAGAAACAGAAGACTTGGGGAGTCTTTTTTTTTTTTTTTTTAACCTCCCTCATTAGCTGCCTGAAGTTCTAGGTAGAGGTTCTGTTCCCAGAATAGAGCTAGATTTGGTGGGAGAGAGTAGACAAGGCCTAGAGATCAGCATGCATTCTGTGTCCCATTTTCTCTGCATGGCTCAGCAAATATTTATTTACCAAGGATTTACTTTTCCACCTCCATGTCAATTGCCTTCTTCTCCTTTGAAGTTCCAAACCACTACCCCCAAAATCCTCTTTTGTCTTTAGCTGAAGAGAGTACTTAAGATGAGGGCTTTGGCAATATGGGTGATTCACTCAGTTTTCCTGGGTCTCTCCCACTTAAACATGTTATTAAAATTTTGTTCGATTCTTCCTGCTAATCTGTCTCAGGTCAGTTTAATTCTTAGACCAGCCAGAAGAACCTACAAGGGTAGAGGAAAATTTCTTCCTCCTCAACAATTTCTATGGCACTACTTGGGCATAGTATACAATAGAAAAGCAAACTTTATTTGTTATTATATATATATATATATATATATATGTATATATATATATATTTTTTTTTCTTTTTTGCCATACGCGGGCCTCTCACTGTTGTGGCCTCTCCCATTGCAGAGCACAGGCTCCGGACGCGCAGGCTCAGCGGCCATGGCTCATGGGCCCAGCCGCTCCGCAGCATGTGGGATCTTCCCGGACCGGGGCACGAACCCGTGTCCCCGGCATCGGCAGGCGGACTCTCAACCACTGCGCCACCAGGGAAGCCCTAATATATATTTTTATTTATTTGTTTGTTTGCTTGCTTATTATATGTTTGTAGGTCAGAAACCTGACACAGATCTCATGAATTTAAAATGTAGCCAATGTATTCCTTTCTAGATCCTCTAGGGAAGAATTCACTTACTTACCCATTTAGCTTATTACCAGAATGCAGTTCCTAGAAGCTGTAGGACTGAAGTCCCCATTTTGTGCTGCTGTCAGCTAAGGGTTGTTCCCAGCTTCTAAGGTCTGCCTACCTCCTCAGTTCATGGTCCCCTTCTTCCATGTTCAAAGCCAGCAAGGACAAGTAGAATCCCTCTCACACATTCATTCTCTCCTGACTCTCCTCCAAATAATCCAAGGTAATATCTTTTTCTGAAACTCACCTGAGTAGCAACCTTAATTCCTTTGTGCCACCTATGAGACATGTTCACAGCCATAACATTGGGTTCAGATTATGAGGGCAAAAATCTTGCCTGGTGCACTGTAAGTGCCTCAGAATTTCTTCTTTCATCACCTAGCAAGGATATGGAATGTATTTTCTATGATGCGAAGCTTAATGACTTTTCTGTAGCTGTAAATATGCTATAGGAAAAGTGAATATACTTGACTTTTTCAAAAGAAGGACCACATCAGTTTATTTCAGGATGACAGTTTTTTAATGGATTATAGAGAAAGAGAGAGAAAAGATATCTTGGAGAAACTGTCCTAAACTCTGAGGAGAATCACCATCTCTACCAACAAGAAAATCTTCTATTTGGATGCAATTCTTATAATCCTGGGGTTTTTTTTTGAATGTTCAAACAGTAAAATGTCTTTTACATTTTTTTTAGGAATCTACCATTGGCCATTTCTGTGTCTGTGCCTATCGTGACCATCATTTATTTGCTCACAAATGTGGCTTATTATGTCATTCTAGGTATGCTTTCTTTCCTAGCTAGTGATGCTGTTGCTGTGGTAAATTTGAAATGGTCCACTGCTCTTTGCCTTAATTGAGATATTTTTCATGAGGATAACTATGATCAATTTGTACTTCTCTGTGCCAGATTCGTTGCTAGAAAAAAATGAGGAAAATAATATGGGAGCATTGTGAGAATTAAGTAAATTAATACATGAAAGTTTACAACAAAGTTTGTCATCATAATCAAAGTTCATTCTCCACTATTGTTGTTGCACTAACTACAGATCAGAAGGAAATATAATTACTGTCATATTTATCAGTTAAAGACCACACAATGCAGATCAGGCAACATCAATAGTAGTGGTTCTCATTCCCTATGGCAAGTTAAGATGGAGCCACAAAAATAGGTATAGGATTTCTTGGTCTAACCTGCTCATAGCCAAGGTTAGGGACCAGACAGAAAATTTTCAGTTATGTTTATGCTACTATATCTGTAACATGAATGGTTTTCAAGGGGCCTGAGTTGACTGCTCCAATATGTGCTCCATGAGCTAAGATTGTGTCTACAACAAATTCATCTGAGAAGTTTGTCTAGTAAGACTTGTGTTGGGATTGATTGTGTCCACAGTATCCTAATATATAATCTGATTTTACTCTTTTATTCTTTTTTAACCTTTTATTTCCACCTTTGGTAACACTCCAGATTAGATATCCCTAGGTCTGATTCCCAAACTGCCACACATTTATAGATACTCTAACTCCCTGTAAAAACAAGAAAAAAAGACGGAAGAAAAATATTTTGAGGCCTAATATTAGGCCTCAGTACAGTTGCCCTAATCAACCTTTACAAATTTAGCATTAGGTATTTGAGGAGAACTGAATCTAGAGAAATGTTTGTAAACATGTTTGATGAATATATTAATTATTTTTCTTTCAGGTTTTTATTAGCTAACTTAAGAGTTCATGGGTAATTCTCTACACAAACCACAGGGATCTTAATCACAGGGCAAAGTTTGATATAATCTGTACAAATTGTCAGTTTCTTAGGTAACACCAAGTCCATTCCATTTTATTCCAAATCTCTGTACCTCAAGATTAGTGCTAAAAGTCTTTTTTTTTTTCTTTTTCTCCCTGACTCCACTTCCCTACCCCAGACATTTGGTAATAAGGTTCTTGGCCATGTTCAGGGTTAATCTTTATTATAGTGTCCTTGTCTTGTTTCAGTGAACTGAACTCATCAGTCATTATGGCATCCAGGTTAGAAATCAAATCACTGTGGTCTGTTGATGTTTTCAAAGCTAAGGGAAGTTAATAGCTTCTTATATTCAGTGGCACTAATGAACAACAGCCAAGCCTTTTTGATTACCTCTTGGTCTTGTTTTTATCATAAACCTAGTTCAGGGATTTCAAATGCTAAAATAGGGACTCTGTTTAGCCAAGTTGGTCTTTCACTAGTTATGCATGAATGTGGCCCTTTTGAAATGGACTCTAATAAGAGTCAATCTTTTCCAGGTTGTGGGAAAGCAGCTCTGTAATGTCACATACTGCACATAGTTGTTGGTCAGGATAACTGCAAAGGAAAGTACAAATGTGGAAAAGTGCTATACAAATGAATCCAAAGGGAAAGAAGCCAACTAATGAGCACAGCAAAACAGACTGTGAAAAATCTATAGTAGGGCTTCCCTGGTGGCGCAGTGGTTGAGAGTCCGCTTGCCGATGCAGGGGACGCGGGTTCGTGCCCCGGTTCGGGAGAATCTCACATGCCGCGGAGCGGCTGGGCCCGTGAGCCATGGCCGCTGAGCCTGCGCATCCGGAGCCTGTGCTCCGCAACGGGAGAGGCCACAACAGTGAGAGGCCCGCGTACCGCAAAAAAAAAAAAAAAAACTATAGTAATACACACCCGCTTCCCCAAAGTACTTGAAATTCCCATCTGTCTGTCTACTTCAGATCCCTGATTGGTCACCTTAGCTGGCCTACAGCTGACTAGAATAACGGTGGGCAATCAGAAAGCTGTTCTGCAAACTAATTGCAAAGAGAGGAGATTAGAGTGTGGGTGTGCTTGGAAGAAGATTTTTGGTAAATGTTTTTAATTTGAGATGGTGAGTTGTAAGGATGGAGCAGTTCCCATGATCACTTGAGTTTGGTCTATTTTTATTGAAAAGGTAATAACAAATTAGTTTTGCTAATCTTATCTCATTTACTATAGCACATGCTGTAAAACTGTTGCTTCTGATAACATCATTATTTTCTTTGAGTTGAGTAAAACAGCTCAAAGTGACCTACCAGATTTATCCAAGATCATAGTAAGTAACAGAGCTCAGGACTCAAAGTCATGTCTTCTGACTCCAGTCTCCATGGCCTTTCCACCTCATCATGCTTGCTTTTGCTAGTGGTGAATGAGATCCACTTCTGTCCAGTGAAAGATAACTGGGCTCCAAGTTTTCATTTTCTCTTGGTTTTCTTGTTTAGTGGTTGCATTAAATCTCAGCTGGCAGCACTTGCTCCTGTCTGCCACCCTTCTCCTTACTCCTATTAATAAGTGACTAAACAAAATTGCAGGTACAGGGGATTTCGTGTCCTACTATCTTGTTCCTGTGTGGTGTTTGGTTTTTCTGGAGTAATCAGAAAAAGAAGAAGAAGGAGAAGGAGAAGGAGAAGGAGAAGGAGAAGGAGAAGGAGAAGGAGAAGGAGAAGGAGAAGAAGAAGAAGAAGAAGAAGAAGAAGAAGAAGAAGAAGAAGAAGAAGAAGAAGAAGAAGAAGAAGAAGAAGAGGAGGAGGAGGAGGAGGAGGAGGGAGGGAGGGAGAGGGGGAGGGGGAGGGAGAGGGGGAGGGGGAGGGAGAGGGGGGAGGGGAGGGAGGGGGAGGGGAGGGGGAGGGAGAGGAGGAGGGGGAGGGGGAGGGGGAGGGGAGGGGGGGAGGAGGAGGAGGAGAAGAAGAAGAAGAAGAAGAAGAAGAAGGAGAAGGAGAACCTCATTATGTGTTCCACCTAAAAATTTCTCTTTCTTTCTTGCCATGCATATTTACATTAGAAATACCAGTTTTTGTGTTTGCAGAGCATCTAGCCAATGACAGCTAGAGCCTGTCATCCTTCACACCCATTTTTCAGGCTCTTTTATGTGGTCTTACAATAAGGGCATCTCCCCTGCAGTTTAAACATGATCACGAAATGATTCACACTGGTCTCTGTTCTTCTCTTCATCGTAATTAAGTCTTATGTGTATCTTACAGAAACTGTTACTGTCAAGAATTCATTCCGTTGAATTCATTTATTTGAGAATATTCACACATCTCCACCCAGTTTTAATATAAGCAGTGCAGAGGCCTATGTCCTGCTGAGTTCCAGAGGAGAGCAGCATCTTAAAGCTCCTTAATCTATGAAGGACCTAATACTCTGGACCAGAGACTTACCAGAGACAAACAGGATCTGGATTCTGGACCAACACATGCTTTCCTCAAGTCCTCTGCACTCCCCTTCAATGGAACGGTCAGGTCAGCAGCAAGGTCGCCTCTGATCTTCTTGTGTTCTTTTTAGGGTTTCAAGAGTTTTGAGTTTGTAAACTTAATTATAGTATGGTCAAACCAGCATTGTTTTTTCTCCAATAAATAACTATGATTGAAAATCTCATCCTCCTCTGCCTGCGCACTGATTACAGTAGCATTATCCTTTCTGGTTATACTTGTTTTGCTGTTGTTGTTGTTGCTTTAAGAATGCAAGAGTGAGGGAAAGGGAAGTGGGTATAGGGATGCTGATCTCTTACCCAGGGGACCATTCAGCTAGTTCTCTTCTAACCAAAAAAGGGGACAGTTCAGACATTCATTTGGCTGAATTCCTACTTTCCTATTATGGCTGTCCATGTGTTCAAAAATAAAAATAAAAAACACAAAGACCTATCTTTGTGTGAGCATTCTAATTTTCATTTCAGTCTCTTTGTCCCTTCTTGCCCTTCCAAGTCTTAGGGATGGACCCTCTATCACAGTTAGGAAAACTCATCTCTTTGCATTTACATTTGAACATCATTACAAAAATCATTACCGATTAGGTAAAAGTTAGATATACTGCTCTTAGGAACTATTAAAAAGAAGTTATTTGTTTTTTCCAATATATAAAACTAAAGTTTCTATCCTATCCAGTTTTTCACATATGAAGATTTATTTCTATGAATCATTGCAAAGGTAAAAATATATTTTCTGATTGAAAAATATTTGTTTCTTGGAAACACTATGAATGGAGGATTTTAATATCTTTTATGCTGATGTAGTTTGTCTTTATGGAAAACATCAGTGATCACTGCTTTAAGAATCTCAGATTCATAATAGTTACCACTTATTTGGTACTTACTATGTGACAGACATAGCAGTAGAGGCCAGGATTTCAGAGACAGGTAAGATGAAATTCTTCCCTCAAAGAACTCATGTCTAATAATAAAAACAATTTTAATTTGGAGGTATTTAAAAGCCAACTATCAGTGCAAAATAAGAATTGTCTAGAGTGTAGCTATCATAGTGTAAAAGGGGTACAGAGTTGGCTTGGGGTGATCTAGGAAGATTCTTTAGAGAGACCACCTTCCCTAGATTCAGCTTCAAAGTTCGGTAAATGATGAAATACACTGACAGTTAAAGGCAGTTTAGATAGAACAGAATATGTGAAGATCATCAGAAAAAGTCCCTGAAGATTAAGTGAGAAAAAGAAACAAGCATTGCTAAGCATTGTATAGAAGGAGAGACATCCAACAACGAACAATTACAAAAAGGCATGATTGTATTATAACAAAGTGAGCACAAAATCCAAAAGCTGCATAGAGGAGGGCACTTCACTCAGCTCTGCAGATTAGGAAGGCTTCCCAGAACAGTAATGCTCTAAATGAGTTTTAATGAATAGTAATCTTCCCTGTGGTCAGTGGAGTGGGGAAAATAGACAGTTAACAAGGAGAGATTACATATGAGAAGATATTGGACTTAGAGTGAATAATTTGAACTTAGTTGTTCAGCATTTAGTATGTGCTAGACACTGGATGTCATCACGAGATGGGGTGAAGATTGACTTTGGACTAGACATACAGCAGCCAGATGGTCTTTTGAAAAAATAAAGCACATCATTTCACTCTCTTATTTAACAACCTCCAAAGTAAGGTTGATTTTGCAAACAAAATAAAATCCAAATTTCTTAGCACGACCCACAATGCCCAACCTGATCAGGCCTTGACGATTTCTACAAGTCCTTCTCCTGCCACATTTACTATACTCCAGTCCCTCTGGCCATCTTTCTATTTTACAGGACAAATATTTTCCTTACCCAGGAATTTCCATCTATTGCTCCCTAGACTGCTTATTCCTCAGCTTTTAGGTCTTAGCTCAAAAGCTTGGACAGATCTTTTACCTTAAGATAGCAGCACTCTTTCCCCAACCTACTGCCCAAGACCATCTCTGTCCTCCTGTTTTACTATCTCATAGTATTTATTACAACCTAACAATGTCTATTTATCTGCTTTGTCCTATCTGTCTCCTTCAACAATACTGTAAGCCCTTTGGAAACAGAGACCTTATCTGTCTCTTAGACACTGCTCCATTCTCAGCATCTAGAAGACTTGGCATTATCTGTTGGATAAATGAATGAATAACCATCATGAGAGTGAGTAAGCTGAGGGGTGTTCATGATCAGGAGAAATGAGATTTAAAGGGTTTTCCAGTAGGGTTTTCCAGAGTAGAAAACTTAAAGGCTGAGCTGATGAAGATATCCATGAGGAACTACATTATTAAATGTCCTTAAGAAGGGATCTTAACATAGTAAACATGACTGCATTCATTGCGAATGTATTCATTGTGAAATCCTAGAAAATTATACCAATTAATTTAAAATTTCATCTGTGTAACATTATAATGTATAATATGTTCTTTGTTTTGGTGGGGCAAGGTAGCTATGATGTATCTTCTGGTAGAAGGCATCTTTCAACTCATTAACTATTATTCTTTCAGGTTCAGTCAGAACCTGACTGATTCTATGTCAGGTTCTCCATTATAGGATTAATGTACTTACTTAAGGAAAACACAGCCTGAAAGACCACAGCCAACCAGAATAAGTAAAATATACACTATTAGGAGGTGTTTCACTATGTTGTTCAAGGATTTTTCAACTAGTATATATTTATGCATTACTTATATGGTTTCTTGTGAAAATCATTTAAATAAAAGAAATAACTTATCAGAAGCAAAGACAACTTTAAAAAATCATTCTTTACTTAACACTTACATATCTAGGAATTTATCCTAAGAATAAAATTTAACAGAAAGGTAAAGATGTATGTGACAATATCACTATATCTTTATTGTAAGAGCAAAATCAAGCAAAAGAAAATATTCATCAATTTGATGGAGAATTATATAGCTAATAAAAATGATAGCCATATAAGAGAAATAATTTATGACAAAATATTTAAATGAAAATAACATAATACAATATAGCATTAATTACACAGTATGTTGGGTCAAAAATAGACTTTGGAATATGAAAATACTGTTTCAAATCACATTTAGTTGCTAATGAACAATATGACTTTGGGCGTGCCCTTTAACCTTACTAAGGTTTTCTCATTTATGAACTAGAAATACCAGTAGTGCCAATTCTATCTCATAGGAACAATTTTTTGTTTACTGAAATTCATTTGTTCTAAAAATTCTATTGCAATTTCTGACTCATGTGAAAGTCAGTAACTCTCAAAATATTGTCACCTTCTTTGCAACACACTTTATATTTTAGATTTAACTTTTACATCTCATCATTGAAATAACCAACAGAACCTGCTACTGTGTTGTTAAGTGCTTTGCAGGACTTGGTAACTATACATTCTTCCTGGTAAATGATACATAAAAATTAACTAAAAGACTAAGATATAGAAATCAAGTGCTTAGAGAAGCCACGGCTCTCATTTTGTTTTCTTGCACTGCATTCTTATTTGCTATCATAAGCCATTTTTCTTTTTTAAAAAAAGTATAATGAAGTTTCATTAAGAAACTTAATTAAGAGAGGTAGAGTATGAAAGAAGGAAATAATAAATCATATAGAAGAGGAAAAGAAAGAAAATGAATGAAAAAATATTTGTAGAGAGAACAGATGAAATCGATCGATGACATGGAATAATAAATCTATGTATAATTTTCACAGATGGCTATGATTCTGGATGATGTGATATGATATCTATGAGCAGCATTTAAAATACTCAGTAGTTTCATTTCAATTCAGTCATTCTAAATGTATAAAATTCAGTCATTCTAAATGTATAAAATTTAGAAATGCTAAGATAACATGGCTTGCTGTTTCTGGCTATCAAATTTACACTGAAGGCTGCGATACAAAATATGTTACCAAGCTTACTACACTGCCCCTTGCTTTAGTGATAGAAGGCTGTGGATGATACCATGTTTGGCTACAAGCAGTAACTAGTTTATTTGTTCCTGCATCATTGGCAGCACTCAATGAATATTATAAATACCAACAGTCATTTTTATTTCCTCTTTTATAAGTTTATTGGGAGATTGTCTTAAAGATGTTTTTGTTTATAATTGGTGTTACAAATTTATAACATTGCAGTAATATATCTTAATCTATTTCAATCCAGATAACTGAGGGTGGGAGGTAATGTGTCCCTTAAATGCAATAAAATAAAATAATTTTAGTTTCCCATTCTCCTGATACTATTCATGACCAAATGAAGATTGGGCTAAAGATTTCAGTATTGAGGGGTTCTTATAGACAGTTAAGAGTCAAATCTTTATATGGCCCAATTTTTCTGGGTTTAAGGTCATCTTTAATGTCACAGTCAGCTCTGAATTTGTCACTACACAAGCAAAACTAAATCTATAATTCTTTTTTTTTTTTTTTTTTTTTGCAGTACGTGGGACTCCCACTGTTGTGGCCTCTCCCGTTGCGGAGCACAGGCTCCGGACGCACAGGCTCAGTGGCCATGGCTCCCGGGTCTAGCCCCTCCGCAGCATGTGGGATCTTCCCGGACCAGGACACAAACCCGTGTCCCCTGCATCGGCAGGCGGGCTCTAAACAACTGCGCCACCAGGGAAGCCCCCAAATCTATAATTCTTGACCCATTGTTTTTATCACTAATATGATATGCAGCCTTGCAGTGGAGTACAACAGGGAGACTATATGGGAACAGTTGTAAGCATTTTACACTGGGAAAATAGAGCTAGTGGAATAAGAGTAAGTGTCAGAGAAAACAGGGCAACTGGTAGCTCCTATATTTACATAATTTTTTTTTCTCCTTTTATCTCTAGCTAAGTTATCTTTCCTTCAGTTTATTATTTATGTACCCTCTTCCTGGTGATATTCCCCCTCTATACTTACGTTGGGTCATTTGTAGAGACGTGGATGGACCTAGAGTCTGTCATACAGAGTGAAGTAAGTCAGAAAGAGAAAAACAAACATTAACGTATATTAACGCATATATGTGGAATCTAGAAAAATGGTACAGATGAACCTATTTGCAGGGCAGGAATAGAGACACAGACGTAGAGAATGAACATGTGGACACGGAGGGGGGGAACAGGATGAACTGGGAGATTGGGATTGACATATATACACTACCATGTGTAAAACAGAGAGCTAGTGGGAATCTTGTGTATAGTGCAGGGAGCTCAGCTCGGCACTCTGTGGTGACCTAGATGGGTGGGATGGGGGAGTGGGAGGGAGGTCCAAGAGGGAGGGGACATAGGTATACATATAGATGATACACTTGATTGTACAGCAGAAACTAACACAACATTGTAAAGCAACTATATCCCAATAAAACAAGCAAACAAACCAACAAAAAACTTAATCGGGATTGGAATTTCCCTTTCTGGAACTTCTTGGAGTCTATTTACCAGTGAGTATATTTTACCAAGAAAAAAAAAATGACCTTCAAGTTTACAAAGACTATGGTAAGAAATCCAACTCAATTTTCTTCCCATTGCACTATCTGACTTACAATGCTAACCACATAATGGAGTAAATGCTTCTATGTGTCAAATGCAAGGACTTCCCTCTTTCACTTCCCTGTGAAACACATGAACACATACACATCTGAAAGCATAAAAATGTTTCCAGCGCAAAATGGGCACTTAATGAATGTTACCTTCCCTTTCTTTTGTGTAGGACTGTGTGCTAGTTACCAAACATTACCTTAGGGAATTAATGGGTAAAGCAAAAGGCAGATAGAGAACAGCTCAGTGGTTAGAACTATGACATTTGGTGTCAGACCTGGTTTTGAATTCTGGTTTCATCATTTAGCAGCTCTCTGTCTTTTGGAAAATTATTTAAACTCTAATTCTCAGTTTCCTCACATCTATCAAGTAAAGATACCACTTAGGCCATAGGATGACTTTTAAAAACAATGAGCTATTGTATACAAAGCACTTAACACAGTGCCTAACACATAATACATAACTTAATTTAAAAAAATGTTTTAAATTAAAAAATATAGGGCATTCTCACTAATCATTAGAGAAATGCAAAACAAAATCACAATGAGCCAGTAGGACGACCACTATCATAAAAACAGAAAATAAGTATTGGCAAGGATGTAGAAAAATTGAACCCTTGTGCACTGCTCGTAGGAATGTAAAACTGTGCAGCCACTATGGAAAACAGTATGGAGTTTCCTCAAAAAACTAAAAATAGAATTGTCTTATGATCCAGCAATTCCACTTCTGGGTATATATCCAAAAGAATTTATTTATTTATTTTTATTTTTTTAATTTTTATTTTTGGCTGGGCAGCATGGCATGTGGGATCTTCACTCCCTGACCAGAGACCTAACCCACACCCCCGCAGTGGAAGTGTGGTGTCTTAACCACTGGACCGCCTGGGAAGTCCCTCCCAAAAAATTTTGAAGCAGGATCTCAAAAAGATATTTGCACACCGATGTTCATTGTAGCATTATTCACAATAGCCAAGAGGTGGAAGCAGCCAAATGTCCATTGATAGATGAATAATGAAATGTTATATGCATATGATGGAAAATTATTCGGCCTTAAGAACTAAGGAAATTCTATCACATGCTATAACATGGATAAACCCTAAGGACATAATGCTGAGTAGTCAGTGATGAAACAGTTGCCAGGAGCTGGAGGGGGAGGGTAAAATGGGGAATTGTTCAATGGGAATAGGTTTCAGTTTTGGACGAAGAAAAAGCTCTAGACGTCTTTTACACAACAATATGAATATAGTTAACACTACTGTACAATTAAAAATGGCTAAGGGTACATTTTATATTACATGTTTTTTACCAAATTAAAATAAAAGGGCATACTAAAAGAAGAGTGTCTGTAAGGACGTGCTTTCCAGTTCTTCTCCAACACCAGAACAGAGAAAGGGGAGGAGAAAGGACAGATAAGGGGAAAAAAGACTTTCATCTCTTAAAGTCTGTTTGTGGGGTTCCTTGAGGTTAGGGGGAAGGAAAGGTAGTGTAACATAGAAAAAGCTGATCAGAAACATCTTTTCCCCCTTGGCTTTGAGGATACTCAAAAGAGGAAACTAGAAATAACCATCATGGAATGCATTTGTATAATTTATTTGCCTCAAAATTGGAAATGACAAGGGTTGAGAGGATAGAAACAAAACTTTGGAAAGGAGGGAAGGAAGAAGAATTGTAGAAAAAACCTATAGTTTGGAGTCCAGATGATGAGTTGAAATCCTCTTTCCACTATTTGCTTACCTTCCCTGGGAATGACTTTGTTCATCAGTAAAAATGGGAATGATCATACTTTTCTAACAGGGTGTTGGGAGAGTTAACCCAAGATACTGTTTTTGAAACATTCTTTTTATCCCATGAAATACAATACACATTTTACCTGTGATTTTTACAGCTAAGCAAACTCTAGCTAATGACCACAACAGGGAAAAACAATAAATAAGTTCTACATGCCTATTCATAGAGTTAATCATTTGTTGTTTTGATATCTACTGTTAATCTTATTTATGAATGTCAATATTAATTCAATACAGGGAACTGTGGGATGATTCTTATAATCGAAGTGAAAATGTGACAACTTACTCCTGTGCATTTCAAGTGATAAATCATATGTTCTTACTTAAAACAAGGAAATAGTTTAATGTTTTTTAGGGCAAATGATTGTCTTGAACTATGGCTCAGGAATGTGATTCTATTCATTTTTCTGCCTTTATCTAAAGATAAACTTAAATATTTACAGAAGGTGATAACCAGATTCTTTCTGCTTCCAAAGAAAAAGGAGGAAATTTTACTGTGTAAGAGGGGAGATGGAATAACTTTTGTACAGTATGGTTACTATGATAATGAATTTTTTCCCCAAAGGAAAATAATGGAATTTTTTCCTTGGAATTTTTAATAAAAGGTCTGCCATATCCTAAAGTATCATGGGGAAAATCTCCATTGGAATGCCTCTTGGAGTCATAGTTAACAATATTTAGAGTAAATATTTCCCCAAATTGTGTTTCATTAATGTGATTTCCCATGTTTTGTTTTTCTGTGTATGTTGTAGCTCCAACAAAAAAATACATTCAGTTACTGTGCTACTGTTGCCTAAGGGAGTTGGATGGTGCACAAGAAAAAAGAGAAGAAAAATCTAAGTAGAACTCAATGGATATTTACAATCATGTGCCATTTTCTAAAATGGCTTGAACTTGCCTAGTTTGTTTATCAGTTTCTTTTTTTATACTGTGATTACCCTTTCTCTGCTGGGGTTGGTTTATTTTACTGGTGGAATTTTTTTAATATTTGGCTAGACATTTTGGATCTATACCTTTTTTCTTTATTTCTACATGAAAATTCACTCAGTATCTATAATTTGGGCAGGAAGATGTCCTATATCAAGGGCATATATTTATGATCTTAAAGAATTCATTAACAAAAAGTTAATAAGTTGTATTACAATCATAAAAGTAAATAAGTAAATGAAACTACAGGTCTACCCTCAAGTAGTTATTCTTTTATTAGCTCACAGTAAAGCAACATCAGTTTCTTTTGCTAATGTTTTCTTAATACTAACAATAATGACATTGCCCACTGGTTTCCACTTCACTGATCTAGTCTTGATTTATACCAACTGTGACCCTTTCCACTTAGGTTATCTCTTTCAAGATATCCTGTTTCTGTGCAGAGAGTAGGAAGAGAAGAATTTGCATGTATATACAGGCAGAAAGAGAAAAATGAGGAAATAAAAGGCTTTCAGGAAAGTAGAAATTTCTATGAAAACCCCTAGGGCATTTTTTTAAAACACCGCTGTTTACCAATCTTTGTGAATCACCCAACTTGGAGTGTTAGCTGTCATTCAGGAAATCTTTTAAGATGAGGATTTTGAACATTTAGATAGAACTAAATGGCACATGCTTTGTCATTTTTCCTTACTTCTCTGAGTAAACCAAGAGTGTCATGGCTATTGTTCTTCAATTAGGCTTTACACCCATGACATTATGATTTAGAGGAATGAGCACTATAACTGACGTCTGGATTCTATTCCTGACTTTGTCCAGTAATGTGACCTTAGACACTTCCTTAATTAATAGGCTTTACTTAACTCTCTGAAGTTGACTAAAATTTCTACTCTTAGAGACTAGGGAATGTTACATTTAACAATAATTCATAAGTCCAAACTTATCATCTAGAAGGAAAAGGAAAACACCTGCCTGCTCTGGACTCTCATGTATCAGTTTGGGTTGCCTTTTTGAATCAGAAAGACACAGAAAGCTCCATGGTGAGGTGTGAAAACAAAGAAGACACAGCTGATTGAGGTTGAGTGTATCAATGAAAGGAGAAATGTCACGGCTTATCCCAGTGTTCTCATGCTTGCCTCTTTTCCCCAAGGCCAGGGTTGACTGAGAGAACTGGAAGTGACATGAGGACAGGTAGTTGAGAGATGGGAGAAGAACAATTGCCCAAAATTGTCACCAAGAAACTATGAGAAAGACAATGCCCTGATATTTTCAATAAAATTCTAGAGTATTATATCCGAGGTTGCCTAGGAAAAAGGAAGGTTAAATATGCAAGTATGGAAAACATAAAAATTATATCTTTATTTAAGTAACACATTCATATTGTGGGAAAGGTACAGATAGCTACAAAATAAGCTCACTACAGATAAGTACAAAAATAAGTACTGTTATTTTGCTGCACATCATTTCAGGTTTTATATATATATATATATATATATATATATATATATATATACACATATACCTCTTAAAATCAGGCTTATTCAAAAGTGCCATTAATATTGAAGCTTAGTAGAAATTGCATTATATTGATGAAAGGTTCATTTGTTTTTCAAGATGTACACCAATGGCCTTTAAATTTGGTAACTTCTGTGTCATTCAAATGTGTACTTCTGCAGTTGTGAAAAGTATCAGTTTTACTATCTGTGGGTTGTGCTTGCTAGACAAGTCTTAAATTTCGTATTTTTTAAATCAGTGTTATATAATTTCTTATAGATCATTGTGAAAGGGTCAAGAAATCAGGATAGCTGTTTCTCTAATTCCATTTAAAATCTATTAACTTTAAGTTAATGGAACTATTAGGTTGTTACCAAGCAAAAATGCCTTTAAACAAAATTTTAAAGTATTTGTGTGTATATGTACATGTATATATTTACACATGTATTTAATGTAGTTAATCCTGGTTATAGATAAAGTTTCATAATGCTGTTTTATTCATCACATTAACTAGCAGTAAAACATAGACTTTTATCCATAGCAGGCAAAGAATTTCAGGATTTATACACAGATAGCCTACAAAGTTATGTAGTTTGAAAAGTAGTGTTTCATTATGAAGAACTCTCAATTTCTTGCAAAGCTAATCTAATTAAAAGGATATGTAAATGTTCTTGAAAAAAATGGGTTCCAAGTCTCAGCATAAATATCCTCCTCTCTGTGAGACCTGACAGAAGAATAAAAGGACTCACCACCAGATGCAGATTTTGTAAGACCTGAAGCTTATAAAATTGGGGAGGCCTCTCTTTATGAAAAAGAATTTAAAATATCTTACTTCTGCAAATTTTACAAAAGACTTACTACGACCATGTGAACACATTCATAGCCTATTCGAGGGTATGTGAATGGCCTTGAAGGTTATTTTATTAGTCACAAGGTAATGAAAGCTAGAATTTTGAGGATTACCAATTTTTATGTTTTAGATAAATATTTACTGATATCAAAGAATATTAACAATACCACTAAGTGAAAGAAAAAAGTTACAAATAGGATATATAATATGATACATTTTGGTATAGAATAGGTGGAAGGATATACAAAGGATATTTGTGGATGATGGGATTACAGGTGTTATTTCTTCCATTTGCTTGTCTATATTTTCTAAATTGAATAAGTGATTATGGATAACTTTTATCATGAGAAAAAATTGTTACTTTTAATTATAAAAAAACACTCAATTACAATTAGAAAGATGTGTTCTAATTCTTTTTGAAGTATTGATAAGTTATTTATACTATTTTCCCTCTTCCTGATGAAAAAATAACATCCTTTTTTTAAAGAACTGGTCAAGATTTGGAAAGAGGCTGAAACTACAACCACTGCCTGCCCAGACCTTTCCCCTATACACATACACACACACATCTGCTCCTATCTCCCATCCCTACACTCATTCTAAAAAGTTAACCAGAGTAGCTAAATGGCCCATGGAAAGTAAACAATAAAATTTACTTCAAATGAAATTTTAAAAGAGTTAACAAAGATACAAACATTAAACCTTCCAGATGTGACCCCTTTATGTCAATAATAAGATGGACATACAAGACGTGGTAGGGAGATAATTGTCAACTGCACATATCCAGGTAGTTCTTGGCATTTCCAATTAGACTCCCTAATTTTATTTACAAATGGCTATTATTATTCTGAATTGTATTCAGTAATTCAGTGTAACAAAAATGTTTTAAGATACAATTAGAAATATGTTTAAACAGATTTTTAACTTTTTTTGGAGGAATCTGTTTATTCTTTATTCATAGTAAATGTTTCAAGACAACAAACTATTGCTTCAGTTTGGGAAGAGTCAAAAATATAATGGAATTAGCTAAATTTCCTTATTTTTTAAAAATCGCTTCATCTTCTTCCACAAATTTGAGTTTTGCTTTGTACATCACATTATGATATAGAACATTCACTGAACAAATACCAATTTGAGTTAAAATGATATTAGGTTTTGATAATTGATCTACTTTTAGCTAAGCGATTTTCTTAATTCACATTTTCATCATTTTAATGAAAATGAGGTACAGTAAAATTATGAAATGGTATTTTTGTAGATTTTATTAAGGTTTATATATTCTAGATTTTTCACATACACTGTCATATATTTTTCCCCAAATCAGATATACTAGAAACATGACAATATATTAATGTTTTTACTGCTAATAGCATACTGCAGTTTTAAAAAACAAATTTTATTATGTCTCTTGGCCTTTTTATTTTTTCATTTAATTTTTATTTTATATTGGAGTATAGATGATTTACAATGTTGTGTTAGCTTTAGGTATACAACAAAAATGCATTTCCAATATCCTACATTAGTACTTTCCTTTTTTAATAATTGCTGGTTTGGATATCATATTTGTGTGGGCAATTTTCTACCTTTACTGCATCTTTGCCTTTCCAGTGAGCTTTTCCATTCATAATTTCTTGTTTCCAGTTGTGGCCTTTTCTTTTCTAGATAGAAAAGAAACTTATCTACCTAGATAAGTTCCTTTAGCATTTTTTGTAAAGCTAGTTTGGTGGTGTTGAATTCTCTCAGCTTTTGCTTGTCTGTAAAGCTTTTGATTTCTCCACTGAATCTGAACCAGACCCTTGCTGGGTAGAGTTTTCTTGGTTGTAGATTTTTCCCTTTAATCACTTTAAATATATTGTGCCACTCCCTTCTGGCCTGCAGAGTTTCCGCTGAAAAATCAACTGATAACCTTATGGGGATTCCCTTGTTTGTTATTTGTTGCTTTTCTCTTGTTGCTTTTAATATTTTCTCTATGTCTTTAATTTTTGTCAGTTTGATTAAAATGTGGCTTGGCATGTTCCTCCTTGGGTTTATCTTATATGGAATGCTCTGTGCTTCCTAGACTTGGGTGAATGCTTCCATTCCTATGTTAGGGAAGTTTTCAGCTATTATCTCTTCATATTTTCTCAGGTCCTTTCTCTCTCTCTTCTCCTGGGACCCTTATAATCCAAATGTTGGTGAATTTAACATTGTCTCAGAGGTCTCTTAGGATGTCCTAATTTCTTTTTGTTCTTTTTTCTTTATTCTGTTCCACAGCAGTGATTTCCACCACTCTGTCTTCCAACTCACTTATTTGTTCTTCTGCCTCATTTATTCTGCTATTGATTCCTTCTAGTGTTTTTCTATTTCATTTATTGTATTATTCCTCTCTGTTTGTCCTTTAAATCTTCTAGCTCTTTGGTAAACATTTATTGCATCTTCTCCGTCTGTGCCTCCATTTATTTTCTGAGATCTTGGATTATCTTTACTATCATTACTCTGAATTCTTTTTCAGGCAGATTGCTTATCTTCCCCTCACTTAGTTTTTCTTCTGGGGTTTTATCTTATTCCTTCATCTGGAACATATTTCTCTCCTGTCTCATTTGTCTAACTTTCTGTGTTTGTGATCTCTGTTTCTTAGGCTGCAGGTTTGTAGTTCCTCTTGCTTCTGATGTCTGCCCCCTGGTAAGTGACGTTTGTCTAGGGGCTTTTGCAGGCTTCCTGGTGGGAGGGACTGATGCCTGCCCACCAGTGGGTGGAACCAGGACTTGTCCCTCTGGTAGGCATGGCCCTGTCAATAGGTGTGTTTAGAGGTAGCTGTGACTCAGGACGACTTTTGGCAGCCTGTCTGCTGATGGGTGGGGTTGTGTTCCCACCCTGTTGGTTGTTTGGCCTGTGCCATCCCAGCACTGGAGCCTGCAGTATGTCGGGTAGGGCCAGGACTTGATGCCAAAATGGCAACCTCTGAGAGAATTCACACTGATGAGTATTCCCTGGAGCCTCCACCAACAGTGTCCTTGCCCCCACAGTGAGCCATAACTGACCCCTGCCTCCCCAGGAGAACCTCCAAGACCTGCAGATAGGTCTGGCTTAGGCTCCTATGGAGTCACTGATTTGCCCTGAGTCCTAGTGCACATGAAACCTTGTGTGCACCCTCCAAGAGTGGGATCTCTGTTTCCCCTAGTCCTGTGCTGTTCTTGTACTCAAGCCCTGCTGGCCTTCAAAGCCAAATTCTCTGGGGCCTCCTCCTTCCAATGCCAGACCCCCACACTGGGGAGCCTGACATGGAGCTCAGTATTCTCACTCATATGGAAGAACCTCTGTGATATAACTATTGTCCAGTTTGTGGGTTGCCCACCCAGCAGGTATGGGATTTGATTATATCATGAAAACACCCCTCTTACGATCTCATTGTGGCTTCTTCTTTGTCTTTGGATGTAGAATATCTTTTTTGGTAGGTTCCAGTCCTTTTTGTCAATGGTTATTCAGCAGTTAGTTGTGTTTTTGGTCTTTCTGGGAGGAGGTGATCTCAAGTCCTTCTACTCTGCTATCTTTTCTCCTCCCAGCAGATTTTAAATGAACTAATAAAAGCACCAAAGTATTTCTACCATTTGTTAAGAAACCACTTTTATTTTGAAATTGTCAAGAACTATCTCAGAACATTTTTAACCCTTCTAGACTTTTGGTTGTTCTTGTTTTCTTTCCAATTCCAGCTTTCATTTTGAATAATGTACAAGTAATTCTCACATGGCAAAAATAATGTTCTGAGTTAATTAAGTTCCATTAAAAAATAACATTTTGGCTGTTTCAAGCTTTTGCCTTTTCAAAAGGATTTCAAATTTTAATGGATGAAAAGAAAAGGAGCAAGCAAATGACATTGTGATGGGCCCAAAAGGTAAGAGGAAAATCAAGAGAGTGTAGTATTAATGAAACCAAGGACAGAGTTTCAAAGAGGGGAAAGAGTGGTTATAGACAACAGAAGAAGAGCCAGGAAAGAGGGCACTTGCTGCACACTCTAACCTGATGACTTCACCTCTCCTTCTCAGCTCTTTCTCCTGGGCCTGAAAATACAGTCAGTTCTCCCCTGGCTACTAGCCCCTTCCTTCCTTTCAAAGAATAGTTATAAAAATAGAAAGGAAATTTAAATGCAGTAGCATACATGACAGAGCTTTGGAATCTGTAAAACACTGTGTACATGATGAAAGTCAGATGAAAAGACTCATCTAGATGACTCATTCACGTCTTGTCAGTGGAAAAGAGTTATTAGAACACAGGTCAGAGGTGACAGATGGAATCCACCACCTCAGCAGGGGAGCTATTACATATGCGATATTTTACCAGCAAATTCTTCAGAATTTGTTATTCATGTTGCTTGTATTTCATCACCAATAATTAACTCCTACTTCTTATTCTCCGACCTTTAGTTTCTCCCTCTACTTTTATTGCCCCTGAGCTGCTGACATAGTGCAGGGAATCATTTCAAATGCTCAGACTTTAAAAGAACAGGTACAAAAAATAGTAGCAGAGTTACAAAATCAAGAACAAATTTAGAGTCATGACCAGACCTCTATTAATAATGCCAGAAATGCCAAAACTTTAAATGAGTTTATCCTTGAGAAAAAGTTAAAGGTCAGAGATAATAAAGACAAAAGGGATTCCTTATTCTTAGCGATGATGGTGTAATATTTAGCAGGCATGGAAAAAAAGAACTATACAACTTCTGTATAACTTTCTTCTTTCCAATCAAGAAAAAGATTTTCAATGAAAAGTTCCAACACTTAAAAAGACAAAACAAGCACATCTAAGAGAGAGCTGAAGTCCATTTGAATAGGTGAGGAATGATAAGACCGTTTAGCTATTTTCAATGTTCCTGTGAAATACTTTCCAGGGCACTAAAAGGAGCTGTCAGTGTCGGCAAAGGACTGCTGGTAGTAATCTTTGAAAACCTGCAGAGAATGAGAAAGATGCAAGATACATGGATATAAGCATGTGCTAATTTTAGAACAAAGAAAAAACTGTCTTCTAGAAACCACATGCTGGGAGAGGTTGCTGTGATTCCCAGTAGAACTCTCTACTGGTTACCATCGGAGGGAATCAGTGGCTTCCCACCAAAGCTGGCTGAATACATGCATTTACCTCTCTTCCAAAAACCCATAGAAATCTAAAAGAAGAGTAAAATTAAATTTTAAAAAAAGTTTTAGGAAATTCAGAAGGGGATTACTGATAGTCAACAAGAACAATAAGGACTTCCTGGTCCTGGGATATATTGATGCTAAAATACAACAGAGATAAGCAATCCACAAGTCCACACCCATGAAAGAGAATTTCAAAAATGCAAGTTGTCCCAGCAGAATTCTGCAAAATCCTTACAATCTTAATAAGCAGAAACTGACAGGAAGAAGTGAGCCCTCGGCAGGGGCCAGGTAACTAGCAAAGGCAGAACTCTTATGCCCTAGGCAGAGAACTGTGAAAGTTTTTACATGAGAGACTCAAAATGTACCACAGATCCAGAGAATCAGGACCTTGTTGCAGGCAAAAGAGAGCTTCATATTCTTGGAACAAACCATACTCACATCTTAAAGAAAGCCCACCCTCCCTCTGTCACACACAACTACTTAAGTCGAAGCTGATTTAATCCAAACTTGAGCTTCCAGCCAGGCAAACAGGAATTCTTATTCCCCAACCACCAAGGTAGGATCTTGCCTACAGATATGACCAAACAACCAAGAATCATCAACAACCAAGAAGGCAGAAAGAAAAGCACGGAATTCAATAAACAGATCTAACCCCTGAGGAAACACAATATAGGAACACAGAATAAAATGCTAAAATAAGCATATTAGTATCTTCAGGGAGATTCTAGGGAATTCTGAACCTATCAAAAAAATGAAATACAGATGACTACTAAACATTTAAGAAGGTATTTAAGATTATTCAAATTAGATTAAGATCTAAAAAAAGAGGGGGAAAAAAGGGAAACAGTGGTCACTCCAAGCCAGCATGAACTCATGAAGCACAAGTCATGCTTCAGTCCTTTCATTTCCTGTTTTCAGAGGTCGTCATCAGACTGGTAGATTGGGAGTGCCAGCAATGTGTCTATCTGGAGTCTAGCAAGCTAGTAAATAAAATTTTTCTAGATACAGTACCCTGAAAACAAATTATATCCTACCAGTGATTGATAGAACAAAAAGCTAATAGAAGTTTGTGTTCACCTATTATAGAAATCTTTAATTATTTTTTCCTCTAGATTGTGAACTTCTTGAGAGAAGGAACCATTTTTCTGTACTGCATTCAGTCTATCCCAATTGCCTAGAGGATATTTTGAAAATGACAGATCCTCAATAAATATTTATTGAATGGTAATTAAATTTAATGGTAATTAATACAAAGCCTATATTTAAAATTATGAGATGAAAGGGGAATAACTAGCTTCTCTGTTCATTGGGGAACAATGTGGAGGTTTTAGTTTATTACCTGCTTAGTGTTGTTGACATTATGACATGGCTGACAGGAGAGCTATAGAGAAAGGGCTATAGTAATAGACAAATAGTGAGGAACACAGGAGAGTTGTGGCAGATTGTGTTTTCCAAAGATGACCATGACAAGAGCTCTTATCCCACAAGCTCTTTTTATAATGTCACTTTGACTTTTGACACTCCTCTCACTGAGGAGTAGGGTCTATGTTCCCTCCCCTTAAAACTGAGTTAGTTTGTTACTATGGCAGAAATGCCACCTTGTGACTTCCTAGGCTAGGTCATAAAAGGCAATACAGTTTCTGTCTGGTTCTTTTGGGACAGTCACTCTTGAAACCCAAGATGCTACTTGGACAGCTCCAGTGAGGTCTCAGTTAACAGCCAGCATGAACTGCCAAACAAATGAGTGAACAAGTTTTCAGATGCTCCCAGCCTTCAAATCTCCCAAGCTGAGGTTCCCTATGTTTTGGAGAATACACAAGCCTTCTTCTGTGCCTTTTTCAAATCCCTGGCCTACAGAATCTGGGCATAACAAAGAAGTTTCCTGTGCCACTAAATTTGGGATGGGTTGTTATACAGCTAGCAATAATTGCAAAAATAAGAAAATGGATATGCAAGGTATAATATATTTACTCAGTGGAACATTATGTGGCCACAATAAGAAGCTTCCCAATTGAAAGAGAAATAAATGTTTATTATTATTCATTTACTCATTCAAGAAATATTTTTGAGCCTGCTGTGTGCTAGGGGCAGTTCTGAGAATATAACACTGAATGAAACAAAGTATATACTCAAAGTTCCCTGCAGGGCCTGTGTATTTTGGTGTCACCTAGTGTTCAGTCCTCAGTTGTCTTGGTTTTAACCATTGATGACAGGCCCAGAATTCTATCTTCAGCTTTGAATTGTACCTTGAGCTTCAGTCCTGTATATTTAAATGCTTATCTGTTCTCTTGAATTGAACATGCCACAGGCACTCCAAACTGCTAGTTACTGGTGCTAATACCCACACATTGTCCTGAGCCAGCAACCTGGGACTCACTGGAGATCTCTCTCTCTCTCTCTCTCTCTCTCAGCACCTCCCCCACTTCACAAGTCTATCCCCACAGTCACAGAGACTGCTGAGCCTACTCCTGTACCATCTGAATTCATCCCTTTATCTAGCCCACCGCCATTGCCTGGTTCATGTCATCATCATTTCTTCCCTGGGTTCTATGGTATTCCTGCCACCATATTGCCTCAAATTCACACTATACAATACTGTTATGTTTTTTCAATTTACAAATATTATTATGCTATCTTCTTGTTGAAAATCGTTCACGTATACTCTTTAGAATAAAGTCCAAGTCTCATCATTGACATAAAAATGGAGGGAAGTTACAGAACAATGTGCATAGTATAGTTCTACTTACGTAAAATTACATATATATATATGTACGTATATATATATATATATGTATGTATATATATATATATATATACAGTATAGAAAGATGCTGGGTGTTCAATAAAATGTCAACAGTTGTAATCTCAGATTGAGAAGATTTCAGGTGATTTTTACTTACGTCTTTGTACTTTTATATATTATTATAATAAGTACAATATTGAAATCCTTTTCAAAAAATAAATGTTTCACTTTTATAGAAACAGTAAAACATTAAATATTAAATAAAGAGATTCTTCATTATCTGGCCTCGGCCTATTCAGCTTTGCCATCTCTCCTGTCTAGTCTCCTAGTCCGTACGTTAGCCCCTGCCTCATATTATATTGATTACTTGCATTCTCTCAGCAAACTGTGCTCTTTCAAGCATTCAGACATCCAGCTTCCTCTGCCTGGAAGGCACTTTCCTCTGCTCTTTACTTGTCTGGTCCCTACTCACCTATCAGGGCTCAGGTCAGGTATCAACTCTTACAGAGGTTTTTCCTAACCAACCCCTTCACCAAGCTCCTATGTCAATGTCTACTTCCACTTATTACAACTGCTTCATAACTATCTATTGGCCTCCATCTTCATAGTGAATCCTACACACCAGGTATCCACAGAACTCACTACAAAGTTGGTACACTAAAAGCATTCAATATAATGTTTTCCTTTTTCATATCAGTGAAGCACTGTTTGGGGAGAAAAAAAAGAGGTCAAAGGCAAAGGTTTTGATATTCCACTCCCTGGACTCAAATTTCCAGTTCTGTCACTTGCCAGCTGTGGAACTCTAGACAGGTTACTTAACCTTTCATACCTTAGTTGCCATATCTATAAAGTGAAAATAATACTAACCACATCATAGAGTTGTGAGGATTAAGTAATGTCAAGTGTAAACAAGTTCTACATAGCGTAAGCATTTAAAAAATGGTTATTATTATTATTTTTGTCCTTCATTGACCTATAAACTCTTTCATTGACATAAGCTCCTTGAGGGTTGTGTCCATTATAACTGTATCCCCAGAATCTGGCATATAATAGATGTTTGATGAATATCTATATGATCTTGTATATTCCTGAATCTTCTGAAGAATATTTTCCCTTTATTTAATATCTAATACATGATTATTTTCTCCCTGAAATCAACCCTCTATTAAGAGCAGCAGGAAAGGGAGTGTGTAATGTTGGAGGAACTGCATCCCTTTCCTAGAGGTTAGACAACACCCAGATAACTACCCGCCGCCCCCCAGCACTGAGGACAGCCACTTGTGCACTTCCCTTTCTTTCCTTCAAAATGTCCTTAGTTTCCACACTTTCTGGTGTATATCGTATTTTCCTGAATCTAGAGCTGTCTCCCTTCCTTCCTATGTCTTTCCTCCTCTGCCCATACCCCACATCTTTGTTAAACAATAGCAAAAAGAATCAAGAAGGAGCAGAGATATCTAATCCAACCCAGATTTTGAACCAAGCCCTTCCTTAGACCATTCAAAGTGAATAATGATTCATATAGAGACCCAATGAAAGGACCTTTAGTCAGTGGCTCACTGGTACATATAGAAAGGAGAAAGCTAAGTATGCTTCTTCAGTTCTCATTCCTGGTCACTTAAAGCCCATTTGAGAAATAATTCTTGTGAATTTGTAGGAAATATGAAATGAGATGACAGATGTGGAAGGGCTTTAAAACAGTTAAAAGGCATAAATCATTATGTTACATTTTGAGGATAAGTTCTCCTTTTAATGTCTTCTGTAATAAAAATTGGTGATTTTTACAATCTTAATTTTAAATGCTAAATTTCCCTAAATTAAACATGAGAAAAATTTAAAATGTTTCTTTATGTCACAGAAGTATCAAGGCCTATTATTTTTGGCAAAATCAGAGACTTGGGAAATATTTTGACACTAACCAGGCAAACTCTGGTGAGCAGTAAGCCAACATCCTTTTCCCACCACAGGAGTAATTGGGAGAGTGAGAGAGCTAGACTATATCTGCTCCCATTCAGTGGCAAGATCTTAAGTGTGTTCTGATTAAGATGCCCCAAACCTTGCACAACATGATATTTTTAAGTTATTTACTGAAGAATTCATATAGTATACTTTATGTTTTACAATAATTTCCTTGAGCTAAATGTCCGCTAAGGAAGTTGAGTTCGAGCTAATCCTTAAGGATAGTAAGAGGGATGGTTGGTATGCATGCCAGTCTGGGAAGGAAGAAAGGATGGAGGGAAGAAATGAAGGGAGGAAGGAAGGAAGGAGGGGTAGAGGTAGGAAGGGAGGGAGGGAGGGAAGGAAGAAAGGCAGGAGAAAAGGAGGTAGAAGAGATACGAGTATGTCTGAGGACAGTGAATAAACCAGTTTAGAAACAGTGGAGAATATATATTCAAAGAAGTAGCATGTTAAATTTATAAAAATGGGTCTCAGGAAGATAGTTGAGAAATTTTAGGCACGTGCCAAGGAATTTAGACTCCATTAAGCCAGCAGGATAAGGTAGGAAAAAAGATAGCTTTTGTTACTGAGGAATAGAAAGTGAATTAATGAAATTAAAAATAATTGAATTGAATTGCAAAATATGTAAAAGTATCACAGTTCTCAAACTGTGTCTATATTACTGTCACTAGAGGGAGCTCAGCACTTACCTTGTATTCTAAAAGAGTCCAGCATATGGGCAATCACAAGGGCATCCCATTTTGCTGTGTTTGAGGGGGTTTCCAAACAAACCAACACCATTATTTTTCCTAGAAAATGAAAGTGACTGAAAGCATTAACTCTCATGCTTTTCACTGTACGCGGGGCAAGTATAAATACTTTCATCTTCGTGATGCCACTGTCAAAATAACACATACACTTCTTTGAATGCCCCTCTGAAATGGCTCATGCTCTTTGCAGTGGTCCAAAGTGGAATGGATGAGTAAAGATTGGAACATCATGCATGAAATGTGCTTCAGCACAGTCTCAGGAGGAGAGTCTATACAGGGTGGTCAGCACAGTAACCTCAGGAACAGGATCTGGACCTCAGATGATGCTCCACCTTTAAGTGTGTATTATTATTATGTGTGAAGTGCTCATAAGTACACCTCTTGTGATGGATACATTTTTTAGAAACAAATGAGACCTTTATTTTGTCATCTCCATTTATGGCCAAATGTCACTAAACTTTGGGCTCAAGCTGTTTAAAAGAAAAACATTAGATGAGACTTTTAGAAGACAGTGAACATTTACCAAGTCCTGCAGCTGAGGGAATTTGAATAAAAATAAAAGACAATTCTAGGCCTCACAGAAATAATTTAATTAAACAAGCTTTGTAAATAAGAATGAAAAGGATATTAACATCACACATTTTTTTCACAAGGCTGATTTTTTTCACAAGCCCAGAAAAAGTCTTTTATCTTCTTCTCATGAAGGGAATTGAATCTGAGCATGGACGTGACATCCTCCAAGGCTACTTCCTTCATCCCCAGCCCGAAGCACCTCCCACCAAGACTTTTTTTTTTTTTTTTTTTGGTACGCGGGCCTCTCACTGTTGTGGCCTCTCCCATTGCGGAGCACAGGTTCTGGACGCGCAGACTCAGCGGCCATGGCTCACGGGCCCAGCCGCTCCGCAGCATGTGGGATCTTCCCGGACCGGGGCACGAACCCGTGTCCCCTGCATCGGCAGGCAGACTCTCAAACCACTGCGCCACCAGGGAAGCCCCCACCAAGACTTTTTAATACCCAAAATATTACAAGCTTGTTCACAACATTTTTGGTCAAAATGCACTTTTATCATTCTTGCCTTGGTATAAAGCTTTGTAGAAAAAATTAGGAAATTCAGACATGCCAAATGAAGAAAATAACCTTACTGCTCAGAAATAATCTATTTTTCTATGTTAACATATATTCTTTATTAAATATTTTGACAAAAAACAGGATATCATTCATTTTGTTTAATAAACATTTTTCTTCATATAACCAACCAATAAATCACCTACATCAACATTTTAAAAGTTGAATAGTATTCCATTTTGTGTTTGTACCATATTTATTTAAATAACTCACTACTGTTGGATATTTAGATAGTTTTTGTATTTTGGCTATTAGAAAAATTGCTAAAAAATTCTTGCAGATTCATTTTTTGCATGACAACTGTATTTTTTCTTACATTTTGATTTCTTACATTTTAGAAATTAAGACCTTTTAATCTTTTCAAAAACTTGCTATTTCAAAAATAAAATGTGTTCTTTTACATCCTCAATAACTTTTTATGAAACATTGTCCAAGTACATCATCACCCCCCCAACAATCTCAAATTCAAGAAATTTACTTCCCTCTGAACATGTTTTCTGAAAAGCTGCCCCCTCCCCCAGAGTCACTTTTTTCTAAGCAGTTTCCTGAGACCCTGGTCTAGATTAGCCCTCTATTATAATGTCTCATCACACCTTTCACTTCTCCTTCATGGTATTTTTCATTATTGTAATCATATAGTTCATTGTATGAGGATGTGTTTAACTCTGCTAGCCTGTTTGCATCACAAGGACAGGAACCCTGTCTGCTAATTCAGCACGGTGTCCACAGTAACAAACACAATGCCTAGCAAAAAACATGCATTCAAAACACTTCTTGAATAAATGAAAAGACTTGTAGATTTTAAGTGATTGTGGACTAACAAGTCCACCATCTCATGTGGGCAAGAAATATGATTTAATTTTCTATATTCTGAGTCCCTATTCTACAGGGCTGGCAGAAATTTTAATTTCAGTCATATTGAGGGGTTTCTACATCTTGCCTACCTCACTACCTGCTAAGCCAAAGTTACTGGATCCTACAAAAGACCAAAGCACTGAGGGTGGAATCGGTCATGTGCCCAGATGTCATCTGTCCACTGTTCCTTACTGCATGGTCTCTTTAGGTCTGTGGCTGTTCGCAGCTTCTACAACATGTCTGGGACACTTGAACCTTCTCACAAGGCTGCCTGCACAAAGGTCTGCATCCATAAATCAAAACATTCAGCCATTTCTTTTTAGGCCTTGCCACTTTCACAGACAGTGCAAAGAACAGTGGATTCTTTCTGCACAGCTGATCCACGGTCATCTCTTTCTCTCTCTTCCCCACCAGCCAATGGAGCCTATTCCATGAAACCACCAACCTTATTTCTTGACTAACTAAAAACTCATAGAAAAATGGGCAAAAATTATGAGGGCAGTTATGAAGACATGCACATAAAAGTAAATACAAATAGTTCTTAAACATATGAAACAATGTTAAACCTCACTCACAATAAGATAAAAAACAAATAAAAATTATGAGATACCATTTTTAACATCAAAATGGACTCTGCTATTCTTGTCTTATGCAAAAGAATATATTGCTGGGGGTGAAGAGGAGATATAGATCGGCCCTACATTAGGGTAGATAAAAGCTGTCTGAAAATTCCTTGTCCCCAGTTGCCAGGTCCTCCTAGACCAAGTGTCACACATATAAGTTGATAAAAGAAATTTTCAGATATTGAGATATAGGGAAGTCATTCTGGCTTAACTTGAATTTTATGTTAACTAAATTAGCCTGTTTGTGGCCTATCAAACATACTTTGTACATCTGCTTTAATTATTAGACAAAAGGATACATTGACCGAAAGTAAAGAATGTCCATGTTAAAAAATAAAGATTAAATGTCTCTCTTCCTGGGTTGCCAATGCTTGTACTCCTTCGATAAGACTCCCTTCCCAGGCACCAAGGCCATACTGACTTGCTGTGTACATGCTGGTCTGTTTTTTGTTTGCTCGTTTGTTTGTTTTTGAAACCTTGAAGAAATGTAACCCTGACTTGTTTAATGTTCTTTGCTCTGACAAGATATAAAACTGTACTGGAAACCATGCTTCTCTGGGAGCAGTTTCTCAGAGTATCTGGGAAGCAGGCTTCTGGGCCAGTCTTCAGTTTGGCTCAAATAAAACTCTTTTCTATTCTTATTATTGATTATTTTCATCCACATGACTGGGTGTAGTCAGCAGGAGATCAGAAAAACCCACCTGAGGTTACCTGGAGTCTACTTTGTATTGGTACTCGGTACCAGGAACGGACCTCCTTTTTTTTTTTTTTTTCCTGCGTGTGGGGGAGCACATGGAGGGGGGAAGCATGGACCTCTTGAGCCCCCCCTGGCTTCAGAGCACTCTTCAGGTAATTCAGTGAGTTTTCCCTGATATCTGGATCTCCTTATATTAAGTGATGGTCCATGACTTTTATTTGAGCTGTTACCTTAAGACTTGGAGTCTTAAGGGGGTACCAATACAAATCCTAGGCAGAGGATCTGGGGGAAATTCCTAGGCAGAGGACCTAGGAGGAATTTCTAGGCAAGGGACCTAGAGGGAATTCCCAGGCAGGAAGGCCTGGAAGGAATTTTGGAGTGAATGAGGTTGGCTGATTTTTTATGTAGCTTAAAATTGGAAATTTAAATTTAGATTTGTACTTTATAATAAAATAAAGCTAAAAGAAAATGGGAGATGGTGCTTCTAAAGCCTCCCAGCTCCCAGACAGGCAGCCCCCACTGGAATTCTGGCTAGCTTCTACAATTGGCATGGAGCCAATTACTGCAAGTACTTTTCAAACCTTACATTGGCCAAGATGAAACTTTATTTTTTTGACATTCCAAAACTGATTTTTGCATGCACAATTAAATACAGCTGGCTTGATAAAAACATCTTTTCAAAATTCTGACCCTGAGAGAGAAAAGTACTCCTAGGAGAAAGCTTGACATTAACTTTAATCACGTCCTTGAAGTAAAAACATAGCCCACATTTGGCCTTGGGTTAATTGGTAGAACTTCAAGCCAAGGAAAACAACTGGAAAGAGGCTTTTTGAACTCAAGTAAGTAAATTTAACTTATTTCAACCGTTATTTTTGGTTTTGCATTTGCCAGGTGAATTGCCATGACACGTGCAGACATGATTCCCTATCTTTCCATTTGCGAGTTGTTTGTTTTTAAACAGAGAGATCCTTGTTTGGAAAAAATTGAAAAGAAAAATAGTTGGACTTCATCTTTTTTTTTTAACATCTTTATTGGAGTATAATTGCTTTTCAATGGTGTGTTAGTTTCTGCTTTATAACAAAGTGAATCAGTTATACATATACATATGTCCCCATATCTCTTCCCTCTTGCATCTCCCTCCCTCCCACCCTCCCTATCCCACCTCTCTAGGTGGTCACAAAGCACCGAGCTGATCTCCCTGTGCTATGCGGCTGCTTCCCACTAGCTATTTTACGTTTGGTAGTGTATGTATGTCCATGACACTCTCTCACTTTGTCACAGCTTATCCTTCCCCCTCCCCGTATCCTCAAGTCCATTCTCTAGTAGATCTGCATCTTTATTCCCATCTTGCCCCTAGGTTCTTCATGACCATTTCTTTTTTTTTTAGATTCCATATGTATGTGTTAGCATACGGTATTTGTTTTTCTCTTTCTTTCTTACTTCACTCTGAATGACAGTCTCTAAGTCCATCCACCTCGCTACAAATAACTCAGTTTCATTCCTGTTTATGGCTGAGTAATATTCCATTGTATATATGTGCCACATCTTCTTTATCCATTCATCTGTCGAAGGACACTTAGGTTGCTTCCATGTCCTGCCTATTGTAAATAGAGCTGCAATGAACATTTTTATACATGACTCTTTGAATTATGGTTTTCTCAGGGTATATGCCCAGTAGTGGGGTTGCTGGGTCTTATGGTAGTTCTATTTTTAGTTTTTTAAGGAACATCCATGCTGTTCTCCATAGTGGCTGTATCAATTTACATTCCCACCAACAGTACAAGAGGGTTCCATTTCCTCCACACCCTCTCCAGCATTTATTGTTTGTAGATTTTTTGTTGATAGCCACTCTGACTGGCGTGAGATGATACCTCATTGTAGTTTTGATTTGCATTTCTCTAATGATTAATGATGTTGAGCATTCTTTCATGTGTTTGTTGGCAGTCTGTATATCTTCTTTGGAGAAATGTCTATTCAGGTCTTCAACCCATTTTTGAACTGGGTTGTTGGATTTTTTGATATTGAGCTGCATAAGCTGCTTGTAAATTTTGGAGATTAATCCTTTGTCAGTTGCTTCATTTGCAAATATTTTCTCCCATTCTGAGGGTTGTCTTTTCGTCTTGTTTATGGTTTCCTTTGCTGTGCAAAAGCTCTTAAGTTTCATTAGGTCCCATTTGTTTATTTTTGTTTTTATTTCCATTTCTCTAGGAGGTGGGTCAGAAAGGATCTTGCTGTGATTTATGTCATAGAGTGTTCTGTCTATGTTTTCCTCTAAGAGTTTGATGGTGTCTGCCCTTACATTTAGGTCTTTAATCCTACCCTTTTCTTTTTGTCCCATAGGCATTTGATTTTGCTCTTTGTGTGTATGTTTGCATTCGTCTTGTGTATAAGTGTGCCAGCTATGGGAAACTCAAATTCGTTTCCTGAATGCAGTTCCTTGAGGTACATTCTCCAGAATTGGACTGCTTTCAGTTACTAACCAATGAAATGTAAAAAGATTATTTTCCTTTGTAATACGGCCTGGCCATAATACTCCCTAAATTAAATTTTAAGATGAAGCTATGAGATCTCTGTCTGTCTGGATACATGTATGTCTCAGTATGTGTCTTTGTCTTTGGAAAATACTATTGAGGTTAATCTGTAAATGAGCTCTATTTAATTGGCTTAAAGAAAAGTAAGTGCTTACAAACGAAACATTTCTAATTACAGGGAAACTAAACTAAATAAATTTCAGCTTCATGTGATCTGGAGAATATTCAGTATTAAATTAATGCCTGGTATTGAAATTAGTTTAAGTTTGTTGTTTAAGTTTGTTAATTAATACAGACATATCTTTAGAATCATCAACATTAAGTATAGTACTTTTATTGTACTTGGGTTTACTGAAAGTCAGTAAGTTCATACTATATCTGTTGAAAATTTGTCAGCAAGAAAATTAACTTGGTATGGGATAAAAGCTTTTTTTTTGTTTTTTTTTTTGCGGTACGTGGGCCTCTCACCGCTGCGGCCTCTCCCGTTGCAGAGCACACACTCCGGACGCGCAGACTCAGCAGCCATGGCCCACGGGCCCAGCCGCTCCGCGGCACGCGGGATCTTCCCGGACCGGGGCACTAACCCGTGTTCCCTGCATCGGCAGGTGGACTCTCAACCACTGCGCCACCAGAGAAGCCCGGATAAAAGCTTTTGAGTAAACACTGGGAATAATTATGTTTTAGAAATGTCTACTTAAAAATAGTTTTTCCAGATTTTTGGTAACTTAAAACTTTAAAGTTTTGCTAAATTAAATGATGAGAATTCATTGAAGGTCTAGGTCATTTCAATTAGGATAGGATAAAATACTGGAACATTAATTGCTGAATAAATCTAAGTTTACCTACTTTTGTCTTCTTACGAGAGGGAAACTATAGATGTTTGGGTTTATTAAACATGCAACTTATACCACATAAAAGAGAAATTATGCTATGAGAAAAATGTATTTAGAGGTTATGGAATATGTTCTTAAGTTTGCTAATCAGAAAATGCTGATATAACAAACAGTTCAATTACTTGTTTCTTGGTTTTGTTAAGGCTTTACAGGTTAAAAATTATAATATGTAATTAAAGCTACTAAAATAATAAGGGAAACATTTCAGTGTGTAAAGAAAGTAGGATATATGTTGTTGGTGATAGAAGATATGAAGAATGGAAATATACTTGTTGGGGAAAAAAAGGAATTTTGTATGTGGTCAGGATTGATTAAGATTACATTGAAGTTAATTAAATACATGAATTTTGTTATTAACAGTAAGCTATTGCAAGACTAGAATTTGGTTTTCTCCCTCTATTAAGAAAACAAGGTTTTCTTGGAATGCTGCTTTTGATAACAGATCATGTGAATTTCTTTGCCTTTAAGTGATTTGTACTTGATTTTAAAATCTTTTCTTACTTTGGTTGAGTGAATAAGTATTATTTCACAATGACATAATTCTATTTGACCAAATTTTTTGAAGTTTTTGACAAACTCCTGAATTTCAAATTCTAATTAAAGTTCTTCTGAGCTCCAGCTAACTTTGGGATGCTTCACAGGGCCCGTGAGGCATCTCAGAAAAAGTATTAAACTAACTAGGATTATTTGGTAGATTAAATTATAGGGGAAACATTGTCAAATAAAAGGTAACATTAAGCCCTCTTTAAGTTATGTCTATATAAATATATCTTATAGATGTTCCAGAAATTATATGGAATTCCAGAAATTCTTATATGTTCTGACATAAAATGTTATCTGTCATCAAAATTGAGACTCACACTAAAGGGATTGAACCTACTTTCATTCAAAGGCAGCAAAAACAGAATCTGTAAGATTATGGCACATGTAAAGTCTATTCTGCTTCTACAAAAAAAATTAACCCCTCATTGTCAGACTTTTGCCATCCTGATGTCCTTGTAGCATGGCAACAGTCTGCTCCTAAATCAGAGATATTAAGATGCATAAACAAATAGCTGTAAATTAAACAATCAGGGCTATGGGAAATCTACGATGGCTCTCTGGCAAACTCCATTTTTTTATTTGATGGGTTAAAGGCTTCCCGTGCTGCAAGACTGATGCATTTACAATGAAAAAAGAAATGGTCAAAAAAGTGTTTTCCCCTTGGCGTATACTTTTCTACAATCTCCAGTGACCAAGGCACCCACTTCAATGGATAAATCATAAAAGCCTTAACAAAAACCCTCACAAACTTCTTGAAATTATCAGTCACTATCATCCTCAATCATCAGGCAAGGTCGACAAAACTAATGGAAAAACTGGACTCGAATGAAACAAGAATTAACAACACAGGATTGAATGAATTGATAAATGTGATTCTAATTCTTATGACTTTTTGTCTGAAATATTACTGGCTTTTAATCTTTGTTTTTCAGAGATAAGGGAACCTTTCACTTAAGCTCATTATGACTTACAGCAATTTGGTAAATTACACCTTTGTAAACAGAATTGAAGCATTTATCTTTTCTCTCTGCCTGATCCCTTCAGAATTTGGAAGCTCTTAGATTCCTAACAGCCTTTCCAGGTAAGTAAATAAGGCCACTTCCTGGCAGATGCAGGAACCTCAAGATATTTTGGAACTCAAGAAGAGAGGAATCCACCTAAATCTGCAGATATTGCAGGTAGAATCTAATGGCATGGCTTTCCCGGCCTTGAGAGGGGCTTTTTAAAAGTTCAATCTGAGATCCCTTATGAAAAGTTCCAGCAAAGCGAAATTCTAAAGAGCCCATATGATCAATTACACTTATGTAAATAATCAGGCCAAGTATATTGAAACCAGACTAATTTTGCAAACAAATCAGCTTAATTTGACTCTATTTGTTAAAAACGAGGATCATTTAGAGAGAGAAATTATGTTTCAATAATATGCCTTTGTGGATTTGATTGTCTTCATATGTGGTATTTAGAATTGATCCACCTTCCCAAGGATGGGCACATAAATATCTTAACAGCTGGCAAATAGGAGGTTTATGGTTATTGGGACACTATGTTATCTCATTAGCTATATAGAGGGAAACAGATGAACCTCCTGTTCTCCCCATTACAGAGTTAAAAGATCTATGTTATCAGGATACCAAGACACCTGGTGGCAAAGTCTTTTGGGAATCTTAATTCCTAGTGCAGGTGTATATGTAAGCAGGAATATGCTCAGAAATCTATCAGTCACCATTGGTTAAATAACCAAAGAGACTGAAGAAAGCATGGCAGTACAACAGACATCCCTAAATTCCTTAGCCCAAGTAGTATTAGATAACAGAATTGCCTTAAATTTTCTGCTGGCTGAACAAGGAGGTGTTTGTGCTATTGCTCATACTACTTGCTGTAGTTATATCAATACCTCTGGAGAAGTTGAGACACGCCTAGAAAGAATGTCTCAAAAGCAAAATGGTTACAAGATGAAAGAAAAACTGACCCTTTCAATGACTTGTTTAGTTGGCTCCCTTCAGGAACAGGCAATTTTTTTTCTCTGCTTTACAAATAATTATCATTTTCATAATACGTATTATTATTATTTTCCCAGCTATCAAGCTACTCATGATGTGTATCACCGCTTGCTTCAAGTCTACTGCTAATAAAAGCTCACGTACAATGTTTGTGTGACAATTCAATATGGTTGATAAAATGTATAGCCAATGAAATTCTTCCCTGTCAATATATCTTTGTACTTATCCATTATACTCAGTTAATTCCTGGGACTTCCCTGGTGGTGCAGTGGTTGAAAGTCTGCCTGCCAATGCTGGGGACATGGGTTCGATCCCTGGGCCATGAAGATCCCACATGCCGTGGAGCAACTAAGCCCGTGCGCCACAACTACTGAAGCCCACGTGCTCTAGGGCCCGTGTGTTGCAACTACTGAGCCCGCATGCTGCAACTACTAAAGCCCGCAAGCCTAGGGCCTGTGCTCCACAACAAGAGAAGCCCCCGCTCCCCACAACTAGAGAAAGCCCACACGCAGCAATGAAGACCCAATGCAGCCAATAAAAAATTTTTTTTAATTAAAAAAAAATTAATTCCCCCCACGACTCACTAGGTAACTCTATTCCTCAAAAAAAGGAAAGAGGTAGACTTAGCACCAAGGGACAGGATGGAGCCGCAGCAGCAAAAATTCCACCCCTGCCTCGAGGAACAAATTTTGATCATCCGTGCTTCCTATTGAAAGATTTATGGTCAAAAGGGGGGAATTGAAAAAAGAAATTTTCACATATGGAGATATAGGGAAGTCATTCTGGCTTATACATGAGTTAACTTGAAATTTATGCTAACTAATATAGCCAGTTTGTGGCCTATCAATTGTACATCTGCTTTAATTATTAGACAAAAGAATACACTGACCAAAAGTAAAGAATGTCCATGTTAAGAAGAAAGATTAAATGTGTCTCTCTCTGGGACACCAATACTGCTACTGCTTTGATGATAAGACTCCCTTCCCAGGCACCAAGGCCATACTGACTTGCCACATATGTGCTGGTCTGTTTTTTGTTTTTTGAAATCTTGAAGAAATGTAACCCTGACTTGTTTAATGTTCTTTGTTCTGACAAGATATAAAACTGCTGGAAACCACACTTCTCTGGGAGCAGTTTCTCAGAGTAATCAGAAAACTCGTTTCTATTCTTATTATTGTTTATTGATATTTTTGTTGACAAAGTGAAGAGACCTTCAGACAACTCTGTCCTCACAGCCATATATCTGCAAATATACAGGAAACCCCAGGCAGGAACTACCCAGCTGAGCCCATCAACCCCAGAACAGTGAGAAATAATAATAAATGGTTGGGGCTTCCCCGGTGGTGCAGTGGTTGAGAATCTGCCTGCCAATGCAAGGGACATGGGTTTGATCCCTGGTCTGGGAAGATCCCACATGCAGCAGAGCAACTAGGCCCGTGCACCACAACTATTGAGCCTGCGTGCCACAAGTAATGAAGCCTGCATGCCTAGAGCCTGTGCTCCACAACAAGAGAAGCCACCACAATGAGAAGCCCATGCACCGCAACAAAAAGTAGCCCCCGCTGGACGCAACTAAAGAAAGCCCACGTGCAGCAAAGAAGACCCAACGCAGCCAACATAAATAAATAAATTTATTTATTTAAAAAATATAATAAATGGTTGTTTTAAGTCACTAAGTTTGGAGTGGTTTGATACATAACAATAGATAGCTAGAATACACCTCTTGGGAGTGTAATTTGACAATATTCATCAAACTTTTAATCAATACATGCTATCACCTAGAAACTTTATGTATTTATCCTACAGATATTTTGGAGCACATATATGCATTGTACCTTTGTTTACTATAGCAAAAGACTAGAAACAATCTAAATATCTCTACAGAAAACAGGTTAAATACATTCTGGCACACTGAAACAATAGAATACACAGCTATTAAAAGGAAAGAGGAACCACATTACATACTAATATGGAATCCTACAGAATAATTACCAAGTGATTCATTAACTTCACAGCAAGGTGAAGGACAATGTGTTTAATAGGCTATCATTTGTATGATAAAAAAGAACATGCATATATATATATATATATATATATATATATATATATATATATATATATATATATATATATGTTTGTAAATGCATGAAATATCTCTAAAAGGATACTGAAGAAAATGGGTAACAACAATTGCATCTGGGAAGGGGACTTGGACACCTTAAGGACAAGAAGTGAGAGAAAGATTTGATTTTCACTGTAAACTTTTTCAATTCTGTACAATGAGTGTGTATATATTACCTATTCAAATAACTTGTTAATAATATCTTTATGATCAAGTCACACTAGTACAATATTCTCAATTTAAAGATTAGAAAACTAAGCTCAGAAAGTGATCTGTTCACATCTGAAAGGTAGCCAGTGACAGAACCATGTCTAGAAATTATGCCTGCCATGGAACTCTTTCCTTGGACAGAATCCTTTGAGCTTATACCTTTTTAGTAAGCCCGTTCTCTTTTAGCATCTCCAAGAAGTACATTTTTTTCCTCAGTTTCAGCCTGTTTCTACTTCCAGACTAAGTTCCTCAGGACTAAATATATGTGTGGTGTATTTCTTTCCTATCTGCTGAACAAATTACAACAAATTTAGTGTCTTGAAACAACACAAATTTATTATCTTACAGTTCTGAAGGTTAGAAGTTCAAAACGAGTCTTCAAGGTATTGGCAGGGCTGCGTTCCTTCTGGAGGCTCCAGGGGAGAATCCATCTCCTTGCATTTTCCAGCTTCTAGAGATGGTCTATATTCCCTGTCTCATGGCCCTCTTCCTCCAACTTCAAAGTGCATTTCCCCAAGTTCTGCTTCCATTGTGCCATCTCCTTCTTCTGCTTTTGATCCTCTTGCCTCCCTCTTTTAAGAACCTTTATGATTATAGACATAGCTAACAAACTTATGGCTACCAAAGGGGAAAGGGGGTTGGGGGAGAGATAAATTAGGAGTTTGGGATTAACATATACACACTACTGTATATAAAATAGATAACTACTACTACTGTATAGCATAGGGAACTATACTCAATATTTTGTAATAACCTATAGGGAAAAGAATTTGAAAAGGAATATATATGTATATGTATACATACATATATCCATATATATGAATCACTGTGCTGTATACCTGAAACTAACACAATACAGTACTATACTTCAATTTAAAAACATATTATACAGCAGAAACAAACACACCATTGTAAAGCAATTATACTCCAATAAAGATGTTAAAAAAGTAAAACATAAAAAAATCAAAACATATATTATATATATATAAAATGGGAATGAGATGTTATGAGTTTGAGGTTGATTTCCCAGATAAGTGCCTCATCTATTGCTTTTATATATTTTCAATAAAAGACAAGTATTAACAACAAAAAAAAGAAGCTTGTGATTACATTGGACCTACCTGGATATCTCAGCATCATTTTTCCATCTCAAGATCCTTAACTATCACATCTGCAAAGTCCCTTCTATGATGTAAAGTAACAGTCACAGGTTCTAAGGATTAGGACATGAACATCTTTGGGAGGCCATTGTTCAGCCTATCACATTATCTCTAAATCTGAGGCATGTATCCTAAACTGTCTCAGTTTCTTCATCTATAAAACAGGAATAACAGCACTACCGATTTTGTATGGTTATTGTGCAGATTATAACAATTACATATTTAAAGAGCATAGAAGACTGCCTGACACATTGTAATCTCTGGATATATGTTATATATAACATCTTTTTATATATAACATGTGTTTGTTATTGTTTTAGTGAGCTCTAGTTGTCTGGTATATTAGAGACTTTCATCAAGAGTCTAATGATCTCTTCTCTCTTCCTTTAGACCTAACATATGCTGAGGATACAGAAGAGAGACTTTTTTTTTGGTACGCGGGCCTCTCACTGTTGTGGCCTCTCCTGTTGCGGAGCACAGGCTCCGAACGCTCAGGCTCAGCAGCCATGGCTCACGGGCCCAGCCGCTCCGCGGCATGTGGGATCTTCCCGGACCAGGGCACGAACCCGTGTCCCCTGCATCGGCAGGTGGACTTTCAACCACTGCGCCACCAGGGAAGCCCAGAAGAGAGGCTTTTGCTTTATTTTAGCAAAACTCTAACAAACTCAGTGTAAGGGGAAAAAAGATAGCACATTCAGCAGATGAATAAAATTAATTTAGGATACTAGTTGACATTTTATATAGTCTTCTTCATTTGTGCTTCTGCAAGTACATAACATAGTGAATCTTTGCAATCGATCTAAAGTATTTACTAAGAATTTGGGGGGAATTTACTACATGCAAGGCCTAGTGCAATGGGGATAAAAAAGGTGGAAATAGCAGGTAATCCTGGATTTTTACAGCTGAGATTAGTGAGTCTTTTTTTAAAAATAAATTTTATTTATTTGTTTTGGCTGTGTTAGATCCTCTTTGCTGCCCACGGGCTTTCTATAGTTGTGGGAGCAGGGGCTTCTCACTGCAGTGGCTTCTCTTGCTGTGGAGCACGGGCTCTAGGCACACCGGCTCAGTAGTTGTGGCTCACGGGATTAGTTGCTCCGCGGTATGTGGGATCTTCCCGGATCAGGGCTTGAACCCATGTCCCCTGCATTGGCAGATGGATTCTTAACCACTGCGCCACCAGGGAAGCCCAATAAGTGAGTCTTAAGGAGACCAACTTGCAAAGTGCTACATAGCCAGAATTGGAGCGGAGACTGTGGCTCAGGAGATGAACTATAAACAGGAAAAAAATGGAAAAGTAATACACTGTGCTACACAATATTATATGTGCTAAATGAATAGTTAGGGACTTTGAATTGGGGAGAACTCTTGTCAGACGGGTTGATCAGAAAAGGCATAGTTAAAGGAATGTGTACATTTTGGATAGAAACAGAGAGTAAACGGGGCGGGGGGGTGAAGGTAATTTTGAGTGTGAGCAAAGACATAGAATAAAATATCCCTGACCTGTGCTGCAGAAAGTTTGCACTTAGTATTTATTTGTAATGGAGAGCAAACAGCTTCTCATGTAAGCATGCACAACAGGATGGGTGTTGTCGGGGAGAACTCTTGGGGGCAGGCATTTGCCCCGCCCCCTTCCACAGAGCAGGGTGATGTGCACATGATGTTCCATTAGCCAAGCCACTCCTGACAGGCGGGGAAGAAGCCAAGCAGCTGTGGCTACAATAGACCATTTGAGAAGAGGGCAGAGACAGAATCGTCTTTCTCAAAAAGCTTGAGACATCATGTGAGTCTGCTTCCTGATATTACAAATATAGATATCTGCAACACAGAGCTCAGCATGAAAGCCAAGGCTCTGGAAGTTTAATAACTATTCTTTGGGAGATATCTGTGGAAATTACTACAATTATTGGACATTTCAAATGTTCCAAGCCCCGTGCTATCACCCACTTTACATAAATATTAAGTCCTTTTAATAACCCTCTGAGGTAGACATTATTATGCCCATTTTACAAAATGAGAATCCAGAAGAAAAAAGCCAAGAATTTAGTGCCCATTGTCTACATAGCTGCCCTGAGCCCCACACATTTTCCAACCATAATAACCTCTCACCAATCAGTGGAAGATACCAGCAAAAAGAAGCAAATTCTTTTCCGGTTTCTGGTTTTGTTTCTTGAAAAATACTGCAAGGTATTTCTGTGAACTGACTAAAAGTCCCAGAAAAAGCAGAAATGTACTAATAATAATTTGTTAAGTAATCTCTATATTGAGCGATATCAAAACTGAAACTAGATCCCTTTACAGCTATATGTGAGAAGTTAGCAAAGAGTGGGGAGAAGGGAAGACGGCTTTTCTTTTCCATCTCCTTCCTTCAATTAGATAAGGCTTAAAGCAGGCAATGCTTTGAGGGACATAGTCTCAGGAAGTCATAAAGCCCAATAAATTGGAAAGGTTTGGGGTAGACTGCAGAGGAAATGTCAGAAAGGATTGTCCTATTTCCAGGAAGAAACAGCTGTGCACAAGTGGGTACCCTTGTCCCCATTAGTTCTGTCACATCTAAGAGGGCCCAGAATATCTGGGCCATCAGCTTATTGACCACTGCCTTCTGATGCTTAAAGAAATGAAAGCGTTGTCTATGAATAAATGTGTTTAACTGAATTTAAAGTTTCAATCAAATTCTTTTCTCTCCCCACCCCAAAACAGAAATTCCCCAACTTTATGGCTTCGTGGCACGCATAGTGTCTCAGTAATTTTTCACAGTGCCCTAGGCCAAAGGAAACACCTAATGGTTAGGTTCATTAAGTAGTTAGGGCCAAACAATTTGATAAATATTTATGTGATATCAATGTAGTAGCCATTTGAAAAATGATACACATAAATTAAAAGAAAAAATATTATCACTTTGCTCCGAAAGGACCACAATTACTTACTAATGGTACATGTGTGCTGGTTGAGCACCGTACAACGTCTCAAACCTTGGAACCAGATTGGATATCACCTCCCTTTTTCCCTAGTTACATATTGATTCTCTTGGGATCATTGCTTTTTATCACAGCAATGGCTGAAAACCATAAAGTTATTATGTAACAGGAAGGAATGTAGCATGTTCTAATGTTGAAACTGTGAACTGTCTCAAACTAGAAATTTGCACAGATGTCACTGTGATCCCTTGAAAAACCAAAATATTCCACTGAACCCTTGTGAGTTTGAGGGTATTGAAGAACATAGTCTGAGAACTGTAATGGCCCTAAGCTATGGAATTTGAACTCTCAGAAAAGTAAGTCAGGTGGAACTCCTCCATTTTCTAAATATTTGTTCAGTTGCCCTGGAGAGACCTGTTCTGGAGGGAGACTAGAAAAGGAAGTAGTACCCAAGTGCTAAGATCCACCAGTGCTAGTCTCTTGGACTGCTCCTTAGGGAATTCACTGTTTCCCAGAATCTTCCCTGCCAATCTCTCAGAAGAAAAATGCTGCCCCTTACCACTGTCTATCATTAACATGGCTAGTTTTGAAATGTACTTTGTGGCTCCCACTAGGAAAAGCAATAAGATTTTTCATTCATACAGATCCTTTCGTGTAAGACACACCTTGATGTTATGGAAAGAGAACTAGATTTATAGATAATTGGATTGGGGCCCTGTTTCTACTACATACTAAATAACCTTGGGCAGGTTACTTACTGTTTCCAAACTTTAGTTCTGAAGATAATCCCTGCCATGTGCAATGCAATATTTTAATAATAACTGTATAACACATTTGAATAAAACATTGTTTCTCAAACTCAATGTGCATAAGAATCCCCTGAGGGCCATTATGAAAATACAGATTCCCTGGGCTCCACTCTCATTGTAATATAGCAGGTCTAGAGTGGCACCCAGGAATTTGTCCTTTTAACAAGCATACCACCCAAGATGATATAAATTCAGGTATGACAAGTTGAGAAATATTAAAAGATGTTTTTTTAAACACTTGCAGATATATAACAATTTCATCCCCTCGATAACTTTTAAAGTAAGTAGGACTGGTATTGTCTTCATTTTATAGATGAAGAAACTGAGACTTTAAAAGATGACAGTGGCACCCCAGGTCTTCTCTATAGGTAGGCCTGTAATGATCAGAGGGATTGAATTTATCTTATGCATAAAATATGTATATGTCATGCAGTTCACTAAACTGTATATTCCTTGAGGACAGCAAGTCTTAATCATTTTTATATCTCTGGTACTTGACAAAGAACCTCAATGAATGTTTAATTTAAAAAAAACCTAATTTTTGAATTTATTGTATATATAGAAATATCTAATATTTCAAACAAAGCATACTTTGAAACATTTTCAGTTTTTCTCAAATCAACAAAAGTCCTGAAAAAAAAAAAAAACCTCAGGCTACAGTTTTCACAAAATATAAATCTTTCTTTGTTTCCTAATAGCTGAGCTAAAAGTAACTTTCTCACAGTTGGGGAAGGATGATGAGGTCACCCAGTTCCACCCTGCAATGGAATGCCCACTTGTTGCTTGTTCAGGGAACTGATGATGCCAACAATCCTTTGTCTTTGGTATAATCAGACTCTGAAGTTCGTTCAGGCCTCTCGGTTCAGGCTGCCAACACTGGCAGCGTCGTTTCCAGATAACTGACCTCAGTTCTGCTGACTCAGTAAGTCAACTCCCAGAGTCAGACAGGACCCCTATTCAGATGGGACAAGTTTCTTAACCCTTTTTTTGGGGGTGGGTGGGGGGAGTTATGAAACCCTTTGAAATAGAAGGGGATTCATGTGAACCCTGAAGCCAATGTCAGTGGACAGCTAAAATAAGATTTTTAAACTATTTTGCAAAACCAAGTATTTTATTTTCCCTCATAAAATATTTTCTACTGAGAATGATTTAACTTGGGTAAGGTATGGCTTTAGGGTTTATTTAATAAACTGAGAGACAACAGCGTGATTTTTGACACTCATTATGACTCAAAACATAGTTTATTCAACAGCAGCTTGTTCATGGCTATTCTTTTCATTCTATTATTGACAATGGAACATTTGGGGAAAGCTTGTATTCCCATAAAAGTTAAACACGAGTTAAAATGGAAAGAAATTTGGTGTGGAAGTTTGTATAATGACAGTATTTATTGGAAAGAAAATTGCATAATATAATTTTATTTCCATGAAACGAGCTATCACAAATCTCACACTTGAGACTCAATATAAAATGTTAATTATCAAGGGTTATAATCTCATACATTTAAAGGCAACACTACATGTTGAATTATGGAATAAGCAGAGCCTCTCTCCATCTGGTTCTAGAGTCAAGGCAATGTCTTGACCATCATATTTGGAAGTGTCTTTGACATCACAATATCTCAAAATACAATAGCACACACAGAGTGTCCTCAAGCACTTTCTTGGTAAAACCAGTTTGGAAACTTTTATCTTACACACAAGGCATGTTTCTCTTTTGTAATACAGCACCCTGTGAAGATTCAGAAGGCCAGGATGGATTATACCTTGTGTGGTATTTCTAGATCAGAGGTGAAATAACAAAGGAATATCAATGTATTATAAAGCTTATAAAGATAAGATATTTAATCAAGCTGTCGTTGAGGCAAATTATAGTGATTCACCCCAAAGCATGCTATTTCCTCTGGTAAATATTATCATTTCATCAATTTCACAACCAGGAAATCCAAGCTTTGGAAAATGTAAATAACTTTCCCCATATCACCTAAACAGGGATGACGAAACAAACTGCCGTATGACTCCATATTCTAATACCACACTGACTCCAATAACTTTCCTTAACTGAATGTATGTTAAAAATACTATTGTTTAGCTAATTCAGATACTATAGGAAGCAACATCAATGTGAATAATACAGAGTGTGAACGGAAGAAAATTTTACTTAAACTTTGGAATATGCCTATGTTTGGATATGGGTGTTGCTAATGTTCTGGAAACTGTCCCCAAAGCCAGGATAGGTAATTAGCTATCTTGATTTTGGAGCAAACCTCATACTTCTTTCTTTCCCTTTCAATGACTTTTGGATTTGAAATTTCCAAACCACAAAAGGAGATTAATGTACTTATGGAGATAAAAGAACAGATTTGAAATCATGATTATCTGAAATACCTGGTTGCTGTTTTTATAAAAGATAGTTTAGGGGTATAAACAGGAATGGTGATAATATTAACAGAAGAGCTATTAGAACTGAGCAGATGACAATGTCATGAGAAAGTTAAAGGCAAGATTTATTTGGGATAAGTCTGTATAGTTCATGCATTCATAGCTGATACTTTTAGTGACAACATCCCTTGCTATTTCCATATCACCAAGGAGACAGAAAAACACTTGGAACTAAAAAGGCAGCTCAACTAATTAATTTGTAATGGTGCTTTCAAACTGAATGTTATATTCTGAGTTTCTGAAAGAATTACACTTTGTGGTCAGCTAAAGATTTTGGAAAGGACTAGACATATTAAACATTCTGACAAATATTTTCCAATTTACATGGTTTAAAAATCACTAAAATGCCTGCAACATCTGATAACAAGGAAAATCTAAGAGTAAAAACTATTTTATTCAATATACGGTTATGATTTTCATTGAATAAAATAAAATATCAAATAATATGAAATCAATAACACAAGTAGTATATACTTTTAGAAAATATATAAGTAATTTTAAAAAAGAAAATGTAAGATTCAATATACTGAAAGGTAAACAACAAAAACAAAACCCAGGACTTCCCTGGTGGTGCAGTGGTTAAGAATCTGCCTGCCAATTCAGGGGACATGGGTTCGAGCCCCAGTACGGGAAGATCCCACATACGACAGAGCAACTAAGCCCATGCGCCACAACCACTGAACCTGCGCTCTAGAGCCCACAAGCCACAACTACTGAGCCCACGTGCCACAACTACTGACACCCACGTGCCTAGAGCACATGCTCGACAACAAAGAGAAGCCTCCATGATGTGAATCCTGTGCACTGCAATGAAGAGTAGCCCCTGCTCGCAGCAACTAGAGAAAGCCCACGCAAAGCAACGAAGACCCAACACAGCCCAAAATAAAATTAATTAATTAAAAAAAAAATAGACTGAGCACAGCAGGCATAATAGAGCCAGGCCATGCCTGCCCAAATTGGGGAAACTAAACAAAACAAAACCCAAGCCACCTTAACACAAACAATGGTAACTTAAAAAAAACTTTTACCTTGTGTAAAATAGGTACAAAATATTTGTTGTTTATAATTTACTTCTTATTGCTGTAGTAGCAATTAAAAAATATAATATTATTAAGGTAATATTTAAATATTAAATGTTTTAACATGAAACTATTCTGCCTTTTAAAAGATATTTATAGTAAAGGAGCACTTCATTCCCCTCACAACTAATATATCATAATTTTTCTAAAACTGTGTCTCTTTACTTTTCAGAACAGTAACAGTTGAATTCAAATCAAGATGAAGCAGGATCTGAAGGTTCTGGAGAACATAATAATAAAAATACACAACAAAATAATTTCACTTATTATGCAACTGCAGAACCAGGCCAAGTAAATATGCCGCATCAACCAGAAATTTCATGCAGTAGATATTACCTCTAGTTAACAGAGGAGGAAACTGAGCCTCAGGCCATGTATTTAGTGTGAAATCACTGGTGGTCAGTAGAAGAACTTTGAGGTCCATGATTTTAACCATTATATTTTCAGTTTGAAATAAAATATTAAATCTTCTCTATACCAAAGCAAAATTCAAATCTCTGAGTTTACAGATTCAATACCTAAAGAAAATATTTGCAGCCTGTAAGACAAATGATTTATTTCCCTTCTAAACAAATGACTCCTATAGGCAATGGAAATAATAGTCATAGATATAATCACTGCAGGGGAGGAAAAAATTTCTCCACTATCCTCTTAGAGTTTCCATCTGGGTCTAAGAATTAAACTGACATAAGACAGATTAACCCAAGAAAATCATACAAATTCTGTTACATTTTTACACATACATGGGAGCCTTCACAAGAGAATGAAGAAGTGACCAGAAGAGGAAGCACTTATACCTTTTAGACAAAGAAACAATAAATTTGTGAAGAATTGACAAGATAAAGGAGTTTGGCTGGGGTAGTAAATGGTGAAGAAGTAAGTAGGAAGATAAGGTGGGTTAGTTTAACAAAACTTGTTTGAACAGATTTCTTGACCCCAAATTCCTTGTCTCTGGTGAAAACGATGCCTTCCTTCCTCCTAGTACAGAGAGGTTACTTTTCACATGGGAGTTTTATCTCCTGCTTTCAGGAAGAAAAAGGAGGGTCAGAACGTCCTTTTTGCATCTGCTGTGTCTTAAGCATCTTTAATTTAAAATAATCAATATGCAAAACTGACATATTTGGGGGTAAAATGTTCTGGTTTCCTTTAGCAGGCAAGTCTAGGAACATAAATACAAATGGCCAATAAACACAAAATACTTAACCTCATTAATAAGTGGGGAAATGCAAATAAAAGTATAATACAACTTTATCAAACAGGCAAAAATTCAAAACATCACAATGGATAAAACGAGGCTTCTGTGTACTATTTTTTAGGAGTATAAGATAGTACCTGTAAAAGAAATACACATACCCTTTGATTCAGCAGGTCCATGTCTTAGTATCTCTCCAACAGAAATATTTTCATAAATAGGCAAGGATGCATGTTCAAGAATATTCTTTTTGTGTGTGTGTGTGGTACACGGGCCTCTCACTGTTGTGGCCTCTCCCATTGCGGAGCACAGGCTCCGGACGCGCAGGTTCAGCGGCCATGGCTCACTGAACCAGCCGCTCCGCGGCATGTGTGATCTTCCTGGACTGAGGCACAAATCCGTGTCCCCTGCATCGGCAGGCGGACTCTCAACCACTGTGCCACCAGGGAAGCCCAAGAATATTCTTAATAACATTTTTAAACTATAAAGAATTAAAACGAATTTAAAGTAAATCAGTTGGGGACTAGTTAAACAAATTGTGCTACATTTTTTAACAGAATAAAATTCAGACTTTTAAAATAATGAAGTAGATGTATAAGCAGTAGAAGGATATCCATGATATGACACTGAATTTAAAAAGCAAATTGCAGTGTAGTATGTTAGTCATGACACAATTTGGCTAAAAAAAGAGATATGTATATCTGAATATTCATAAGTACAGATGTACTAGGATAAAAACTGAATTGTTAAAAATGGTTACATCTCGGGACTTCCCTGGTGGCGTGGTAGTTAAGAATCTGCCTGCCAATGAGGGGGACACAGGTTCGATTCCTGGTCTAGGAAGATCCCACAGGCCATGGAGCAACTAAGCCTGTGCACCACAACTACTGAGTCTACACTCTGGAGCCCACAAACCACAACTACTGAGTCCGTGTGCTGCAACTACTGAATCCCATGCTCTCTGGGGCCTCGTGCTGCAACTACTGGGCCTGCGTGCTGCAACTACTAAAGCCCGCATGCCTAGAGCCTGTGCTCCACAACAAGGGAAGTCACTGCAATGAGAAGCCTGTGCACAGCGATGAAGAGTAGCCCATGCTAGCCACAACTAGAGAAAGCCTGTGTGCTGCAAAGAAGACAAAAAACAGCCAAAATAAATAAATAGATTGTAAAAAAAAAGAAAGTAATTATGCAAATGCTAATTAGATTTCTATAAAAAAATTAAAATGGTTACATCTCATAAGGGAAACTTGTAAGGAAAAGTAGGTAAGGAAGAAACATAATACATTTCAAAAGATTTGTTAATTTGTAATCATTTCCAACTTTTTAGATGAAAATGTTTCAGTCAAAAGGAGATAAGCATTTTAAGAAGTAAGAGAAGCACATCCCTAAAGAAGTTTGCATAGATAGAAGCTGACTTGAGAAAATCTCAAGGAGAAGGTGAAGTTTAAGGAAATGGAGTTCTCTGGAAACCACTCAGTCCAATTGCCTCTCAATTAAAAATTCTTCTTCCAACCCTAAAAACTGAAAGATGCAATATTTTGTTTGCTTGATTTTTTATTAGAATTATTGAAGTATATTTTATGTACAGTAAAATTGAACCAGTTTTAAGTACACAAACCTTGACAAGTGGTAGAGTACCACGCTATTATGTTTTAAGGCTCATCATTGCACCATAGCAAAGGATCTGATAATCCATCCTTTCCAAGCACATTTACACTTCAATGGAAGGCTGCTCAAGATGCTTTAACCCAAGGGGATGAAACTCTTAAGTGTCAGAATCCATCAAATCACTTTAAGTCAGCACAAATTGCCCATGACCAGGCTCCAGGCCATTCAGGAAGCAAGCTAGTAATTATCTGTGAGGTATCTAGAGTCTAGATAAGTACTCCAGAAAGTGGACATGGAGGGAACATACCTCAACATAATAAAGATCATATACTTCAACATAATAAAGGTCATATATTACAAACCCACATCTAACATCATTCACAATGGTGAAAAACTGAAAGCATTTCCACTAAGATCAGGAACAAGACAAGGATATCCACCCTCATCACTCTTATTAAAACATAGTTTTGGAAGTCCTAGCCATAGCAATCAGAGAAGAAAAAGAAATAAAAGGAATACAAATTGGAAAAGAAGTAAAACTGTCACGCCTTACAAATGACATAATACTATACATAGAAAATCTGAAGGAGGCCACTAGAAAACTACTAGAACCAATCAATGAATTTGGTAAGGTTCCAGGATACAAAATTAATGCACAGAAATCTCTTGCATTCCTATACATTAATGACAAAAGATCAAAAGGAGAACTTAAGGAAACAATCCCATTAACCACTGCAACAAAAAGAATAAAATACCTAGGAATAAACCTACCTAAGGAGGCAAATACTTGTACTCAGAAAACTATAAAACACTGATGAAAGAAATCAAAGATGACATAAACAGATGGAAAAATATACCATGTTCTTGGATTGGAAGAATCAATATTGTGGAAACGACTATAAAGCCCAAAGCAATCTACAGATTCAGTGCAGTCACTATCAAATTACCAACAGCATTGTTCACAGAATTAGAACAAAAAATTTAACAGTTTGTATAGAAACACAAAAGACCCAGAATAGCCAAAGTAATTTTGAGAAAGAAAAATGGAGCTGGAGGAATCAGGCTCCCTGACTTCAAATTATATTAAAAAGCTACAGTAATAAAGACAGTAGGGTACTGGCACAAAAACAGAAACATAGATCAATGGTACAGGATAGAAAGTCGAGAGATAACCCATTCACATATGGTCATCTAAGTTATGACAAAGGAGGCAAGAATACACAACGGAGAAAAGACAGTCTCTTCAATAAGTGGTACTGGGAAAACTAGACAGCTACATGGAAAAGAATGAAATTAGAACACTACCTAACACCATACACAGAAATAAACTAAAAATGGATTAAAGAGCTAAATGCAAGAAGAGACACGATAAAACTCTTAGAGGAAAGCATACGAAAAACACTCTTTGACATAGACCACAGTAAGATCTTTTTTGACCCAACTCCTAGAATAAGGAAAACAAAAGCAAAAATAAACAAATGGGACCTAATTAAACTTAAAAGCTTTTGCACAGCAAAGAAAACCATAAACAAGATGAGGAGACAGCCCTCAGAATGGGAGAAAATATTTGCAAATGAAGCAACCAAAATATGCAAACAGCTCATGGAGCTCAATATCCAAAAAATAAACAACCCAATTAAAAAAGGGGTGGAAGACCTAAATAGACATTTCACCAAAAAAGACATACAGATGGCCAAGAAGCACATGAAAAGATGCTCAACATTGAGAGGGTAAATGCAGAAGCAAGAAAAACTACAATCCTGCAGCCTGTGAAACAAAAACCACATTCACAGAAAAGGAGACAAGATGAAAAAGCAGAGGACTATGTAGCAGATGAAGGAACAAGATAAAAGCCCAGAAAAACAACTAAAAGAAGTGGAGATAGACAACATTCCAGGAAAAGAAATCAGAATAATGATAGTGAAGATGATCCAGTACCTCTGAAAAAGAATGGAGGCAAAGATCAAGAAGATGCAAGAAATGTTTAACAAAGACCTAGAAGAATTAAAGAACAAACAAACAGAGATGAACAATACAATAACTGAAATGAAAACTGCACAAGAAGGAATCAATAGCAGAATAACTGAGGCAGAAGAATGGATAAGTGACCTGGAAGACAGAATGGTGGAATTCACTGCTGCAAAACAAAATAAAGAAAAAAGAACGAAAAGGAAAGAAGACAGCCTAAGAGACCTCTGAGACAACATTAAATGCAACAACATTCTCATTATAAGGGTCCCAGAAGGAAAAGAGAGAGAGAAAGGACCAGAGAAAATATTTGAAGAGATTATAGTCAAAAACTTCCCTAACATGAGAAAGGAAATAGCCACCCAAATTCAGGAAGCATGGCAAATCCCATACAGTATAAACCTAAGGAGAAACAGGTCGAGACACATAGTGATCAAACTGGCAAAAATTAAACACAAAGAAAAATTCTTGAAAGCAGCAAGGGAAAAATGACAAATAACAAACAAGGGAACTCCCCTAAGGTTAACAGCTGATTTCTCAGCAGAAACTCTACAAGCCAGAAGGGAGTGGCATGATATACTTAAAGTGATGAAAGAGAAGAACCTACAACCAAGATTACTCTACCCACAAGGATCTCATCCAGATTTGACAGCAAAATCAAAAAGTTTACAGACAAGCAAAAGCTATGAGAATTCAGGACAACCAAACCAGCTGTACAACAAATGCTAAAGGAATTTCTCTAAGTGGGAAACGCAAGAGAAGAAAAGGATACACAAAAACAAACCCAAAACAATCAAGAAAAATGGTCATAAGAACATACATATCAATAATTACATTAAACGTGAATGGATTCAATGCTCCAACTAAAAGACACAGGCTTGGTGAATGGATACAAAAAACAAGACCCCTATATATGCTGTCTACAAGATATCCACTTCAGACTTAGGGACACATACAGACAGAAAGTGAGGGGATGGAAAAAATACTCCATGCAAATGGAAATCAAAAGAAAGCTGGAGTAGCAATAGTCATATCAGATAAAACAGACTTTAAAATAAAGAATGTTACAAGAGACAAGGAAGGACACTATATAATGCTCAAGGGATTAATCCAAGAAGAAGATATAACAATTATAAATATATAGGCACTCAACATAGGAGCACTTCAATACAGCTAACAGCTGTAAAACAGGAAATCAACAGTAACACAATAATAGTGAGGGACTTTAACACCTCACTAAAACCAACGGACAGGTCATCCAAAATTAAAATAAATAAGGAAACAGAAGCTTAAAATGACACAACAGACCACATAGATTTAACTGATATTTATAGCACACTCCATCCAAAAACAGCAGATTACACTTTCCTCTCAAGTGCACACGGAACATTCTCGAGGATAGATCTATCGAGGATAGATCACATGTTGGGTCACAAATCAAGCTTCAGTAAATTTAAGAAAATTGAAATCATATCAAGCATCTTTTCTCACCACAGTGCTATGAGATTAGAAATGAATTGGAGGGGAAAACACGTAAAAATCACAAACACATGGAGGCTAAACCCTACGTTACTAAATAACCAAGAGATCACTGAAGAAATCAGAGGAAATGAAAAAATACCTAGAGACACATGACAATGAAAACATGATGATCCAAAACCTATGAGATGCAGCAAAAGCAGTTCTAAGAGGAAAGTTTATAGCTATACAAGCCTACTTCAAGAAACAAGAAAAATCTCAAATAAATAAACTAACATTAAATCTAAAGGAACTATAGATAGAAGAACAAACAAAACCCAAAGTTAGCAGAAGGAAAGAAATCATAAAGATTAGAACAGAAATAAATGAAATAGAAATAAAGAAAACAATAGCAAAGATCAATAAAACTAGAAGCTGGTTCTTTAAGAAGATAAACAAAATTGATAAACCATTAGCCAGACTCATCAAGAAAAAGAGGGAGAGGACTCAAATCAATAAAATTAGAAATGAAAAAGGAGAAGTTACAACAGACACCACAGAAATACAAAGCAGCCTAAGAGACTACTACAAGCAACTCTATGCCAATAAAATGGACAACCAGGAAGAAATGGACAAATTCTTAGAAAGGTATAACCTTCCAAGACTGAACCAGGAAGAAATAGAAAATATGAACAGACCAATCACAAGTAATGAAATTGAAAATATGATTAAAAATCTTCCAACAAACAAAAGTCTGGGACCAGATGGCTTCACAGGTGAATTCTACCAAAAATTTAGAGAAGAGCTAACATCCATCCTTCTCAAACTCTTCCAAAAAATTGTGGAGGAAGGAACACTCCCAAACTCATTTTATGAGGCCACCATCACCCTGATACCAAAACTAGACAAAGATACTACAAAATAAAAGAAAAATTACAGACCAAAATCACTGAAGAATATAGATGGAAAAAACCTCAACAAAATACTAGAAAACAGAACCAAACAACACAATAAAAGGATCATACACCACAATCAAGTGAGATTTATCCCAGGGATGCAAGGATTCTTCATTATACACAAATCAATCAATGTGAGACACCATATTAACAAACTGAAGAATAAAAATTAAATGATTATCTCAATAGATGCAGAAAAAGGTTTTGACAAAATTCAACACCCATTTATGATAAAAACTCTCCAGAAAGTGGGCATATAGGGAACCTACTTCAACATAATAAAGGCCATATATGACAAACCCACAGCAAACATCATTCCCAATGGTGAAAAACTGAAAGCATTTCCTCTAGGATCAGGAACAAGACAAGGATGTGCACTCTCACCGCTGTTATTCAACATAGTTTTGGAAGTCCTAGCCTCGGCAAGAAGAGAAGGAAAAGAAATAAACGGAATACAAATTGGAAAAAAAGAAATAAAACTGTCACTGTTTTCAAATTACATGATTATACATAGAGAATCCTAAAGATGCCACCAGAAAACTACTAGAGCTAATCAATGATTTTGGTAAAGTTGCAGGATACAAAATTAATGCACAGAAAACTCTTGCATTCCTATACACTAATGATGAAAAATATGAGAGAGAAGTTAAAGAAACACTCCCATTAACTATTACAGCAAAAAGAATAAAATACCTAGGAATAAACCTACCTAGGGAGACAAAAGACCTGTATGCAGAAACCTATAAGACACTGATGAAAGGAATTACAGATGATAGCAACAGATGGAGAGATATACCATATTCTTGGATTGGAAGAATCAATATTGTGAAAGTGACTGTCCTACCCAAAGCAATCTACAGATTCAATGCAATCCCTGTCAAATTACCAATGGTATTTTTTATGGAACTACAACAAAAAATCTTAAAATTTGTATGGAGACACAAAAGACCCTGAATAGCCAAAGCAGTCTTGAGGGAAAAAAGTGGAGCTGGAGGAATCAGACTCCCTGACTTCAGACTATACTACAAAGCAACAGTAATCAAGACCATATGGTACTGGCACAAAAACAGAAACATAGATCAATGGAACAAGATAGAAAGCCCAGAGGTAAACCCACGCACCTATGGTCAACTAATCTATGACAAAGGAGGCAAGGATATACAATGGAGAAAAGACAGTCTCTTCAATAAGTGGTGCTGGAAAACTGGACAGCTACATGTAAAAGAATGAAATTAGAACACTCCTTAACACCATACACAAAAAATAAACCCAAAATGGATTAGAGAGCTAAATGTAAGACCAGACAATATAAAACTCTTAGAGGAAAACATAGGAAGAACATTCTTTGACATAAATCACAGCAAGACCTTTTTTGATCCACCTCCTAGAGTAATGGAAAAAAAACAAGAATAAACAAATGAGACTTAATGAAACTTAAAAGCTTTTGCACAGCAAAGGACACCATAAACAAGATGAAAAGACAACCATCAGAATGGGAGAAAATATTTGCAAACGAATCAACAAAGGATTAATCTCCAAAATATGTAAACAGCTCATGCAGCTCAGTATTAAATAAACAAACTAATCCAAATATGGGCAGAAGACCTAAATAGACATTTCTTCAAAGAAGACATGCAGATGACCAAGAAGCACATAAAAAGCTGCTCAACATCACTAATTATTAGAGAAATGCAAATCAAAACTACAATGAGGTAACAGCTCACACCACTTAGAACGGGCTTCATCAGAAAATCTACAAGCAACAAATGCTGGAGTGGGTGTGGAGAAAAGGGAACCCCCTTGCACTGTTGGTGGGAATGTAAATTGATACAGCCATTATGGAGAACGGTATGGAGGTTCCTTAAAAAACTAAAAATAGAATTACTATATGATTCAGCAATCCCACTACTGGACATATACCCAGAGAAAACCACAATTCAAAAAGACACATGCACCCTAATGTTCATTGCAGCACTATTTACAATAGCCAGGTAATGGAAGCAACCTAAATGTCTATCAACAGACGAATAGATAAAGAGGTTGTGGTACATATATGCAATGGAATATTACTCAGCCATAAAAAGGAACGAAATTGAGTCATTTCTTGAGATGTGGATGGATCTAGAAACTGTCATACAGAGTGAGGTAAGTCAGAAAGAGAAAAACAAATATCATATATTAACACATATATGTGGAACCCAGAAAAATGGTACAGATGAACCAGTTTGTAGGGCAGAAATTGAGACACAGATGTAGAGAACAAACATATGAACACCAAGGGGGGAAACCCGTGGGGGTGTGGGGGTGGTGATGTGATGAAATGGGTGATTGGGATTGACATGTATACACTGATATGTATAAAATTGATGACTTATAAGAACCTGCTGTATAAAATTTTAAAAAAAGGTGCTCAACATCACGAATTATTAGAGAAATGCAAATCAAAAGTACAGTGAGGTATCACCTCACACCAGTCAGATTGGCCATCATTAAAAACTCTACTAACAATAAATGCTGGAGATGGTGTGGAGAAAATGGAACCCTTTTGCACTGTTGGTGGGGATGTAAATTGATACAGCCACTATGGAGAACAGTATGGAGGTTCCTTAAAAATCTAAGAATAGAAATACCATATGACCCAGCAATCCCACTACTGGGTATATACCCTGTGAAAATGATAATTCAAAAAGAGTCATGGTATAAAAAAATAAAAATCAAAAATTCAAGAAAGGAAAAAAAAGAGGCATGTACCACATAGTTAATTGCAGGTCTATTTACAATAGCCAAGACATGGAAGCAACCTAAGTGTCCATCGACAGATGAATGGATAAAGAAGATGTGGCACATATATACATGGAATATTACTCAGCCATAAAAAGAAATGAAACTGAGTTATTTATAGTGAGGTGGATGGATCTAGAGTCTGCCATACAGAGTGAAGTAAGTCAGAAAGAGAAAAACAAATACTGTATGCTAACACATATATATGGATCTAAAAAAAAAAGAAAAATTGTTCTGAAGAACCTAGGGGCAGGACAGGAATAAGGATGCAGATGTAGAGAATGGACTTGAGGAAACAGGGAGTGGGAAAGTTAAGCTGGGAAGAAGTGAGAGAATGGCATGGACATATATACACTACCAAATGTAAAATAGATAGCTAGTGGGAAGAAGCTTCATAGCACAGGGAGATCAGCTTGGTACTTTGTGACCACCTAGAGGGGTGAGATAGGGAGGATGGGAGTGGGACACAAGGGGGAGGAGATATGGGGATATATGTATATGTATAGCTGATTCACTTTGTTATAAAGCAGAAACTAACACAGCATTGTAAAGCAATTATACTTCAATAAAGATGTTAAAAAATAAATAAAGTATAACAGTATAAAATTTAAAGGTTAAAAAAGAAAGAAAAGAATAGACCAATTCTAAAAGAATTTTCCAAAATAGAAACAGTACATCTTCCTCACATTTTGACTATTGCAAATATCCTAATTATACAATCCAAAGTAGTCTCAATTGTCCAATGTATCTGAAATAGTCCATAAGAACAAAAATCATAGTGAATGTCAAAAGTAAAGTCATACCACTAAGCGTGTGAATAATAGAACAATCATTTACAATTTAACAATTAGTATAACAATTAAAATAAATTAAAGAATAATTGTTTAAATTAAAATATTGGGTTTATGCTTTTTCTTAGATGTTTAAGAATCAATTCTAGGCCTTAATAAGAATTACATAAATATAGGCTTTCATTCACCATGCTACCTAAAATTTAGATAATTTCATCATAGCAAAAGTTTTAAATTCTAAGAGAAATGAAAAATGTAAGCCTTCAAGGTTTTATCTTTTCTTTGGCAGGCAAGAAGTTTGATTATTATTTTATTACAATTAATTTCCTCTCTCAGAAGTGCTGCAATAACTGAAAAGACATAGGACTAGAAAGAAGTAAAGATAATTTTTCCCTCTTTTTTGTTTAGCCTAATATTCTGGTTTAAACGTATTCTGTAATTTTTGTTTATTTTTAGTGTTATGCTAATTGTTAAACAATTTTTAAGTGATTTTTCTATGATTCATATACTTACTGTTGTGATTAACTTTTTACTGGTCAGTTAACCATTATCAAGAGCAGGAAAAGCTAAATCTATCCTGCCTCTAGCCCTACTCCACACATCCTTCAACCTCACAACTGAGTACTCTCTCCCCAACGTTTAGGCCTAACTTGTGGCTGAGTAGAGCAGCATGAAGGCAGGGTCCCCAGCAGTCAGTGGTGCCAGGGCAGATGTAGTAGCAGCCACTGATTTTAAAAGAACTGGGAGAAGGAGAGCAGGGAGCAGTACTAAACCAAAAGTACAAGGCATAAACCAACTGGCCTTGTGACTGTTGCAGCACCATCAGTCACCTTTCTTTCCATTCCACCTTCAGTAGACCCAAGCAATAAGGGATGTCCAGCCCAGTGCTCACCTCCCCAGTCTCGTTCTGAACCATATGCTCTGAAGCAGGATGCAAAGAGGGTCAGCACTAGAATTTCCATCAGTACTGGAAGGAAGTACCAATATAACTCATCTTACAGACACATCTCACAACGGCTAGAGCTTTATGCTTAAAACAATACCCTGTAATGTTATTTATACATTGATATATGCTATGTCATTTCTCACTCTCAACGACTTTCTGAGGTAGGTAAATTAAAGAAAGGAGAATAGAGAAATTGAGAAATGCAGTGACTTGTCCAACCGTACACAACCAGGTGGAAGTAGAATGGATGTTCTCTGAAAATAGTAGTTGAGAGTGTGGATTGGGGATCCAGATTTTGGAGGTTAGAATCATGATTTCTGAATTGTGTGATCTTGGGTAAGTGATTTAACCTCCCTGTGCTGTACTCAAGGATTTTCATAGGGCTATATTAGGCATTAAATATGTTAATCTATGTAAAGCACTCTGGAACAGCAGCCAGGCTTTAAGTTTTTGCTCTTATTTCCTCCCCATGTAATAACATTTTCTAATCTCCTGATCTGTTTTTAAGTAAAAGAAAAAGTCAACATTTTTGCTTATGTTGATACTCCTTATCTAACCTTTAAACCAATAGCCGGTAACATTCTAAAATAGAGGAATAACCTGGGAGAAGCAGCTGTCTTAAGAAGGCACTAAATGTAGAGGGTAAAAAAGTAATCACTCACCAATCACTTGTCCAAGGCCAAAAAGCCACCTGCTCTCAGAATGTAAATGAGCAGCCTAGTACCTTTCTGAGAAGTTCAGATCACATCCTCCCATTCCCATTAAGCAGTCATCTACCGCCCTTTTAAAACTATTTTTTTGCCCTCTCCTCCATTTCCTAGATGTATTAGGCCTTCCACTGTTTCATTTATGTCCAATGACTGATATGCAAAAATAATTTAGTATAATGTGGTTAGAAATAAAATACATTTTATAATGAAAAAGCTTTCCTTGGTGTTGTTATGAGGTTTAAATGGATTAATACATAAATATAATGCTCTTAGAAGTTCCTGACAAGTATTCTGTAAGTGTTAGTTATTATGTGACCGTTCCTTAGTCTCATGCACTGACTCCTTAGCATCATGCCAGTCATATACTCTACATCCTTGCTTACAACTGCTTTTTGCCAAATTAACATAATATGTAAGGGACAGCAGCCTTCAAAGATGTGGTTTCATTTATCTCACTCCCAAATTATCCCATGTCTCATTAAAGGTTCATCCGACAGAGAAGTCTTGAAGAGAATATTAACTCTGCAATCTCTGAGCCTGGGTGTAGCATATTTGAGTTATTTGGAAATGCCTACATTTTCTTGGTGTAAACCCAGTCCTTGTCCTAGAGGTAGAGACCTCCTCCAAATTATGAGGAATGAAGAAAACTCATTCTGAGGCTTTGGGAAAGGAGTACTGTGAGCCTTCTCCCTCTCTCCCCCTTTCCCTCCCACCTAGCACTTCATGCTCCCATTACCAACCACATTTCTAAGTTTTCATTTGGATTGTCTTGTTTTTGACCTACCTTACCTAGCCATTAAGCTCTGCCTTAGTAACCCAATTATTAGGTTGATTTTTCCAAAAATACAAGAGAAATATAATCTTAAAATTTTTCCATTCCAATTTTTTTCCAGATGGTGTTTCTCTGTCTACATTTTGAGATCAAATTAGTTTTTCTTAAAACATTCTCTGCAGAAAGTACAACACTGCATCTTCAAGTTCTTTAAATCACTTGAAGATTGTTTGATTCCAAGTAAAGAACTTCTTTTTCTGGTAAGGAATTACTACCTTAAATGAACTTCCTTCTTAATGCCAAGATCAGCCTGATTTTTAATACAATCTGTGAACATGTGGCCTTCATTAGGACACAGCATGATTTGCTTTACCCTCTTTCTTTCAAAGAATTCCCTGTCAGTTTTGAGAGGAGGAAGAGAACTGTGATATATGGCTATGATGAGCTAGCTTTCTGCAGACAACTGGATTTGATACAAAAAGACCTTAACTCTCTGAACCAACCCACATTTACACTACACTGGGGAATAAAAAGCATGTAAAAGGGGACTTCCCTGGTGGCACATTGGTTAAGAATCGGTCTGCCAATGCAGGGGACACGGGTTCAAACCCTGGTCCGGGAAGATCCCATGTCCTGCAGATCAACAAAACCCATGCGACACGACTACTGAGCCTGCGCTCTAGAGCCTGCAAGCCACAACTACTGAAGCCTGCAGGCCTAGAGCCAGTGCTCTGCAACAAGAGAAGCCACCACAATGAGAAGCCCACACACCATAACTAGAGAGAATCCTGCACACTAGAATGAAGAGTCCATGTGCCACAAGGAAAGATCCCACATGCCACAACTAAGACCCCACACAGCCAAAAATAAATAATACATAAATAAGTATTTTAAAAACACTTTAGATCCAAAGGGGGTCCTCCAGAGTGTGGAGATCTGGAGTTCGGAGCTCTGTGGCTGACAGGGTCTTCGTGCTCCAGCCAGGTGTGAGGCCTGTGTCTCTGAGTTCAGAGAGCCAAGTTCAGGACACTGGTTCAGGATCTCCCAGCTCCACGTAATATCAAATGGTGAAAGCTCTCCCAGAGATCTCCATCTCAATGCTAGGACCCAGCTCCACTCAATGACCAGCAAACTACAGTGCTGGACACCCTATGCCAAACAACTAGCAAGACAGGAAAACAACCACACCGATTAGAAGAGAGTCTGCCTAAAATAATAATAAGGTCACAGACACCCAAAATACACCACTGTAGGTCGTCCTGCCCACCAGAAACACAAGATACAGCCTCATCCACTAGAACACAGGCACCACTCCCCTCCACCAAGAAGCCTACACAACCCACTGAACCAACCTTATCCACTGGGAGAAGACACCAAAAACAATGGGAACTACAAAACTGCTGCCTACAAAAAGGAGACTCCAAACACAGTAAGTTAAGCAAAATGAGAAGACAGAGAAACACACAGCAGATGAAGGAGCAAGGTAAAAACCCACCAGACCAAACAATGAAGAGGAAATAGGCAGTCTACCTGAAAAAGAATTCAGAACAATGATAGTAAAGATGACCATAATGATAGTAAAGACATATTTAAAATCTTGGAAATAGAATGGAGAAAATACAAGAAACATTTAAAAAGGACCTAGAAGAACTAAAGAGCAAACAAACAATGATGAACAACAAAATAAATGAAATTTAAAATTCTGTAGAAGGAATCAAGAGCAGAATAACTGGGGCAGAAGAAAGGATATGTGACCTGGAAGGTAAAATAGTGGAAATAACTACTGCAGAGCAGAATAAAGAAAAAAGAATGAAAAGAGTTGAAGACAGTCTCAGAGACCTCTGAGACAACATTAAATGCATGAACACTTGAATTACAGGGGTCCCAGAAAAAGAAGAGAAAAAGAAAGGTACCGAGAAAATATTTGAAGAGATTAGAGTAGAAAACTTCCCTAATATGGAAAGGAAATAGTCAATCAAGTCCAGGAAGCAGAGAGAGTCCCATAAAGGATAAATCCAAGGACAAACATGCCAAGACACATATTAATCAAACTACCAAAAATTAAACACAAAGAAAAATATTAAAAGCAGCAAGGGAAAACCTACAAATAACATACAAGAGAATCCCCATAAGGTTAACAGCTGATCTTTCAGAAGAAACACTGCAAGCTAGAAAGGAGTGGAAAGATATATTTAAAGTGATGAAAGGGAAAAACCTACAATCAAAGTTACTCTACCCAGCAAGGATCTCATTCAGATTCAACAGAGAAACTAACACCTTTACAGACAAGCAAAAGCTAAGAAAATTCAGCACCACCAAACAGCTTTACAACAAATGCTAAAGGAACTTCTCTAGAAGGAAAACACCTACAATAACAAACCCAAAACAATTAAGAAAATGGTAATAGGAACATACATATCGATAACTACCTTAAATGTAAATGGATTAAATGCTCCAACCAAAAGACATAGACTGGCTGAATGGATACAAAAACAAGACCCACACATATGCTCTCTACAAGAGACCAACTTCAGACCTAGGGACACATACACACTGAAAGTGAGGGGATGGAAAAAATATTCCATACAAATGGAAATCAAAAGAAAGCTGGAGTAGCAATTCTCATATCAGACAAAATAGATTTTAAAATACAGACTATTACAAGAGACAAAGAAGGACACTACATAAAGATCAAGGGATCAATCCAAGAAGAATCTATAACAATGGTAAATATTTCTGCACCCAACATTGGAACACCTCAATACATAAGGCAAATGCTAACAGCCATAAAAGGGGAAATTGACAGTAACACAATTAGAGTAGGGGACTTTAACACCCCATTTCACCAATGGACAGATCATCCAAAATGAAGATAAATAAGGAAACACAAGCTTTAAATGATACATTAAACAAGATGGACTTAATTGATATTTATAGGACATTCCATCCAAAAACAACAGAATACACTTTCTCCTCAAGTGCTCATGGAACTTTCTCTAGGATAGATTATATCTTGGGTCACAAATCAAGCCTTGATAAATTTAAGAAAATTGAAATCGTATAAAGTATCTTTTCCAAACACAATGTTATGAGACTACATATCAAATACAGGAAAAAACCTGTAGAAAATACAAACACATGGAGACTAAACAATACACTACTACATAACCAAGAGATCACTGAAGAAATTAAAGAGAAAATAAAAAAATACCTAGAGGGCTTCCCTGGTGGCGCAGTGGTTGAGAGTCTGCCTGCCAATGCAGGGGATGTGGGTTCATGGCCCGGTCTGGGAAGATCCCACATGCCATGGAATGGCTGGACCCATGAGCCATGGGCACTGAGCCTGCGCGTCCAGAGCCTGTGCCCCACAACAGGAGAGGCCACAACAGTGAGAGGCCCACGTAGAGCAAAAAAAAAAAAAAAAAAAACCTAGAAATAAATGACAATGAAAACACAACGACCCAAAACCTATGGGATGCAGCAAAAGCTGTTCTAAGTAGGAAGATAACAGCAATACAATCCTACCTCAAAACAACAAAAAATCTACAAACAATAAATACTGGAGAGGGTGTGGAGAAAAGGGAACCCTCTTGCACTCTTGGTGGGAATGTAAATTGATACAGTCACTATGGAGAACAGTATGGATGTTCTTAAAAAACTAAACATAGAACTACCATACAACCCAGCAATCCCACTACTGGGCATATACCCTGAGAAAACCATAATTAAGAAAGAGTCATGTACCACAGTGTTCATTGTAGCTCTATTTACAATAGCCAAGACATGGAAGCAACCTAAGTGTCCATCGACGGATGAATGGATAAAGAAGATGTGGCACATATATACAATGGAATATTACTCAGCCATAAAAAGAAACGAAACTGAGTTATTTGTAGTGAGGTGGATGGACCTAGAGTCTGCCATACAGAGTGAAGTAAGTCAGAAAGAGAAAAACAAATACCGAATGCTAACACATACATATGGAATCTACAAAAAGAAAAAGAATTGTTCTGAAGAATCTAGGGACAGGACAGGAATAAACGATGCAGAGGTAGAGAATGGACTTGAGGACATGGGGAGGGGGAAAGGTAAGCTGAGACAAAGTGAGAGAGTGGCATGGACACATATACACTACCAATTGTAAAATAGATAGCTAGTGGGAAGCAACCACATAGCACAGGGAGATCAGTTTGGTGCCCTGTGACCACCTAGAGGGGTGGGATAGGGAAGATGGGAGGGAGTCGCAAGAGGGAGGAGATATGGGGATGTATGTATATGTATAGCTGATTCACTTTGTTATAAAGCAGAAACTAACACACCATTGTAAAGCAAATATACTCCAATAAAGATGTTAAAAGAAAAGCACTCTTTGAAGAATATTTTTTGAAAGCAGGATTTTAAAAGAATGTACATGTATCTATAATTTTATTATGTATTTATATGGGTACATATAAGTATATTATAGAATAGAATATACAAAAATATTAACAGTGGTTACATTTAGTGGTATGATTCTTATAACTCTCATTTTCTTCTTTTTATAGAAATGTATACCCATTTTCTTAACTTTCTATAATGACCAGACTAAAAATTTCTGTATTTTTAAAAGATGAGGGTTATTAGTTAAATATGTTTGAAAATTATTTAACTATAAATGCTTTTAAAACTTTCCAGATATTTGATAAACCCAAAATGCCTGTTCCTTATGGAGTTTTTTTTTAAAATAAATCATTAAAACTGCACATTTCTGAAATATTCTGTTTTCCCTCTTAATTGTCCATGTATTCAGGTATTATGAAAAATTATACTTTTACAAATATATTCATTTTAGCTTATGCTTTTTATTTACTGCTTGATTACTGACTTAGAGCAGTCTATCAGCATAAGAACATTATGAAAATTATCAGTGATTCTGAAAACCTTTCCTCCCAAGAATTCCAGGATGTGAGCTCTGTGTCTACAATTTAAATCCATGCCTAATCTTTAACAAAGATCAGAGTTCCTGAAAGTGACTAATGCTGAAAACTATTTGACATTCATTGACACTCTATTGAAGGAGGTGATAGGAATTAAATGAACAATGATACAATGACAATACTTAAAATATCTCACTACCTTTTATTTTACATTGTGTCCCTGCTTCCTATGGTACTGACTGTAGTAAATTGCCAAGAGACCAGAAAACGCACACAGTGATTTAATGATAACAAAGATACAGAGACTTAGACTTGGAAAGAACTTTAGAGACCAGATAGTTGAAGTTCCATTCAACAGATTCTCTTCCATAACATGCTAAGGGCTGTCCAGCCACTGCCTTAATATTACCTCAGGAGGCAGGAAGCTCAGACCTTCCTGAGGCAGCACATTTGAATGCTGACTAATGCTAATTACTACTTCTATTTTTATTTCTATTACTACTGCTTCTGCTACTACTGCTACTAATACTAATTCTATTACATTTGCACAGACCTTTCACAATGTTAACAACATTCTAGAGCAACTATACTCCAAAAAAATTAATAATAATAATAAATAAGATATCTCTGCTTTAATTAGCCCATACAAATTTGAGAGGCTTTTCAAAAAATAAAATGCCAATTTGCCAAATGGTGGTCAAAACATTAAAGTTTTGGAGAATGACTTTGTAAAAATCTAATTACTAAATAATCTAATAAAACTATTTTTATAAAAAAATTAAATTGCTATAAACATTTGCAGACATGTCTTTATAGAGAAGTTTTCATTTCATTTTGGGAAATACCTAGGATTGGGATTACTGACTCATATGGTAAGAGTATCCTTACATTCAGAAGAAACTTCTGTTTTCCAAAGTGGCTGTATTACTTTGCATCCTCAACAGCAGTGCATGAGAGTTTCAGTTGCTCAATATCCTTAATAACACCTGGTATTGTCCATTTTTTGGAGTATAGTTACTTTACAATGTTTTGTTAGTTTCTTGTTGTACACCAAAGTAAATCAGTCATACATATACATATATCTACTCTTTTTTAGATTTCTAACAGTTTTATTTTAAAATTTTTATCCATAATAGCCCCAAACTGGAAACAACTTCAATGTCCATCAACTGTAAATAAGTTGTGGTAGTTCATGTAATGGAATACTAACCAGTAAAAAAATAAAGGATATTCCAGAGAGAAGAAAGCAGACACAAAGGCTCAAGAAAAGAAATAACTTGGTGTACTGCTGAAATTACTAGGATTTGGAGTTCACTGGAGGGTTAAGAATAAGAGGTTAAGCAGCAGTTAAACTAGACCACATATGCTATGCTAAGGCTTAAGACATATTTTTGACAAGGGATAACATCTATAATTTGATTTGGGCAGCATAAGGCGAACAAGCAGGTATTGAGATAAAGTAACTAGAAAATATTTGTTCAACAGACCATGAATTGACTTACTGTCAAGGAGTCCTAATCTTTGTAGGTAGGCAAAGAAGTCAAAGACAGTAAAGAGAACAGTGACATCTGTTAGAATGTTCCCGAGCATGTGATTTATTATGCAGGATAGGTGAAATCCACAAATGTGTTTCTTTTTCTTTTTTTTTTTTTTTTTTTGTCATATATGGCCTTTATTATGTTGAGGTAAGTTCCACTGAAGAATACTTGCATCCCTGGGATAAATCCCACTTGATCGTGGTGTATCATCCTTTTAAAGTGTTAGATTCTGTTTGCTAGTACTTCGTTGAGAATTTTTGCATCTATATTCATCAGTGATATTGGTCTGTAATTTTCCTTTTTGTAGTATCTTTGTCTGGTTTTTGTATCAGGGTGATGGTGGCCTCATAAAATGAGTTTGGGAGTGTTCCTTCCTCCACAATTTTTTGGAAGAGATTGAGAAGGATGAGTGTTAGCTCTTCTCTAAATGTTTGATAGAATTCACCTGTGAAGCCATCTGGTTCCAGACTTTTGTTTGTTGGAAGATTTTTAATCATAGTTTCAATTTCATTACTTGTGATTGGTCTGTTCATATTTTCTGTTGCTTCCTGGTTCAGTCGTGGAAAGTTATACCTTTCTAAGAATTTGTCCATTTCTTCCTGGTTATCCATTTTATTGGCATAGAGTTGCTTGTAGTAGTCTCTTAGGCTGCTTTGTATTTCTGTGGTGTCTGTTGTAACTTCTCCTTTTTCATTTCTAATTTTATTGATTTGAGTCCTCTCCCTCTTTTTCTTGATGAGTCTGACTAATGGTTTATCAATTTTGTTTGTCTTCTCAAAGAACCAGCTCTTAGCTTTATTGATCTTTGTTTTTGTTTTCTTTATTTCTATTTCATTTATTTCTGTTCTAATCTTTATGATTTCTATCCTTCTGCTGACTTTGGGTTTTGTTTGTTCTTCTTTCTCTAGTTCCTTTAGGTGTAAGGTTAGATTGTTTATTTGAGATTTTTCTTGTTTCTTGAGGTAGGCTTGTATAGCTATAAACTTCCCTCTTAGCTGCATCCCATAGAGTTTCGATCATCATGTTTTCATTGTCATTTGTCTCTAGGTATTTTTTGATTTCCTCTTTGATTTCTTCAGTGATCTCTTGGTTATTTAGTAACATATTGATCAGCCTCCATGTGTTTGTATTTCTTTATGTTTCTTTCCCTGTAACTCATTTCTAATCTCATGGCGCTGTGGTCAGAAAAGATGCTTGATATAATTTCAATTTTCTTAAATTTACTGAGGCTTGATTTGTGACCCAACATGTGACCTATCCTGGAGAATGTTCCATGCGCACTTGAGAAGAAAGTGTAATCTGCTGATTTTGGATGGAATGTCCTATAAATATCAATTAAATCTCTCTGGTCTATTGTGTCATTTAAAGCTTCTATTTCCTTATTTATTTTCATTTTGGTTGATCTATCCATTGGTGTAAGTGAGGTGTTAAAGTCCCCAACTGTTAATGTGTTACTGTCAATTTCCTCTTTTACAGCTGTTAGCAGTTGCCTTATGTATTGAGGTGCTCCTATGTTGGGTGCATATATATATATAATTGTTATCTCTTCTTCTCGGATTGATCCTTTGAGCATTATGTAGTGTCCTTCCCTGTCTCTTGTAACATTCTTTATTTAAAAGTCTATTTTATCTGATATGAGCATTGCTACTCCAGCTTTCTTTTGATTTCCATTTGCATGAAATATCTTTTTCCATCCCCTCACTTTCAGTCTGAATGTGTCCCTAGATCTGAAGTGGGTCTCTTGTAGACAACATATATATGGGCCTTGTTTTTGTATCCATTCAACAAGCCTGTGTCTTTTGTTTGGAGCATTTAATCCATTCACGTTTAAGGTAATTATCAATATGTGTGTTCCTATGACCATTTTCTTAATTGTTTTGGGTTTGTTTTTGAAGGTCTTTTTCTTCTCTTGTGTTTCCCACTTAGAGAAATTCCTTTAGCATTTGTTGTAGAGCTGGTTTGGTGGTGCTGAATTGTCTTAGCTTTTGCTTCTCTGTAAAGTTTTTGATTTCTTTGTCAAATCTGGATGAGATCCTTGTGGGTAGGATCATCTTGGTTTTAGGTTCTTCCCTTTAATCACTTTAAGTATATCATGCCACTCCCATCTGGCTTGTAGAGTTTCTGCTGAGAAATCAGCTGTTAACATTATGGAAGTGCTCTTGTACGTTATTTGTCATTTTTCCCTTGCTGCTTTCAAGAATTTTTCTTTGTCTTTAATTTTTGCCAATTTGGTTACTATGTGTCTCAGTGTGTTTCTCCTTGGGTTTATCCTGTATGGGACTTGCTGCGCTCCCTGGACTTGGGTGGTTATTTCCTTTCCCATTTTAGGGAAGTTTTTGACTATAATCTCTTCAAATATTTTCTCTGGTCCTTTCTCTCTGTCTTCTCCTTCTGGGACCCCTATAATGCAAATGTTGTTGCGTTTAATGTTGTCCCAGAGGTCTCTTAGGCTGTCTTCATATCTTTTCATTCTTTTTTCTTTAGTCTGTTCCACAGCAATGGATTCCACCATTTTGTCTTCCAGGTCACTTTTCCGTTCTTCTGCCTCAGTTATTCTGCTATTGATTCCTTCTTGTGTAGTTTTCATTTCAGTTATTGTATTGTTCATCTCTGTTTGTTTGTTCTTTAATTCTTCTAGGTCTTTGTTAAACATTTCTTGCATCTTCTTGATCTTTGCCTCCATCCTTTTTCCGAGGTGCTAGATTACCTTCGCTATCATTATTCTGAATTCTTTTTCTGGATGATTTCCTATCTCCACTTCATTTAGTTGTTTTTCTGGGGTTTTATCTTGTTCCTTCATCTGGTACACAGTCCTCCGCCTTTTCATGGTATCTATCTTTCTGTGAATGTGGTTTTTGTTCCCCAGGCTGCAGGATTGTAGTTCTTCTTGCTTCTGCTCCATCAATGTGTTTCTATGTCATTTCTGTGTGCTTGCATTAGATTTAACGTTTCTCTTTCAACGTTCAGGTTAACATATTGTTAAAATCAGAGTAGCGACTGTATTGACATGATCAGAAATATGATACTTTTCATATAATCAAAAGACTATGCAAGAAAAAAAAGCATAATATTTTCTTCTGTCAAAATAAAATTTTAACTCTATTTTCCTCCAGATTTTGACTCTAAAATATACCTTCAAAAGATGAAGCCACAAGTTTAAGACATCAATAAACCACACAGGGTTTACAGACCACTCCTCAGTGTAAGAAAGTAAAAAGCTTTGCGGAACAAAATCCATCAGAATGGGCTGGCAATTAGGAGTGTGGTTGATGGAAATATAACATAGGAAGAAAAGCTGTATTGTGGTCGCTAGGGAAAGGTTGGAGCCAAAGACGTGAAAGAGGTAGAGGAGGTAGTTTACCAGAGTTGTAATAAAGCCAAGTTACATTAATGGAGGCTTACTGCCAGCTTCTGCCTTTGCACCAAGTTTCTCCTTGGCAGTCCTCAGTGCTCTGCTGGACCTATAGAACCTTAAAGAGATAAACAGATTATCATGTTGGAAGGAAGGGATGTATGTTTAAAGAATGAACAACAAATAGGGTACTAAGAGTAGGTGTAACATAATGCATCAGCTCCAATATGTTATTACCTCTTCTCTAAGAGCTCATGATCCATTTGCCTTCATTGAATTTGTGGCTGTGCCATGTATATCTAAACTCAGTACATGTGTGGGTTCTGCTGACATGCTGAGCTTGTCCACCTAGCATTTTCTGCTAGTTTTCTTGGCACTTCCGTCTATTCAGAACATTCTTGGATTTTGCTAGTCCCTTTCTTGTAGAATGGAACCCTGATTCTGAGTCATGAGCAATTAGATGTAAATTCTACTCCCAAAGTAGTTTTACTGGCCATAATTGGATGCCAAATAATAATAAAGTAGTTTTATTAAGTATTATACATATCAGTAGTGAATTTAAGTTCAAAGTACCAGTTTGATCCCTTTGAAAGAAATAAAAGAATTATTTTACTGTAACCTAGGAATGATGAACATTCAGAAAGCATATAATATTACACAAAATTCTGCCAACTATTTCCAGGGAGAGAAAAAGGGGGAAATTCTTTACTTATCACCTTTGTATCCATCATTCAAGTAAATGTAGTGAAAATGGTAAGGAAGTAGCTAATAAACTCAAGTGGAACTCACAAGAAGCAGTGAAATAATGAAAGGTTAAGAAGGTTAATTTATTAAATTAATAAATTTTAGGTTAACATATCAGAAAAAGTTGATACTGGAAGGACCTATTTCAATACAAAATGCATGGGCCAAGTATAACAATGGAAGTTTTGGATGTACTGTCAAGCTATAAATTAGCAGGAAAATTTCCAGACTGTAGAAATAAAGGAACAGAAAATGTGGGACTGTAATTGGTGGGCAGGAGCAAAGACAAAATAGCTTCCACCTTAGCGTGAGTGCAGGTTTACCATATATATACTGGCTTTGTTACCAAAACAAACTTGGGTGTGCTTGCCCACATGTGATAAAGCCAACCTACAGGCACTGGGGTGTGGCGAAGGTAAGTGCAGCGTTTATTGTAGGTGCCATACAAGGAGTCCAGGCAGCTCATGCTCTAAAAAACCAAACTCCCTGATAGGTTTCAAGGAAGCATTTTTAAAGGCAAGGTGAAGGAGGGGAGTCACAGGGTGTGTGCTCAGCTCGTGCACAATCTCTGATTGGTTAATGGTGAGGTAAAAGGGTGGTGTCACAGGGGTTAACATTACCAAGTCTCAAGCTCCAGCTGGTCTGGGGTTATGTGCTCATGGTCATCACGTAGTTAACTTCCGTTTGGTGGGGGTTTTAGTATCTATAAAATAACTCAGGAATGTGCTTCAAATACTGTTATCTATGTACCTCAGGGAGGAACTAAAGATTCTATACTTCCATATGGCTTATTTACTATTTAAATTGTTACCAGTTCTTCTGGCCCAGCTCCTACTTTTGTCACTATACGTTCACATCCTTTCAATCATTAATTCTTGAGCCGGGCTTTTGTGACTCAGGGGAGGCCTGGAAGACTACAGCTTTTCTACAAACAAGAAACAGGCAGAGGACATGGGGGGAAGTGTCTGTCCCGGGAAGGCCCCATAGGGTCCTGCTTGGTTACAGTTTTCTAAAGATAGGCTTGCTTTGCACCTGCTCCTTCTGCAGAATTAATAATAAATCCCCTTCCAAGTTTCTACATGTTCTGATTTAAATGATAAGGTTTTCCTAGTTAATGAACATGTTGACAGCAAGTATTATGCTTGAGAGTAGGGTTTTGGCCAAAAGACCTAACTATAAACTTCCTGCATATGACCAGGAGTCATAAGGATCTGACCTTTCCATGAAATAGAAAAACATCAGCCACTAACCCTGCCCAGGAAACTGCAAGGAAGCTTGGGTAGAAAAGAAGCCAGTACCTCAGCCAGTGGGTAGCTGTAGAGTCCAAATTCATTCTGTCTGCTTGGCTCAAATGATTCTAAACTAAGATATTTTCATTAAAACTGATCTAGATATGGTGAAACCCATCCAGTCTAAGTAAGGCAAATTTGAAACTGGGCTGTGGTTAAGAGGCTACATCTTGAGTATGCAGCATAAGCCACCAAATCAACCCCCACTGCAGATGAATTTATAGTTAGAGATTATAATCTACTTGAGGAAATGAATCACTGTGCGAAAGTATTAGCAGACACAACAATAGAAGAATATGCACACCAAGGTTATAATCTACTCTGAAAGACACTTTGAAATAAATATTTATAAGGAAGGAAGGAATATAAATCACAGTGAAAGAATAAGAGAGTATTTTAAATAAGAGCAGACAGATTTGTAAAAAACAGCCAAACAGAATCTTTCTGCAAATAAAATATATACTCATAAGAAAAAAAATTACTGAGTAGGTAGATTTCAAATATCTTTTAATTCTTTTATCTAAAGCTCTGGTGTCTTTTGTTAGTTAACTCTGGAGATTAACTCTTACATCCATATATTTTTAAACAGGAAATAAAATTTCCCCTTGGAATTGCTCAAAGAAGCTAGATGTGTTTTACATTCTTTTAAGGAAATTAATTCCAAACTCTAGTTCTGAGCCCTGTATACCACACTAAATTTCTAAAATATTTGGCATTAGTTTTCTTTTTCTTTTTTTTAAAAGGGAACGCTATTTATTTATTTGGTTGCATTGGGTCTTTGTTTCTGTGCGAGGGCTTTCTCTAGTTGCGGCGAGCAGGGGTCACTCTTCATCGCGGTGCGGTGCGCGGTCCTCTCATTGTCGTGGCCTCTCTTGTTGTGGAGCACTAGCTCCAGACGCGCAGGCTCAGTAGTTGTGGCTCCTGGGCCTAGTTGCTCCGTGGCATGTAGGATCTTCCCAGACCGGGGCTCAAACCCGTGTCCCCTGCATTGGCAGGCAGATTCTCAACCACTGCGCCACAGGGAAGCCCTAGTTTTCTTGATTTCTATCGCAGTTCATAAATTAACATAAAATTGCACACAGATAAGCACATTCCCTGGCAACTCCTCCAAAAGAAGAATCCAATCAAACATTCTAGTTATAGCAATTAAATAGACAATTAGACAATCAAATGATTATTTTAACTATGTCATTACTAGTATATATTCTAAAAAATTTTTAAGAAGAACTATGTTCACATTTATGATTAATGCTATTATTTCTGTGATTTATAATTTGTTTTAAGATTGAGAACAAGAATAAATGATAGTTGTTTTAATAATACTATTATCTGAGAATACCACTATTACATAAATTCAGGGCATTTGTCTTATTTTAAAATAGTTGTATAACTTTGAATGCCTTAAAATGCCAGATTACTAGTTCCTCTTCTTTTACCATTGAAACATATTTAGAATAAATTATATAATGTTGGAAAGTCTAAGTCTTCTTCCCAAATAATCTGATTTGTGATGTATTTGATATTACAGCTTTTTCTTTCAAATCTATAGAAAATAAATCTACAGGCAAAATGGCCTGAAAGTTCAATAAGAATAAGAATCTCCAAATAAGACTGTTAGTTACCTTTTAAGACTCTGAGATCCATGTCAAGACACATTTTAACAATGAATATACATACAAAATAACTTCCATATCATAAAACATTTTATTAATTGGGGAGGCCAAATAGTCTTTTAAAACTAAAGGAGAATAAAGGTAGGAGCAAAATAATGAAATTACATTTTAAAGTGAAATAATAATGTCAGTGTCCTTATGAAATTATCCTATGTGGTGACATAAATTGGAACTCTGAAGTAACTGGAGGGAAATGTAGAAAATGGGTCCCTTTCCAAAAATAACTTTGCCAGGCATCTTAGAATTTTCTCTGATTTAATGGGCAGAAAGATATTGAAGAGGATGATTAGGTGCAAAGGACATCTATTATCATATTTGCTGATTGGATAGGTTTATCCCAAAAAAGCATCAATATTTAAACCAAATAAATATATTTTGATCTATTTCTTAAAAACTGAAACAACCCATTTTCCCCCTAAACTGGGAAGAGAATCATTCAGAGTGGAAATTTGATTTTTCATAAACATCATAAGGTGGGTTACATTAGAAGACTCAGAAGATACAAAAACACAATATTTAGTATGTATTAGAGGCAAGTTCCCCCTTGGGAAGCTGTGAGAATATCAAGGGCCATGTGATTCCATAGGACTGCTTTTCTCATAATGGAAACTTCTGAATTGAGCAATTAATGGCTTGATTATTATAATTCAAAGGTTGCTGAATAAATTTGGTTAAAACCTCTATGTGAGTAATGACGTCTTCTATTCCAAGTGAAGGAACAAATACCATGGCCAAATTATCATACCATTGGAAAAATGATTGAACACAGTGTGCCTGCATTAAAGGTAGAGTGGCAGTGGCTCTTTTCAGTATTGCCCATAGCTTATCTTGAGCCCAAGAGAAATCAATTGTGCATCTTTCTAACCAACCTGGGAAGAACCAACGCTGTAAATTTGCTCCATAAATCCATCGGGTCCTCTTAGGAACTACCTAATATTTTCCTGGTCATCTCAACCAATCAGTTCCAAACCAGTCACTGCTTCTCAAAGGTAATGACGTATTGGCATTGTTCATAAGGCACTCAGCCCAATCTCCTAGTGTTATTAGGCTGATTATCCTTAGTATGATTTAACTGTTCTGAATATAAGGGCCTTTAAACTTAAATCCATATAAACCCATGCCATAATTGAAGGAGGGTCCCTCCCAATAACTGGGAAGTTATATTCTTTGACTGAAATTTAGCTCATTGCTCTGATTGAGCTTGAGTAATTTTAAATAAAATCCGTATTTATGAATTTTGGTTATCTTCTCAAAGAACCAACTTTTAGTTTTATGGATCTTTGTTATTAGTTTCTTCATTTCTATTTCATCTATTTCTGCTCTGATCTTTATGATTCCTTTCCTTCTACTGACTTTGGGTTTTCTTTGTTCTCCTTTCTCTAGTTGCTTTAGGTATAAGGTTAGATTATTTATTTGAGATTTTTCTTCTTTCTTGAGGTGAGATTGAATTGCTATAAACTTCCCTCTAGGAACTGCTTTTGCTGTGTCCCATAGGTTTTGGGTCATTGTGTTTTCATTGTCATTTGTTTCTATGTATTTTTAAAATTTCCTCTTTGATTTCTTCAGTGACCTCTTGGTTATTTAGTAGCACACTGTTTAGTCTCCATGTATTTGTGTTTGTTACAGTTTTTTTCCTGTAATTGATTTCTAATCTCATAGTGTAGTGGTTGGAAAAGAAGCTTGATGTGATTTCAATTTTCTTAATTTTTCCAAGGCTTGATTTGTGACCCAAGATGTGATGAGAATGTTAAATGTGCACTTGAGAAGAAAGTTTATTCTGCCACTTTCAGGTGGAATGTCCTATAAATATCAATTAAATATATCTGGTCTATTGTGTCATTTAAAGCTTGTGTTTCCTTATTTATTTTCTGTTTGGATGATCTGTCCATTGGTGTAAGACTCTTCAAGAAAAAAAGGGAGAGGATACAAATCAATAAAATTAGAAATGAAAAAGGAGAAATTACAACTGACACTGCAGAAATCCAAAGGATTATAAGAGACTATGACAAGCAAGTATATGCCAATAAAATGGACAACCTCGAAGAAATGAACAAATTCCTGGAAAGGTACAATTTTCCAAGACTAAACCAGGAAGAATTAGAAAATATAAACAGACCTATCACAAGTAATGAATTGAAACTGTAATTAAAAATCTTCCAACAAACAAAAATCCAGGACTAGATGGCTTCACAGGTGAATTCTATCAAATATTTAGAGAAAACCTAACACCTATCCTTCTCAAACTCTTCCAAAAATTTGCAAGAAAGGAACACTCCTAAATTCATTCTATGAGGCCATTATCACCTTGATACCAAAACTAGACAAAGATATCACAAAAAAAGAAAATTACAGACCATTATTACTGATGAACATAGATGCAAAATCCTCAACAAAATACTAGCAAACAGAATCCAACAACACATTAAAAGGATCATACACCATGATCAAGTGGGATTTGTCCAAGGAATGCAAGGATTCTTCAATACACGCAAATCAATCAATGTGATATACCGTATTAATAAATTAAGAAAAAACCCACATGATCACCTCAATAGATACAGAAAAAGCTTTTGACAAAATTCAACAACGATTTATGATAAAAACTCTCCAGAAAGTGGGCATAGAGGGAACTTACCTCAACATAATAAAGGCCATATATGACAAACCCACAGCTAACATCATTCTCAATGGTGAAAAACTGAAAGCATTTCCTCTAAGATCAGGAACAAGACAAGGATGTCCACTCTCGCCACTCTTATTCAACATAGTTTTGGAAGTCCTAGCCATGGCAATCAGAGAAGAAAAAGAAATAAAAGGAATACAAATTGGAAAAGAAGTAAAACTGTCACTCTTTGCAGATGACATAATACTATACATAGAAGATCCTAAAGAGGCCACCAGAAAACTTTTACAACCAATCAATGAATTTGGTAAGGTTGCAGGATACAAAATTAATGCACAGAAATCTCTTGAATTCCTATACACTAATGACAAAAGATCAGACAGTTAAGGAAACAATCCCATTTACCATCATAACAAAAAGAATAAAATACCTAGGAATAAACCTACCTAGGGAGGCAAATACCAATACTCAGAAAACTATAAAACACTTATGAAAGAGATCAAAGATGACATAAACAGATGGAGAAATATATCATGTTCTCAGATTGAAAGAATCAATACTGTGAAAATGACTATAGTGCCTAAAGCAATCTACAGATTCAATGCAATCCCTGTCAAATTACCAATGGCATTCTTCACAGAATTAGAACAAAAAATTTAACAATTTGTATGGAAACACAAAAGACCCTGAATAGCCAAAACAATTTTGAGAAAGACAAACAGAGCTGGAGGAATCAGGCTCCCCGGCTTCAAACTATGCTACAAAGCTACAGTAATCAAGACAGTATGCTACTGGCACAAAAACAGAAATATAGAGCAATGGTGCAGGATAGAAAGCCCAGATATAAACCCATGCACATATGGTCACCTAATTTATGACAAAGGAGGCAAGAACACACAATGGAGAAAAGACAGCCTCTATAATAAGTGGTGCTGGGAAAGCTGGACAGCTACATGTAAAAGAATGAATTTAGAACACTCCCTAACACCATGCACAGAAATAAACTCAAAATGGATTAAAGAGCTAAATGCAAGAACAGACACTATAAAACTCTTAGAGAAAAACACAGGAAAAATACTCTTTGACATAAACCACAGCAAGATCTTTTTTGACCCATCTCCTAGAGTAACCAAAATAAAAGCAAAAATAAACAAATAGGACCTAATTAAACTTAAAAGCTTTTGCACAGCAAAGGAAACCATAAACAAGACGAGAAGACAATGCTCAGAATGGGAGAAAATATTTACAAAGGAAGCAATGGACAAAGGATTAATCTCCAAAATATACAAACAGCTCATGGAGCTCAATATCAAAAAAACAACCCAATTAAAAAATTGATGGAAGACCTAAACAGATATTTCACCAAAGAAAACATACAGATGGCCAAGAGGCACATGAAAAGATGATCGACATCACTAATCCTTAGAGAAATGCAAATCAAAACTACAATGAGGTATCACCTCACACCAGTCAGAAAGGCCATCATCAAAAATCTACAAACAATAAATGCTGGAGAGGGTGTGGAGAAAAGGGACCATCTTGTACTGTTGGTGGGAATATAAATTGATACAGCCACTATGTAGAACAGTATGGATATTCCTTAAAAAACTAAAAATAGAGCCACCATGACCCAGCAATCTCACTACTGTGCATATACCCTGAGAAAGCCATAATTCAAAAAGAGTCATGTACCCCAATGTTCACTGCAGCACTATTTACAATAGCCAGGACATGGAAACAACCTAAGTGCCCAATGACAGATGAATGGATAAAGAAGATGTGGTACATATATACAATGGAATATTACTCAGTCATAAAAAGGAACATAATTGGGTGATTTATAGAGATGTGGATGGACCTAGAGTCTGTCATACAGAGTGAAGTAAGCCAGAAAGAGAAAAGCAAATATTGTATATTAATGCGTATATGTGGAATCTAGAAAAATAGTACAGATGAATCTATTTGCAGGTCAGGAATAGAGACACAGACATAGAGAACGGACATGTGGACATGGAGGGGAAGGGGAGGGTGGGACAAATTGGGAGATTAGGATCGACATATATACACTATCATGCATAAAATAGATAGCTAGCAGGAATATGCTATAAAGCACAGGAATCTCAACTCAGTGCTCAGTGATGACCTAGATGGGTGGGATGGGGGGGGGTGTGTGGGAAGGAAGTCCAAGAGGGAGGAGACATAGGTATACATATAGTTGATTCACTTCATTGTATGTCAGAAACTAATACAACATTGTAAAGCAATTATACTCCAATAAAAAAAAATAAAGTAAAATATACACACTACTACTATATAAAATAATCAATAAGGACCTACTATATAGCACAGGGAACTATACTCAGTATCTTGTAATAACCTATAATGGAAGAGAATTATGACAAATTTATTTTAAAAAGAATATATATATTTATATATATATGTATAATTGAATCTCTTTGCTGTACATCTGAAACTATCACAACATTGTGAATCAACTATACTTCAATAAAAATTTTTAGAAAAGGAAAAAAAATCCATATTTATTGCCATGGTCAGAGCAAGTATGATTAACTGGCCAAGGGAGGAGGGTCCCATCTAGAAATATCAATAATGGCCCCAACAGAACTATAAGTCCTTTCTTCTAGAATAAATTTCCTAAGGGCCATCCAATTAGAGCCTTGGAGAAGAGAAATCCACCAAGGTAACCCAGGAGTACTAGACACAGGTAATTGTCCACAAACGCAGAAATTGGACTGATTTTTGAAACGCATATGATTGAGCCCAAGAAAGAAACACATTTGGTTCATAAGCAAAAGTGTGAGCAACCATCAATGTAACAAGTACACAGGCCTGGTTCGGCATCTTGGGTCAGCTGTCTCCTTCAGATGTCGTCTTCTTCTTGTCCTGGTCTGGTACTGCTGGTCTCAAGTAGTCAAAGCTGGTTGTCAGAAATAGAAATTGCAGTCCATTCAGTAGAGGATGCCTGATATGGCCCCTTCCAATGTGGCTATAAGGAGTCCTGTACTTGATGTCTTTTCCAATATGCATAATCTCCTGATTGCAGGTCATGGGGCATCTGATCTTCATCCAAAAATAGTTTACTATGATAAGCTTCAGAAACAAACTTAGACTGTCCTTTTAATAATTCAATTAAACTTTACAATAACGTAACAGTAATGAGGAGCCATCCAGGAAGTGAGTCTTAGGCAGTAAATATAGAACCTCAAAGACAATTAGAACACTGTTAGAATTTAATATCCACAAAACCATATTGCTAAAACATAATTTTTTCTCTAAAATTGTCCTCATTTCCACCAAATATAGCTAAATTAAGACTAATTTGTTTGCAAAATAAGTCTGGTTTCAATAAATTTGGTCTCTTTATTTACATAAGTCTAATTGATCATATAGGCTCTTTTAAAGAACTGTTCATAAGGAATCTTAGATTGAATTTTTAAAAGGCATCTCAAGGCCAGGAAAGCCACACCAAGAGCTTGCTATCAGACTCCACCTGCAACATCTACAGATTTGGGTGAATTCCTCTCTTCTCAAGGTCCCCAAAATATCTTGAGATTCTTTCGCCTGCCAAGAGGTGGCCTTCCTCATTTACCTGGTAAGGCTTCTGAGAACCCTGTAAATGGGGTATCAAGTCATTTTTCCAAGGGGCTTTATGTCTCCATAAAGTTCACCTTAGTTCTTTAAAGCTGTCTGGTCATATCTGATTCTATGTACGTTCTCAAAATATGACATTCCAGTCAGAGCCATGATAATATAACTAATGTTTCCAATTATGTCCTTTAATAAGGAGAACAGATTCTTATTGAAATTATGGAAATAACTATATTGCCATAAAATAAGAATACTCATTAAGAGTTTCCAAAATCTGGAGGGATCAGATAGAGAGAAAAGATAAAATTTTCAATTCTGATTACAAAAATATAATTTACCAAATTGCTGTAAGTCACAATTAGTGTAAGGGGAAAGATTTACTTATATCAGGAAAACAAAGATTAAAAGTAATACTTCAAACAAAAACCATAAAAATTATAACCATATTCACCAGTTCACTCAGTCCTATGTAACTAATTCTTTTTTTTTTTTTTTTTTTTTTTTGTGGTACGCGGGCCTCTCACTGCTGTGGCCTCTCCCGTTGCGGAGCACAGGCTCCGGACGCGCAGGCCCAGCGGCCATGGCTCACGGGCCCAGCCGCTCCGCGGGACGTGGGATCCTCCCGGACCGGGGCACGTACCCGCGTCCCCTGCATCGGCAGGCGGACTCTCAACCACCGCGCCACCAGGGAAGCCCAACTAATTCTTGATTTTAATCGTCTGTTAAGAGTTTAGAAGCCATTGGGGTTTCCATTAGAACTTTTAAATTTCTTACCTGTTTCAGCAGTATGATCTGAAAGCTATCAGAGACCTGTAGTTGTCAAAAAGTCCTTTCTATGAATCTTCTTGAAGATGAAGCATTTTTGCAAAAGTATCAGAGTAAAACAACTCTCTATGAATGACAAAGATTTGATTACAATGCAATTGACAAAGAAACTTGATTATGGCTGTGACATAAACATTTTAAGATAATAACTAGAATTATGACTGATAATATTATACTGGGACATATCTAATTTTAGAAATTTCATATAATTTCTAGAACATTATATTAATGACATTTACCCATACAATATAACCTAAGAAGCTTTATCATCACTATTTGACAATGCTTCCCATTAATTTAACATATCAAATAATCCTAATTAGTTGAATATCTCTCTTTGAAATGCTTCAGGGACCCTCTGAAATATCCCAAAGTTAGCTAGCGGTCAAAAGAACTTCATTTAGAATCTGATTTGAAGAAGTTTGTCAAAAATTTTAAAGAAGTTTTAACATTTGGTCCAATGGATAATAGGGTGCTGCGAAACAATACTTATTCACATAATCAAAGTGACAATAAAAGCAGCTCAATATTCCAAGAAAAATTTGTTCTCTTTACAGAGGGAGAAAACCAAACTCCAGTCTTGTACCAACTTACTTTCAATAACAAAAGACATTTACTTATTTAGTTCAATCTAGTTTTAGCCAGTCCTGATCATGCACAAAACTCTTTTCTCAGGTTTCCTTTTCCACAAACCTCCCACAACTTTCTATATCTGTATTAGTTTGTTCCTTATTTTCTTTCCCATTTAGAAATAACCAGCTTTAGTACATAATTACTTTCTGTTCTTTTAACAGAATGCATTTCCATACCTTCTTTTATTGAAAACACACATCCTCCTTTTCTTGAATACTGAAATATTTCCCTTATTATTTCTAGTAAATTTAATTACTTATATATTATAATATTAACCTTGAAAACCTTAATTAATCTCTATCAAAACCCAAGAAGCAAGTAATTGTGAACTGTTAGTCATACTAGCATTTCCTGATTGGCAAACTTATGAACATATTCTATAACCTCTAGAAACATACATTTTTCTCAAAGCATAATTTCTTTCCTCACTGTGGCACAAGACATGTGTCCAATAAGCTCAAACATCTCTAGTTTTTCTCTAATAAGACAAAAGTAGGTAAACTTAAACTTGTTTGGCAATTAATTTTCCAGGAATTTTTAGGAAATGATCTGGATATTCAATGAATTCCCATCACTTAATTTAGCAAAACTCTAAAGTTTCAAGTTACTAAAAATATGGAGAAACTATTTTAGATAGACATACCTAAAGCATAATTATTCTTAAAGGGCTCACCTAAAAAGTTCTTGTCTCATTCATATTTAAGTTATTTAAAAGTTTCATCATACCAAGTTATTTTTCTTGCTGACAATTTTGCAACAGATATAACAAGATCTTATTTGATTTCTAGTAAACCTAGGTACAATGAAATTATTATACTTAATATTGATGACTCTAAAGATATCTCTGTGTTAATTAAACCAACAAACTTAAACTAACTTTAATACCAGATATTGCTTTAATACTGAATATTTACCAGATCACATGAACCTGAAATTCTTTTGGGTTAATTTCTTTTATATTTCTGAGTGTTTATATAAGCCAATTTTATTTAAGCCAATTAAATAGAGCTCTTTTACAAATTAATTTTGGTAATACCATCTGGAGGTAAAGACATATCTATATGTATCTATCTACATGCAGACATACATACATACATATAGACACAGAAATCTCACAGTCTTCCTGATTCAGGTTAAAAAGTCCCCCTCCCTGCCCCGTTTCTTTTTCTCAGTCTCAGGAATTGGAGATGCTCTAGATAAGAGTAAGATAAAAATTCCTGAGAGCTCTGATAGAACCTTTACATCTCAAGGCACAGGGAGAAGAAAACAAGCTCTGTTCCTAGGGTCAGAATTCTGAAAAGGTGTTTCATCAAGCCAGCTTTCTCTAACTGTGTACCAAAGCCTGTTTTGGAATGTCAGAAGAGTTCCATCTTGGCCATTTTCAGTTTGAGACTTCTCTCTGTTCCCAACTAAGCACTTGCAAGTTATCCGTTCGCTAAGTGTGATACATAAACCCAGCTAGTATCCACTTAGGTGGCTGTCCATCAGGGAGCTGATTGTCCTTTGGGGCACAATTTCTCATTATTAATTTAGTAGCCTAATTTAGATATGAGATATGGTATGAACAACCTTCTGAGGACAGTGTGGTGGACTGGATGTGTGCTGCTTCTGAGTCCAGTTCCCCAAGGGTTGGTTCAACTCTTTTAGGTGTCATAGTTTTTCCCTCTGACAGTCTAAAACCATTGTGGGTGCTTGGAGCACTGGATGATCAGTCTTTATCTTATGCATCGTTAGAGGAAGAGTATTTACTTAATGGTTATAGTGGGGTTCTCTGTGGGACTACTTCAGGTCACAGGATTGATCCTCAGATACATGTGTTAGGTTATCAGTCACCTGAGGACACCTTATGGCTGGAAGGAACCAACATCCCTTGTTCTTTAGAGCTAAATAATTCAATCTCTCATTTCACTAGGAAATAGTTTGTTCAGACCATATATCTACTTGGTTTTTTTTTTTTTTCAGTTTCAGCCCAATTTAACAAAAACCAGACACCTATATTTCCCTTGACCTCCCACCAAGATTCCCCTAGGTCCCTGCCTTGGAAATACATCAGTGCCACTTAAGACTCCAAGTCTTAAGTAAAATAGCTCAAATAAAATTTTTAGGTTTATCACTTAAAAGCAATGAGATCCACATATCAGGAGAACTCACCGGAACATCTGAGGAGTACCAAGAAGTCAGTGGGACTCAAATGGCCCATGCTGATACCAAACACCAGTTCAGGGTAGACTCCAGGTGTCCTCTTGTGGGTATCTCTGATATCCTGCCAACTATGTTATGCAAATGTTGATGAAAAAATAATCAATAAGCGATCTAAGAAAGAAATGGAAAATTTTATTCAAGCCAATCTGAAAATTGTGACTAGGGAGATAGTCTTTCAGAAAGCTCTGAGGACTGTTCTGCCCATTAGAGGTCAAAGCACAGTTATATAAGTTTTTGAGACAAAGGGTTATACATCAAAGTGTTAAACATCAAGGTGACATTGACAGTTTACATAGCTCAACAAAGTGAGTAGTGGGTCTTCATAACACCTTACATGATTAAGGAGGGAATGCTATCTCCTAAGGAATTTCCTTGCTGGTGCCAGCAGGAAATTGATGTGTGTGTGTGTGTGTGTATGTGTGTGTGTGTGTGTAGGCATTCCTGCGTCTTTGTAGGGAATCTAGTTAATGTATAATGCAGATGCACACTAAGGAGAAGGTATAGTGGCTCAAACAGCAGAGAAAATTTCACGTTAAATTTTATTTCCTGCCTTAAAATAATTTTGTTTCATCAGCAGCCTCATTGAGGAGGTAATATTTGAGTAGACTCTAGGGTGGTGAGGGACTTAGCCCTATGGATATGGTGGAAATAGTGTTGCAGGCAGTAGGAGCAGCCAGTGAAAAATTCTAAGGAGGAGAGCTTGCCTGGTATGTTTGGAGAACAGCATGGGGACACTGAGGGTAAGAGGTGAGAATAGAACTGTAAACTAGTATGTTTGTTGGTGGGGGGGGCTTTTGACTACAGAATTAACCTTATTAATGAAATAAAAGCTATACATTTTCTATTTACACTATAACTATGTATTATAAGGTCAAGGAAGTGAGTGTTGTTCTTTCTTGGACTTTATATTATGAATATCAGAATGAAAAGTGGTTTGAAGCTCTAATTTTTTAACTCAATCAATTGTGCAGAAATCACTTATGAACTGTATGTTAATGATTTGAATCATGTGCCTCAGGTCCCTTTGCCAGAGACTTTTAATTGGTAGTGGTGAGGGTGGGAAGGGAGGGGGTTTTGCCTGGGCATTGAGTTTTTTAAGTGCTCCCAGGTGGTTCTATATGCACTACTCTGGTACCTGTATATATAAAAAAGAGACACCTTTTTCTCATTCGGGCTCCAAAGTAGTCTGCTCAGTATGCTTATCATCCTTGCTGCTTCAGCTCACTGCAGTGTCTCATAACTACCTGGAACTCCACAACCACAAATCCCCTCCACAGAAATCCTGGGACCTCTCCTAGCCATGCCATTGGAGGGGAAAGGTAGGACAGGTAAGAGTTCTCCTTTACTGCCCCATTCATAAGTTCCTCACAACACCAAAAAACAAGACTGGGTGTGGGCACCAGATGACTGAAAAGTTTGTTACAGAATGACAGTGTAAGAGGAAGGGTAAGAGAAGAGGAGAGCAACATGTTGGCATCAATTGCCTAATAAAAAATTTTAAGAACAAGGCTGCCTAATATTCAATTTCAAATTTTGGCATTGTTGTGGTAGAAAATACCCTGTCTCCCCCAATCATCTGTTTCATTTATGTGTCTGGCAGATTTTTGGCACACAACAAATATTTGTTATATAAATGAATGAATGAATTCAAGCGGGCTGAACACAAAAAGCACCAAGCCTCCAACCCATCCTTTCCTGACCCTCCAATCTCGTTCCCCAGTGGCAGTCGCATTTACCTCATTTGTTACCCTACTAGTTCTAAATTATATGTTTATGCTGTTCATTCTAGGTGTATCGGTGTTAGATCTTGCATATTCACTTTCTGCTAAAATAGGTAAGGATTTTACTAAATTAACCACTCTAATTTTTCCCGACCTACAATACCTAATAAATTATATCACTATTGTTAGCTTTTCCATTGTTTACATTTGTTAGGTTAACTAATATACTTAAATTTGTATTTCTTATTTCAACTATAAGGAGTACCTCTTCACTTTGTCAAACAAGAATATTGTATCCCATACCCTACTCTTCATCTGTCTTGTTCTCTTTTACCTTATCGTGGATGACGTTTATAATTTGATTTGTAGCCATAGTTAAGGGATTCTTGATTTGTCTACAGGTGGACTATATATGTGAAAATCAGTAAACAGTGTATATCTTACATCTACCCGGCCAAGTTGTATTCTATGACTATATATGTTTTTTGTATACTTTTTGCCATACACCCCCACCCTACTAGACTTCTGCCTTTTTTTTTTTTTGTTTTGAACGGTCTATTTGTATGCCATCATTCGTATAGGTTCTCCAACACTTCCATTTACTCTCACATCTGGGGGCTCTTTCGTTGCTACAGAAAATTCTCTTACAACTCTGTAGTCTCCTTTCAATTTGGTTGGGTGGCTCTCAGGTCTGCTGCACAGTCGTTCCCTGGAAGTTGCCCTCATTGCTTTGCTGAATTAGTTCTATTGTTAATAGATCCAACCTGTTCCAATTTCTAGGACAGTTCTCTTGTTTTGCCAGTCAACATTCTCAAGTAACTTCCTAAAAAGGAGTATTTGAGATATAAAGATTCCTCAGTTTATGTTTAGTTTTCATTTTCATTCTGCCTTCATATTTTGTCAATAGTTTGGCTTGGTATAGAATTCTAGCTTCAAAGTCATTTCCCTGACTTGGGAAAGTGGAACTTTCAGGGAATTGCTTTTCTCCTAACCTCTTCTCCTATTGCTGAGAAGTCATTCCCAGCCTGATTCTAATTCCCTTATGGAAGACCTGTATTAGCTCTCTGGACACTTTTAGGATCTTCTCTTTATTCTTGCTATCCTTAAGTTGTATATGCCCACACATAGATTTTTTTCTTTTCTCTTGCTCAGTAGATATTATACATTTGCAGACTCACATCTCCCTTTAGCTCTGAATTCTTTTTTTCTTGTAAGTTTCATCCAATCATTTTTCACTGTTCTTTCTGGAACTTCTATTCATGTTGGAAACCACAATTAATTCTGTATGAATTATCTTTTCTCTCATATTTTGTCTCTGACTACTGTTCTCTACATTTCTCCTTTGCTCTAATCTTGTAGTAATGCAAATATAGTCTACAAGTCAACCTTACAGGCAGTGAGACAGAGAAATGTGTCATAAGTCATGTTTCTCCCTTCCATTTAGTTAAAGGCTTATCCAACATCAGTCCTCCTGGATCAGTGAGTGAGTGTCACCTATGGTGGTGTGTGTTCACTCTTACTACAAACCAATATCTGGTCTCAGTACTGGAGTATACAATAGTGAACAGAGAAACAAAGTTCCTGACATCCTGTACTTACTTTGTTAGAGGAATAAAAGCAATAAAGGGTTGCATTTCAGGTGTAGTTCTAGAGTGAGCAGCTGTAGCTGAAGATTTCAAGCAGGGAGGCAGCATCTTGGTCACAGATAGGCAGCAGCTCCCTTGGTGGTTTGGGGTACTAGGTTAGGCAGCCCCAAAATGTGCCTCAATGGCATACTGATTATTTTGAATTAAAGTTACTAAACAGCCAACACAAAAAATACTCTCCTATCTCTGTGAAAAGAGGAAATAAATTGTGACAAGTGCACTCATGCCTCTGGAGGTAGAGTGATACCTTTTCACCAAAGATAGGGAATTTGGGGCTGAGAAGCCTATATAAACAAAACTTGTTACTTTAATTTACTACCCCAAACCCAAATTCTGTTTAGATTTTTCACTAATTGGGCACCCCAAACTTAAGTTCCTTTGTCTTATCAATTCCTTACAAATGTATTGTTTATTTGCCTAAAAGTATAAAAGCTGCTTGCTTCAGCCACTTCTTAGGACCCATTTCTACAAGACCTCCATGTGCATGATTAAAATTTGTTTCTTTTTCTCCTGTTGATCTGTCTTGTATCAATTGTATTAGTATAGCCACAAGGATGCAAGAGGGGTCGAGGGGAATAATTCCCCCTTCCTGATAGTGAACTGCTCTTGCAGTGTGACTTTGGGTACTTTTCTCATAATTCTACCTATGTGTCTTCAGCTCTCCTATGCTTCTGCAATATCCTGTAAAAATTCTTCTTATTCTTAAGAGTGATTCTTTTTTTTTTCACACACACACACTGTATTTTATTTATACAAAATATAAATAAACTGACACCAAGCATCGTAAATGGATGACCACAACAAAAGCAACAATGATTGCAATTACCAAACACGAAACACACTCATACTATGTCATAATATTGACATTCAGTCCAGTAATCCTCCACTGTAACAGCTCCATTATTTTGCAGTGAAAATTGATTTGTATATTTTTTGTCTCTGAGTCCTTGTGGGATTTTATTTTTTTATTCAAACAGGAAGTCACAAAAATTATAATCATCCTCATCAGTTCACTCAGTCCCACGTAATTAATTTTTTTTTATCTTGATCTTTTGTTAGCACTTTTATGAATTCATCAGTTTTCCATTAGAGTTCTGAAAATGCTTATTCATTCAGTTCAGCAGTATACTCAGTTACCAGAAACCTGTACTTGTCAAAGTCTTTTCCATGAATTCTTTGAAGATGAAACCCTTTTACAGGAACATTTTTGCAAAAGCATCAGAGTACACCCAGAACTGTCTGAAAATGACAAAAGACTTAACAATGACCTCGGATAAAGATTTGAGGAACATTCATAATAATGCAATTGACAAGGAAATTTAGTTATTTCTGAGATATACATTTTAAAGTAATAACTAGAATTATGACTTATAACATTAAGAACATATAAGATTTCTAGAAATTTCATGTAATGTCTGAAACATTTATATTAACATATTTCCATACAAATAACCTAAAGAAAGTTTAGTATTAGTTGTTTTTTTGTTTGTTTGTTTTTTTATACTGCAGGTTCTTATTAGTCATCAATTTTATACACATCAGTGTATACATGTTAATCCCAATCGCCCAATTCAGCACACCACCATCCCCACCCCACCACGGTTTTCCCACCTTGGTGCCCATACGTTTGTTCTCTACATCCGTGTCTCAACTTCTGCCCTGCAAACCAGTTCATCTGTACCATTTTTCTAAGATCCACATACATGCATTAATATCTGATATTTGTTTTTCTCTTTCTGACTTCACTCTGTATGACAGTCTCTAGATCCATCCACATCTCAACAAATGACCCAATTTTGTTTTTATTATGGCTGAGTAATATACCATTGTACATATGTACCAAAACTTCTTTATCCATCCTTCTGTTGATGGGCATTTAGGTTGCTTCCATTACCTGGCTATTGTAAATAGTGCTGCAATGAACATTGGGGTGCATGTGTTTTTTGAATTATGGTTTTCTCTAGGTATATCCCCACTAGTGGGATTGCTGGATCGTATGGTAATTCTATTCTTAGTTTTTAAGGAACCTCCATACTGTTCTCCATAGTGGCTGTATCAATTTACATTCCCACCAACAGTGCAGGAGGGTTCCCTTTTCTCCACACCCTCTCCAGCATTTATTGTTTGCAGATTTTCTGATGATGCCCATTCTAACTGGTGTGAGGTAATACCTCATTGTAGTTTTGATTTGCATTTCTCTAATAATTAGTGATGTTGAGCAGCTTTTCATGTGCTTCTTGGCCATCTGTATGTCTTCTTTGGAGAAATGTCTATTTAGGTCTTCTGCCCATTTTTGGATTGGGTTGTTTGTCTCTTTAATACTGAGCTGCATGAGCTGTTTATATATTTTGGAGATTAATCCTTTGCCCGTTGATTCATTTGCAAATATTTTCTCCCATTCTGAGAGTTGTCATTTCGTCTTGTTTATGGTTTCCGTTGCTGTGGAAAACCTTTGAAGTTTCATTAGGTCCCATTTGTTTATTTTTGTTTTTATTTCCATTACCCTAGGAGGTGGATCAAAAAAGATCTTGCTGTGATTTATGTCAAAGAGTGTTCTTCCTATGTTTTCCTCTAACAGTTTTATAGTGTCCGGTCTTATATTTAGATCTCTAATCCATTTTGAGTTTATTTTTGTGTATGGTGTTAGGGAGTGTTCTAATTTCATTCTTTTACACGTAGCTGTCCAGTTTTCCCAGCACCACTTATTGAAGAGACTGTCTTTTCTCCATGGTATATCTTTGCCTCCTTTGTCATAGATTAGTTGACCATAGGTGCGTGGGTTTACCTCTGGGCTTTCTATCTTGTTCCATTGATCTATGTTTCTGTTTTTGTGCCAGTACCATATGGTCTTGATTACTGTCGCTTTGTAGTATAGTCTGAAGTCAGGGAGTCTGATTCCTCCAGCTCTGTTATTTTTCCCTCAGGATTGCTTTGGCTATTCAGGGTCTTTTGTGTCTCCATACAAACTTTAAGATGATTTGTTCTAGTTCCATAAAAAATGCCATTGGTAATTTGATAGGGATTGCATTGAATCTGTAGATTGCTTTGGGTAGTATAGTCATTTTCACAATATTGATTCTTCCAATCCAAGAACATGGTATATCTCTCCATCTGTTGATATCATCTGTAATTTCTTTCATCAGTGTCTTATAGTTTTCTGCATACAGGTCTTTTGTCTCCCTAGGTAGGTTTATTCCTAGGTATTTTATTCTTTTTGTTGCAATGGTAAATGGGAGTGTTTCCATAATTTTGAGATTTTTCATCATTAGTGTATAGGAATACAGAGATTTCTGTGCATTAATTTTGTATCCTACAACTTTACCAAATTCATTGATTAGCTCCAGTAGTTTTCTGGTGGCATTTTTAGGATTCTCTATGTATAGTATTATATCATCTGCAAACAGATGATACTTCTTTTTCAATTTGCATTCCTTTTATTTCTTTTTCTTCTCTGATTGCTGTGACTAGGACTTCCAAAACTATGTTGAATAATAGTGGTGAGAGTGGACATCCTGGTCTTGTTCCTGATCTTAGAGGAAATGCTTTCAGTTTTTCACCATTGAGAATGATGTTGGCTGTGGGTTTGTCATATATGGCCTTTATTATGTTGAGGTAGGTTCCCTCTATGTCCACTTTCTGGAGAGTTTTTATCATAAATGGGTGTTGAATTTTGACAAAAGCTTTTTCTGCATCTATTGAGATGATCATTTAATTTTTATTCTTCAGTTTGTTAATATGGTGTCTCACATTGATTTATTTGTGTATATTGAAGAATCCTTGCATCCCTGGGATAAATCCCACTTGATCATGGTGTATGATCCTTTTATTTTGTTGTTGGATTCTGTTTGCTAGTATTTTGTTAAGGATTTTTGCATCTATATTCATCAGTGATATTGGTCTGTAATTTTCCTTTTTGTAGTATCTTTGTCTGGTTTTTGTATCAGGGTGATGGTGGCCTCATAAAATGATTTGGGAGTGTTCCTTCCTCCACAATTTTTTGGAAGAGTTTGAGAAGGACGAGTGTTAGCTCTTCTCTAAATGTTTGATAGAATTCACCTGTGAAGCCATCTGGTCCCAGACTTTTGTTTGTTGGAAGATTTTTAATCATAGTTTCAATTTCATTACTTGTGATTGGTCTGTTCATATTTTCTGTTGCTTCCTGGTTCAGTCTTGGAAAGTTATACCTTTCTAAGAATTTGTCCATTTCTTCCTGGTTGTCCACTTTATTGGCATAGAGTTGCTTGTAGTAGTCTCTTAGGCTGCTTTGTATTTCTGTGGTGTCTGTTGTAACTTCTCCTTTTTCATTTCTAATTTTATTGATTTGAGTCCTCTCCCTCTTTTTCTTGATGAGTCTGGCTAATGGTTTATCAATTTTGTTTATCTTCTTAAAGAACCAGCTTTTAGTTTTATTGATCTTTGCTATTGTTTTCTTTATTTCTATTTCATTTATTTCTGCTCTGATCTTTATGATTTCTATCCTTCTGCTGACTTTGGGTTTTGTTTGTTCTTCTTTCTCTAGTTCCTTTAGGTGTAAGGTTAGATTGTTTATTTGAGATTTTTCTTCTTTCTTGAGGTAGGCTTGTATAGCTATAAGCTTCCCTCTTAGAACTGCTTTTGCTGTATCCCATAGGTTTTGGATCGTCGTGGTTTCATTTTCATGTGTCTCTAGGTATTTTTTTTTTAATTTCCTCTTTGATTTCTTCAGTGATCTCTTGGTTATTTAGTAACGTATTGTTTAGCCTCCATGTGGTTGTGTTTTTTACGTTTTTTCCCTGTAATTCATTTCTAATCTCATAGTGTTGTGGTCAGAAAAGATGCTTGATATGATTTCAATTTTCTTAAATTTACTGAGGCTTGATTTGTGACTCAACATGTGACCTATCCTGGAGAATGTTCCATGCGCACTTGAGAAGGAAGTGTAATCTGCTGTTTTTTGATGGAATATCCTATAAATATCAATTAAATCTATCTGGTCTATTGTGTCATTTAAAGCTTCTGTTTCCTTATTTATTTTAATTTTGGATGATCTGTCCATTGGTGTAAGTGAGGTGTTAAAGTCCCCCACTATTATTGTGTTACTGTTGATTTCCTCTTTTATAGCTGTTAGCAGTTGCCTTATGTATTGAGGTGCTTCTATGTCAGGTGCATATATATTTATAACTGTTTTATCTTCTTCTTGGATTGATCCCTTGATCATTATGTAGTGTCCTTCCTTGTCTCTTGTAACATTCTTTATTTTAAAGTCTATTTTATCTGATCTGAGTATAGTTACTCCAGCTTTTTGATTTCCATTTGCATGGAATGTCTTTCTCCATCCCCTCACTTTCAGTCTGTATATATCCCTAGGTCTGAAGTGGGTCTCTTGTAGACAGCACATATATGGGTCTTGTTTTTGTATCCATTCAGCAAGCCTGTGTCTTTTGGTTGGAGCATTTAATCCATTCACGTTTAAGGTAATTATTGATATGTACGTTTCTATGACCATTTTCTTAATTGTTTTGGGTTTGTTTTTGTAGGTCCTTTTCTTCTCTTCAGTTTCCCACTTAGAGAAGTTCCTTTAGCATTTGTTGTAGAGCTGGTTTGGTGGTGCTGAATTCTGTTAGGTTTTGCTTGTCTGTAAAGCTTTTGATTTCTCCATCGAATCCGAATGAGATCCTTGCGGGTAGAGTAATCTTGGTTTTAGGTCCTTCCCTTTCATCACTTTAAGTATATCATGTCACTCCCTTCTGGCTTGTAGAATTTCTGCTGAGAAATCAGCTGTTAACCTTATGGGAGTTCCCTTGTACGTTATTTGTCATTTTTCCCTTGCTGCTTTCAAGAATTTTTCTTTGTGTTTAATTTTTGCCAGTTTGATCACTATGTGTCTTGGCCTGTTTCTCCTGGGGTTTATCCTGTATGGGAATCGCTGTGCTTCCTGGACTTGGGTGACTATTTCCTTTCCCATGTTAGGAAAGTTCTTGACTATAATCTCTTCAAATATTTTCTCTGGTCCTTTCTCTTTCTCTTCTCCTTCTGGGACCCCTATAATATGAATGTTGTTGCATTTAATGTTGTCCCAGAGGTCTCTTAGGTTGTCTTCATTTCTTTTCATTCTTTTTTCTTTAGTCTGTTCCACAGCAGTGAATTCCAACATTCTGTCTTCCAGGTCACTTATCCGTTCTTCTGCCTCAGTTATTCTGCTATTGATTCCTTCTTGTGTAGTTTTCATTTCAGTTATTGTATTGTTCATCTCTGTTTGTTTGTTCTTTAATTCTTCTAGGTCTTTGTTAAACATTTCTTGCATCTTCTTGATCTTTGCCTCCCTCCTTTTTCCGAGGTCCTGGATCATCTTCACTATCATTATTCTGAATTCTTTTTCTGGAAAGTTGCCTATCTCCACTTCACTTCGTTGTTTTTCTGGGGTTTTATCTTGTTCCTTCTTCTGGTATATAGCCCTCTGCCTTTTCATCTTGTCTATGTTTCTGTGAATGTGGTTTTTGTTCCACAGGCTGCAGGATTGTAGTTCTTCTTGCTTCTGCTGTCTGCCCTGTGGTGGATGAGTGTATCTAAAAGGCTTGATGGGAGGGACTGGTGGTGGGCACAGCTGACTGTTGCTCTGGTGGGCAGAGCTCAGTAAAACTTTAATCCACCTGACTGTTGGTGGGTGGGGCTGGGTTCCCTCCATGTTGGTTGTTTGGCCTGAGGCAACCCAACACTGGAGCCTACCTGGCCTTTTTGGTGGGGCTAATATCAGACTCGGGAGGACTCATGTCAAGGAGTACTTCCCAGAACTTCTGCTGCCAGTGTCCTTGTCCCCATGGTGAGCCACATCACCCCCCCTCCCCAGCAGGAGACCCTCCAACACTAGCAGGTACGTCTGGTTCATTCTCCCCTGGGGTCACTTCTCCTTCCCCTGTGTCCCGATGCACACACTACTTTGTGTGTGCCCTCCAAGAGTGAAGTCTCTGTTTCCCCCAGTCCTGTTGAAGTCCTGCAATCAATTCCCACTAGGCTTCAAAGTCTGATTCTCTAGGAATTCCTACTCCCGTTGCAGGACCCCCAGGTTGAGAAGCCTGGCGTGGGGCTCAGAACCTTCACTCCAGTGGGTGGACTCCTGTGGTATAAGTGTTTGCCAGTCTGTGTGTCACCCACCCACCATTTATGGGACTTGATTTTACTGTGATTGCACCCCTCCTACCATCTCATTGTGGCTTCTCCTTTGTCTTTGGATGTGGGGTATCTTTTTTGGTGAGTTCCAGTGTCTTCCTGTCGATGATTGTCCAACAGCTAGTTGTGATTCTGATGTTCTTGCAAGAGGGAGTGAGAGCACATCCGCCTACTCCGCCATCTTGGTTCCTCTCCGAAAGCAACTCTTAAGAGTGATTCTTAAGAGCTAGAGTGAATTTTATGAGTTCTGTTCTCTGCAACTGAATCTGACTGCTACAATAGCCACAAAAATAAATTGTATTTTTAGCAAGCAGCCTTCTTGGTATAGAATTTTCTAATCCCCTGAGTTCAAATTGCAGGAACAAACTTTATCTTAAGTCCCCAGCACCAGTAAGTCCCCAATTTCCCATGTAGTCAGGGAAGCATTTTTTTTTAATTTGCCATCTAGATAGAGAATAGAGCTGATGACTCTATTCTCTAAACCCCTCTAAAACTTAGTCTTATACTACCAAGCATATGAAATGGTCCATTGACAGGTTTACCTAGTATACAAAATGCAAGTTTATTTTGAATAATTTCCATTACAATTTTTTGTTTGCTTCTAGAAAATGCAAAAACATACTATCTTTGTCAGCTCAGGCTCCAAAACAAAACACCATACAGTAAGTGGCTTAAACAGATATTTATTTTCTCACAATTCTGGAGCCTGGAAGGTCTGAGACCAAGGAGGCTGCTGATTTTGTCCTTGGTGAGAGCTCTCTTCCTGGCTTGCCACCCTCTCCTGTGTCCTCATCTGGCAAAAAGAGACCGCTCCTCTTCTTCTAAGGTACCAAACCTACTGGGTTAGAGTTCCACACTCATGACCTCATTTAATCTCAATTACCTCTTTACAGGCCCTATCTCCAAATACAGTCACATTAGGGTTAGGGCTTTAATATATGAATTGGGGTGGAGTGGGGGAGAGCACATTTCAATCCATACACATACTTCCTGATTTTAGAAAATGTGAAAATATTTTACAATATTATTGATAATAATGAAAAGTATTTATTTTCATATTTATTTAATATTTTATATTTATTTTAATATTTATTAACATGAACCAGGTACTGTGGTAAGTGCTTTATAAGTATTTTTTAATTTAATTCTTATAACCAATGAACTAACTATTATTATCTCATTTTACAGATGAGGAATCAAAGCCCAGAGATGCTAAGTAACTTGTCCAAGATCACACTGCTAGCACAGTGAAGACTCCAATAGACAGTCCTTTTAACTACTATAGTATAATTTAATGTATAAAATACTGGTATATTATACACCAGTAAGGAGGGTTGTTTTGGAATGGTTGATAGTGTGAGATAAGCTCCACCCTGAATGTGCTACTGCATGTGCTGAAAGGAGGAATGAGAGTCTATTATGCAAATGGGGGAGTTTGGATTACATACTAATTTACACTCTCACCAGCAGTATCTGAGTCTGTTGCTCCATGACCTCATCAAACCTGGATTTTATATTTAAATAGCACCTCACCCTACAATTTCAAAAAACAGAAACAAAAATTCTGATGTGCCCCATTTGCTATAAGAAAAATCCTCTATGTAGTTATTGTGACCTGGTTTAATCATTAGCCCTTATCAAGGGTAAACCATGATAGCAAGTTCCCGAGGTTTAAATACACGTCTGCTTAAGGCTAAAATTTGATATGCTCACTTTATTAATTCATCTGAAAATACCACAAGAAACTCAATGTGAAAACAAAGCCATAAAGAAAAGAAAAAGTTATACAAAGTACTCATAAAACTTACAGTTTTAAATATTTCAGTTCTCTGGATTGGCATAGCTATTATGAATTTAGTTCCTTTAAAAGGATAATGTTATGAATATCAACAGAAAATTATGCTTCACTTTCTGAAACATTAAAGTAAAATAAACATTAGAGTAACATGAATATAAGTGTATATGTATGAATGAATATATTATTTTAGATTGTATAATCCTGGAGTCAGGCTGAGTCCTAAAACTTCATTTCAAGCTCCACAGACTCTAAAATACCTGCTAAGTCCAAGTTTGTTCAATGACAACATTCAGCAAAAATTGAGAACTTAAAAAATTATTTAAAACCAGAAACTTACGTATCCCAGATTTTAACTGCAAAAATAATTAGCGCTCTTTGGAAAGAGGGATAGAAAGACATCTCTATATAACAGTATATGCAATTAATCACTTCTCCCAGTTTTTTTCCCCCCCTTCATTTCTTGAAAATACCGAATGGGAACACTCATTACTCGGTACTTTCTAATTTTTCTTGCATTATAACCACCTGGAGGGACTTAAAAAAATACACGTCCCTGCCCTTTCCCCCTCCATGAAAGGTACTCAGTGAATCTGGGGCGGGGCTGAGCACCTGTATTTTTAACCAGCGATGCCACTTCAGGAAGGGGGGCCTCAGTCGGAAAGCCAGACTTCCCCCATCAGAACCCTTGGGGTGGGGCCCGGGCACCCATGGTTTGATGAGTTCTCTCAGGCGATTGTGAGGCAGGGTCAAGAACGAAAAGCGCGCGCAAGCTCCGGGCGTCTGCGCCCAGGCCAGCGCGAGGTAAGGCGCTAAAGTGGTTTTCGTCGAGCGGGAATCTCGGTCTTGCCGGGCGTCCTCAGTGAGAGGCCCGCGTGGACCGACTCTGGAGACACTGGGGTGCTCGGGTCGCAGAGGCCGCGCATCACGCAGGGATTTCCCCCTATCCGTCCCGCTACCGAGGTTAGTAGCTCTTCCTCTTCCCCTTGTCATCCGGCACTCAGGACGCACATCCTCCCAGCCTCGCCAACCTCCCACGCCGCAGGGCGCAGGCCGAGGCCCGGGCCCCAGTAGCCACCGCCAGCCGTCTGGTGGGCGGACTGCCTCGGCCCCCCGCCCTCTCAGCCAACACTTCTTCAGGCCGGGCCCCTCGCTCTGGCCGCGGCTCCACCAATCCCGGGCCTCGCCCGCCGCCACCGCCTCCGCACCTGCGAGGAGGAGCCCGCCCGCCTCCGCCGCAGCCGTCGCAGCGTCCCCGCCCCGTTCCGCCCCTTTCGCGGCGCCCAGAGATCATAGACCGCCGGCGTCCGGCTGCCAGTAGTCGAGGAGCGGAAGCCGCTTTCCTGAAGCGGGCTTGGCTGCTCCAGAGCCCGGCCGGCTGCTGAACCGCAGCTTCCGGCAGCCGCTGCAACGGCTAGGCGCGGGGCGCGGGCGCCCCGAGGACCCCGTAACCGGGCGGGCGTCCTGAACGGGCAACCCCGCCGAGGGAGGTGGCCGTGGCGGTCGCGCTCGGGCGCCCCGTGCGCCGCGCTCCATGCCCGTGTGGTGCTGCCGCTGCTCCCTGGCCGGTCATTTCAGGTGACTTCTCCACCGTGGAAGAAAAGGGGGCAGGCGGAGGTTAGAGTGCTGCGGGGCCCTGCGGCAGGGCAGGGGCCGAAATGGGTAGAGGCCGCGCGGGTTAGGGACTCGGGGACGGGTCGGGGGTGGAAGGCAAGCGCCTGAATTGCAGAGGCCTCCCGCCTCGGCTGCTGCTTCCTCCTGGTTCCTTTCTAGTCGAGGTTCCCCGCCTTGGCTCCTGGCTCTGGGGGACTCTCCTCTGTTGTCCCCTTTTCCTCTCCCTGGACCGTACTAGTCACGGGACTGCGGGACCGGCTAGGCCCGGATCTAGTCGGTTACGGCGAACTGAGACTTAAAAGTAGTGCAAAGTTTTAGTGAAGGGTTGTGAGGTTCTCCCAGCCCCACACACACCTTAAACATTTTTTTTTCTTAAAAACAAAAACCTAATAACGTAAGTTACTGGGTTGAAGGGAGGCAGGGAGCTATGTTTAAAATGTGATGTTCTAGCTACAAATATGTTTCTGACTTTTAAGATGTCAGTCATTGTAAGTCATATATAGTAGAAATTTGAAAAATGTCGCGATTCTAGACTAACATTATGAGGAACGTTTTTAGGGGTGATACGGATAATACATTTTAAAATAAAAGTTTATTTACTAGATCTAGCACAGTTGGCCAACATTTCATTCAGTTATGGAGAGAAAGACCGAAAGCAATTTGAAACTAGTTTTAACCTTGTGGTGAAGAAAAGATAAGCTTAGCGAAGACTTTAGTGAAGTGCCTTGCCTTATATATACACGAATGTGCTAGAATAATGATATGCAAAACTTCTTTTGTAAAATATGAAATTCTGATCAGAGTTCTTAAATTGGGCTGCATATATAGACTTTAGGTGGCCAGTGAACTTGGATGTAAAGAAAGGTACCAGGAATTTTCACTCAACTTTAACCAAAATCTGTTTTCTTCAACTGTGAATATAAGCAGTAAATCACAGTAGTATTTGTGACTTTGTCATCAATAGAAATCACAAATATTTTCATACCACATTAATTGTTGCAGATACCTAGAAATACTGTTTGTTTATTTCTTCAAGATTACAGTAATTATTTTACATCACTGAACTTGTTATTTAATACAATAGAGGAATACATAAAAACATATTCCAAGTTTACTTTTTAGTTTCCTTGTAAATCCTGTTATGTGTTTAATAATATTATTCAAAGAAGAGGTCCAGAGGCTTCATCAAATTGCAAAAGGTGTGTAAGGCACAGAAAAGACTCAGAATTCCTGTTGAACTAGAGCAGCAATCCAGGCTTGCCTACCTTCTCAGTGAGTTTTGTAGGAGTCTCTAAATTCTGGATATTAAAAATTATTTTATGTAATAAACTGCTGGATATTAAATTCTAGGCAAATTTGTGTGGTGCTACTTGACAGTGATTTGAGAGTATCAGATCCACTTTGGAGAACTTTAGAAAACAAGTTCGCCTAGTGAAAACTTGTTAAACTGAAGCCCCTGAGAAAATAATATGCTTTTTAGAAAGTACTGTCCAAAAGCCTTTTGACACCTCTTGGTACAGTTGAATTCTAAGGACACAGCTTGGGATTCATACGTGTTCAACTAACCCTAGGTAGTAAATATCATGTGCTTACGTCCTTGTACAGAAATGTGGAGGAGGAGGTGAAAACAATGTATTTGCTATATTTTGATCTTGAGGGATAAGGGAAAACAAGCCTGCTAGCCAAAGAATAAAAATTGTGATTGATAAACCATATTTCCATTGTATAAACAGCTCTATCTTATCTAAAATTTAAAAAAGAAAACGTTTATTTAATAATTAAAACATTTCCTTAGAAGAAGGTTTATAATTTACTAGCACAATTTTTTTTTTTTGAGTAATCTCATTAGGAGCACATTTTAAAACCAATAGTGACAGTGTCTACATTTTGGATCTTGCCTTATATCTGAAAGAATAAATATTGTGAGAGAACTGTCTCCTAACTTTCCAAGGAAGAAAACTTCCATACTTCCTGTTCTAGAAGATAAAGAGTGTGACTGACTTCCTTTGTGACTTTAGAACCTTCTTTTCTTATGGTAATATCAATTTGGTAAAAATCTAAGCTCATGCTTCCAAAGACTAAACTCAGGTAGTAAAGCATTTCATTTTGAAGGATCATTTAGAAAAGTATTGCTGGTGTGAGAAAAGTGTTTTGTTATTCAAATATTATGTCTGTGCCATCCTTTTAAATTTGTTTTGAGTCTTTGGACCATAATGTTTCAAAAACACAACATGGAAGGCATCTAAAATCATCTGAAATTTCAAATAGTCTTCTAATTTGATGCCTAAGAATAAGGTAACTATTTCTGCATATGTGTAAAGTGCTGTTCTTTACTATTCCTAAAATTTAATTATATTTTCCAATTTACTGCCTCAAAGGAAAAGTAGATTTTTTTAAAGTAGATTTTTTTATTACTCAAGTACTTGTTTTAAATAGAACAAACATTCAGCAAATTGGATATCTGCAGTGGAAATTTTCACTGTTCATAGACCTGTGAACACAGTATGCATATAGTATGCATATACTGTAAATACTAATTACTATGCAATACTAAATTTATAGTTTAGACTCTGAATTTTTTAGAAAGAATACTTACTAATAGGTCTTTGTTTCATTGTTGCTTTATGTAAATTCAGTGAACCTTATTTTCATTTCTTCTCTTGGTTCAGTTTTTCATGCCTGTGTTAAACCAGTATTTATCAAGTACCATGCAAGTTTATTACAAATAGTTTATACCAATATTATGGATTATATACACAAAGATTATACCTATGACCAGTTAGTCGAAAATCAGAACAAATTACATATACTCTGGAGAATTAAGATAAGCTAAAACTTTGGCTGTATATACTCTACTTGAGTCTTGGGAGAGACTAGTGTCAAATTGCTTGAGGCCCACACACACACAAAAAACCTACTAGATCTAGTAAATGAATTCAGTGATATTGCAGAATACAAGATCAACATACAAAAATCAGTTGTATTTCTGTACACTTACAATGAACAATCTGACAGTGAAATTGATAAAACAATTCAATTTATACTAGCATCAAAGAGAATGAAATATTTAGGAATAAATTTAACAGAAGAAATGTGAAAGTTGTACATTGAAAACTAGAAAACATTGAAAAGAATGAAAGGAGGCCTAAATAAATGGTAAGGAATCCCATGTTCATGGATTGAAAAGCTTAGTATTCTTAAGATGGCAATAATGGCAATATTCCTTGAATTTATCTACAAATTCAGTGTAATCCTATCAAAATCCTAGCTGCCTTTTTTTTTTCAGAAATTGATGAGCAGATCCTAAAAGTCACATGGAATTACAAGGAACCCAGAATAGCCAAGACAATCTTGAAAAAAGAACAAAGTTGGAGGATTCACACTTCCTAATTTTACAACTTACTACAAAGAAACTGTAATCAAGACAGTGTTACGTTGGCATAAAGATAAACATAGATCAATGGAATAGAACTGAGAGTCCAGAAATAATTCCCTTCATTTGTTGTCAGTTGATTTCTGTGGGATCCCAAGACAAAAGGGAAATATCAGTCTTTTCAACAAATGATGCCAGGACAGATGAATATTCACAAGCAGAAGAATGAAGTTGGACTGCTACCTCATACTATATATAAAAGTTAACTCAAAATGGATGAAAGACCTAAATTTAAGAACTAGAACTATAAAACTCATAGAAGAAAACAGGTTTGTAATCTTAGATTAGGCAGTGCTTTCTTAGATATGACACCAAAAGTACAGCAACAAAAGAAAAAAATAAATTGGACTTGATCGAAAATTAAAACTTTTGTGATTTAAAAGACAATATAAAGAAAGTGAAAAGACAACCCACAAAATGGGAGAAAATATTTACAAATCATATATCCAAAAAGGGACTTGTATCCAGGACATATAAAGAATTTTTTTAACTCAACAATAAAAAAGACAGCCCAGTTGGAAGGTGGGCAAATAATTTGAATTATTCTCCAAAGAAGATACACAGATGGCCAATAAGCACATGAAAAGATGCTTAACATTATTAGTCATTAGGGAAATGCTAATCAAAACTGCAATGAGATGCTACTTTACACCTACTAGAGTGGCTAAACTAAAAAACACAAAAAATAACATGCTGGTGAGGATGTGGAGACATTGGGACCCTCATATCACTGGTGGGAATGTAAGATGATGCACACTTGGGAAAATAGTTTGCTAATTCCTCAAGATGTTAAACATAGCATTTACGGCCCAGCCATTGCATGCACTCCTAAGAGAAATGAAAACATTTATCCACACAAAAATTTATATGAATGTTCATAGCATATTTGTAATAGCCAAAAAGTGGAAACCATCCAAATGTTTATCAGCTCATGAGTGGGTAATATACAATGGAATATTATTCAGGCATAAAAAGGAATGAAGTACCAATATATCCTACCACCTGGGTGAACCTTGAAAACATGTTAAGTGGAAGAAGCCAGACACAAAAGGCTACATAATGTATGACGAGTTCCATTTATTTGAAATTTCCAGAGTAGGCATCAGTAAGACAGTAGATTAGTGGCCGCCAATGGCTGCAGGGAGGGAAGAATGAAGAATGAGTGCTAAGGGGTGCAGCATATACTTTTGGGGTGATAAAATTTCTCTGAAGTTATTGGTAGTGATTGAAAAACCTTGTGACTACTTAGAACCCTGAATTGTACACTTTAAAAGGGTGAATTTTGGACTTCCCTGGCAGTCCAGTGGTTAAGTCTCCGTGCTTCCACTCCAGGGGGCGTGAGTGCAATCCCTGTCAGGGAACTAAGATCCCACATGCCAAGTGGTGCCGCCAAAAAAAAATAAATAGAAGGGTGAATTTTATATGTGAATTATATCTCATTAAAGGTCTTTTTTTTTAAAGCATTACCAAGTTCCCTCTATTTATTTACCTTGGTTTAAGGCCTGATCAGATGATCTGTTGTTTTTCTGATGTTTTTGAGCTCTTGAAAACTTTGTCTTTCTTGATAGAAGCCTAACAGAGGAGGCATTTTATTTCTAATTGTCTTAACCTCTTTTTTCTTAAGTATAAACCAATTATTTGAGAAGACTAGTCCAGTGTAATGAAAGATCCTTGTAAAATGTATAGTCGGGGTTGGTGGTGGTGGGATGAATTGGGAGATTGGGATTGACATATATGATTGGGAGATTGGGGTTGACTAATATGTATAAAATAGATAAATAATAAGAACTTGCTGTACAAAAATAAATAAAATTCAAAACAAAATGTATAGTCAATTTATAGAATTGATAGCTATATTAAAATTCTGAGGCCTGCAAGAAAAAAAAATGGTTTCTTGAGACATCTTGACTTAGAATATTAAATGCTTCTTAATAAATTATTAAAAAAATGAATTCTACTGTACCTTTAAGTAAAAGTGATTCGGAGTTTAAGCCAACACTTCTAGCCATGATTTTTTTGTTCTTAAGGAATTTAAATATTAAATATTTGTTTCACAGTGTTTATTTTTAGACTTAAGAAACTGACCAAGGCATTTTAGATCATTGAGTTTTGCTTATAAAATCAAATATGGTAGTAACTGCTAAAGTACCTTCATTCAGTCATTCAGAGGATTATCAGTTTGCTCTCAGAGTGTACAGGATATCAGATAATATTCAAGTATCTAGTTTAATATTTATATAGTCTCAAGTTGACTCTAACCCCCAGCATATCTGCCCTTTTATTAATGTGAAACATTTGTTAGGGTTTGAAGAAGGAGACATCTTTTTAATTATCAGAATCTTAGAGTGATGATCATTTTTATTAATTAAATTCCAGGTTATATATATGGAAGCAACAGTGTTTGAGATAGGGATGTCAGGAGGAGACTGGCCATGATGTCTGCATCTCATGAAAAAGAACTGTGGCCTTTACAACCACCATAATATTAACGAGGCCTGGATACCTAAAAGGACTAATCAGAAGCATCCAAAGGAAGCTGGGGAACCTGTCCTGGGCACACACTTTGGAGAAATATCAGGGACAGGCTCAAGTATAATATATCCTTGTTGAGTTCAGTTGTCAAGAAGCAGAAGGCAAGACAGCCAGTACATCTGGATCTGATCAGTGGTGGGAGTTGGAATGCTCTGAAAGGGATGGATTGAGCATAAGACTTCTTTCAGGGGCAGGCTTGCAATGTGAGGAGGGGCTTTCCTAAGTAGCCATATCCAAAGGGTATCAGTTCTGGCCAAAAGGGGCCATGTATTGTTAGGGGAGCCCAATTACTGGGGGTGGGAAATCTATCAGTGTATCCTGGGGAACTCTGCCCTATCCTGGGGTAGTTCGGGAACTTGGAAGGTTATAGGGAAGCAGAAATTTTGGTCTCTGCCTAATTCTTTCCATGTGTCATCCTCGCCCAAGGATCAGTGAGTCCTGTGAAATAACTGATCCATTCCCATGTTTATCATTTTAGGAATAGTAATAAGCACACTCACCCACTGGTCAGTACTGTTTAATATTTTCAGACATTGGCCTGTTTCTGACTATATGAAAATGAAAAATAATTCAGGAATTCTGTTCTGAAGTTATCTCTAGTATAATGCAAAACTAACTGTGTTCAAAGGATACTCCATTTATTACATGAGCTTGTCAGAACGCCAAAACTAGTTTCTAGGGAGGCAGTTGGGAAAGACGGTAGACTGGAAATTAATGTTAAGATCTTTGCATTTTTCAGTATCTCTTTGAGAATAAGATGTATAAACCTTATTTTTTTACCAAAATGCACCATTTGTAATATATAAGTTCAGTAACTTTTCCTTAAAGTATTATGTGACTGTTTTTTCCCAAATATACTACCTCTATTGCACTCATCTTTTTATTAATGAGAAAAAAGTGAATGAGAAACTTTCCAGTCCTAGGAGATCTCAGAATTATAAAAATCCCTAATACAATGTTATGTCTTTGGTCATTAAAAATAGCTTCTTATTTAAGACTTGCCTTCAAGGCATTAAAGAGACATGAGCAGCTACATTCAGCCCTCCATATCCACATGTTCTGCCTCCATGGATCCAACCAACTGCAGATGGAAAATATTTGGGAAAGAAAAAATTCCAGAAAGTTCCAAAAAGCTAAACTTGAATTGGCTGCATGCAGGCAACTACATACATAGCATTTACATTGTATTAGGTGGTATAAGTAATCTAGAGATGGTTTAAACTATGTGGGAGGATGTAGGTAGGTTATATGCAAATAGTATGCCATTTTATATAAGGGACTTGAGGATCCATGGATTTTGGTATTTGGGGAGTGAGGGTGGGGTTCTGGAACCAACCCCCCTTGGATACCGAGGGACCACTGTATTTAGGATTTCTAGCAAAGTGGTGTACATTGACGTGGCTAAGGTACTAATTTGAAAGCATTAATCAAAAGGATTTCCTTTTCTCCTTTTATGGAACTATTGAATATTTTATGGCCTAAATAAAATCTGAATAAAGACAGATTTTTATAAAGGCTATATTGACTGTATATCTGTTGTTTTGTTTTTGTTCCATATTTTCCTTTTAAAAGAAACTATAGTGACCCTGAAACTGAAGGAGAGATTTTTAATTCCTTAGTGCAATATTTTGGTGATAATTTGGGGCGAAAAGTTAAAGCTATGCCATTAGTTGAAGAAACTTCTTTACTTGAAGATTCATCAGTGACTTTGCCTGTGGTAGTAATAGGTAAGTTTTATTGCATTTTATCTCTTAAAATTACAGTTCTGATCCTTACTACTTTTATAAATGCACAGTTGCATAGCATAAGTTCTTAGGATTGTATTGAAAAGTATTCTTAGGTTGCTTAATATTTTTAAATAACCAATAACCAAATCCTTGGAGAGAGGAATTGGTTGATCTGATATTAGATTCTGTGTTAGAATAGAACATTTTTTCATTGAAGGGTTGATATTACTCTATTATTTTAAAATATCAGTAGTCTATCAGTTGTGTTACTTATATGACAGTGTCATGATAATGATGATAACCAATGTTATTAGAGCCCTGTATAGAGCATTCTGTGTACATTATTGGATTATGCCTTAAAACGCTATAGCCCTCTGAGGTTGTAGGGTATGGACAGACAGGGAAACTCAGTAGTTGAGTAACCTGTGCAAGTTAGTAGTCAGTGCTCAGTTAGTAAAGAACATTATAGTACTCTACAGTTAGGTTTATAATATTTTAACCATATGTTACTATTGTATATCTATTGTACCACCTCAATAGATAGGTATATAAGATTAAAAATTAAGTTATTAATAAAACCTAATTCAAAATTATAAAATTTTATGATTTTGTTTTATTGCATGTATTTAATTACCTGTCATATGTATCTTTAATATTCAAACTCATGAAGTTTGACAAGTACTATAGTGTGAAACCAAGCCAAAGGAAGGAATTATGGGACATAATGTACCTTGATGGCATACAACTTCCTTAGTTTCTTTGACTTGTTTCAAGTTAATGGAGAGGAAAGTCCTGTGCTCTGTCTGGCATATTGACATCTCTCCATAGGAGATTCAGTAAAGGAAGGAAGGAAGGAAAGCAAGATAGTTCTACACTAGATTCCCCTCTAGGGGAGCTGACAGTGTTTGCAGTATTTCTCATCCAAGATATCTTGGAAACTAAATCTCACGTTCATTTCCCACTTATATCCAACCCTGGTTTTCCATCCTGGATGTCTTGCCATAGGCAAAGGAACCTATGTCTTCTTGTTCTAGTTGGGCTATGGCAGGGTCAGAAAAGGAAAAACTACTTTCATCTGCACCTTACTTCCCCCAAAACAATCTGTTCCTATTTTGCCTCAGCTAGCCAAAGCGTAGCTTAACCTCATGTATATAGGGCTATTATTGCTGGCAGTAGCACTGCCAGCTGATCATAATAAAGGGCTAATTTCCTTAATGTATGTAATTGGTTTTCTGTTGCTGTCATAACACATTACCGCAAACCTGGTGGCTTTAACAACATAAATGTATTTAACTGTTCTATAGAACAGAAGTCCAACAGTGGTCTCACTGGGCTAAAATCAAGGTATCCGCAGGGCTGCATTCCTTTTGGAGGCTCTAGGGTAGATAGAATGTTTCCTTGCTTTCCCAGTTTCTAGAGGCTAGTATTCCTTGGCTCCTGGACCCCTTCTGCATCTTCAAAGCCAGCAGTGTTGTTTCTCTTTTAACCGTTCATAGTTATGGTTCCTCCTTACCACAGGTGGGAAAGGGTCTCTGTTTTTAAGGACTTGTGTGATTAGATTGGGCCCACCTGGATAATCCAGGCTACTCTCTCTACCTCACGGTCCTTAATTTAATCACATCTACAAAGTCGTTTTTCTCTGTAAGGTAACACGCTCAGGTTCTTGGGGTTAGGAATGGGAAATCTTTGGGAGTTGGGGCACATTCTGCCTGTGTATATATTTCTCTATGAACTGTTTATTTGTATTCTTTTTGTATTGTCTTTTGAGTGTTATTTCTTTTTGATTCTTTGAGATATTAACTCCCACTATTTTTCGTATAGTCAGTATTTATTTTAATAGGCTTTATTTAGAGCAGTTTAAGTCTATAGGAAAATGAAACAAATTACAGAGAATATTTCTGTAAATACTCTCCCAACCCCCTTTTATACCTTTTATTAACATCTTTATTATATATTCCTTTTCTTCTCCTTCCCAACCCCCTTTTATACCTTTTATTAACATCTTGCTTTGGTGTGGTACATTTGTCACAATTGATGAACCACTGTTTTTATACATTATTATTAACTAAAATCTATAGTGCACATTAGGCTTCACTCTTTGGGTTGTACAGTTCTATGGGTTTTGCTGGGTGTATAATGTCATGTATTATAACATCATATAAAATAGTTTCACTGCCCTAAAAACCTCCTGTGTTCCACCCATTAATCCTTTCCTTCAACTATCAAACCTTGGTAACAACTGATCTTTTACTATCTCTATAGTTTTGCCTTTTCCAGAATGTCATATATATGGAATCACTGTATGTAGCCTTTTCAGACTGGCTTATTTGACTTAGCAATATGCATTTAAGATCCTTCTCTCTGTCTTTTCATGGCTTGATACCCATTTCTTTTTATCACTGGATACTATTGCATTGTATGGATGTTTCAGTTTATCCATTCGCTTATTGAAGCGAATGGATAAACTGCTTACAGTGTTTGACATTTATGAGTAAAGTGCTGCAAACATTTATGTGCAGATTTTTGCATGGCCATTAAGTTTTCAACCCACCTAGGAGTGTGATTGCTGGGTCATATGGTAAGACTATGTTTAGCTTTTTAAGAAACTGTCAAATTGTCTTCCAAAGTGACTGTATCATTTTGCATTCCCAGCAACTATGAATGAGAGTTCCTGTTGTTCCACATCCTTGGAAACATTTGATACTGTCTGTGTTTTGGGGTTTAGCCATTCTGATAGGTGTGTAGTATCTTGTTTTAATTTGCAGTTCTGTAATGATATACAATGTTGAGTAATTTCTCATATGCTTATATTCCATCTCTATACCTTGAGGTACAGAGCTTTTCCCTACTTTTTAATTGATTGTGTTGGTGGTTTTCTTATGGTTGAGATTTAAGAGTTCTTTGTATATGTTAGAAACAAGTACTTTATCAAATACATGTTTTGCAGATATTTGCTCCTAGTCTGTGACTTGCCTTTTCATTCTCTTAACAGTTACTTGGCAGAGCATAAGTTTTAAGAAGTCCTGCATATCAGTTTTTTTCTTTCATAGATCTTGCTTTTGGTGTTATATCTAAAAACTCATTACCAAACCCAACGTCACCTAGATTTTCTCATAGTTATTTTCTAGATGTTTTATAATTTTATGTTTTATATTTAGGTCTATAATCTGTTTTAATTCATTTTTGTAAAGATATAAAGTTAGTATCTAGATTCACATTTTTTACATGTGGATGTCCAGTTGTTCTAGTACCATTTGTTGAAAAGATTATCCTTTCTCCATTGCATTGCCTTCGCTCTTTTGTCAAAAATAAGTTGACTGTATTTGTGAGGATCTATCTCTTGGCTGTCTATTCTGTTCCATTCATTTATATATTCTTTCATTTCCACACTGTCTTATTGACTGTAGTTTTACAGTAAGATGAAGTTGGATGGTATTAGCCCTAACTTTGTTCTTCAATATTATATTGGCAGTTCTGGGTCTTTTGCCCTTCCATTTAACTTTAGAATCAGTTTGCCAATATCCACAAAGTAACTTGCTGGGATTTTTATTTTGATTGCATCAAATCTGTAGATCAAGTTGGGAAGAACTGACATCTTAACAATATTGAATCATTCTATCCATGAACATGGAATAGCTTTCCATCAATTAGATATTCTTTGATCTCTTTCATCAGAGTTTTGTGGTTTTTCTCATTTAGATCTTATGTGAATTTTGTTAGACTTATACCCAAGTATTTCTTGCAAATATAAGTGGGGTTGTGTATTTAATTTCACATTCTATTTGTTCATTACTGGTCTGTAGGAAAGCAATTGACTTGTATATATTAACCTTTTTCATGCAACATAATTGCTTGTTACTTCCAGGAGGTTTTTTTTGGTAAATTCTTTGGGACTTTTGACATAGATAATCATGGCATTTACAAACAAAGACAGTTTTGTTTCTTCTTTCCCAATCTGTATACCTTTAATTTCCTTTTCTAGTCTTAGTGCATTAGCTGGGATTTCCATTAAGGTGTGTGATGAGTAGGAATGGTGAGAAGAGACATCCTTTTCTTGATCTTATAGGGAAAACCCCCCTAATTTCTCACCATTAATTATGATGTTAGCTGTAGGATTTTTGTAGATACTCTTTGTCGAGTTAAGGAATTTCCCCTCTGTTGTTTGTTGAGAGTTTTTACATGAATAAGTGTTGGGTTTTCTCAAATGTTGTTTTCTATTTCTGTTGGTATCATGATTTTTCTTTAGTTTTGTCTCTTTCTTTTTGATTCAAGGAAATTAGCTCTTTACCTCAGATCTTAACTCCCAGTATTTGCCATTTAAAAAAAATTTTATGAAGTCAAATGGTTTATTTTCCTTTCTGTCTTTTGAGTTTTGTGTTGTACTTAAAGGCTTCTTGCTACAGCATTATAAGTAGAAATATTAACCTCTTTCCTAATATTATGATGTTACTTTTCATGTTTATATCTTTGAGCTTATTTTATTTGGGGCAAAATATTAGACAAGGAACAGGATATTTTTCTGATGGCTTACAGTTGTCCCAGATAGATTAAATTTTTGGTAGATGGATATAATAGAGAAGTGGCAATCCAGACTAAAAGAACTACAGAAATCAAAGTAGTTGTTGGAGTTCAAGAACAACAAAAAATCCAGTTTGGTTTTGGGTAAAGGATATAGAAATACAGGAGGGAAATTATTAAGAGGTGGGACTTGAAAGATGGTTGAGACCAGAACATGGAGAACACTGGATAGAAGAAACAAGCAATGAAGGGCTTTGGGTAGAGTGGGTAACATAGCACGGGTAACATAATGAGAACTCTGTTATGAGAACTCATTTGAATGTAGAATGTGAAATGATTTGAAGTAGGTGAATCTTGAAGAGGAACAAGAAGAAATTTTTGTCTTCTGAGTGAGAATATATGAGTGAGAATAACAAAGGCAACTGAATGGATATAGGTGACAAAATACGTTTAAACCAGAACCTGATTAACTTAGGATTTTCCTGGTAAGTATCATACCAGCAAAGGAATGAGGTTTAAAGGAGAGGCCACCAAAATGGAAGAACTCATGAATTTGCTTTTGAACACATTGTGATTAAGTTATTAGTGGTTCAGTGAGGTGAAGAAGTGGCATATGGAAATTTGGGATATATTTTTGGGGTAAGAGGTCAGCCTAGATATCTAATTTTGAGGGTTAGTAGCATAGAGAGTTGAAGCTTTGAGTAGGTGAGACTCCCAAAAGAAAATAGGAGAGAAGACAAAAATCTTCTCTTGTGAATACTTGGCTTTGAGAGTTTAGAGAAAGAAGAATTGGTGAAGGAGAAAAACCACCTGTGAAACAGAAAAGCCAAAGAACATGAGTATTAAGATGCAAGATACACCCCTCTCCACCTTTTTTTTTTTTAATAGGAAATGGACCCTCAGGAATCTGCCTTTCTTATATGCTGTCAGGCTACAGACCATATTTATCATCAGAAGCAATACATCCAAACACAATCTTACATAGCAAATTAGAAGAAGCGAGACATCTTTCCATTGTTGATCAGGTATTATTTTTCACATGTTGATGCTTTTAAATTTATTTATACTGAGACAAGGTTAGTTTTCTACTATATAAGCATTGTATTTCTTAGCTGAAAACCTTTTCTTCTAAGTAACACCTAACATTTTAATTTTAGAATTGTAAATATATTCTGCTGAGTTGCTTCCATTTATTTTCCTGAATTAATTAGAGCAGAATTTCACAAATTATTTCCTGATGGAGTTTAATAGGTGCTCTATGCTCTGGTAAGTTTGGGAAATGCTGCTTTTTATTATTAGAGTGTCATGGTAGACATAGTAAGGCATACTAGCATATTAAAGGCATCTTCAAGTTTTATAGTAAAATGATCTGATTAGCTTTTTGAAACCCAACCTTTTCCCGTACTTATTTGACCAGAGAATCTATTAAGATCTCAAGGAATGTCAGTGTTTTGTAGCACACTCTATAGGAAATGCTGGATTACAATAATGGTCTTCACTATTATTATGTTAGCCGGAGTTTTTTTGTTTGTTTTTCCAAATTCTATCTGCCTTTTTTCTTTCTTTAAAAAAAAAAAATTCAGGACTTAGAGTACTTGTCTGAGGGCCTTGAGGGTCGATCATCCAATCCTGTTGCAGTACTTTTCGACGCACTTCTTCATCCAGATGCTGACTTTGGGTATGATTATCCATCCATTTTGCATTGGAAATTGGAACAGCATCATTATATCCCTCACTTAGTTCTTGGTAAAGGTCCACCTGGTGGAGCTTGGCATGTGAGTATATTTTCCTTAGCATTTTAGTGAATGTGAATTATTATACGTCATCTTGATAAGACCATTTTGATTCTTAAACATTATGATATAATATTATATATGATGATTACCACATCTTTATCTGAGAATTTTAATGTGTTTGGATAAATATGAATTAATTACTAGTAGAAATTAAGCCAAATTTGATTAGTGATAATGTCTTAGAATAAGTGTTTCTCTAAGAATTATACAGAAAATATTTCAAGATGTTTTGCATAGTACAACATTTTTAATTCATTTATTCATTGTAGAGTTTACAAAATTTCACACAGTATTTCATTCTAATATGTATTATTTCCCTACATTTTCAAGATCTTAAATGAAAAATGTAAAAGAAAAAAGTTTGTATTAGTCTGCTTGGGCTGCTAAAATAAAATACCATAGACTGAGTGTCTTAAACAACAGATTCACACTTTGAAGGCTGGAAAGTCCAAGATCAAGGTGCCAGATGATTCAGTTTATGGTGAGGGCTCTTTTTCTGGCTTGCAGACAGCTGCTTTCTTGCATATCCTTATGTAGCAAAGAGAGTGTGAACTCTCTTCTTGTAAAGCCACTAATCCTGTTATGAGGGCATCAGCCTCATGACCTCATCTAGCCCTAATTACCTTCCAAAGGCCCCATCTCCAAGTGCCATAACGTTGGGGGGTTAGGGTTTCAGCATGTGGATTTGGGGGGTGATACAATTCAGTCCATAGCAGAGGTTAAACCAGAGGACTATCAACATAAAGATTCAGCATATTTCATTAGCGGGCAGCAACTAATAATTATTCTTCACTCCTGTGTCCTTAGAAGTTAGTACAGTGTCTAGTGTGTGGTGAGTGCTCACTTGTACAAATAAATGTTAAATAATTTTTGCTGTGTTATGAAATAAAGACTTCATGGGAATTTTAACTTTAAATATCAAATCTTTAGTATAAACTTCAGTTGGATATTCCTATATTAGTGCAATGTTATATGGCTAAAAGTTGTTTACATTTATCAAACGATTGTTTCAGAGTATTTGGGGACTTTATAGATTATATCACTGACTTTTTCATCTTAATTACCTTTATAGTAATGGATAGCAACTATCAAAATATCTGTGCCTTTTAGCTTACATGTTTATATTTGCTTTGTTAATAAGTAGCATTCTTAATAAAACTGCATTTATTGGAAAAGCCATAATATATTTTTTAAGTTTTTAGAGAACCTTCTATAAATTCCTGAGGTTTTATTGTACATATATATTTTCTGCTTGGAAAAATGTGCAGGCAATATTTGATCTCTGTTACTTCATTTCTCCCACTTACATTCAGGAAAGTTAAAGTATGGATAAGCCTTGATTACTAAAAACATATTTGAATCAGTGCTAAAGCGATATATACCTGAAACTTGGTTCTAATCCTAGTATCAGGCCCAGCCTGCTTCAAAGCAGTGGCAACTTGCTACATTCTCTTCCTGTGGTGATCTTGTACTGTCACAAATAATATGACTTTATAAGCCGTAGCACATAGTAAGTGCTCTGTAAATGTTAGCTAATAATAATAACAAGTCCCATTCCCAATACTGGGCTGTGTAGAAACAGGACAAGAAGTGTTCAGATAAAAGGCGGCATAGCCTAAAAGAGTTGGTTGAAAGAGATCATTGGGAAAGGTGCTTTTGGCCCTTGGGCTTTTCTTGCTTTGTACTGAGCAAAGTAGAAGTAGGGCAAGCTTGAAGGGGCTCACTTCCTTAAAGGCAGCATTAGCCTCAGCAGTGAGTCTGTTCTTAATCAGGCAACCACTAACTTATTTCCCTAGTTTTAGAAAGCGATGCCTGCTATATTGAAACCAGCTTAGACTTCACAATCATAATTGATTGGGGTGGGGGGGAAGCCATTTTGCTGCCCATTTAAAAAAATTTGTTGGGCTTCCCTGGTGACGCAGTGGTTGAGAGTCCGCCTGCCGATGCAGGGGACGCAGGTTTGTGCCCCAGTCCGGGAGGATCCCACATGCCACAGAGCGGCTGAGCCCGTGAGCCATGGCCGCTGATCCTGTGTGTCCAGAGTCTGTGCTCCGCAACGGGAGAGGCCACAGCAGTGAGAGGACCGCGTACCGCAAAAAAAAGAAAAGATTTGTTAATAATATTAAAATGGAAAGACATTTAAAGCGTTAGAAATGAATGAACTTTTCCCCTTTTGTTTAAAATGAAAATACTGATTTGCTCCTCTAACACGATATTCTGCATCTAATTATGTTGATTATAGGCATTGGGTAATATTGTAAATCTGATTTATAAATATATAGTTACATGAAAGAAGGAATATAGATACTACCAAGTGTTGAAAATATTTTAAAGTTAATTGGAATAAATTTCCAGAGGTGATTTACACAACCATTTAGGATTTATTAGAGCTCTGCTTATCCAGACTTAATTATAGTAAATGAGATGGCTTTGGTTAAAAAAAAAGAAAAAAAAAACCTTGTTACTGATAAAATGTGTTTTTTGATTGTACATTTTTTATTCAAATAGAATATGGAAGGCTCGATGTTGACAATCAGCTTTGGAAATTGGATGGAGCTACCTGGACTTAAATTTAAAGATTGGGTATCTAGCAAACGAAGGTAAAGATAAAACTATTAAAATTTTGGTGTACAATGGGAGTCTGTCAGCAAATCTCAAACTAGCTGTGATCCTGTCTTAGATGAATAATATTGATGCATGTGTCTTTCAAATAAAACCTCTTTGCAGCAGTGGTTATGAGCTAGTTTCTATTTAGAGATTTTATAAAACTAAGCACACAGAAGTAAGGGCTTGTCTACAGATTGTTAATCATAGTTTTATCCCACTCTCCTGTTAAACCACTCTGTTTTGTTACTTTCTTGTCCACCTACATATCCTTTCCTTATTTACTTATTTTTATGAGTGGATATATATAACTTATTTTTATGAATGGATATATAACTTCATGTATGCATATCTCATGTATACATACCTAAAGTATTTGACTTTTCAGAGTAGAAGAGTATATATAATGAATAATTTTAAAACGCTTAAGATTTATATGATCTGAAGAGAAACCAGAATATATATAATGAATAATTTAGAATGATGGAATAAAATAGAATCCATGATGTGATTGCCTACTTGGCTGTAGAGGTGAATATTTAATAAGAATACTAAAATATGAGAATAGAAAATATGAAAATCCCCTAACACAACATTGTAAAACAACTATACCTCAATGAAAATTAATTTTAAAACAAAGAAAATATGAAAATCTCAACTTGAAAGAATAAAAGTTTATTTTGTATTTATTTGGGAGAAAGAACCCAAAATTTAAAAAGAAATATGAAAAGCCCTATCATTTTCAAGCCATTTTCATTCCTATAGATAGGAACTACTAATACACAGAATCTACTCTACTTTGCTGCCAGAAACAATAAATTAAAGCAGGAAGTTACTCAACCTTTGTTAGAACAGGGCTGTAATGTTTGAATGCTTGACTTTCTGCTAGATAGAAACCATGTTAATCTACAGTAATTATCCTTAATTTAAGAAGATTTAAGGAAAGTAAATTTAGACCAGAGTAAATTTAAACCTTTCAAATATGACTTTTGGGTTTTTAAAAAGGAATTTTATATGGGTTTGAAATGTTAAGTTGCAAAATCAGGCAAATTGTACAAGTTCTTGATTTTCATAAGTAAGAAAGTGAAATTGCTCAACATATTTTTCCCTTTATGATGTGGGTAAGAAAGGGAAAGAAAGCTTTATGATTTACATACCAGAGTGTTCATCCTTCTAAATTGAGCATATTGTGTGTTTAAGTAATATGTGAAAATGAATCTTGTGATAAATATTAGCTTTAGTTCCTGCCCTTGCATAGTGTTAAGACTCTTAGACCTCTAGAGATTGGCAGGGTTTAAATCCTGACTCTGTACCTTCTAATGTTATGACCTTGGTCAAATAACTTAAACTAGCTATCAACTTCCTAGTTTGCAAAATGAAGATAATAATAATAGTAACTATTACATAGGGTTTCTCTACAAATTGAGAGTTAATACATTCTAAATCTTAATTATTAGTCATTAAACTTTGAACTTCTTCCAGTTACAAGTTACATTGAATTATGTGAAATGATTTGGTGTTTTTTCTGGGTTTTCTTGGCCCCACTGCATGGCTTATGGGATCTTAGTTCCCCAACCAGGGATCAAACCCCGGCCCTCGGCAGTGAAAGCACGGAGTCCTTACCACTGGACCACCAGGGAATTCCCTGATTTGGTGTTTTTATTTCTACTTACTTCTAATTGGGGCATTGTTTAAGGATACTAATGCCCATTGCTTTAAATTTCAAGTGAAAAATAAAAGATGTATTAACGTGCTTTTTTCATAAAGAGCAGCTTATATTTATAGATCTCTTTATGAGTAGGAAAACACAGAGAGAGAACTGTTATCTACTTAAATATGATTTTGTTCAGCAAAAGACTGATCTGAATTATTTTTGGTCATTAGGAAAACAGAAAGCAACTTATTAAAAATCGTGTCTAGATAGTATGTTTGAGAAGTATATGTATTGCAGTCAGACCTGTAATATCTCGATGGTTGTAAACAATTCAGTCAATAGTTAAATAGAATACAGACTGAGTAGTATAGCTATAGACTGAATTATTTAGATTACAATTGTGACATAGACTAAAATAGTCTAATTTTCAGATATCCACATTTTAATCCATTTATTTAATAAAAGTTTATTGATAAAGGCAGCTAATCTGAACAGATACTTATACAAGGCATTGGGGAAACAAAGATGCATTAAATACAATCTCTACCCTCATGGGACTTCCTCCATTGATAAACTAATTTATTAACATTTTTAAAGAAAAGGAAAGGCTTTCTTTCTTTGTAAAGTGTTATGGTAAGTGTTAGCTTTAGCTTGGACAGTCCAGAGGAATTAAAAAGATGTAATAGTTTACTAGATGGAGAAGTGCTAATCATGGAAACTAAAAGTATTATCCTCATAGAATATATTTCCTTTTCTTTTTATAGGAACCTAAAAGGGGATCGAGTTATGCCAGAGGAAATAGCTCGCTACTATAAACATTATGTAAAAGTCATGGGTCTTCAGAAGAATTTCAGAGAGAATACTTACATTACCTCTGTATCAAGACTCTACAGAGATCAAGTTGATAATGATGGTCAAGACAGAGATATTTCAACACAGCATTTACAGATAGAGAAGTCAAAATTTACCAAGAGAAACTGGGAAATCAGGGGTTATCAGCGAATAAGAGATGGTTCCCATATTCCCTTCTGTCTCTTTGCTGAAAATGTAGCTCTGGCAACCGGAACATTGGATTCTCCTGGCCGTTTGGAAATTGATGGGGAAGATTTTCCTTTTGTGTTTCATTCAATGCCTGAATTTGGAGCCGCTATAAGCAAAGGACAGTTGTGTGGCAAAGTGGATCCAGTGTTAATTGTAGGTTCTGGGCTTACCGCAGCTGATGCAGTACTGTGTGCTTACAACAATAATGTCCCTGTGATTCATGTATTTCGCAGACGAGTAACTGATCCAAGCTTAATTTTCAAACAGCTTCCCAAAAAGCTTTATCCAGAATACCATAAAGTCTATCATATGATGTGTACTCAGTCATATTCTTTAGACTCAAATCTTTTATCTGATTATACCAGTTTTCCTGAGCACCATGTGCTTTCCTTTAAGTCGGACATGAAATGCATTCTTCAAAATATCTCTGGATTAAAAAAAATATTTAAGCTCTCTGCAGCAGTAGTATTGATAGGTTCTCATCCCAATCTGTCCTTTCTGAAGGAGCAAGGGTGTTACCTGGGCCACAACTCAAGCCAGCCAATCACATGTAAGGGTAATCCTGTGGAAATAGATGCATATACATATGAGTGTGTTAAAGAAGCCAACCTTTTTGCATTGGGTCCTTTGGTTGGAGACAATTTTGTTCGATTTTTAAAGGGAGGGGCACTGGGTGTTACACGCTGTTTAGCTACAAGACAGAAGAAAAAAAAGCAGCATTTATTTGTTGAAAGAGGAGGAGGAGATGGGATAGCTTAGAGCAGGTTTACAAGTAATTTATATGAACACTTTACCATTAAAGATTTTTAATAGTGGTTTTACAGTGTACTGGCTTGAATTTTCTGAACTTGAATTAACTGAGAGAGTCTCAAGCTATAGTAACTATTTTTTAAAGTTACCAGAATTTGGTGTCCTAATTACATTATAATGTATCAAAGGTGTCAATTGTCAGACAAATAGAAACACTGCCAATTTGGTATACTTTAAGTTCTCACTTAACTAAAACATTCTTTTCTTCCAAGACATTTTTTGTGATCATTGTTGCTTATTTATGTTTGATTACAAAATATGACAGCATTGAATCTATAAAACCACAGTCATTAGGCCAGAGGTTTCCCTCACTTTATATATTGGGTCACCTTGCTGCTCAAAGGGTGGTTCAAAGATAGCATCAGCTTCATTTCTGGCTTGTTAGAAAGGTAGACTCTCAGGACCCACAACAGACTTACTGAATCAGAAATTACATCTTAATGAGATCCTCAAGGAATATGTATGCTTATTAAAGCTTGAGACACACCGGTCTAAAAGAAAATGGGATGTAAAAAGGTACAGATAGATGCTGAGGGTGGGTGGAAGTAGAGGGCATATACTACTCAGGTTTTATTTATTTTGAAATTATCAATTGTATAAATCTAATTTATTAACAAATATGGGCTTTTAAAATTTTTATTGTTGAAACCTTGACAGGTAATTCATAGTTTCAGCTTCTAATTTAAACAGTCCAATAATGTTGGCATATACTGAGACATCCAGGAACCTGCTGAGATATTTTTTAGAGATATATTCTCTAGTTAACTAGCATAATACTATTTGCAGTTCAATAAATTTTGAATGGAACAATTTATTCCTTTGTGAACACTGAGTTAAGTTCTGTCACTGAAACTTAAGATATTTGGGCATAAGTACTTATAATATTGCAATACTTTTTGAGTATTACCAGAATTATTAAACATTAAAATTGAAAAAGTTAAAACCTGTCTTTTCTATTCTCAAGGTGATTACTTTGAAATTTGTTCACTGGAGATGACATAGCATTTAATCCTTTGGTTATTTATTGAATTATGTTCTATCTTGATTTATATTTAGGTGTGCTTAATGTCTTGTGTTTTCATGCAGATCCCCAGAAATTTAGTATTAGACAAGAAAAGTGTTACTTGTGAAGTTCTCCATGGCAAATTGAATTTCTGAAGTCTTTTTCTCTCTTTTTTTTTTGGTAAAATTTATTTCACCTGGAATGTGTTTATTCAAAGTCTATTTCTATTTTATTTATTTATTTATTTATTTATTTATTTATGGCTGCATTGGGTCTTCGTTGCTGTGCACGGGCTTTCTCTAATTGCAGTGAGTGGGGGCTACTCTTCATTGCAGTGCGTGGGCTTCTCATTGCTGTGGCTTCTTGTTGCGGAGCGCAGGCTCTGGGTGCGCGGGCTTTAGTAGTTGCGGCTCGCGGGCTCTAGAGCGCAGGCTCAGTAGTTGTGGCACACAGGATTAGTTGCTCTGTGGCATGTGGGATCTTCCTGGACCAGGAATCAAACCCATGTCCCCAGTATTGGCAGGTGGATTCTTAACAACTGTGCCACCAGGGAAGTCCCTCTTTTTTTTTTTTAGTATTAAAAAATGGACTAAAAGTATTTTTCTGTTCATGTTATTGCAATGTTATGTGCTTACAGAATAACAATTCACCTTAAAATAGAATTGTTTGGAATAGACATCTACAACTAGCTGTTTCAGATGAATTCTTACACTCTTGATAACTGTCATGTATGATTAACTTGGTTTTAGAAATGACTTACCCAGTTTTTATAATGGTAACTTTTTCAGATTAGTTTCACATCTATTGATATGGTATAACATCCTTTCATGCACTTGATTGAGCACTTTCTTGTTTGTTCTTTTGAGTTCTGAATGAGTTGGATTGGATGTTTTTCTTAATGTCGATTCTAAATTGAAAATGACATTGTTACAAAGATGGTTTCTAGGGAAGGATAAAAACTGTTGACATCCCCTTGTGTCTCAAAAGTTTTCTTTTACCCGACCAATAGCATTTTTGCAATGAGAGTATTCACATACACGCACAAAAAGACTTCAAGGAAAATAAAACTTCAGAAGGGCCCTAAAGGCCCTAAAGGCCCCGGGCCCTAAAGGCCCTGGTGAATAATTTCATTTTTAGCAACCTCACATTTCTCAATTCTCTCTCAGACCTAGCTGTCCTATGTTGCATGTAACATTAAAGCTTATTCTCTGATGTAATATACTCTTGTACTCTTAAGTTGATCAATTTCTGTCCCATAATTCCAAATCTTTCATTATTCATCAGTATCAACTACCTATTCAGGGAGGGAGGAAAGCACTAAATATTTTTACTAGTCATACCATGATGTGGGCATCTCTTTCATCCCTCAAAAGTCTAGCTCTTGAAAGAATGATTAAAAAGCAGAACCTCTTTGGGGTTTTGAAAATAATACAATAAAAATAAGATTTAGTCACGGCTCTGTGTTTTAAGCAGTCTGAGTATGTGAACTTTGTTCAACTTTATCTTTTTTTAAAGTGAAAGAAAGAAAAAAAAAGCCAGGCATTCAGTTGAGACCCCAAACAGGCCAACCCTTGGGAATACAGTTACTATAAATCCACATTACTCTAAAACCAGTCCTCAACAGGATCACACGTATTTGCCAGTAAATTAACTGCCTGCCACCACAGAACTGGACACTCTCTAAAGGAAGACAGCAAAATCCAGATCCTTAGCAACATCACAGCATCCACATTATACAATATGCAATAAAAAATTATTAGGTGTGAAGACAAGAAAGTGTGACATAACCAGAGAAAAAAGCCATCAAAATAGATCCAGAGAGCTTCCCTGGTAGCGCAGTGGTTGAGAGTCCACCTGCCGATGCATGAGACACAGGTTCGTGCCCCGGTCCGGGAGGATCCCACATGTCGTGGAGCGGCTGGGCCCGTGAGCCATGGCCGGTGGGCCTGTGCGTCTGGAGCCGGTGCTCCGCAGCAGGAGAGGCCGCGACAGTGAGAGGCCCGCGTACCGCAAAAAAAAAAAAAAAAAAAAAAAGATCCAGAGTTGACACAGATGTTACAAATAGCAGACAGCACTTTAAAAGCTACTATATAAATGTTTAAAATATTAAAGAAAAAGGTTTACATTGAGTGAATAGGTGGTGAGTTTCAGAACAACAAAAACAAAAACAGACAAACCCATATATTCTACAGCTGAAAAATACATTCTTAAATGAAAAATTCACTACATGGGCATAAAAATATACAAGACACTGTAGAAAAAAAGATCAATGAACTTGATAGGTTAATTGGAACTACTCAAACTAAAGCATAGCAAAACGATTTAAAAAAAGAAAAAAAACCTGACATATGAGATAAATAACAAATGGTCTAACCTGTATAGTTGGATCCAGGAGAGGAAGAGTGACGGGAGCAGAAAAATATATATGGAAAAATAAAGATTAAAAAATTTACAAATTTGATTTAAAAAATAAAAACAGATCCAAGAAACTCAAGATGTAAACAGGATAAATAAAAGGAAACTGATCAATTGCTGAAAAAGATGAGAAATTTTAAAAAGCAGTCAGAGTTTGACACATAGCAGTGAACAATAAGAAGAATGAACAACTTACCAGAAAAATGTAATCAAGAAGACAGTGGAACAATGTCTTTAAAGTGCTGAAGTTTAAAAAAGGGTGTCAAACTAAAATTCTATATCCAGTGAAAATATCCTATAATGAAAACTGAAAAAATTTGATACCAGGAGATATGCACTACAAGAAATCTTAAAGGAGGTTCTTCACATTGAAGGTAGTGATATCTGGTGAAACATATATCTACATGAAGGAAAGAAATTCCAGAAATGAAAATTTTAAATTATTTTTCTAATTCCTTAAATTATTTAAAATCTAATTGACTATTAAAATGAAAATGACAGTGTTTAACCAGAAGAAAATTTAAAGCAGAAATTAAGAACTAAGGACATGTAGAAGTAAAATACGTGATAATTATAAGTAATGGGATGAATGGAAGTACACATTTATAAGATGTATATATTACACTGGAAGTGGTATGTTATTTAAGGTAAACTGCAATAAATGTATTCCTTACAGCAACTAGAGAATTTTATAAGGTGTGGCTGTAAAGCCAATAGAGGCAGTAAAGTAGAATACCAAAAAACATTTTAAAATTTGAATTTTTTCCTAGGTGCACAACATAGTGATTTGATATTTCTGTATATTACAAAATGATAAGCACAATAAGTCTAGTTACCATCTGTCATCATACAAAGATATTACAATATTATTGATTATATTCCCAGTGCTGTCCATTTCATCCCCATGACTCTATTTTGCAACTGGAAGTTGGTACTTCTTAATCTCCCTCACTTATTTCACTCATCCCCCAGCCCCCTGCACTGTAAGAATGACCTGTTTGTTCTCTGCATCTAGGAATCTGTTTTATAATGTATGTTCATTTGTTTTTTATGTTCCACATATAAGTGAAACCATACGGTATTTTTTTCTCTCTCTGACTTATTTCATGTAGCAAAATACCCTCCAGGTCCATCCATGTTGTCACAAGTGGCAAGATTTCATTCTTTTTTATGACTGAATTATATATATATGTACATACACACACACACACACACACACCACACCACAGACACAGGTTGCTTCCATATCTTGGCTATTGTAAATAATGCTGCAAGGAACACAAGGGTGCATATATCTAACTGAATTAGTGTTCTTGTTGGAAAAATACCCAGACGTGGAATTACTGGATTGTATGGTAGTTCCATTTTTAATTTTTTGAGGAAACTCCATGCTGTTTTCCATGGTGGTTGTACCAATTTACATTCCCACCAAGAGTGCAAGAGGGTTCCCTTCCTCCACATGCTCACCAACACTAGTTACTTGCCTTGAAGACAGCCTTCTGACACAGATGTGAGGTGATATTGTGGTTTTGATTGCATTTCTCTGATGATTAGTGATGTTGAGCATCTTTCCATATGTCTGTTGGGCATCTGTATGTCTTTTTTGGAAAAATGTCTTTTTGAGGTCCTCTACCCCTATTTCAATTGGTTTTTTTTTTTGAAGTTGGGTTTTAAGAGTTCTTTGTATATTTTGGATATTAATCCCTTATCAGATATATCTTCTCCCAATTCAGTAGAACTTTTTCATTTTGTTTAGTTTCCTTTGCTGTGCCAAAGCTTTTCAGTTTGACGTAGTCCCAATTGTTTGTTTACTTTTGTTTCTCTTGCCTGAGGATACATATCTCCACCAAAAGATACTGGAAAGACTAATGTTAAAGAGCATACTACGTGTGTTTTCTTCTGGGGTTTTTATGGTTTCAAGTGTTATTAAGTTTTGAATCCATTTTGAGTTGATTTTGGTATATGGTGGGAGAAAGTAGCCCAGTTTGATTCTTTTGCATATAGCTGTCCAGTTTTCCCAACACCATTTATTGAAGAGGCTATCTTTTCCCTATTGTATATTCTTCCCTCCTTTGTTATAAATTAATTGACAATAGAAATATGAGCTCATTTCCGGGCTATTTTGTTCCAGTACCATAAAACTTTTCATCACTGTAGCTTCGTAGTATAGTTTGAAATCAGGGAGCATAAGACTTCCTCCAGCCTTGTTCTTTCTCAAGATTATTTTGGCTATGTGAGGTCTTTTGTGTTTCCATACAGATTTTTAAATTATTGGTCTAATTCTGTGATAAATGCCATTGGTATTTGATAGGGATTGCATTGAATCTGTAGATTGCTCTGGGTGGTATGGTTATTTTGACAATACTAACTTTTCCAATCTACGAGCATGGTATATAATTCCATTTGCTTGTATCATCTTCAATATCTTTCATCAATAATTAATTAAAAAAAGAAATCTAGGGGCTTCCCTGGTGGCGCAGTGGTTGAGAGTCCGCCTGCCGATGCAGGGGACACGGGTTCGTGCCTCGGTCCGGGAAGATCCCACATGCCGCATAACGGCTGGGCCCGTGAGCCATGGCCGCTGGGCCTGCGCGTCTGAAGCCTGTGCTCCGCAACGGGAGAGGCCCGTGTACCGCAAAAAAAAAAAAAAAAAAAAAAAAAAAAAAAAAAAAGAAATCTATGCAACAGATTTCTATATATTAATTTTGTATCCTGAAATATTATTTAATTCATTTAGTAGTTCTAATAGGTTTTTTTTGGTGGCATCTTTAGGATTTTCTAAATATACTATCATGTATAAACCATGTATAAACATGGCAGGCCAAAACGGAATGTAATGATATAGTCAAATTGCTAAGAAAAAAACAAACCAAAAAAACCCCAAAAAACAAAACTTTCCAACCAAGAATACTCCACCTAGCAACGTTCTGAATTGTTCTGTCCTTCTGAATCAAAGGAGAGATTTTCCAGACAGCAATAGCTAAAGGAGTTCATCACCACTCAACTAGCCTTACAAGAAATGTTAAAGGGACTTCTTCAAGCTGAAAAGAAAGATGCTAATTAGTAACAGAAAAACATATGAAAATATAATCTCTGATAAATATAAATTTAGAATAATGTAATGGTGATGAGTAAATCACTTAAAAATCTAGTATAAAGGTTAAAAGTAGAAAAAAATAATTATAGCTACAATAATTTATTAATGGTTACATAAGGTAAAAAGATGTAAATTGTGACATCAAAAACATAAAACATGGGGGTGGGAAGAGTAAAACTGCAGAGCTTAGTATGCATTCAAAGTTGTTATCAGTTTAAAATAGACTGTTATAACTATAAGATGTTTTATGTAAGCCTCATGGAAACCACAAAGCAAAAACCTATAGTACATACACAAAAGATAAAGGAATCTAAACATACCACTACAGAATATCATCAAATCACAAAGGAAGAGAACAGAGCTTCCCTGGTGGCGCAGTGGTTGAGAGTCCGCCTGCCGATGCAGGGGACACGGGTTCGTGCCCCGGTCCGGGAAGATCCCACATGCCGCAGAGTGGCTGGGCCCGTGAGCCATGGCCGCTGAGCCTGCGCGTCTGGAGCCTGCGCTCCGCAACGGGAGAGGCCACAACAGTAAGAGGCCCACATACCGCAAAAAAAAACAAAAAACAAAAAACAAAAACAAAAAAACAAAGGAAGAGAACAAGATAAGGAGGAACAAATGAACTGGAAAACAATTTACAGAAATTAATTAGTCAGAAAACAACAAAATGGCAATAGTAAGTTCACACTATCAATAGCTACTTTAAATGTAAATGGACTAAATTCTCCAATCAAAAGACGTAAAATGGCCGAATGGATAAACAAACAAACAAACCAAATTATATGCTGCCTACAAGAGACTCACATTAGCTTTAAGGATACACACAGACTGAAAGTGAAGAGATGGAAAAAGATATTCCATGTAAATAAAAATGAAAAGAAAGCAGAAGTAGCTATGCTTTTGTCAGACAAAATAGACTTCTATCCCGAGTATAATACAAGACAAAGAAGGTCATTATATAATATTAAGGGTCAATCCAACAAGAGGATATAGCAAACATAAATATTTATGCACCCAACATAGTAGCACCTAAATATGTAAGCAAATATTAACAGATTTGAAGAAAGAGACAGCAATACAATAACAGTAGGGGATTTCAATACCCTGCTGTGATAAACAATTACAATTAATACTAAGGAGATTGAATCAATAATCAAAAATCTCCCAACAAAGAAAAGTCCAGGACTAAATGTCTTAACTGGTGAATTCTACAAAACATTTAAGGAGTAGTTAATACCCATCCTTCTCAAGTGAGTCCAAAAATCTGAAGAGAAGGGAACGCTTCCAACCTCGTTTTATGAAGCCAGCATTAATTAAGCCAGCTCAGGGACTGAAATAGTTGATATTGTTAAAATATCCATCCTACACAAAGCAGTGTACAGATTCAGTGAAATCCTTATCAAAATTCCAGTGGCATTTTTCACAAAAATAGAATAATTGTAAAATTTGTATGGAACCACAAAAAACTTAAAAATTCAAAGGAGTCTTTAGAAAGAAGAGGAGCAAAGCTAGAGGCATAACACTTTCTGATTTCAAAGTATATTACAAAGCTATATCAATCAAAACAGTACAGTATTGGCATAAAAGTACACATAGATCAATCAAACATAAGAGAGCCCAGATTTAAAGCCATGCATTTACAGTCAATTAATTTTTGACAAAGGATCCATGAATATAAAATGGGGAAAGGAGGGGCTTCCCTGGTGGCGCAGTGGTTTAGAGTCCACCTGCCAATGCAGGGGACACGGGTTCGTGCCCCAGTCCGGAAGGATCCCACATGCCGTGGAGCGGCTGGGCCCGTGAGCCATGGCCACTGAGCCTGTGCGTCTGGAGCCTGTGCTCCGCAACGGGAGACGCCGCAATAGTGAGAGGCCTGCATACTGCAAAAAAAAAAAAAGGGGGGGGGGGAAGGATAGTTTCTTTAATAAATGGTGCTAGGAAAACTGGACAGCCAAATGTAAAAAACTGAAACTGGACCATTATCTTACACCATATACAAAAATCAAGGCAAAATATATTAAAAACTGGACTGTGAGACCTGAAAGCATAAAATTCCTAGAAGAAACCATAGGAGGTAAACTCCTTGACATAGGTTTTGGCAATGATTTGTTTTTTTGGATTTGACAACAAAGGCAAAGCCAATAAAAGAAAAGTAAACAAGTGGGACTACATCAAACTAAAAAGCTTCTGCATGTCAAAGAAAACCAACAAAATGAAATGGCAACCTATGGAATGGGAGAAAATATATGCAATATATGCAAAACATATATCTGATACGGGATTAATATCTAAAATATATAAAGAACTCAATAGCAAAAATCAAACAATCCAATTAACAAACGGACAGAGAAACTGAATAGACATTTCTCCAATGACATACAGATAGCCAACAAGTACATGAAAAAGTGGTCAACATCACTAACCATCAGGGAAATCAAAAGTATCTCACACATATTAAAATGGCTGTCATCAAAAAGACAAGAGATAACAAGTGTTGGCTAGGATGTGGGGAAAAGGGAACACTTGTGCACTGTTGATGGGGATGTAAATTGGTGTAGCTACTATAGAAAACAGTATGAAAGTTCCTCAAAAAGTTTTTTAAAAATACATCATATGACCCAGCAATTCCACTTCTGGCTATATGTCTGAAGGAAAGAAAATCACTGTCTCAGAGAAATATATGCACCTCTGTTTCACTGAAGTATTATTTACAATAGCCAAGACATGGAAATAACTTAGGTGTCCATCAATGGACAAATAAAGAAAATGTGGTATATATACAAAATGGGATATTACCCAGCCATAAAAAAGAAGGAAATCCTGTTATCTGTTACAACATGGATGAATTTTGAGGCCATTATACTAAAATGGCAGAGAAAGGCAAATACTGCATGATCTCACTCATGTGGAATCTAAAAAAACCCAACTTACGGAAACAGAGAACACATTGGTGGTTCCCTGAGGCAGGGGGGTAGGGAAAATGGATCAGGGTGGTCAAAAGGTACAACAAACTTCCAGCTATAAGATAAACAGTTTCTGGGTATTGAATGCACAGCATCTTGACTACCTTTAACAATACTGTATTGTATATTTAAAAGTTGGTAACCTTTAAGATGTGATCTAAGAAGTTCTCATCACGAGAGAACAACAATTTGTAACTATGTGAGGTGATTGAGGTTAACTAAACTTGTGGTAATCATTTCACAACATGTACATATATCAAATCATTATGTTGTATACCTTAAACTAATTTATATCTCAATAAAACTTAAAGATATATGAAGTAAAAATGGACAGAACTAAAGGGAGAAATAGACAAATCCACAACTACAGTTGGAGATTTTAATATGCATCTTTCAGTAACTGGTCAAAGAGAAAAAAAATTAGTATATTAAAGATTTCAATAGTATTATTAACCACTGACCTAACTAACATTTATAGAACACCTATACCCACAAACTGCATAATACACTTTAAGTGTACATAGAACACAAACAGACCAACCATATGCTGTGATAAAACAAGTTGCAAAAAATTTCAAAAGACTGAAATTCTTACTAAATACATCTCTCACCATAGTGCAATTAATTTAGAAAGCAGTAACAAAGAACTGGTAACTAACTAGCTATTATATCTCTGGATAGACAGAGAACTTTTATTTGGAAATTAAATAGCTAATGCACATGTCAATGAAGAAAGCACAAGGAGATTAAAACATATTTTGTATTGAATAATAACACAAATATCCAAAGTTGTCACATGCAGCTAATGCAGTGCACAGAGGGAAACATATAGTTTTGAATTCTAATATTAGAAAGAAGACAGGTTTAAAATCAATGATCTAAGTTTCCATCTACAGGGGCTAGAAAAATACGAGCAAAGTTAAACACAAAGTAAGTGGAAGGTAGGAAATAAAGAGTGAAAATTAATGAAACAAGACAAAAAATAGAGAAAATCAACGAAACTAAACATTCTTTAAAATTTTTAGAACAGAATTGATAAACTTCTAACTAGATTGATCAAGCAAAAAAAAAAGAACACAAATCTCTGAAAAGAACAAAAGAGACATCACTATATATTATACAGACATTAAAAGCTTAATACAGGAATATTATGAACTCTACGCCAGTAAATTTGTTAAACTTGAGGGAGGAGAAAACTTTACCTAAGTCTCAATGTGCTTTGATCTCTTAGGAAGGAATATGGATCATGATCATTCAAATAAGCAAATATAGACTCCCACTAGTGTGCCCAACCACAAGGCTTCAGTTAACGAATTAGGAAGAAATACGTAAGGAAGATACTTCTGGGTAGAAAGAGCATTATACCTAGAGAAAGGGAAGGGGGTATGCAACTTTAAAAGTGCTGCTGGAGATCCTTTTTGACCCACCTCCCAGAGAAATGGAAATAAAAACAAAAATAAACAAATGGGACCTAATGAAAGTTAAAAGCTTTTGCACAGCAAAGGAAACCATAAAAAAGACAAAAAGACAATGCTCAGAATGGGAGAAAATATTTGCAAATGAAGCAACTGACAAAGGATTAATCTCCAAAATATACAAGCAGCTCATGCAGCTCAATATCAAAAAAACAAACAACCCAATCCAAAAATTGGCAGATGACGTAAATAAGACATTTCTCCAAAGAAGATATACAGTTTGCCAACAAACACATGAAAAGATACTCAACATCACTAATCATTTGAGAAATGCAAATCAAAACTACAATGAGGTATCACCTCACACCGGTCAGAATGGCCATCATCAAAAATCTACAAACAATAAATGCTGGAGAGGGTGTGGAGAAAGGGAACCCTCTTACACTGTTGGTGGGAACGCAAACTGGTACAGCCACTATGGAGAACAGTTAGGAGGCTCCTTAAAAAACTAAAAATAGAACTACCATATGACCCAGCAATTCCACTACTGGGCATATACCCTGAGAAAACCATAATTCAAAAAGTCATGTACTACAATGTTCACTGCAGCACTATTTACAATAGCCAGGATATGTTAGCAACCTAAGTGTCCATCGATAGATGAATGGATAAAGAAGATGTGGCACATATATACAATGGAATATTACTCAGCCATAAAAAGCAACGAAATTGACTTTTTTGCAGTGAGGTGGATGGACCTAGAGTCTGTCATACAGAGTGAAGTCAGAGAAACAGAAAAATACCTTATGCTAAGACATATATATGGAATCCAAAAAAAAAAGAAAATGTTCTCATGAACCTCGGGGCAGGACAGGAATAAAGACACAGACGTAGAGAATGGACTTAAGGACACAGGGAGGGGGAAGGGTAAGCTGGGACAAAGTAAGAGGGTAGCATTGACATATATACACTACCAAATGTAAAATAGCTAGCTAGTGGGAAGCAGCTGCATAGCACAGGGAGATCAGCTTGGTGCTTTGTGATCACCTAGAGGGGTGGGATAAGGAGGGTGAAAGGGAGACACAAGAGGGAGGGGATATGGGGATATACGTATGCATATAGCTGGTTCACTTTGTTATACAGCAGAAACACAACACTGTAAAGCAATTATACTCCAATAAAGATGTTAAAAAAAAAAGTGCTGCTGGGCAATGGACAATTGTGAGATTATGGTCAAAGGCTAGGCTACCTCTTCCCTGCCACCACCTAAAGGCCCAGGTCAAAAATGGGGGCAGAGTTCCCACTCATCTGACTAAGAAAGGGAGGTGGCAAGTTACACCTCCCCTCTTCCTCCTAAAACATGTAAAGGCTTACAGAAGAGTCCCCCAAAATCCAAGGGAAAAGGTACACACCTTACCCAAGCATGGGTGTGACTAAAGTTGTTCAGGGCAGAGCTAAGAGCTTTATAAAAACTGTGCAGCACTGAAGGATCTATGCAAAGCAATGGCAAACATCTTTCATCTATTTAACAATACTTTCTAAGCTAAACAGAACTTAAAGGGAATTTTAAAAACTCAGTCAGTTCTGGAGTGTTTGAGCTTTTAGACTACTCCTAGAAAGTTAGAGAGACCATTATTCATTTATCTTTGAATTCTTTCAATGTTGTGGAGGGTAATGTTTTATATAAAATACACATTTAATAATGTTTCCTAAACAAAGAATTTGAAGGGATAATAAAACGAAGAAACAAGAAAAAGCTAGGACATTTAAAAACTATGTCCTGAAAGGAAATAACATGTTCTGAAGGCTGGTCAAGGGTGCAAAGTATATTAGTCAGATACTTAAATATGGTGACTTCCCTTGACTGAATATGAAGGAACACTAAATCTTCCATGAAGGCTTAGCAACACTATAAACTAATTTATGATATAACTTTTCATGCTAGGCTATCTCTCACAACCTAAAAAGGGGTGGCAGAACCTACGTGAAACTAGGAAGTTTTCAGTCAGTATAAAAAGCATGTTCTACCTCCTAAGACAAAATGCATCAGTCCTTAGAGCAGGTAAAAAGACTTTACCCTAATTATAATGTACAGCCAAAGCTGTCTATATGACAAAATGTGGAAAAAGACATTCTTTTTTTCTTACCATCTCCCTTTAAGGTAGAAAGAAGACGATCTTACCATTTCTACTTTATAGATACAAAAACTAGGATTCTAAAAGGCTCAAAACACCCAGCTCAGTAAGACCACCAAATAGGTCTTATCTCATTCTAGTGAGATCTATCCAGAAGCTTGATGAAGTCTTCCACTATCATTCCCAGTACTAGAATAATATGTGGGTGACATCTTCAACACTGAAATCCATTTCACTTGGGTTACTTCAGCTCAGGGAAGACTATGGCATAATGGAAAAGAAAAAAATAATAAACAGAAAAAAATTATGTTTTGATATGACTATAACCTTCCAATCTAGTCAGTGAAGAAGAATAAGGTACAGAACACTGTATATATTATGCTATCATTTTATAGGAAATTACTGAAAAATGATATGCAGAGAAATTTGAATAGACATTAAAAATCTCTGTAAAGACTCATAAGAAATGAGTGTCATGGATTTTTTCAGAGGAGGGGAAACGAATAGCTAGGACAGTGGTAGAAGGGAGACCTTTTTAATCTTTTACCCTTTTTATACTTTTAGAATTTTGAACTGAGACCACAGTAACTATTCAATAAGTTAAAGTAACGTTTAAAAATGAAAAAAACATTATTATAAAAGATTAGATAACAAAGACTGAAAACAGAATAAACAATACTAATTGTCACACACAAAAGAAATGGAGTTTTGTTCATTTTATTTAACAAATTTAGGCCATAAACTTAAATCTTCTATACACTATATGCATGTATCCCAGAGGAAACTCGATGTAAATACTTGATAGGAAATGTTTTTCCATGGCTTCTTCATAAAACCCTGTTATCTTCTCCTTTTTACATTAGGATTGTATCTGCAAAGAAAGAAACAGTTAAATGATATCTAGATAAATGACAGCATTCCTTTCACTTTTCAAGTTAAAGAGCTTTCAAAACATAGACATACTTCTGCAAACAGAAATGAGAATGCTAATTTTATCCTTGGGATCAGATATTAAGCACTGACATTTTTACTGTCATTTATCCTTTTGATGCTGCTTTGATGAATATTTGGTAAAACATCATCAAAAAATCCTGTAAAAGCACTAAAATAATTAATGAAAACAACAGTTTAAAAATTAATACATGTTTTTATACTTCCTCCAGGATGGCTGCAAACAGACCTCTCCACTCTCAAATTAAATTATATCATTTTCACCAAGAGCATAATGAACCTCAAATATAATTATAAAGTCTTCTCCTATAACAAACAATGTAGTTGGGCAACTATTCCCATCTGACTTGTACTTATGAAAAATCAGCACCATTTGTCAACATTTTCATCAATGATTCACACTGTCAATAATGAAATTAAAGAATCAAATTGGTTACAAAACAGACTCAAAATACAGTATTTCTTGGGAAAATGTTATTCTCCCCTAGCCAGTATCTACCTACAATATTGTTTATGAATATTTGTGAGCTAATTATTATAATGTTTGTTGGGTCTGCAGGAATGCTGAAAATGTTAAATCAGAATTAAATTATAATCATCCATTATAACTCCTCTAACCCGCCCACAAAAACCTGCTTTGAAACTCTAATCCAGCTTCTTATTTTTATGTATGTGCCAAATAAAACTAACAAATGGTCTGGTATTTTACTTGTCTTATTTCAAAACCCCATTCATTCATAATTCTGCTCAGAGCTGAAAATCTCACAAATTTATCAGCCAAATTCACCCAGCTCAGGACCCTTCTTTTGCCTAAATGCCCCAAATAAATTTTAAATATCTTGTGACACAGTATAAGTGAATTAAGCTCAAACCTAGAAGCTATATCCAGTAAACCTAATTATGAGGTGCTCAAGTAGTAAAAAGAAATACCTATATTAAAAACAAGACAAAATATTCTTTCAGTGAAGGTACTGAAGTGTCTATTTCTAAGGATAGAAGAAACAAATATTTAACCTCTATCAATAGAACTGAATTTTATATACAAAGATTCAGGAGAAAGCTGAAATTAAACTTTACCTAAAGAGTTCATCGGCAAGAGATTCTTCTTTTGCATGTTGATTTTGCACCTGTCAAAATTAACATAGTTTCAGAAACTTGCTAAGTGATGAAAATATAGTTAATGAAATTGCCATGCTGGGTGATCACATCCCAGAGGTCACCAGGTCTGTAAGTTTTTGCCTCTATGACTTCTTGCCCATTCAACAGGTCTGTTCCGTATTCACTTCATGCCAAGATTACTGCGAAAGTCCTCTAATTGAACAACTTTCTCCAGCCAATCTCCTCTCAAAGGCAACCAACACATACATTGCTAGCTTGTTGAGTTTTTAAACATTTTTTTCCAGGAGAACCCTTTTACTAAATGAAATTTCAGTGTTTTGAGATCATACCACTGATGGAGGGGCTGAAAGGGCAATATTTACCCCCCCTTCAACCAGAGCAGCTCTGCAGGTAAAGTGGCTCTCTTCCTCACAGCCCCAAATCAGGACTCAGAAGTTGCTGCTGAATCACCTCACCCACAAAATAATTTAAAACACAAACTCACCAAACTCCTAAAGTACCTCTGACAGTTAGGACTGGAAATACCTTGTGCTGGGCGCATCTTCCTAAAGTCCAGTATGATGGACTTCAGTATGTATGATCCTATCATGTGCCATGATCCTATCATGTGCCATTCAAAACCCTTCAATGACTTCTCCCACCTACCAAAGAAAACACAAACTCTTGAGTCTGACCCTTAAATGGGAAAGGCTCTTCATAACCTGGCTCCATTCTACTTCCTCAATCACTTCTCACTCTCCTCTTCATGAACCCTGTATGCCAGTTAAACTGAATCACACAAAAAGACAAAACAAACAAAACAAACAAAAAACCAGGCTCACCTCCGAACAAATATACTGGGACCCTCTCTGCTTTTGTTCATGACAAAAAATGTGATACAGTATCCTCCTCTTTCCACATCTGACCATCTTTCAAGGTGCATTCACTCAATAATTGTTTAGTGTCTACTATGCATCAAGGAACATGTTCTTCACCTCTTTAACAATGGCTTTCTAATCCTCTTCATTTAAAAGTAAGTCTGCTATGAAGAACTCCCACAGAACTTTACCTATGTGACTCCTAGATGTTCATCAATTTCTATCTTCTGTTATAATTATTTATATCACATCTCCACTAAAAAACTGTAAGTTCTCTGAATGCAGACAGTTTGCTTACTGTAAGTAATTTACATTTGTGTATTTCCAGATACTATCTTAAAACTGTTTCTAAAAAGAACTCATTTAATCTTCATATAATCTCATTACTACTTTTACACTATTATTCCAATTGTAATCAATAAGGAAACAGAGACTTAGGTTAAGTACATTGTAGAAAATCAAAAAATTGTCATATGGAAGAACTGGGATTGACCAGGTCTCCTTGAATAAAAGCACCAGCTATTAACCAGGCTGTTACACTGCTTCTGAGTCTTTGGAAAGGGCCTAGAAGAAGACTTGCAGGGATTCAAACTTATAGAATGATTTTCTATTCATACAGTGAAATGTCAAACTGAAATTACATCTTTTACATTTTCTAGTAAGTACAGCAGAACACAAATGGGAAGGCACATGATTTTCATAAAGCAGTTGTCAAAAAAGCTGCTGGTATCATTCTCCTAAATATTCTTAGAGGCTTCCTAGTAAGGGATGTGAATTTTAAAGTTTAAATAGTAAACAAAACTCAGCTTTATCTTATATATCTTAGTAAAATCATTAAGTAAAAAAGTATTAAAAACCAGAAATCCTCCTATTACTGGCATTTTTCAGTGGCTTGGGAGAACTACAAATCACAGTCTTTCAAAAGTCAAATCAGGTTGGGTAGAGGTCAAAGAGTTATTACGTTTAATGCACAGAATAAAAACATCCTATATTCAAAGAAAGTTTGGGAACTAAGTGATTATGAAAACTAAGACTGGTCTGCAGCAAAAGAAGAAAAAGGAGGGCTAAAAAAGAACAAAGGCAGGGAATACAGAAGAGTAGCTAGAGCAAGCCTAGGGAAACATCAAGACAGTAGCACATTTATACATAGAAGCTGCAGTCATGTAGAAGAACAAAGTCAACTCTATTATCTTAGAGAGCAAATCCTACCTAGAGCACCTAAAATTGTTCTAGCAAAAAAAGGAGAGATTTGGTAGAATAAATCTAGGACACAGCCTCTCTACTAATGCTAATGAAATAAATGAAAGGTAGGAAAAAGTCAGCAGCTGCACCATCGTTCTGTCAACTCCTCCCCATCCAAGAACAAGTAAAACTCGACAGCTATAATTAATCAAGAAGCACATAACCCCACGCCACAGACTTCAAAAAGGTGGCTGTGCAAAGAACCAAAAGATTAATGCAACTGATTCCTAACCCTCCCCCAACTCATTAAAAAGTGCTACGGAACTGTCCAAACCTGAGAATTCTTACTAATAATACAAATTTGGGAAAAAGTAGCCTGAGCAGGAAAGAGAAAACAACTGCTGGTGGACTGCTGGGAGGGGACTAATGGCATGGAGAGGTAAGTGGGACTGACACTGACCAAAGGCATAGGCTCCAGGCATCCCTGACAAATTAGGCAAATAACCTAAAATGTAAGTTATTCTCTTCTGGGATAAGATATACTCCCTGGTACATATTTAATTCCAGTTCCAAGAAAGAGCTGCACACAGCTTTACATTACCCTTGCCTTTCCTCAATTCAATGTTTTCAGGCAATAGAAACTAGATGGGACATGCAATGTGCCTTTGACTGAACATGCTGCCATACCAACAGTATGGAGGCATCAGGATAATTGTTTTTTATGAACAAGCTAAGATGGGTAGGAGTGACTTCAACGACATTCAATTTTTGCCTCACAAACTGGTTTCAGAATGTAATCCCTGCAATAAGATGTCATATAATGTTTCACACAGCAAACAATATCTGGAAAGGGTATTTTACTTTAAATAGCTGCAAGATGAAAGAAAACAGGAAAGCCACTCCACATCCAGATGGAAAAAAAGAGAGAGAGACTGGCATAGAACCTGCAAAAGACAGTTAAAGAACCTAGTCTGAAACAAATAATAACCCATAAATAAAAAATAAATAAAATTAATAAGAACATGAATGCAATAAAATAAGAACAAGAGTTAAATATAGAAAAAACACAATGAAATGAAATGGGAATGAATGCTAAGTAAACAAACCGAGAACTCTAATAACACCATTTCAGAATTAAATAAATGAGAAATAGCTAACACTGTTTCCACTGTTATAAATGCTTTATTAAGTAGTATCGTATGTTATTCTCACAAAAAGCCTGTGAAATGGAGGTACTATTATTATTCCCATTCTGCAAAGGAAGAAACAGAAGGATAAAGAAGTAATTTCCTCAAGGTCACATAACATAGCTGGTGAGGAACAGAAGAGACACAACTGAAATTTGGATTTCTGATATAGTGAAAGAGCTTAAGAAAACCACAATGAACGTAGAAGAAATGCTTGTGAAGGGCAAAGGTGATTTAATAAAAGGAGAGTTATGTCTTAAATGTAGAGAACCCAGCAAATATAAAAATGTTTTTAAAGATGTAATAGAAAAGTTCCTTGAAATAAAAAAAGAACTGCACCTACAAATCAAAATAGCATACTTTACTCTGGGAAAAATGAAGGGAGAATGATCAACACTGAGATATATTCTGACTGTTACTGACTTTCAAGCCTAAGAAGGAATACTGAAGGCATGCAAGTCACCTAAAAAGGGAGAAAAGGGGCACTGGCATGAGGTGCGGGCGGGGAAGCAGAGGAAGCACAAATAATTTCCTCACTCTTCACAGTAGGAGCCAACAAACAGTATCTAAAATCAAAATATGTAGTTTGAAACAAATACTGATTGTAACCTGATAGTGTTTTTCTTATTTAGGGATCTCAGGAAATATCTGGAAGGAAGAAACATTTATACGAATTCAGCAATGCTTTCAGTTTTACTTCCTTCTATCAATCTCTCTCCTTCCCTTCCTACATTATCCCTCCCTGCCTCCACTCCTCCTCAATAAACAGACGTCTGGAACATTATGTATTTAATGTCTAAATGGGTACTTAGGATTTTCACTTCTTCATTCTTTTGTGTACTACCATAATTATTTGGAATGCACATTTATTAAATGGCAAAGCCAGTTATCCTTTCAAAAAAGAATGAAGTGAAGGATGGTACCTCCATCCTTCCATTTTCTGACATTAAAAATCCTGACAACCCTATTTTTGAGTGACCTAACAATTTTTTGATTAAAAAAAGCATGTTTAAAAACAAATTTCTGAATACTACATTAAACCCATAATAAAGCAAAATAAAAATCCTGAGATGTCACCAAGTACCAAAGCCAGCTTTTGCCCTGCCCTGGGGGGATCTACAAAGCAGGAAAAAACCCAGGCTCTCCTTTGATGTCTGTACAGGAAATGAGCATTATTAAAGAAAATCCAAGATAAATAGAATAAAAGACTCCAGCACTAAAGGGCGAAAGAGGAACAAACTCTACAACACAAAAGGAGACAGCAAAGAAACTTGCCTATCTTGACCCTGACACAGGGTGAAAGAAATAAATAAAAAATCTCACTATGTTTATAATGACAAGGTAGCCTTCACCCAAGCTTCTGGTCCAAATACATTAACTACCTGAATGATCCCAAAACATCACAAGCAGAGATTAAAGTAGTCTCATATTGGTAGAACAAGATTGGCAGACACAAACTTATCTTTTCTGGAGGAAATAAACCTCAAATTAGGACTTAAGGAATTCCCATAGATCAAGTTCCAAGGAAAATGAGCAGTTCACATTCAAAGATCACAAAATACATACTTGGAAACAAGGCACCGTAAGAGAGAACTACATTAAACAGATCAACACTTTAGGTATTGGTCTCATTGGGAAAAGAATACAAGAGAGGAACTTTAAAATGTCAGCAGGGAACAAGATTTAGAAATAAATGACAAAGATTTCCAGAAATGAAAAAATCCAATAGGTTGAATGAAAACTCAGTGGATGAATGAAATACCAACCAGACAGAGCTCAAGAGAGAAGTACTAAACTGGAAGACAATCTAAAGAAATTACCAAAGTACAATCCAAAGAAACAAAGCAGTGAAATATACAGAAAGGAGCTAAGATACATTGAGAAGAAAGTGGGATTTAACTTATGTCACATCAGAGTGCAAGAAAGAGATATTGTCCCTACCCCCTAATTACCAAACAGCCCTACTTCAAACAGCCCATTGAGATGACCAATGGAGCCCACCTTTGGGTTTCAGTAGCACCGGATAATCACGCAATACAAAGACTAAGAAGAAGACTTTCTACCTTTGGATATGGACTCTGGTTACCTCTCAATTCAATGGTCATGTGTTTCTGAATTCTTAACTTCCACGTAGTACTTCTATATTAAAAAGCTCCCAACTTTAATGAATTTTTTTCAAATTCACCAGTTTAAAAAAAGGGGTTGAAAGAATTATGGATCACGTGGACAGTCTTGTTATATAACATACACTAGTACTCAAAACACCCAGGGAGAAAGTAAAAGAAGCATATTTTTGTATTCTTCCCTGTGAGTTCTCATTATAGTAGTTTATAAATATTTACTTGCAGCCAATAGCTGTAAAACAGTGAGTTTTTGGAAACCACATTCTAACATGGAGAGCTGTAAAGCAGTTCATATTTTCCCAAAAGAGCACTGTAACTGAGGTTTGGTTTCCTGAGGCTTAGATGGCATATTAGATAGGATATGATCAATAAATCTAGAAGTCCCTTAATGAAGTGTTATGGAAAGGTACAAATTAATCTTAATGCTCTGTAACTCACGAATTTTTCTGAAAGAATAACCTTAGGTCACTCATCTTAAGTTTGGTTTTAAGAAGAATTTGCTCTAAGGAAATCACAAGGGATCAAAATACAAATCAAACAAGTTACTGGGTCTTACTTCCTACTAACCTCCATTTCCTGCCTCAACCACTCCTCTAATTCTGTAGTCTTTCGGGTATGATGAGCTATTAGATCTGATCCTCCAATGATGTGTGGAAGTTTTCCTGCTCCAGGAAATTTGACCTGTTAAATAGTAAACCTTGGTAAATGCACTAAAAAATTGACAATCTTTTTTTAAAAAAAGCTTAAAAAAACAAAGACTGTAAATCACATATAAGTACTAAAGATGTTTATATATTATAAATGAAAATGAGTGTGAGAGGAAATAGAGCTGTTTCATTGATTTGAGTATATACAGAAAAAGTCAAATTCTTTCACTAGAGGCAATCCAGTTAAGCTTCTTTTTATTGAGTATTATTGATTGTTGTTTGGTAACTTAATTTTAAAAATTAGTATGCCTTTTGAATTTTGATTTAACAATGAGATTTTGCAACACGATACTGAACATGAAGTAAGCATGCATTAATACAGACTGGATCAGAAATATTCTCTTAGAACAACAAATATTGTATATTAATGCATATATGTGGAACCTAGAAAAATGGTACAGATGAACCGGTTTGCAGGGCAGAAATAGAGACACAGATGTAGAGAACAAACGTTATGGTCACCAACGGGGGAAAGTGGCAGGGGGTGGTGGTAGTGGTGGGATGAACTGGGAGATTCTGATTGACATATATACACTAATATGTATAAAATGGATAACTAATAAGAACCTGCTGTATAAAAAATAAATAAAATTCAAAAAAAAAGGGAAAAAAATTCTCTTAAATATCTTGTCAGTTCCTAAAGGAGGAGGAACTCAGATCTGATATTCAGTATACTTATTTATATTTTGTTTAATATACACACGTAATAATAAAATGCCTAGTTTTCATTATTGAATGTGCTCAGTTAGTTTGAACAAATCTGTTATTGTCACAAAGTCCTAAGTTAAAGAACGTCTTCAGGTAGTCATAGATCAATATTAGAAAATAGGAGGACCTGGGAATTCCCTGGCAGTTCAGTGGTTAGCACCCCACACGTTCACCGCTGAGGACACAGGTCTGATTCCGGGTTGGGGAACTAGGATCCCGCAAGCCATGCTGTGCGGCCAAAAGACATTAAAAAAAAAAAAAGAACTAGGAGGACACTGTCGATACAGCCAAAAGCCTGCTGCTTAAGGTAGAAAAAACCAGGTAAACAGCAACCTTTAAAGAATTCAACCTTAATAAAATTTGTTTTATATATTCATTTAAGTGTCAGTTTATGTCCTTAGTAGTTTTTAACTGTTTTAAGCAGAAGAAATAGCATCACTTTTCAACATAAACTGCTTTTATTACTAGTTAGCATATTTCTAAAAACATTTCAAACACTGGCCTCTTGTGATATTTTAGTTAAAGGAATACATACCTTTTTGAATTTCTTGAAATTCTTTAGTTCACCATAATCATTATTTACACTGGATGCATTTCTGGAAGTAGAGTTACGAACCACCAGTGACCTAAATTCAGTCAGTAACACCGTCTTTGGAAGCATCTCACCATCACCCTGAAGTTCATCATTGTTCTTAAATGGTGTTAAGATGGAGAGAAGAAATTAGAAGGAAAAGGAAAATTACTTGTCATGTAGGAGTTTACAGAAAAAAGTTCAAATACCCACAAAAACAGTAAAAAAAAAAAAAAAAAAGAAAGGTTTATTTCTGGCACCTGCTTTGTACTTGAAATCAAATCATATCTATTTCAAAACCAGAAAATTACTCAATTACTCTACAACTTTAGAAACATTTATAACACATTATCTATGAGAGAAGGCTAAAAAACCATAGTGTTTGAAATTTAGTAGCATATTCTAATAAAAATCATCCCAATAAACAATTTATCTTCTTGTATACATTTTCTTGGCAAGAAATAGTCTGCTTCTTTTCATTAAAACCATACACCACGATTATTATACAATCCATCCTAGAAGTTCTCTATACTATGTTTAAGGTTTCTTGGATTTTCAATAATTTATATTTTTTATTATTTTGGACACCTCAAAAAAAGTCAGTCATTAATTCTGGGCACACTACCTCATTAACTGAAAGCCACTTTTTTATTCCAGATTAATAATTATTAAATCAGCTTGAAGATTCCTTCCTGTTGCTGGAAGAGATTCTTTATGTCACTTACTATTAACTAACTAGTTAGTTACATATCCACATTCTTACAGCTGCTCAAGGCTATCTTAGTTTTTAAAACTGCTTTACTATATATCCATTTGGAAGCTGCTAACAGGACTAAGATAAAAACAGTCAGGGAGAGAAGAAAAAAGGGAAAAGTCAAAAGAAAAGGTTCATGCGACAGTGACAGAACGTAATCAGGAACTCAAAATAACAATAGCCTAATACTTTTGTATTTTGTTTTAGAGTTTACAAATATTTCATTACTCTTTTGGATATAAACAACAACCCTGTTGTAAAAGTGTTAACCTGATTTTATAAACAAAAGACTTGAGGTTCATAAATGTGAAACTGTTGTTTTCAAGGTCACTATCTATGACTCCATAGAGGGCAGGGAATTACACTCAGGCTTTGTCCATACTCTTTTTGCTATACCATGGTTATAATACGATCTATCCATTTCCAGAGGAGGCATAATTATGAAATAGATCAAAATTATAGAAAGAGAATCAATTAATCCTAAGAATATATAGACTGACAGAAATTGATGCAATGATGGTCCATATGGTCCATACAAGTCAAATCTTTATAAAAATAAAATACAAATCCCTCACAGATAGTTCTTTAGTTGACCAGAGTGATTCTTGAGCTCACAATTCTTCGCAATTTCATTTTCTTGCTAAAGAAATAAAAAATATTGCTCATAAGAGTTATAAGATGGTACCTTTCTGAAAACCTTAGAGATACTCATGCCCTTGACCCAGTTATTTCACTTTCAAGCATCTTTCCTAGAGAAACTATGACGTGAGAATAGAAATATACATATAAAAAGACTGTCGTATAAGAGTAAAGAACAAGAAGCAATTTAATTTCATACAAGTTATACATCTAAAGAATGTAATAAGAGAAATGATAATAATACAAATGAATTTAAAATGGCTATAAAATTGCATTAACATTTGAGTCCAATTTGAAAAATAAGATTTAAAAAAAAAATGCCAAAATATTGACTATGGTTATCTGCAGATGGCAGGATTATCAACAAACTGTAATGTTTTTCTTTATTTTTCATATTTCTACATGATCGTGTATTACTTTTACAGTCAAAAATAAAAACAAATTTTTAAAGAAGTCTATCTAAATTTATTTAGAATTGAATGTTAAGTCATCCTTAATCCAAAAGAGTTATTTTAATTGTTCAAGATATTTATGGAGACTGCTTTGTATAAAATCATACTATCCTTCATATTCATATATCCAGACCACGTACTAGACAAAAGTATATTACACAGATAGCTTTCTAATACTTCCAATAAAAACTACAATTCCTTTGTATACAATAGGGGGGCATATCATTTTACATCAAATTTTCAATGATTCAGTAATAAAAATTCAGAAAAATTTTAATAAGTAGAAAGTTGGAAAGAAAAAGCAAGATGTACTCTGTGCTTGCTTAGAGACTAAAGAAAATTAATGCTATTTGTCAGTTGTAAGATTAAAAATTTCGATTCCAAGCCTACCATGTACCCTTTTACTGAGTATTTTCACATACATTACCCACTGGAAGTTGTTACTACAATCAGAACATTTTACTCCCCCGTACATTTTCCCCATCCTGTCCTACTCCCTCAAACTTGCTTAACCTCTTGAGCAAGTTTTTATTTCCTATCTCTGAGAATCATACTACAGCCTACCCAGACCCTTCGACTGCAAGCTTGGGACTTTTACACTCTTTCCTCTCTCCTCATTTATCATATTGAGTCAATCACCAAGTCTTAGAGATTCTACCTCCTAAAGGCCTATCAAACTTATTCTCTCAGACTGCCTTTCATGTTAGCATGCCCAATGCCTAGAATAAATAAGTGAATGAATGACATTCTGAGAAACCTGACAAAAGAAACAGCCAAAAGAACAGAGTGGACCTTGCATTTTTGTCTCAGTTGTCAAAACCTAGCTAAGTCACTTTGGCAAGTTACTTAACTCCCACTGCAGTTTCCACATCTGTTCAATGTGTATAGTACTACTTCACTGCAGGCTGCTATAAATAGCATGATGGTATCCAGGAGGTGGTAGGTATAATTGTGAGGCTTTCAAAGATGCTATATGGTAAGAGAAGAGGAAACCTTAATTTAGAATAGAAGGATGGAAAGAGGTGAAGAAGAGATATTCTGTAGACAGAGGTTGCTGTTAAGAGGAGGAATGTTAACAAGGATATGGAGACATGTTTGCATTTTATGGAGACTGGGAAATTGAAAGTAAGGCCAAGACCCCGACACAGTTGTCATTTACACAAGGATAAATGCCTAGCAGGGTTATCTAGCCAATAGCCCTCTATTTCAGCTTATAGTAAATCTTACAGACATGCTAGAATCCATATTTAATCCCAAAACAGAAAAATGGTAGTTCTATCATCAATATATTTTAGAAAATGCCCTTCTGATATACAGCTAAGGAATCCAATGCCAGAGAAGTATGACATTTTTGCCTTCTTAAAAGTGCAAAAAGTTTTTTAAATGAAAGGATTAAAAAATATTTTTTCTGATCATCACTTCTGTAGCTAGAAAATTTAAGTGTAATTCTATCAATTCACGAGTATCCACAAGGACCTTCAGACAACAAATTCTTAAAACAGTAAAAATGAAAGAATTAAAAATAATTTCACACTGTCTGAGTAAGGTTGATGAATTATATCAATATCAATTTCCTGGTTTTGATATTATACTTAAGTTCTGCAAGATGTTACTAGTAGGGGAAACAGGGTGAAAGGTATATGGAATCTTTCTATATAATTTCTTACAACTGCATGTGAATCAGCAATTATTTCAAAATAAAAAGTTTTAAAAAATTATCTTACATTGAAAGCAAAATTACTTTTGTTAACAATGTTCTTACTAAAAAAGTACAGTGCTAAAATACAGTGATTTAACTTTAGTATATCCAGAAGTGTGTCACAACTGAGTTGCTATTCACTCTCCAAACGTCTGCTACAACATATTTATGTTGTACCATATTTTTATTCAGAATGTCATGAATTCTAAAATAGTAAAATAAGGACAAAGGAAATTATGCTGCAGAATCGTAGAGCAAAATAAAATAATTATATTCCCTGATATCATTATACAGCATGTAAATCTTGGCCCTATCTTATTCAAGCCACTGATTTTAGAATTTTTTAAAGACAGCAAAAGGAATTCTTAACTAATACAGCGAGGGAACTTATTCTGGGAAGAAAACTGGATGTGCTGAATCAGGATCTCTGGGGCTTTGGTCTGGGAATCCCTATTTTTAAAAAGCTCAATAGGTGATTCTGATGCAGCTGGTCCACAAAATGGCATTAAGTATTCACTCATAAGGAATAACAAACATTGAGGATTTTCTACCTCATATGAAGATGCCAGTATATAGGCTAAACAGGACATATATTTTGATTTTTCAATAGTAGTTATAGATTTATATCGTGCTTGATACACACTAGGTTCTCAACAAATGCTTATCAAATCATTGTACCTGTGCTCTCACCTAATGAGGTAACCAGTCTACCAACAGTAGGCAACTTAATGATGCATAAAATACAAAATAAAGAGTTTTCTTAGACCAAAGTGGGTAAGACAAATATACCAAATTCATGAAAAGAGGACAGAACATTAAAGATAAAAATGAAAATTAAAAATCCCGAGTGATGTTATACATGTTCTATCCTAAAAATTCATTTAGCAGATACTTTGTTTTTACTAACTTTCTTCATCTCTCTGTGCCTGTTTACTCTATTAAAGTTCCTCCTATACTTACCATCATGGCCAAATGTCTGATATAATAAAATAGTACAGCCTGGAAATCTATTAAAACAATCATGGGGACTTCCCTGGTGGCGCAGTGGTTAAGAATCCGTCTGCCAATGCAGGGGACACGGGTTCGAGCCCTGCTCCAGGAAGGTCTCACATGCCACGGAGCAACTAAGCCCGTGCACCACAACTACTAAGCCTGCGCTCTAGAGCCCACGAGCCACAACTACTGAGCCTGCATGCCACAACTACAGAAGTCCACCCACCTAGAGCCCGTGCTCTGCAACAAGAGAAGTCACCGGAGAAGCCCACGCACTGCAATGAAGAGTAGCCCCCGTGCACCACAACCACAACGAAGAGTAGCCCCTGCTCGCTGCAACTAGAGAAAGCTCCCGTGCAGCAACGAAGACACAGTGCAACCAAAAATAAATAAATAAAATTGATTCTTTAAAAAAAAAATCATGAATAAGTTTTATTTCTTGTCATTTATTATATATAGTCAAGGAATCATTGTATTTTTAACATTCACCCTATCAACCAACAAATTCTTATACTTAATACTAGGTGTAGAAGATACTAATTTTTTCCCCCAAATAAACATCATGACTGCTCATACTGTCAATACAAATACCTCAAGTACTTTTTAACATTCTAAGTTCCTATTTGCAATACTTCTTATTAAAAAATGTTACTTACAGAGATTTTGTTACTTTCTGGTATTGCTTCATCATTACAAGGGCCATTTGTTTCTATATCCAATCTTGGCCTTTTTCTAATATTGACATCTTCCTCTTGTTTTTGAACTTTCACTTCAATTTCTAACTCTGGTTTTGCGTTCTTCAATAACTGTTCCAATACTTCATTTTCTATGGCTAAATCATCAATTTCTTTTCTTTTTTCTGATCTTAGTTTTTCTGTAGAGAGAGATTTATTGGCAGAATTTTTCACAGTGGATTTTAAATCTATATCTGCATACGAGTTATCTGGGTTTCTTTCCACAGGCTCATTCTGCTGCTCCTTATTGTTCCATACTGAGGATGTAGTAGGCTGTGTTTGTTCTAAAAGAGAACAAGACATTTCTATTCTTGCTGATTTAGATAAAGACATTTCTTGATTTTCTTCATCCCTTTCCCTTAGGTTCAAAAAAGGAGAGAAGAAAACAAAAACAGGAAATGAACACAGCTAAGTAATTTTTTTAGTTTGGCAGTATTCAGCCCCTTCTTCATTTAATTAACAATATTCTTGGTTTTACTGATTAACAATCTCACCAGAAATAAAAAAACACATCTGAAAACAGTACATAATTCATACACACCCTACTGTTTTGATAGGACTGGTCAATTCCATGGCTTAAAAAATAGGGAAATGTCTATCTTCTTTTCTGGAAGTTGCAGTAGTTGATGAATCAGTGTGGAGGAAAAGGTAGAAAAATATAAAATATAAAAGACTTGGGGCTTCCCTGGTGGCACAGTGGTTGAGAGTCCACCTGCTGATGCAGGGGACACGGGTTCGTGCCCCGGTCCAGGAAGATCCCACATGCCGCGGAGCGGCTGGGCCAGTGAGCCATGGCCGCTAAGCCTGCGTGTCCAGAGCCTGTGCTCGGCAACGGGGGAGGCCACAACAGTGAGAGGCCTGCGTACCGTAAAAAAAAAAAAAAAAAAAAAAAGACTTGTCAGAAAACAACAGCTTATTTTATAATGTAGGGAACCTGTGGACATGGAAAAATTACCCTGGGACTAAATCCTGATGGGTTAATGAGAGCTAGATTCAAGATAGTAAGTTAAAGTGGCTAAATCCAGAATACAGTATAAACTATATACTGCAAGTAATATGTGAATATATGACTAAGGGTATTCTATACAATACTGTATCATTCATTCAATGAGTACTGAATACCTGACTCACTTAAACTGTACTGAGGCCCACAAAAACTTGGGTCTCTGCTCTCTAGTTTACTGGATTCATGTTGAACTGGAACAGTTAGAGTGATATTTTAATAATACTAATCTAATGTCAGGGTCCTAAATAAACCAATCAAGAAGTTTTTTGTAATAATTTACATGATCAGCGTTTGAACCAGAGAGCTAGCAACACAAACAGATGGAAACAGAGGAATTTATAAGACAAGGAAAATAAGAATCAGCAATACTGGTTTGGGGAGGCAGAGGAGAAACAGTCAAAGATTTTGACAAAGTAAATTACAAACAAAAATATATATACAAGGCAGTGATAGGGGAGAAAGTTTTAGGCCTATGATTAGGGGAAAAAGCAGGAGATTTCTGTGGGAAAGTAGAAATGATGCTTAAAGAATAAGTCAGGACCAAATATACTGATCATCTGTAACCTGAAGTACAATATACATAGCAGGACGAAAAGAAGTCCTCAAAGGGAGCAAAGGAGAAAGTCAGAGAGGCAAAAAAACCCCAGGATAGGACACTACCACAAAAGCCAAGAAGAGACCAGAAGGAGAACAAAAGTTCAAGAGTTAAGTGTTACCAAAAGGCCACAAGAGGTGGCAACTTGTGTCAATGATTACTTTCAAGGATGTCATGTCAAGATGAAATATTGCGAGTTAAGAAATATTTCACATAGAAATGGGAACAATAACAATAATCTCCTCTTTATGAGAAGTTTAACAGTGATTGTAAAAGATAAAGGGCAGTAGCTAGAGGAACAAATCAAGTCAAGGGAAGGTTCTAAAAACTAAAAATGAGATAGAGTCTTTGAACACAGACGAAAAGGACCTAGAAGAAGATATTAAACATGCTAGAAATTAAGAATAATTGATGAAGCATGGTCCTAGAGGAAATGAGAGACATGACCAAGGGAAATAGGTAGGTCAAAAAAACTGAGGTGTGGGAAACCTCTTCTTCAACAGAAGTAGAGCAAATGAAACAACAGAAGGAAAAAATTGAGGGAAAATGTATCTAATGACCTTAGTGAAGAAGGAGACTTGGACATTTCTGAGAGGGAATAAGCTCAAAGGGCCACAGCTTTCCACAGAAGCATACTTAAGCAGAACATGGACTCAGTACCATTCTACAATCGTATAACAAATATTAATATTTTTAGACACACAGAGCAGTATTATTAAAAATTATACCTTTTTTTGGTAGATGGCTGAAAGTAGTTTTTGATGGAGTTGGTTTGCTGATGCTGAGAAGCCCAATCTCCACTTTTATTTACACCTGGGAATTTAGTTGGTGAAAGCTGACATTTTGGGATTTTCATACTAACAAGAGTATTTGATACTATATTATTATTACTAGAGTTTACTTTGTGGGGTTCCTTCACAGTGGATGTTTCTTGTGAAGGTATTCTGAACTTTTGTTCCATTCCGAAGATTTTGATTTCTTTTGGCCTTTCACTCAAATTCATACTGCAGCAAAAGAAAGGAATGCAAGGTAAACAATCACACTTACAGCAATTTTTATCCAGAAACAAAGTCCTTTAAGTAGTACTAACGTAATACAGCTTTAGAACATAGTTATCTTGAGACAGTAGTTTAGTGAATATATTTTACTATCCCAAGACAGTAGCTCCTTTGTCATCAAAGCTCCCTGAAGACAAGATACCTTTCTCTTCTTCATCCCCTATAGCACATACTGTCAGGAATGCTCTATAAAAAACTGCCAAACACACATGGAATAACAACCTAGTATCCTATTATAAATTATACCAGGTCATATACTGAAGTGATGTTTGCTTTGTTTAAAATTGTAAAATTATTTCCATGTAAAAAAATTAATAAAATCTGGAAATTTATAAAAAGAATAAGCTATCATTCCAATTTCAAATATAATGGGGTATTTAGATCACTTTTGATGAACTGATACGGTTATATTCCAACCAGATGGCAGTCTCTAGAACATAACTCTAGAGTAGAACTCTAGATCATCAGAAAAATATTTAAACACACACACACAAACACACAGTTCTACAATGTATGGTTGAATATATACTACTTTTGCTATTCTTACTTCACCAAAAACCCCAAACTTGTCATTCAACTGACTTCTAAAAAATTAAGTTTCTCTTTTAAAAGTTATATTAAAAGTTCTGTTTTAAAAAAATTTGTAGTTTCTCTTTTAAAAGTTTTGATCTCAATATAAAACATAGGTATAGTGAAAATTTAAGTATGGTCTAATATAGTGCAATCAGAAGTATCTTCCAATACGAATAATTCATTATGGAGTATTTAAAATACACTGTCTTAAGTGAAAAATGCCATAGGATACATATGAGCTACCCTTGCTCTCCGGAAAAAAAAAAAAATTCCAAAAAACTATTTTAAAAAACCCTCTTCAAATAGAGAACCACTGGGCGTCCCTGGTGGCTCAGTGGTTGGGAATCCGCCTGCCAATGCAGGGGACACGGGTTTGATCCCTGGTCCGGGAAGATCCCACATGCCGCGGAGCAACTGAGCCCGTGTGCCACAACTACTGAGCTTGCGCTCTAGAGCCCGCGAGCCACGGCTACTGAGCCCGCGTGCCACAACTACTGAGGCCCGTGCGCCTGGAGCCTGTGCTCCTCAACAGGAGAGGCCACCGCAGTGAGAGGCCCGTGCACCGCGGCGAAGGGTAGCCCCCGCTCGCCACAACTGGAGGGGGCCCGCGCGCAGAAGCAAAGACCCAGTGCAGCCAAAAATAAACAAATAAATAAATTAATTTAAAAAAATAGAGAACCACTAAAAAAACTACCTTTATGAACAAATATTGATTATTTAGATAGCCAGGTACACACATATAAAGTACCTCTAAAACTGTGTAATGTTCACATACAGGCAACATCATATAATAGAAACAAATTGATCTCAAACTTATTTCACCAGTCACAAATAAAACAGTATAATTCTTTGTAGTCTTCCATATACATTTACACGGAATTAAAAAAAAAACTTTATCATTTTCAGGAGTTGGCAAACTACAGCTTGCAGGACACATCTGGCCTGCCACTTGTTTTTGTAAATTAAGTTTTATTGGAACACAGCCACACTCATTCATTTACACGTTGTCTATGGCTGCTTTAATCCTACAATGGCAGAGTTGAGTAGCTGTGACAGAGATCAGTGACCCACAGAGCCAAAAATATTTACTCTCTAGTGCTTCATTTTAATTTTTATATTTATTTTTGGCTGTGTTGGGTCTTCGTTGCTGCACATGGGCTTTCTTTAGTTGCAGTGAGCAGGGGCTACTCTTCTTGCAGTGTGCAGGCTTCTCACTGCGGTGGCTTCTCGTTTCAGAGCATGGGCACTAGGTGTGCGGGCTTCAGTAGTTGTGGCACATGGCCTCAGTAGTTGTGGCTTGCAGGCTCTAGAGCGCAGGCCCAGTAGTTGCGGCACCCGGGTTTAGTTGCTCTGCGGCATGTGGGATCTTCCCGGACCAGGGATCGAACCCATGTCCCCTGCATTGGCAGGCAGATTCTTAACCACTGCGCCACCAGGGAAGTCTTTATAAAGTGCTTTATAAAGTCTGCTAAACCCTGTCCCAAAATATTATTTTCCCTGGCATCCCACACTCCCAATTCTTTATCTCCCAAGAGATGACTTGATACAGGCATTGACTTTACTTCTTGAATATACTATTAATTTATTGATAGAATAATAACAATAGTTCGTTAACAATGAAGCTTTACCATTTATTTCCTTGCTCTGATTGTGTATCAGCTACGTATGTTGTAGTATTCACTGGGGCACCTGGCATTAAGTTTTCATTGGCTGGTAAGACTTGGGAAAGGCTTGGACCTGGAGTTGTTGTCTTCAATCCTGTAAATCACAGAAGTGAAAGAAAGAATCACAACTGCTAGACACAAGATAGACATTTGGTCACTTAGAATTGTTAGGACTGTGCCATGTTGAGAGAATTAACTATAGCACACAGTTGTCTCCAGTCAAATACTTAACAAAACAGCCTATGAGCAGCAGCCTGCTGGCATCTGTGATGGGCTTATCTGAAATAAATCATTTTAAAGACACATCAAATCCTTCAGGTTAAACTATTATCAACTTAAATAAAAACAAACTCAACTTAAATTCTAATTCAAATTATGCTTTAGTCAGGAGACCAAAAATTAAAATTTCTCCCCCACAGAAAGTGTATCTACTGTCTACACAAATCAAAATCAATGTGAATTTAATTTTTAGAAGGAATATACTATTTGAAAAGAAGAGATGAACAGTTTTAGACATAAATTTTTTGGCTACTCCAGAAAACCATAATGATTACTTCATCATTTTATATACCAAAATAGCAATTTAATTCAAGTGCCACTCTTCTGGAATACTTCTCTTGAACCTCCCACATTGAATTAGATGCCCCTCATTTTAAATCCCATACCACCCTTTACATCACTCTACTAACTGTTAACACACTCTTACTAACTTTTTAACACTAGCTGTGTGACCTGTATTACTTAACCTCTCTATGCCTTAGTTTCCTCATCTATGAAATGAGGATAATTACATGCTGTTTCTTCCTCACATATTGTTTTAAGGGCAAAGTGAACTAATATATGGACAGCACTTAGAAAAATGCTTGGAACATAGTAAGGACTATGAAGTGTTAGCTGTTATCATCACTGTATACCGTACTTGTTTACTTGTTACTTTCTCTTATTAGACTTGGAACCTCCTTGAGAACAGGGACTGAGTCTTGCTCATTTCTGTATCTCATCTCTGAGCAATGTTTGGTATATAATGGATATAAATAAGTTAACAGAATTAAATTAACTGAAAAAAAAATTTTAAGTTGACATTTATTAAGTATCAAAGCTAAATTACCACTCTGTTAGCTCCTGACACAGGATGTGTTTAATAAAATGTTTATAACTGATTCCAAATTCAGGTATTTAACTTACTTCTGCCACTCTCCTTATATGACCACCTTAGCTCACTGGCATTTCCTTATACATACATATCCCTAAAATTCTTCTTAGCTTGCACAGTTTGCAAAAAATAATAATTATAAATGTGTATATAACCATTAAAAGAAATATTCATAAGCTGAATCTAATGACCCAGAATAACTAATGTCTGCCAATAAGATTATTTATAATATTCTCCTTGCTAAAATACCAGGAGGGTAGGGATTTGCTCTACTCTGCTCACCTCTTTATTCCAAGTGTTTAGAGTAATTAAAGGCATATAACAAGGTTCAATAAATACTTGTTGAAAGATAAATGAATGAATATGGAAGGAAAGGAGGAAACAAAGGAGAAAAAGGGAGGAAAGAAGACATGCATTCACTCTGTTCTCCCCAAAACTAGCCGTGTTCTAAAATTGTTTGTAAGTCTGATGTCTACGACTTGGAACCCACACAGACCTACCTATGAATATGTGCAAGAAATAATACTACTAATTATAATGTAGATTTTTTATCAATTCCTTATGACCTTGTTCCCATATGAAATAACACAATAGAAAAGATGCTGGTCTAGCAGTCACAAAACCCCAATTTTAGGATTGTCTTGGCTCTTTTATTTATGGGACCTTAACTTTTCTCAGCCTTGAGGTCTCTTACCTTTTAATAGAAAGATTAGATGATCTTTAAGGACCTTCTGGCCATAAATACATTTCTAACAGTGGATGATAAAATTTTGTTGCTCCACCCTAGCAAAGATAATCTTGTGTACCAATAACTTAGTTCAATTAAGCAAATATTTATACCAACTATAAACAAGTATTGGGCTTGGTGATGTCAGAGAAACCAAAATTAGTAAGGGTTTATAATCAGTCTAGTGGCTGAAAGACGCATGGAAACAACTGGCTATGCTTCAAAGTAGGAAAAAGTTCTAACTGGAATGCAAAAAAAAAAGTTACTGGGGTATAAAAAACCAAATTAATTAACCTGACTTGGAGAAGAGTTATGGGAGAGGAAAAAACCTAGAAAAACTTCACGAAAGAGGTGAGCATTTGTGGAAGGAGTCAGATTTTGAAGAGCAGTGCTAGCATTCTAGGAACAAGGACCATGATGAGCAAGGTCAAGGAGTATGGCACATAAAAAAATATGGCGTATGTATTCTGTAGGGAAGTATATTAAAAAAAGATGAGGATGGGAAGAGATAGGCTACAGCTAAACTGTTGAAGGCTCGAAAGTCTAGACAAAGGGCTCAGGGATTTATTCTATAGATAATAAGAACTAGTAAAAGTTTTTAGGAGAAGGGAAGGTGATTCTAGTGGCAAAGTGAAATATTAACTGTAGAGATGAATATGGAGGCAGGACCTTACTGAGGGCGGTTAGAACAGCCCTCAGGAAATAAAGACATGGAGGGTTAAATAGGGCAGTGGCTGTGGGAAGCGATGGTAGCAGACCTCTTGAGCAGAAGCTACAGAGGAACAATTTCAAGTCTTGTATGAGTAAAAAAATGACTTAAATTTATAGTCTGAGTGCCTCCTCCATTTATATAAAAGAAGGTTCCTCTCTAGTTCAGTCCTTCCCTAGTTTCTTGGAGTTTATATGACAAACAGGAGGTTAAAATCAAGCAAAAGAAACCAAAAAAATCTGATGCCTTGGCTGCATCCCAGAATATCCTGGAATACAGAGAATGTGAATTTGAATTTTAAAAAAATGTTTCTGAAGCATATAGCTAGTTGAGATTAGTTTTCTAAAAGAGAACAGAGGACAGTTGTTCCAAACAGGGACCTGGGACAAGAGGAGATACTCACATAGACCCAATGATTGTTTATTTTTACATATTTTTTGTTGTGTTGTTAAAGTCTGAAATTACACATAGCATTTTATTTTTTTCTGTAACAGAACAGAAATGCACAATCAACAAAATAGTATTTACAGTACATGCTATTTCTAAAGGGCTGTGGAGCTTTCTAATGGACAGCTTCTATAAGAATATGGCTCATTTTGGTATCCACATCAAAGTAGTTTTCTCTCTAAGAGAGGTTGAAGAGCTGGTCTTGACTTCTGACTCTAAGGATAAATTCTAAGAATGTTAGTCCTGAATTTTGAGGAAACATTCACCATATCACAATTATTATGGAAACTTCACAAGTTCTTAAAACTGTATTTGAAGGTTACCCACATATAGACAGAAACATATCTAGTGTACTCATGGGAAAGGGTACAGATATCAGGCGAATAAACATTCTTAACCAAATCATAAAATCCAAGTACTAGTCTGTTTATCCTTTTATATCTGCTCTCAGTAACCCCTACACCATCAATCATAATAGCAGTGTAATAACATCATAAAAGCTTTGACTTCAAGAGTCAGTTTGAATCAAATTATTTGCTATGTGACCTCTGGCTAATTTCTTAACCTCTCTGTACATCAGTTCCCTCATCTATAAAATGCAAACAATGTCATCTATCTTAAAAGGATTGTTTTGCAGATTAAATTGTAATGCCTTGTGTAAAGCACATACTTCAGTCTCTGCAGACTCAAGAGACAGCAGCTATTATTACTAATCAGGAGGTACACTGTCCAATTCTATAGGTGCCATTCAGTGGGCTACAATGTAAATGATATCCCCTGGAGTGTATTATTACATAGTGCTGCCCTTACTTGTCTTTTAGCCAAAGTCCAATAACTGCTGACAAATAGCTATAAAAAGAACTTAGGAGGCAAATAAATGTATAAAGAAATACCAAATGGATGCACACATAACTAGACAAAGAAAAGTTATGAGGAAGAATAAACGTAAAAATATCTAAGGTAAAGAAGCGAGAAGAAAAGAATAAATGAACCATCTTCTTGATGGCAACATCACCTTATCAAGAAAAGTAGGGGAATGAGTTTTAAAAAACCAAGGGGTAGGGCTTCCCTGGTGGCGCAGTGGTTGAGAGTCCGCCTGCTGATGCCGGGGACATAGGTTCGTGCCCCGATCTGGGAAGATCCCACATGCCGTGGAGCGGCTGGGCCCGTGAGCCATGGCCGCTGAGCCTGCGCGTCCGGAGCCTGTAATCCGCAATGAGAGAGGCCCGTGTACCAAAAAAACAAAAAACAAAAAACAAACCAAGGGGTAATAGCTGCCCTGAGTAAACTGGCTTTTGTGATAGTCAACACTGAGATAATTATAATATGTATTCTTCATCTCTGTAAAATGGCATCACCACCCAACCAGCTACTCATGCCAAAAGATTAGGAGTTGTTTCTAAATCCTCCACGGGCAAGATGTGCTGGGTCTAGTTCCAAAATTTGGCCTGAATTTATTTGCTTTTCTGCATCTCTACTACTACCACCATGGTCCAAGGCACCAGGCTCTCTCTCACCTGGACCTCCACAAAAGCTTCTACTCATATCCCCACTTCCATTTTGGACCCCTGGAATCCATTCTCCACGCAGACACGATTGTGATCTGTTCCTTCTACCTGGAATTCTGCTATCCATATCCTCCCATGGCTGCCTTTTCTCATCATTCAGGATGTGTGAGGCTCAAATATGACATCTTAAGTGAGACTGTCCCTGACTACCAATCTAAAATACTCCCAGTCACTATCACATCATCTTGTTTTAGCTTTCTCTTTGTACTTGTCCTTAACAGAACTTATCAGATGTGTTTGTTTGCTTGTTAACTGTCTGAATCCTGACTTTTAGAATATAAAGTTCACAGTAACAAGTATCTTGTTTACTTTATTCACCACTGTATCTTCAGTACTTACAACTGTGCCTAGTACTTGGCAGCCACAAATACTTATCGAATGAATAAATGAACAGATAAACATATGGCTTTTAAAAGACGGTGAAGATGGTCACCTGTGGCAAGTATAGTACATACATACAGGGACTTCCTTCGTGGTCCAGTAGTTAAGAATCTGCCTTCCAATGCAGGGGACGTGGGTTCGATACCTGGTTGGGGAACTAAGATCCCACATGCTGCGCGGCAACAAAGCCCGTGCGCTCTAGAGCCCATACGTTACAACTAGAGAGAAGCCCGCGTGCTGCAACAAAGATCCTGCGTGCCACAACTAAGACCCGATGCAGCCAAATAAATAAATAAATATTTAAAAAAATAATGGAGATACAGCCAATCAGCAATTTATAAAATAAAGTTGCTAAAGAATCAATAAAATAGTATTTTAATTACCTGTACTGGGCTGGCCCTGAGGATCACAGTAATTCTCTGTAGTAATGAAAATAACTGCCAATCCAATTTCTGCTTCAGGAATAGGTCTAAGACCTTGCCTGTTAGAATAAAATAGTTTAAGTATGATGATATATTAAAACTAACAACTTTTATTAAGATGATGTCAAACTGAATCTATCTTCCACCCCCCCGCAAAGTGACATCACTATTTTATGGTACAGAGAGAACTGCAAATACCTATAGTACTAGCTTATTCACTGGAGCAATGTTACATTGGGCAAGTTCACCACCTTTTAGTAATTCAATTATTTCATCTGTAAAACAAAGGTCTAGAGTAAAGGATACAGATCCTTCCAGTTCTAAAACTCTGTAATTTTCAGAATAATAGTAATACCCAGATGAAGCAATAAAAAAGATTTTTTAAAGCAAATCTATGGTTACTAGAATCCTAAGATAAAACTTAAAAGAGAGAAAAAGAGGGGAGAAGGATAAGGAGGGAGAAAAGTACAGAGAACTATAAATAAGCTACATCTATACGTATGTTAGTAAATCAAATCATTTTACCAAATTTACATGTATTAATGAATCTTCTTATTAAAGGAATCTTATGGTGAACCTATCTTGTTATTCTGTAATGTGAATAATGACTGATTTTATAAAACATAATTTAATATAACTTAATAATGCTACATAGAAACTAAACCTCAAATTTTAAGAGCTTTAAAACTCCTTTTAATACTTATTGTAGAGATATTTTAAGTGGTTGTAGTAGCTTAGCAAGTCATTTTCAAATGCTTAACATTTGTTTTTTTGTTAAGTTTTTAAAAAGGTGATTCTAAAATGTATATGGAAAAATAAAAAGCCAAGAATAGCCAGGATGCTTCTGAAGAAGAGCAGAAAGAAAATATTTGTCCTACTAGATATGAGGACTTAAACTGTTATAGTAATTAAGACAATGTAGTAAACGTGGTATTAGTTTAAGAGACATATTGCTCAATGGAAAAGACGGCCAAAAACATTCCCATGCATGTAAGGTCCCTTGGTATAAAACAGAATCAATTCCAGATAGATCAAAAATAAATTTCAAAAACAAAATATCAAAATACTAGTAAAAATTAGTAAAAAATATAGGTGAATATCTTTTTGATCTATGAGTAGAAAAAGATCACATACAAGTGAAAAAAGGATTAATGCCAAGAATATATAAAAAACTCCTACAAATTAAAAAAAAAGGCACACAAATATGCAATTACCATATAATCCAGAAACTGCACTCTTGGGAGTTTATTCCAGAGAAATAAACACTTATGTTCACAAAGAAACCTGTATATGAATGTTCATATCAGCTTTATTTGTAACAAAAGCTGGAAAAATGCAGATGTCCTTCGATGGATGGATGACTCAACAAACCATAGTATATCCATACTACAGAATACGTAAAATATACATATGTATATGTATTTTAAGTGGCTGTAGTAGTCTAAAAGTTATTTTTCAAATGCTTAACATTCATTGTTTTATATGTATTAGTTTAACTTAGACTTGAACTCTAAGTGAATTTATAATAACACACAAAAAAAGATTTTAAAAAGTATTATCATCAAGTGATCACATACACCTACTTGTATTTCAGGCAATTCAAAATTGGTATTTTACTACCCTACTAATACTTTTGAAACTATACATACGTCATATCATGAAAATTAGTTATAAAAGATTGGCTATGTAAAACAAAATACACATTTAATGATGTTATAAGACATACATCATCTTAAATGGGGAAATACTGGAAGCATTACTTTTAAAGTCAATAGTGAGATGAATGTGGTGGCTACTATCACCACTTCTATCCAACAGCTTTGGATGTCCCAGTTGGTCCAAAACCAAGAGAATAAAAGAGAGAGAGCAGTACCAGAGGCAAAAAGGATTAAAAAGGAGGAGAGAAATATTATTTATAGATGATATGGTTTATATAAAAAAAGACTATAAAGTATTAGAAATAAAAGGGGAGTCCAACGAGGTGGTGGGATATGAGATTAATATCAATGTCAGCTGAATTTCTATACATCAACAGTAAACTAGAAAATGTAATTAAAGAGACAATATCCATACCATGGTTATCCATACCATGAAACACTACTCAGCAATAAAAAAAGGATGAACTACTGATACACAAAACCTAGATGAATCTCTGAGGAATTATGGTGAGTGAAAATAAAAATTCTAAAAGGTTACATGCTGTATGATTTCATTTATATATCATTTTCTAAATAATAAATTTTAGAAATGAAGAAGAAATTAGTGGTTGCCAAAGTTTAGGGACATGGAGGGGGAGGTAGGGAGGGGTGTGTGGTTATAAAAGAACAACACAAGGGATTCTTGTGGTGATGGAACTGTTCTGTATCTTAACTATGGTGAACACATGAACCTACACATGTAATAAAATTATATAGAACTAAATACACACACATACACTACACACACAAGAACACATAAAACTGGGGAAATCTGTATTTAAAACAAAAAAAGAATACAATTATCCCAATAGAAAACTGGGCAAGAGACATGTATTTCACAAAGATGGAAAAATTAACATCTAATAAACTTTTGAAGAAACATTAACCATCACTGGTGATCAGGGAAATACAAATCAAAATCACAAGATATGATTATATATCCATTAAATTGGCAAAAATGATAGTCTGAAAATACCGAGTATTGAAAATGACGTGCATCTAACTTAATCTCTTATATACCGTGGGTGGGAGTATAAAGCGGAAAACAGTTTGATACTGTTGAGTGTTCTAACCCTAGTAATGTAGTAATATATCCCAAAGAAAATCCTGCACAAGTACCAATAGGAAACATACAAAGATAATCTCAGTAGCAGTTTACAATAATAAAAATTTATTTAAAATAACTAAGTAAATAATTAGTGAACAAAATGAATGTGTATTATTTATAGTTCAGTGATGACGGTGTATCATGATCCAAAGATTATGATTCATTCAATTTTATGCAAAGCTATGGAACAGGTGAGAAGAGGATAAGGCAAAGGAGGAGAGGATAAAGAGAAAATAATTAAATTAGTAACAGGAAGAGTTCCCAAATATGGGCTAAGACATTGGGAAAATATCTCAGCAAGAACAAAAATCAGGGTTATATTGTTCCCCTAGACTTCAAATCTTTTTCAGAGATATTTAATTTTAATCACTGATTTCCTATACCCACTTCTGACAACTAATCAATAGCACCATGGCACTAACCCATCCCAATGTTGCCCTATTGTCTGAAATTCAGTCAATAGCTGACTTTACTGGTTTGATATAACTGTACCTTCAATTGCTATCAACGGCTTGGACTAAATGGACAGGTGTTATTTTAAGTGACAGTCTTTCTCAAACTGTAAAATTGTCCTCTCTCTATGACCAAATTGAAACAGGATCCAGAGAGTACAGAACAAAATGTCATCTCATGATCAAGTCACCAGCCACTGAGCAACCTCCACTCCAGCAAGGCAGCAAGATGTAATGGTAAAGAGCATGGACTCTGGAACCAGACTGCATGTATTCACATCCTGGCTCCTCTGCTCGCTCCCTGTGTTCTACTCAAATCCCCTTTTGCCCTCTCTGCACAACGGGGAACATAGCAGTAAAAATACACATGATTGTATGAGGATTAAATGTCTTAATATATGTAGAACTCTTAGAACAGGACCTGCTACAGTATATAGTATTATGTAAGTAAGCTATTATTGCTATTGTTCAGCATGGCTTTTAAAGATTGGTAAACTGGTCATAAGTAAAATACTGCCTGAAAGAAGCCTTCTCTATTTAAAATAAACTTCTCCCCTCTGCCCTGTTATTCTGCTTTCTTATACACAGTTGTAATTATCTGTTTACTTGTAAGCTCCAGTGGTGGCAGGGTCCATAGCTATCTTGTTAACCATTATATTCCCAGTGCCTAAAACACAATAGAATCACAGTATATTTTGGTTGTAGTAGTAAGATGGTATTTTTGTTACACAAATATTTTCTTTTTCACAGCAGTTAACACATCTCCATTAAGCAAAATATTTATGGGACACATGACTGAAATTTTACTTTTTACCTCGGCAAACCCATTTTTAAAAAAAGCAGTCTTCATGGTCGGAAAGACTCCTGGGTCAGGAAAAATGAATACTGTGGAGAGCTTATTTTATGGACTTTTTAGACATATAAATACCCTGGGCCCTAACTATTTTCTTAAAATATTTATTTATTTATTTTGCCATGCTGGGTCTTAGTTGTGGTGTGCAGGATCTTCTAGTCGCAGCATGCAGGATCGTTAGTTGCAGCATGCAGGGTCTTTTAGTTGCAACATGTGGGATCTAGTTCCCTCAACAGGGATCGAACCCAGGCCCCCTGCATTGGGAGCGTGGAGTCTTAGCCACTGGACCATCAGCGAAGTCCCAGCCCTAACTATTTTTTACTAGGTGAATAGAAATTCAGTCAACGGACTGCCAAGGCTGATTTTTTTACTTTGTGCTTCAAAAATGCTAAGATTATTAACACCAGTAAAGAGTCCAGGAAAAAAATCCTTGCTTTAGTGCTTTCAAACTGCCTCCCCTCCACACTACAAACACTATTCTAGGATACTTGATACTTTTTTTCCTGCTTTCCCATAACAGCCTATATAGCCATAATAGCCTAATTTTCACACAAATTTTCGATGGGTAATAAACAAAGGAAAAATACATTCCAGCTTGAGGCTATTTCAGAACAATTTTACATTTGAGTTTTAACTTCCTCAACTACATATTCTAGAGAAAAACAAATACTGCTTTATTAAGAGAGGTATATTCTGCAAATTCTATTAAAGTAACAAAAAAGCAGCAGAAAATAAATATTGAGATAAAACTGACATGGATAAATATATTCTATTTCTAGCATACTAAGTCACAATAAATTTCCAAGTACCATACACAATAAAATCTTTACAATAATTCTTGTATATACCTTTACATTATTATGTGGAGTGCAAAAAAAGTTACCTATAAAATCACCTACTTGCCCTTTTTTTTAACTAATAAAGATAATTCTGTACCTCTGGAGTATATCCATAATTGAATGAATCCGTTTTTTCTGAGAGTCAGGAATTAAGGTCTGTGAATCTGTTATTCCTACATCAACAACACAAGTTCCAGGAGCTGAAAAGAAACTATCTTCTTCATTGTCTTCTGTTATCAACCTAGCATCTCCTCCTCCAAATACAACTGCTGCACTTAATTTTTTATGCTAAAAATGGAAAGAAAAAGAAAAAAAGTAATGAAATAGCCATAATTAATGTCTTGAATACATTCTTAAAATTATAAGCATTTGATTTGGGAAATAAAATATAAGCAGAATTGAAGAAAAATTGATTTTATAATACTTCCTGAGAGGACAATCTGAGCTTCCACTCTGAGAAAATCCCTAGTTCACCAGGTACCACTGCACCCTGGAATCCTTACATCATCTACAGCTCCTCTTCACACAGCACTGTAACTGTGGGCTTACTTGCATGATTTTTCCACTTGCAACATTAACTCCTGGAACTGTCATTTCAGCACACAGAAGACATTCAACAGCTGCTTACTAACCGAACAAGTTAGAACTTAAACCAAAGCTTTTGGTCTCCTCCCTGTACGTATTTATATAAACAATTAATAAGCCAATTAAGAGATATTAAGAAATGCCATAGTCATATACATGAACGCTGGGCAAGTTCTGGTGCCTGGGCAGTTTTTTATTTCACTTCACACTTCTACACAAAATCTCAAAAGGAAGTGTATTAACAACTATTGACAACAGTAATAATTTATCCTAGTTTATAACATTTTCTTTACAAAAATTTAGCTTATAACATTACCTGTTTGGCATTTAGAAAGACAAATGTTTTCCCTTTGAAGATTTGTTTTCTTTCCTGTCGTTCTGACAGATCAATATTTTTACTTCCAATAACTGGTTCATCAATAGGTGGGTAAAAACTATAAAAAATAAAATAAAGTACATTCTAATTATACCCTACACTGTATGTATGTATAATCTAATGTATAACATTAGATTTTTAAATGGAATGGCAATCTAGACACTAGAAAGGCTTAATTTCCATAATACCATTATATTATTAAAAAATTAAGAGTTTTATCTGGGACTTAAGGACTCATAATGAGATACAATTAAATATATATGAATCAAACAACTTATGTAAATTACAAATAGCTAAGAGAGAAAAAAGTACTTAAAAAGTTTTTTAAAAAAGTAAAAACAAACCAAAAAAAAACCCCAAAACCAAATGGTTGAAACATCATCCATTAAAGATCAAATTCTATTAGCATGCTGTGCTTGCTTAGGAACCAGTAAGTATTAGTAATAATGTTCATATTGTAATTCTATGAACTACTGCTGTAAGTGTTTTGTTACAACTCTCTTTGGAGAAGCTCAGGGAATTTTAAAACCTACATTTTGTGAGTTTAAATAAAATTCCCAAAGATTTAAAAATACAATCTTTTAGCTCTTTAATGTAACACTATAAACACATCTTAATCATCCATAGAGATTAGGGAAAAGAAGAAAATAGAGAAGTAAAATCAACAGATAATTCAGTTCATATAACTTTCTATATAATCAGATCTTTTGTTACAGCTATTCATAACTGAGCAGACTTTTAGTTTCTCTCTACCTTCTAGTAAAAACTATTAATGTTCATGGATAGAAAGGCTCGATATTGTCAACATGTCAGTTCTTCCCAACTTCATCTATAGATTAAACACAATCCCAGTAACTCCCAGCAAGTTATTTTGTGAATGTTAACAAACATTCTAAAGTTTACATGGAGAGGCAAAAGACCCAGAACAGCCAACACAATATTAAGGAAGAAGAACGAGGTTGGAGTACTAACACTACAGAATCCAAGACTTAATGTAAAGCGGCAGTAATCAAGAGAGTGTGGGACTTCCCTGGTGGCGCAGTGGTTAAGAATCTCCCTGCCATTGCAGGGGACACAGGTTTGAGCCTTGGTCCGGGAAGATCCCACATGCCGCAGAGCAACTAAGCCCGTGCGCCAAAACTACTGAGGCCCGCGCCCCTACAGCTCGTGCTCCGCAACAAGAGAAGCCACCATGATGAGAAGCCCGCACACGGCAACGAAGAGTAGCCCTCGCTCGCTGCAACTAGAGAAAGCCCGCGCACAGCAACGAAGACCCAAAGCAGCCAAAAATAAATAAATTAAAATAAATAAATAAATAAAAGATTAAAAAAAAAAAAGAATCCGCCGGCCAACGCAGGGGACATGGGTTCGAGCCCTGGTCCGGGAAGATCTCACATGCCACGGAACAACTAAGGCCGTGCGCCACAACTACTGAGCCCACATGCCACGACTACTGAAGCCCACGTGCCTAGAGCCCGTGCTCCGCAACAAGAGAAGCCACTGCAATGAGAAGCCCTCACACCGCAACGAAGAGTAGCCCCTATTCGCCGCAACTAAAGAAAGCCTGCTCACAGCAACAAAGACCCAACGCAGCCAAAAAATTTTAAAAATTAAAAAAAAATTTTTAATTAAAAAAAAAAGCATGGTACTGGCAAAAAGATAGACAAATAGATCAGTGGAGGAGAATGAAGAGCCCAGAAATAAACTCACATAGAATCAATTCTGATCTTTTACAACAGAGCAAAGGCAGTACAATGGAGCTTAGTCTTTTCAACAATTGGTGATGGAACTGGACATTCACATGCAAAAAAAATGAATCTAGACCCAGATCTTACACTCTTCACAAAAATTAACTCAAAATGGATCATAGACCTAAACATAAAATGCAAAACTATAAAACTCCTGCAAGATAACACAGGAGAAAATCTAGATGACCTTGGATATGGAGATGACTCTTTAAATATAACACCAATGGCTTCATCCATGAAATAAATAAATGATAAGCTAGACTTCATTAAAATTAAAAGGTTCCACTCTGTAAAAGATAACATCAAGAGAATGAGAAGACAAACCACAGACCAGGAGAAAACACTTGCAAAAGACACATCTGACTGTTATAAAAAATATACAAAGAACTCTTAAAATTCAACAAGAACACAAACAACCTGATTTTTAAAAAGGGCCAAAGACTTTAATAGATACCTCTCCCAAGAAATAGAGAGAGCAAATAAGCATATGAAAAGTTGCTCAATATTATATATCATCAAGGAAATGCAAATTAAAACAAAGAGATACCACTACACACCTACTAGAATGGCTAAAATCTAGAACACTGATACCACCAAATGCTGGTGAAGATGTAGAAGAACAGGTACTTTTATTCATTGCTGGTGGGAATGCAAAATGGTACAGCCACTTTAGAGGACACTTTGGCACTTTCCCACAAAACTAAGCACATTCTTAACCATATGATCCAGCAGTCATGCTTCTTGGCATTTACCCAGAGGAGTTGAACTCATGCCATAACTTGGAAGCACCCAAGATGTCCTTCAGTAGTTAATGAATAAATTAACTGTGGTACATTCAAACACGGAATATTATTTAGTGCTAAAAAGAAATGAGCTATCAAGCCATGAGAAGACATGGAGGAAACTTAAATGCATATTACTAAGTGAAAAAGGCCAATTTGGAAAGGCTACATATTGTATGATTCCAACTATATGACATTCTGGAAAAGGCAGAGCTATGAAGACAGTAAAAGATCAGTGGTTGCTGGGAGTTGGGGAAGTGGAGGGATGAATAGGTAGAGTACAGAGGGTTTTTAGACAGTGAAAATACTCCATATGATACTATAATGATGGATATATGTCATTCTACATTTGTTCAAACCCAAAGAATGTACAATACAAAGACTGAATCCTAATGTAAACTATGGACTTTGGGTGATTATGATGTGTCAATGTAGGCTCACCGATTGTAATAAATGTGCTACTCTGGTGGGGGATATCAATAATGGGGTAGGCTATGCATGTGTGGGAGCAGTGGGAATACAGGAAACCTGTACTTTCCTCTCCATTTTGCTGTGAACCTAAAACTGCTCTAAAAATTAAGTCTTTAAAAAAGATTTTAAAAAAATTACTAAAGCATAATGGTGATGATGAGGGGACAATGTAGGATGGGGGGGAATCTGGACAGTCACTAGAGTTAACTATCCACAGAGAGCAACATCCAATATGACAAAAATGTTTTGGTCATAAGAGTCACCATCCAGCATTTTAGAACTAATTTCCTTACATTTCCCTCCTCCCACCCCCCAGATTTCTCCTTGGAAACATACATTATCTCATACAGTAAGCTGTCATGACTAAAATTTTATTAATTAAAAAAAACTTTTATAACTGACTAAACCACAAATGCATGGGTTTTAATCTGCTAGATTACTAATGGATGTTTTAAGGCTATTTTAAAGTAGTGATTCCTAGAATCTGCAATGTCAAATGACTGAGTTATCTGCAGGTAAGAGCAGATTTAGTTGGTAGGATGGAATGCAAACCCGGGGAGTTATTGCAGTTTTCTAAATAACTGACTTTAAAATTCTGTTTATTCTACTTTTAAACACATACAGAAAATAGTGGAAACTATTTTAACTATTAATTAAATCTACAATGAGAAAATAGGTAGCACTAAAAAATTAACAGGCATTCTAATTCATAAATAGGAAAAATTTTAATATCTCTTCATCAAATACCTTACATCCCTTTCAAGAAAATTCTTCCGTAGCTTATACTTCTTTTAGTGTAAAAGGCTTCATATATATACAAATGGGTGTTTACAAATTAGTCTACATAGTAATGTAACAACACTAGATTATTGGGCCAGTCTCAGACAAAAATAGAATGTAAATGTTTAATACATACATATGACTGACTAAATGTGAGATTCCTACTGCTTTCTAATGACTAAAATAGCATTTTAAAATTATCTGCAGCTTTGTGTTTTTCACATTGTCATTCTTAATTTTGCCACAGATAACAGATAACAGTTAACTACAGTTTAGTTCAATGAAGAGTGAACATTTGTTATACCAAGTCACATTCCATGAGAATGATATGCAATTAGCTTTCCAGAGTTCTAACTTTTATTTGTGTGATTCTTTGATGTTTGGTTCCTCTACTAAGTGCCAAGATGGCAGAAACTGTAATGCTTTTTGGCTCATCATTATATCCTCAGGTCTATCTTGCCTGGTTCAATAAATATTTAATAAACCGGCAGTATAAAACAGAAATAAAAATTTCACCTAATAAATTAGAAGTAGACAGAAAGTAAAAACATCCCTCAATACAAATGTGAGTATTAAAATTCTGGGACTAGAAAAATGTATTTTGGTTTTCTTTTAAAAATATTGGTAAATTTGAGCCCCAATACTCAATAAGACTGATCTCGAAAGGAAAAAAACCCACCATATTATCAAGAATCGAATCAAATGTTGGAGTCATACATACATATACATATATATGATATACATATATATGATATATATATACATATATGATATATATAATACAGTGACAAATAACAGACCATGTTCTGGAACTTCATATACGCAGAAAAATCTTTCTCTCTTTAGTAGTATTAAGGATGAAAACAAGAAAGGAGAGACTAGTGATAAATGTGAAGAAAACATCATTAAAAAGTCAATATTTCTGAAAAATTACATTCTAGAAGTTTTAAAGCATCACTGAGGCTATAGTGATTTGACAGCTAGTAATAAAATTGGAAAACAGTAAATTAACTTGGCAGAGACCTAGGTTAGAGGCACACTGCCTGAATACAAGAATACCACAAATATAAAGTGACCTCTAACTTCTATAATGAAAAAATTAAAACATTTTTTGGCATACTTACACAGAAACTTCAAGAGCTACAAATAAAATAATTATGCTTTATTATGTAGTAACTGGTACATATTATTCACAAATTCTATAAAATATTAATCTAGAAATATTGACTTTTTCCTATGTATATTTTATAACTTTATATAAATTCTTCACATGATGTTCAATAAATTTCATCTAACTCAGAGCACATCATTTTCACTTCTGTCCCAAGATTTTCCAAATACAGAATTTTTCTGAATTCATGTATAATTCTGGCCATGGAAACTATTCCAAGCCACAATATTTCTTTGCCCAACATCTGGATAGCTGTTTATTTCATTAGTTCCAAAGGTACCTGTTCATGATTTCATGATTTTTTTTGGTGATCTCCAAAAGGTTTGAATTACATTGGCATCCACACCTTGTAAATCTGAGCTTGTATCTCCAGGAAAAAAATCTCTAGTGTGTGTTAAATTTCTTTGCTTTAAATTTTAATTGATTATTTAAGGTCAACTCTATAAGCTTCCTAAACTTTCATTTACCAAGATTGTTTCATGCTAATGTGTCTCTTGGGTCTGAGATTTTATTACAAGCTAATAAGTTAACCTATTCCTCTTTCATGGATGCTGACAGAAGACACAAGACTCCTGGGTCAGAGACAAAGCAAGCAGCAAGCCTCAGTGTGTTTGCAGCAGGTCTCCTTCCATGCCAAGTCCCCTGGGGATGACACAGAAGGTACATACCATGGGTTGTGTTACAGGAGAGGTATATACCATGGGTAGTGTTACACTGAACTTGGGAATCCACCCATTTTATAACAAGCTATAAGCAGGCCTGCTCTCTGTCCTGGGAAGGAGATATTATCTCATCCCTCCAGGTTTCTCACTGCAAACATAACCCTGAGAAATGGCCTGGGTATAGGGTAGTCAGGGCCTTTCATTCTTGGCATAACCAGCAAGTTTTGTATGATGTAAGGACTCTCTCTCCCAACAGTGTTTTCTGAAAACAATGCTGCTTGTTGTTTAAAATAAACTGAGAAAGGGAAACTCCCTTTTTCTCTTGAGGATCATTTTTTTTTAACATTCAGACATATATAATATTTTAATGAACTTCCTTTATTAGAGCACAGAGTATCAAAATTAAATACTTCTTTTAAATGTAATCTAAAAATGACTTCATCTACATTGGTACTTTGATAACAGTATAGGAAAATTAGGTATCACAAACCACATCAGGTACTCTATCTTAACCCTTCACTTACTCTGTTTCGTGGTAACAGTGCAAAGATGCAGACATAACTGTACCAAAAAGGACTACACATTTTGTTAGGTAAAAATATAGTATGCCTCCTAATTTAAATTCAGGACTAGTGATAATGCTTTTACAGAACTAAAAGAACAGGTAGTTATGTAATAGAAGAGCCACCACAATTTATCTCATATCCCTTTTATAACCCATCCTACTACTATTTAATATCTTAAATTTAATCATTTAATTGAGTATGGAGTCAAATTAGTCTTCAACAAACATATCAAAATGGATCCCAATAAGTATAGCAATCTATTTAGGCAAAAAACTACGTATTTTAAAATAGTATTAAAAACTTGATTATCAGTTGCCATCATCAAACATGAACTAATGTAATAGTCTTTCCTGGTTAACACTGAATTAGGAGTTAGTGAACAATCTTAGAGTAGGGATGTTTTATTATAGTCATCTAAGTTAATACAATCGCAAATTGAAGCCAGAAAAAAACTATGCCTAACCTAAAGTAAAAACAACAAAAAACCAAAAAACCAAGGTTAAATACACCTGAGAATCTGAACAAATAAGCAAGAATCAATGACTAATTCTAAAAACTCTAAGACCATAAAACATATCACCAGTAGTAAAAATTCAGACCCCTCCACTCTTAAGTAATCTAGAATTAACAATGGTTTATTATCTGTAACAAGAGTCATTATTTATAGGATTTATCAACTTTTCTAGGGAGGGTCATAAATAGACTTCAGGGAAAAATGTAATTCTGTTGAAATACTATGTAAGTTGGTAGTAAGTGAAGTTTCTAGAGGAGAGACCAGTGCTTTCATTTTCTCACAGCGGGTCTAGGACTCAAAAAAGGTTAAGAATCATCTATTTTAAAATCTCGAGAATTCCCTGGTGGTCCAGTGGTTAGGACTCTGCATTTTCACTGCCAAGGGCCCAGGTTCAATCCCTGGTCAGGGAACTCAGATCCCACAAGCCACTTGGTGTGGTCAAAAAATAAATAAAATAAAATCTGAAGATCTCTTTCCAGAGGAAAGCATATTTTCTGTTAACCAGATTATAAAATACACGAAACCTCCCAAATGAAAATGAAAAACAAAGAGAAAAATCTGATATTCAGTTACTTTTAAAAGCAAATACATATTATCAGGTATAAATAGTTCCTAAAAATATATGTACTGGGCAAATTAGCTTATAATAGCTAGTAATATTTTTAAATTGGTAATAAAATACTTAGCTTGAATAGGTAATACTTAACTTAAATTGGGTAATAAAATACTTAATTTGCATAGAATTTTAGATTTTTAAAACATCCTCAAATCTGTTATGCCATATAGACTATAAGCTGACATACATTTTAAGCAAGCATGTTCTTATGTCGACTAAAAACACCCACCGTTTTACAGTCACCAGTATTTTAACCATGCAATCTAAAAAGAAAAATCACAAATATCTTCCTCCTCAACCATAGCTTATATTACTGCAAACATTACTAATACAATACATACAGTGGATAGATCCTTTAGTCTGGTGGTTCACAAATTTAGCAGAGCATCCAAAAAATTAAATAATCAAGCTACTATGAATCTTCCCAGATATTGCAATTAGCTACACTTCTTTTAATAAGCACCTATTATGATGCCAGGCAATATGCTCAGACTTTATGTATGCCACTAGTTAAGATAAATAATACTTATACTAATACTAATAATACTGAATACTTAGACACTCAGCAGGACAGGTATTAGTCTCATTTTTCAAAGGAGGTAACTGACACTTAGAAGAAATCAGCTCAATTCCCAAGGCCACAGCGCTGTTAATATTCTGGCCCAGGACTCTGAGGCTCCACAACAGGGATGCTGCACCACACAATTCCTGGTGTCCTGCATGCATGATGCCCAGCATTGGCATGTGTGCTCTACTGATTTCACCTCTATGCTATTACTGTCCTTCAATATTTTCCTTTTAATATTGGCACATATGTAACATGTGTTTCACAGAGATAAGAACAATCAACAAAGAACTGGGAAACTTTCTTCACATACTAACAAGAAAACTTCATTAATAATACTGAACTGTAACATTACATCCTGAAATAGTCAATAAAGAGGGAATTAACCTAAATAAAACCAGTGCTATCATATTTTGTATGTCATATTTTATTATATTTAAAATAAGCAATATACCTTTCAATTTCTGGAGGCTGTTTCTTGGACTGAACTGTTTTAAGAAATTCAGTAAAATATTCTGGTTTTACAATCGGACGCCCACAAATGAGTGCACATATTGTCTAAAAAGAAGAAAACATGTGAATACATATACTCATACCCTAGTTTTTTTAAAGATGTAAGTTATAGACTACAAAGAGGCTGTTCTATTCTGTTTTTCCTCCTGTCTCTCTAAATTTATAAAGGAGACACAATCTATAAAACAGAAGTCAGTACTGGTCACTGCCTAGTTTTAGTATAAAAATCCCTGTATAATCACTTGATTATTAGAAGCTACCAATTACAATACAGGGGGGGACAGATTGGGAGTTTGGGATTGACATATACACAATGCTATATTTAAAATAGATAACCAATGAGGACCTACTGTATAGCACAGGGGACTCTGCTTGATATTCTGTAATAACCTAAATGGGAAAAGAATTTGAAAAAGAATAGATACATGTGTATGTATAACTGAATCACTTTGCTGTACACCTGAAACTAACAAGGTTGTTAATCAGCTATACTCCAATATAAAATAAAAATTAAAAATAAACAAACTGTGGTAACTACAACTCATGTAAGTCAGAATTCGGCAAAGCAAAGGCCTATATGCTAAAATAGCAATAAGACTGTTGAAATAACAAATAAATGTAACATACAGGCAAGTAGCAATAAACAATAAACAATCATTATTAAAGGTGAAAAAAAAGAAGTTACCAATTACAATATTAATTTAAAAACTGCCTGGGGAGGGCAGAACAACATAACATAAAATACAAGTCAATTTAAAAATGTATACCATTTTAAAAACATTAAAATGTACATCTTAGAATTAAGGAAATGTAATGTCTGCCCTAGAGAAGACAGTAACAAGAGATAAACATGAGAGAGTTCTTTCACCTTAATTGCCTTTCAAACTGATTTTAATTATGGAATAAAGTCTTTTTAAGAAAGTAAATAAAGGAATAACTCTTTAGTGTTGGACAAAAGCTGAAAATAAGTATATACAGATGGAGTGGGGGAAGAAACTTCAACTAGCAAGTGAATTAAACTATAAGCCTCAAATAAGATGTATCCACAAAATTTGAGACAGATTAAAATATACCATCACTGGCAATGAAAATAAGATTCAGCATAATTCCAGGAAATAATACAACTAAAGAATTGGTAAGAATGCTTCTAATAAACATGGGAAATTACCTAAATGTGAGCAAGCAATTTAGGGTATCTCTCAAGAATGAAATCTGAAAGTTATGAACCTCAAATATGAATGAAATAATTGACTTCTTGCATGAAGCAGTAATGTGCAATTCAACACTGGACTGAGTAAACTCCAATACATGTGATCCTGGGCAAAGGATTCAATTGCTCCATGCCTCAGTTTCCTCTTCAGAAAATAAAAACTGAACTGAATGCTCTTTAGGTTACCTTTTGGTTCTAACATTCAACAATTTTAAAAACATAAACTAACCTGTATTTTTGGAAAATTTACTAAAAAAATAATATAATGACAAATATTTTTTGCACACGATTGATCATAAATATTGAAAAAGGAGTATTGCTCTGCAAGCCTTTGTTGGTATATATACAGTACTCTCTAATATCCAGGGACTGGGTGGCCATTAGCATCCTAGTCACTGGAATACTGTGTACTATGGTAAATGGATCCTAGTTTCCAGGTCTGTCACAGACTCAGTAAAATATCTTTCAAGACAATCTAACTGCCTTTGCTCTTATTTCATACCCACCAAGCAATGGCATGATTACCTATTCCATTTCTCAGGTACCTTGGTATCTTCAAGAGGACCATGTTGGAGTCTACATGTAAATATTCTGGTCACTATAAAGATACATCCCTACTATAAACTAATAAATGGACATTTTGAATTATGAATCTATTATTTGGGTTTATTAGCATAAATTACTATTCAGGAGGCTAATCACTCTGTTGAATTTATAAATCAATTTCATAAACTTACAAAGATGAAACAATTTTTGATCCAAGTTTAACATGAGGTTCAATTTGAACAGCAAGCCTTTCTCTATGACACCTATTTAGGTATAAGACACATATTCTAATTTAATTAATTATATATTAAAGGATTTTTGTATCATTGAATAAAGGAATCTACTGTTGCTTTTCACTATAGATATTAACCTAAAACAATCTCACATATCTATAGTCAACCTGCTGAAGGAGACAAATCACCTCCCAAAATCATTCTTCAATTAGTTTTGGATTAACCAAATCTGAAGATGATGCAAAGTCTGAAACATCCCAAAATATATCACTGCTTTGACAAATAACATATATCTACATATCTCTAGATTGTGACAATACATTAAGGTAATATTGTAAGAACGTAAAGTCTTTGTGATTAGGGTCTAAAGCCAAATAAGAACTAAAGAAAAGAGCATGAAAATATGAGATGGTATCAGAGACTGGAGGAAGGAAAGACATGAGCTGCTAACTTTGAAGATTGGCAGTTGATCTCTAATTGCTTTGCTTTTAGACTGAAAACACAAACTATAGGCTGTAATAACTTCTTGGTGAAAGGATAATATAAATCATTTAAATGCTAAATCAATATCTGAAATATAATTTAATGTGCTTTTGCTTGCCCCATTCTAGCCTATACGGTAGATATGGGATTCATTGGCATATATACATCTACAACTAACAGTTCTGATAGTTTTAAAGCAAGTGACTTTTAAAACATCCGTGTATAGTGGGTAAAGGAATAAACTTAAATTCAGAGAACTTACTTTAACATAACAACAAGGCATTCAACTTACTTTAATGGTAACTTTAACTGATGTCATGACAAGGTGAGTACATTCCTCTGTCCAATTGTTTACAGTAAGTCCTCCAAGTTGCAATACAGCTTGACTTAAAGCAGTTTTCCCAGAGACATCTAAACAAGAAGAGCACGCAACCAAAGGTTCATACTCTACTCTGTAAATGAGAATAAGTTACACAAAGTTATCATAGTTATAGAGATGGCAACTTATGTTACTTTAAACTTTAAGCTCACATCATATGCTGTTATTTTAATTTTTATTAAATTACTAAACTTTCTAACTTATGAAATTATCACTTCCTAAGTCTTAAGTCGCAATTAAGAAAAAAACAGTGATCAAAGTTTAACATTATACTTTGACCTATGCAGAATCAAACAAAAGTAGCTCCCATCAAGGTTCTTAGGGCCCACTCAAACTCTCATTCACTCTTTTCACTATCTATGATTAATAAAATGCACTAACCACGTGTGGTGCAAAGTTCACCACTGTCCTAAGTAGGAACTAAATAGACTGGTCCCAATTCATTATCCATAAATATCCTTTTCCTTTAGAATCTGATTGGTACAAAATAAAGCTGTCCATTTTAATATCAATTTAAAAATTCTTACCTAAATTTACTTTCAAACACTCCAAAGGTAACTCTATCCCCTGTCTTCAAAATTCGGGAAAGGCCATTCTGCATTTTTTCCTCATTAACAAAGGTACCATACTTAGAATTATCTTTTATTGTCAATATAGGGATTTCATCTGTTTGACTCTGAAAAAAAAATCAATACATAATTTAAAGTCTCTTACTGCTCAGTAAATACTATTCCTAAGGGGAAAGGTTTCAAAACAAAAGGTTGATAACTTCTGGAATAGGTGATAGGTGGCTAACCTCCCAACACAGTAGGCAATAGAGTTATTGTTTTGGTTGCAAGCAAAGAATGATCACTCAACTAGCAATTAAGAGAAAAATGTCAATTCCAGAATCACTCCTCTTAGAACATACATTTTCTTTATTTTTGTAAGTCAGGGGAGATTTTCCTGACCCCTCATAATTTGAGAATTGTTTGCTTTTGTACAGTCTGTTTCATGTATAACATGACAGCTTCATTCCTAAGGTTTTTGTTTTTTTTTAAATTATCAAAATCACATAGTAAAAATCAGTCCAATGCAAAAAGGCTAGAGTGTCTGACTTGCAGTAACAATTTTTTTCTTTAGTATTTTCAACAATGTTTTTCTATACCTAAAAGAATACAGACACAAAACCTAAATATTACTGAACAGATCCAGTATTTGCCAACATGCAGTCTTTGCTCAAAATAATGGCTTTTCTTCCTTAATTACCACCAGCATTACCATGAGCACAGCTATTTGTATATATTTATATTACTTTTATAATCTACCTTTATTATTAAAACAACCAACACACCAAAACAAACTCAAAGCCATTCAAAGGAGCTGTGGGGCATATACAACAGCTGTTTTCCCTAGTAAAGCAATCAATTTCCCTTGTGAAAACCTAAGATATACAGGAAACACCAGTGTTCATATGGCTGCATTAACTCATTAAAGCAGGAGTCACGATGGTCTATTCACTGTTCTATTCCCAGGCTTTGGCACAGTGACTGACACACAGTAAGCACTCAATAAATGTTCAAGTAAATAAATAGAAATACGTTCTACTTCCCCTGAGTTTCTAAATCACTAAAACAAATAGTAAAATACTGAAACAGAAACTTCAAATCTTAAATAAACAAATATCACCAGTACCACTGCCCAAACGTCCTTAATTTTGTTAACATTTAAAGAAAACTAACAGCTTTATAAAAAAGTCTCCCAAACTCTCTTACATATACACCAAGGTAAACTTTTGTGATTTCAATCCTCTTACTGTCAGCTAGTGAAATAAAATTAGTAACTTACCAGGTTAGTTACAGAAAAGTTAACAGTTAATACAGCATGATTTCGGCTGATTGACTGATCATCTTCAATTAGAATGCCACAGTTTTTCCTTCCAACAATGTACTCAACACCAGCCAAAAGTCTGTATGGTTCTAAGAGAATTTTTTTAAAAAGTAAATTAACAGGTACACACATACATAAACATGTATTTAAGATATACATACGGCAAATATTTAAACATTTTTATTTTGCTATTTAAAGGCTAATAATCAACTTTACATAAATCAAACTTGTGTTTTCCAGTAAAGCCTCACTGAAGGAGGCAAATCTAAATAGATAGAAAGCTCTACCATTTTTCTAACAGGAAAACAATTTTGTCAATGCTTGCCCAAATTAACTTATAATTTAATGCATTACCAAATAAAATCACAACACTATGTTTGGAGCTTGATAAGCAAATTCAAAATTCCATCAGGAAAATATAATGTGAAAAACTGTCCAGAAAAATGTGAATATTTTGGGAACTTCCTCTACCAGGTGGTAAAATATGCCAAAGTGAAAGCAGTTAAAAAGTATGGTATTGGATCAAGAGTAAAAAATATAGATCAATGCAAGAAAAGTCCAGACCAGATTCAAGTGCATAATTTGGGGATTTTTTTTTTTTATGTTAAAGGTAGCTTTTAGAACAACGTGAAAAGGTTATTAGTTTAAAAAAAATTTGGAAATCACAAATTGTTGGAAGAACAGCATGTACGTTGAAGACTTGTAGAGTTTAGTCTGGTACCACTGGAGTGGTAGAGTGATTAGGGCAAATAAACTAGACAAGTAGAAAGGAGTCCAGGTAAACCTTGACGAGACCTGGATTATATTTTATTAATCAGATTCTTAACCTAGAGTGGACTCTTTCAACAAAAATCTTTTGTGTTGGTTTCCCTACATTTTTCTTAGAAGGATGGAACCCCATAGCCTCCATCTGATTCCGAAAAGAGTTCAAGATCCCCCAAAAGTTAAGAATGCCACCCACTGGCACTAGGGGCATTTTTCTTCTGCTGCCTCCTTAAAGGAACTCAAAGAGCCAGCCACAGGCTACAACTGTTTCTGGAAACTGTTCCTACTGTGTTACACCTCACAATGCTCCAAGTCCACAGTGAAACTTGATCTTTGAGTCTCTATACTTTTTAGTATCTACAGTATTATTACAGTATTTATTTTCCTTACCATTAGTTTGCCCTCTCCATACTTCCTTACACTGTCAGTCCATTTAGCCTCTACGTAGATCTTTTCTTCACTCATAATGTAAACTTCCGGAGGGCAAGGCCAATCATAGGCTACAACTGCTTATCTATCAACTAATAAGTGCTTACATATATTAGGCAACCAATTTACATGCAATTACCATTTTCCGCTGCTAGAAATGCAGAAAAAAATGTTTTCAGTTGTTGTGATGACAAAACGGTAAAAGGCTCCGAAACAAAACCAAAATTATGCTTTCCTGTAGTTGCCATTTACACAAGTCATCTCCGTGGCTCCTCACAATGCGCTCAAGACAGAGTCATAGTCTTCCAGACTGTTAACTTATTCTGGATGTTTCCTCAAAAGCTTAAAACGCTAGATGTCGTAACATATACCCGGCCAAGACTCAATCCGGAAGACCATTTAAGCCCAGGTCAGAGCTAGTCCCGCCAGAGGAGTTGGTCCCAACCACGGAGAACCTGGCGGTAGACCGGGAGGAAAGGACCCGGCGGTCACTAAACGGCCCAGTGTCGCATGCCTCCTCCCCCCGTCAGACCAAAGCCTGGTTCGCAAGCACTGCGCACCCGCCGAGAAAGACTACGCAGTCCCCACACAACAAATGCGCGGCTTTCGCACCAGCTTTCGCAGTCTCCCAGGGCGAGAACCGTCCGAAAGTAACCATCCGCAAACCCTCTGCCCACCGCATCTGCTCCCGGGAAATCGGTCCCCGGACATCTCCCTACCGCCCTTACCTCGGGCAGGGCCCGCAGCTGGGAGCAACTTCCACATGGCCTGGAACACTAGGGTCTGGCCGATGCGCGACAGCGTAACCGCGGCTGACCGACGTGCGCGGCCGCAGCGCCTGCGATTGGCGCAGACTCCGGGACGTGCGCGCTCCTGGAAGCCACACCTGCCTAAGAAGCGGAGGGATAGACAGAAGTGCGGCGTTGGCGCCTAGTCGCCACCCTGTGGTTAGGAAAGGAATAGCGTAATGTGTATTGAAATGTGCTGTCTTAAAAGGATCCCATTTTAAGGTGTTCAATGAATACAAGATTATCGATTTTTTTTCTGATTGTGAATGGAAATGATTTTAAAAATCAGCTTCAAAGCAACGTAAGGAAACTTTCTAATTAAAGATATTAACGTAGTGACCAGTTACGTATTTCCATGCATTTGCAATTGCTTAAATTGCGTTCATTCCTTCGTATGGATCCTAATGATTGTGATAATTATGGTGAAGATAAGTATTTCACTCCAATTATTTTTACTCTTCTCCAAGCTCAGATAAAGTTCTCCTAATTTCTCTGTTTCATAATGTTGCACTTTCATCTAATCAGTAGCTAAGTACTGGGGAGTCTATCCGTCCTTTCCATTTCTACTTGTACCAAGCTGGTGCAAGCTCTTCTCTTAATGCTATAGTAGCTTCCTAATCCTTCACCATCCACCTCCTGCACTAATCCATCCTACAGTCTACACACTACAAAGTAAACACCCTAGAGTACACTTCTGATGTGTAATAATTCACATAATTTTTGGTTTTCAAAAGCATTCTGAAATGAGAAGGAAGAAAGATGTCACTTCAAAAGGCTGGTTTATGAAAGGCTCTGTTATGAACATAGATGCAAAAATCTTATACACAAAATTAGTGAATTGAATCAGGTGGTATATAAAAAGGATAATCATGACTAAGTGGGGCTTATTCCAGAAATAGAAGGGTGGGTGTTAACCGGGGGAAAAAAATAAATGTAATTCACCAGAATAACAGGAAAAAGGGAACAAAATAATGATCATCTTGGTAGCTGCAGTAAAATCCTTTGATAAAATTCCACATTCATCCATTTATTCTCAGCAAAATTGGAATGAAGGGAACTTCTTGATCAGATAAAAGGCATCTACCAAATAACTGCTGCTTACATTATACTTAAGGTAAATTATTTCATGTTTCCCCCTGACATCAGGAATGAAATAAGGACATATTTGCTCTTACCATTTATTTTAAACATGGTTTCGGATGTTCTAAGCAATGTAAAAGGGAGAAAGAAAAGGCATATGGATTGGAAAGGAAGAAATAACAGTCATTATTCACAAATAACATGATCATGTACATTGAAAATCTAAAAGAACTGAAAAGTATATTTAATAAGGTCACTGAACACAATGTCTAAAAAATTCAGTTGTATACCTTTATTCCAGAAAATAAATAGAATGTGACATTTAAATAGCTAATTATAGTAGCACCAACAGTCATCAAATACCTTATAAGAAATCTATCAAAAGATGTGACACAAAACATTATTGACTGCAAAAAACTACTGACAGAAATGAAAATAAGTTCTAAATAAATTCAGTATAGTATACCATGTTCGTGGATTAAGATGCCATTTCTCACAAAATTGATCTTTCTATACAATGAAAAATGAATTTAAAAAGTCCCAATTTTTTGAGTGGAAATTGATAAGCAGTTTTTTAAATCTATATGGAAATGCAAAGGCTGAGAATAGTCAAGGAAATTTTGAAGAAGAATAAAGCTGGAGTGCTTACAACTACCAAGTATCAGGATGTATTTATAAAGTTATATTGTCAGTGTTCTGTTGACACGAGGATAAAAAATAGGCAACTGTGTCAAAATAGACCTAACCCATGTTAGGTCAACCATGTTGATCTGCATATGTAATTTGATTTTTCAAGAGTGATATTACAGATCAATGGAAGAAAGTTCTTCCTTTTTCAGTAAATGGTCCTAGGGTTATTAGTTAACACTACAAAAGAAATGAAGACTGACCCCATACTTCACACACATACAAACTTTCAAATATACAAAACAGTATTGTTAGCTTATAGTCATGTTGTACATCACAACTGGAAATTTCTATATTGTTTTTTATTTACTATCTTGCCTGTGCAATTTCAGAGGCTCCCCATTGGCCTTTCCCGCTTTGATAGCTCTTATTCCGTAGGCCAAAGAACTGTACTAATGTGGGTGCTTTACTAACTACCAAATATGTCCTTTTCAATTATATATTTGGGAACTGTGGAAATGACCACCAGATAGGTCCCTGTGCTCAGTGGATGTACTTCTTCCACACCTGGGCAAAAATTTCATTTATTATCTGGCTCCTATCTACCTCTAACTGCGGGCCATAATAATTCTTTGTGTTCCTGGGTGTCAATAATGATTGTGTCCAACAATCCTCAAAATGTTTGAGCATTCCCTCTTCCTCAGTGTATGGTTTCCCGAGGGAATGGCCATAGGTCCTTTTGAGGAAGGACTGAGGGTGGGGTGGGCATGGACAGGGAAATCATTACCATATATTCTCACCAAAGTGTTACAGGGTGCTTCCTCCTGGCAATCCTGCCTCTCCTTCAGTAAATGGGTTCTGGATTGGTAAACTGGCTCAAGTTAGAAAACTGGGTAAGAGATTGACTTTTTATTGAGACGGCTGCTCTCAGCCTTATGTCACCCATCCTTGATTTCTTGTCATTGTATAGATTGAGCATGCCCTTGTTAGCTAACCTCTATCTTTCCCCCTAGGGATGCCGTATTCTATTAATCATCTTCAGAGGTCAGGATCTCTGACTGTCACTCCTATTTTGCCACTCATTTGGATACGTGTAGTGGTACCTTTCTGATGGTGAAGTGCTGCCACCTGGCTTCTACTGTTTCAGGATTCTGTTAGCCTTGTTGTTTATATGTGAACCCAGTTCTGTAACAACATCTTTTATCACTCCCCATGACCTACGAGGAGAGCCACCACTGAGTTTCTCAGTGATGCTGGTGCCCCTCTCACCAGAGAATTCCTAGTCACTTTGATAAATAGAGCATCTGTATTGGAATACTGGCATGCCTACTTCTCTGAGCATTTTGCTCCTTACATCTTCCATCTGCCATGACAATTCTTCCATTGCTACTTCTCTTCGTGTGGGCCACCACTTTCTTCAAGCTTCTAAGAGCCATCATGGAAGAATGATAGTCATATTTCCTAGGGTCCTTGATAGTATTAAATCCTCTCTCCCTGGAGAGTGCTGCCAAATCAATAAACTCTCCCTTGTGCAAATTTATTTTCCATCTGCTCCCTGTTTAGCAATTTCAGAATACAGTCTCATAAGCACTCTTCTTGTTCCTGCTGGTACATGTTGGTGAGGTCCTGCAGCTCCATCACTATAAAGTCACTTTTTCCCTTTTCAGAGCAAGTCCTTCCCTAGCTGGCTTTTGCTATAACTTTTTCCTGTTTATGTCTGATTACCAGAAGGACAGATTGAGTAGTCTCAGAGTGATTAAGGAAAACTTAACTGTTGCTTGGCAACAATATATGTCTGTTAATCAGAGTTGAGAAATATTAAAAAGATGGGACACAATGCGGGTAGAATTTAAGATTGGTAGCAAATTGGTCTGCTCATTGTTCCATGCTCCTTGCTTCGTGTAGTTTGCTGGCATCTCCTCTTACCTCTGTTCTGTTATAAACAAACTCTCTTAGATCTTTAAAGTCTTCATGGAAAATTCCCTCTACATCTTGCCTTAAATGAAACATGGCTCTCTCCCTAGGTCACAGCTTCCTTCCATGAGTTCTAGGATAGTCATTCCAATACCTCTCCCACTGACATGCACCATATTTTTTGGCCAATAGAATTACTATTTCCCCCTAAATTTTCATTTCCATTTTAAGATATTCATCTTCCCTGCCTTGCAAAATCTCTTCTAGGTCAGGATTATTTCATATGACTACCCACCCTCTATACCCCTTTTATTGTTACTAACTGCAGGTATGTCCATATCATTTGCCCATATTCATTGAGGACATTGCCATCTATGTGAGAGTTTTCTTCTCCATCCCAACTCCTGCCATCATTCTCAAGTAATTGTAAGACACAGCTGGACAACATATTCTACCAACTAGGCTCACATTTCTTTGACTTTCAGCTCCTGTGACTTTCATTTCTGCTTCAAACATACTACCCCTTTGATGGTCAGTTTTAGCTCTTTATATCACCAGAATCTTCTCCAGCTTTAATATCCAACTTTCTGACTGGAGCTGCTTGGCCTTCTCGCTTTCTTATATGTTCACTCCCATTACACCTGCTGTTTAGCTTCTTCCAGGTATCCAGCCACTTGAGCCCTCCACTTTACCCAGGTTATCTGTATCCTTCTATCCTCCATCATATGCAGGATAGACACCAGGATCTGAGCTTGAACTACTTTTACTCTTAGCTCATCTCTCAGTACTGAGAATAGCTCTCAGAATAACTTTTACTCTCCGAGCTTTCAACTCTCACTTTCAGCTCTATAGCTCACTTTTCTATGAACCCTAACAACCCCTCAGTCATGAGTCAATCATACAGTAACATTCTAGACTGAAGCTTCTGGATAAAATCTGCCTATCTTTGAAAACATGAAATGAATGCAAATTCATAAGCTCTAATATCAGTTGAACTACAGAGCATTATTCATCAGTCCCATTTCCTGTTTTTTTTTTTAAATTTATTCCCTATAAACCTAAAGAGCTATTCCACAGCTTCGCAAATCTCCTCAAATCTGATCATCTCCTAGCCCCCTTCTAAGAATATGGTATCATACCTTACTGAGGAAATTGATGCAAGAACTTCCCTGCAATTTCTGTTCCTACTCTGCCTCTATCCCCATCATAAGACAAACTTCTTTTCTTTTAAAAGCTATACCTACATCTCATTCTTGCCTTCTTTTATTTTTTGGCCATGCTTCACAGTGTGTGGGATCTTAGTTCCCCAACCAGGGATTGAACCCATGGCCCCTGCATTAGAAGGTCAGAGTCTTAACCATTAGACCACCAGGGAAGTCCCTCATTCTTGCCTTCTTATCTCTTATTTCAGGGTGTGATTTGACCTTTCAGTTTGGGATCAAATTCTCCATTTGTACTTAACTTAAACCCATCTCCTCTCATTTCCACTAAGGTTTTGCTTTATGAGTTACCTCTTTATACTACATATCTTCAATTTCTTTGTTTGTTTTCTTCACATTATCATAAAAACATTTAAAAAACTATCTTGTCTTCCCCCCAAATTCCATTAACTCTGCCATTATTTTATAACAAATGTTAAGCTAAAGCATAGGTTTAATAGAGCTAGGATTTAATTGTCTCAAGATCACAAACTAACTAAGGTAGCTCAGTCTCCTCTGACATATAAGTGGGATTAAATAATAGCTACGTTGAAGTATTATTGTTAGCATTAAATGAGATACTGTACTATGCATGGTAGATGTTAAACAAATATTAGTTCCTTTTCTTTCCTTCCTTTCTAGTTCCTTAAGGGTAGGGGCTGTGTCTAAGTCATTTCTGAGTCCCTACTGTATAAATCATTTTTATATTTCTAATATTTACCATAGTGATGGGCACAAACAGGCACATAAGTGTTTGTTGAACTTAACTGCTCATTGATGTCTTTTGAATATCTCATTGAATATCCCTCTTTCCAACCTTTACTTATATTGGAACTGTGAAGATAGATGGGGTGTGGGGGAATAAGAAGCATGTGGAGAAACACTGTTGACTCAAGGTGTATCTTTATGATTCTGAGGATTATCTGATAATAAAGAACAATGAGTTATATTTTTTGTAGCCCAATCCTAATTCTATTTTACTAGAATTATTCTACTATAATGATTTTATATTTTTTGAGAATAAACAATTTAATTTCTATGTGACTAAATTGCTTTGTCTTTACATGGGAGTATAATAGTATATATGTTAATCTATGCATTATTAGTAACTTAATGAATTAATCTACTGGATTATAATTATCAAATTGGCTGTTTGACCAGAATTTATTTGTTAAAAAATTGGAAGTTAAAAGAATGCAAGACCCCAAGTTGCAAAATGTATGACTTGACTTTACAGAATGAGAACAAATAAGTCTACGTAATGGAAGCATGGGTTAGCTTTACTTCCAGAAGTCACTCAAGTCACCCTAAATGATTGCAAAGCACTTTAAAAATCTGAAGCTTAATAATCATCTAAAAGTGTAAATTAGATGAAGTATGTAAATATTAGAATACATAAGAGCTACTATTCTAAAGAAAGTCATATCTTATCAATTACTTTATGTTAACAGCACTTAACAATGACTTTCGTAGTACCATACCAGATGGTCTATAATAATTCTACCAAATCTCATTTATTTGTAAAATCACAGATTTTTAGACTACAAGTGATTTTAGAGATAATTTATACCAACACCCCAGTTTCATGGATGAGGAAAATAAAGCTGATAAAAATTTATTTGCACAGTAGCAGAAAGCCATTGTGCAGTAGAGTCCTGACAAGAACAAACTTCTGCTTCTCAGTGCAGCTCTCTTTGGATCCCTTCAGCTGCAACCTGGACCAAATCCTTGGAGCCCTACCCTTGAGCAATCCCTGTGTAGTGCAGCCTGGGAAGTGAACACTGGATCAGAAACTAGAAGGAGGAACATTATCAACTGTTTCTTCTTTTTCTCAGACTCAGACATATACCTTTAAGGATGTTACAGGTCACATGTTCAGTACCTCTCACCTAAAATAAGCAGGACATCTGCTATTCTCTAGTAGTGAGATAGAAGCCAGGACTTCTTAGTCACTCTAATCCTTCTTCAAGACAATACTAAACAACCCTCTGGCCATTTCTGGAAGTCATGGTTCTTTAGTACCCCACAGTCCAGGCCCAAGCCTGGTGTGACTATATGGCTTTAGTACTGGGCATTGTTGGCTTTGCTCACTGAGTGGTTTGTTGCTGGGGGGCAGGGCATGACTAAAAACAAAATCTCCTGCTACCCCAGAAAACCTCTCCACAAAGATAGAAGAGAAAGGGAACAGCTTTATTATTGAATAAGCATAAACTAGAATTACAGGTGATCTGTTAAAGAGATTGCAAAGACAGAAAGAAATCTCATCCTTCTATATAATGTTGACAAAAATTTAATCAATAGTTGAGCTAAGAAAGAAATGGGAAATTTTATTTGAGCCAACCTGAGAATTATAACCTGGGAGACAGTCTTTCAGTAAGCTCTGAGGACTTTCCACACATTAGAGGTCAAAACACAGTTATATAAATTTTTGAGACAAAGGGTTACACATCAAATGATGTATTGACTGTTTACACAATCCAGACTGCATGTACAAAGCAAGTAGTTGGTCATTATGACCCTTTACAGGATTAAGAAGGATGGTTGTCTCCTAAGGAGGTCTGGTTAATGCAGATGCACAATACACACTAAGGGGAATGGAGAAGGCCCAAATAGGTGGAAAAAAATTTATGATCAAATTTTTGTCCTGCCATAAAATGAATTTTATTTCATCAGTTTCCCCCTTTTGATCACTAATCTTTTGAGAGAAAGCACTGAGTGATCAAATATTTGGTCCCTTGATGATAGGGTGATTGCTTATCTGCCCTGGGTCCATCATGTCCCTTGATGTCAGGTCTTAATAGCCTGGTTCTTTTTTTCCTTTTAGGGGTTGTACTAGTAAGAACTAATGTCAATTCCAAGTTGTCCAATAGGATTTACACCAATTTTATCTTGCATGTGCATTGTGCATGTTCATTAATTTATAGAGAACTATAGATGTAATCAATAATTTCAAGTTGTTTATATATCATTCTTAGTAGGAGTAGGTGATGCATAGTGTGAAAGGCAAAAAAATTATCGCTTTATGAGTTACACAAACTGTAATCAAATTGACGGTATAAGTAACAATGTCATTTAGTAAAGGTTTAAGCCAAGACCCTCCTAAACCAAACCATTTCCTTAGTATTACCCCTAAACTGGGAAGAGGATCATTCAGAGTGGCAATATGATTTTTCATATGTGTCATAAGATGAGTTACAATAAAAGACTCATCAGGTATAAAAGCACAACATTCAGTATCTATTATAGCACAAGTTCCTCCTTGGGAAGCAGTTAGAATACTGAGGACCATGTGATTCTGATCTTCATGGAGACTTCTGAATTGAGCAAGATAATGACTTGATTACTATTATTCAAAGCTTGCTGAGTAAATTTTGTTAAAACCTCTATGTGATTAATGCCATCTTCTATTCCAAGTGATGGAACAAATATTGTAACCAAATGGTCATACTGTTGGAAAACTGATTGAATACAGAATGCTCACATTCAAGGCAGATTGGCAGGAGCTGTTTCCACCTACCTGTAGGTGACCTTGAGCCCAAGGAGGAAATACATTTGGTTCATAAACAAAAGTTTACTAAAGTAATACAGGCCTGGCTTAGCATCTTGAGTCAGCTGTCTACTTCAGATGTCATCTTCTTGTTCTGGTCTGATAGTGCTGGTCTTAAGTTAGTCAGGTGTCAGAAACAGGAGTTGCACTTCATTCAGGAGAATAAGAGGCCTGATATGGTCCCTTCCATCAGGGCTGTAAAGAATCCTTTATCTGATGTTTTTTTCAGTATGCATAATCTCCTGGTCATGGGGCATCTGATCTTCATCCAAATATAGATTACTGTGATAAGCTTCAGAAACAAACTTTACAATAATGTAACATAGCAATAAGGAGCCATTTGAGAACTGAGTCTTATGCAGTAAATACAAATAACTTCAAAGACAACAACACTAGAACTTCTTTTTAAACCACACTAGAACTTAATGTCCACCGAAACATAATCTTTTCTCTCTAAAATACAGAAAGTTTTAACAGATTACTTAAAAGGTTAAGAAACTTTACAATCTGTTATCAAAAGCAGATTAGCATCCTAAGAAAACTTTGCCCTCTTAACAGAGAAAACACCAAGTTCAGATTTTACACCATCTAACCTTTAATATTAAAATTAATTTACTCAATTAAATTTATTCTAATCTTAGCAAATCCTGACATAGAATTCTTTTCTAAAGATTCTTTCATTTTCTTTCTCACACACCTTCTACAACTTTCTATATCCATATTAATTTGTCCCTTATTTCCTTTCCCATTTAGAAATAACCAGCTTTAGGACAAAAATTACTTTCTTTTCCCTTAAGAAAACTCATTTCCAATCCTTATACCTTCTTTTTCCTTGCATACAAAGATGTTTTCCTTGTTAATTTTTAGTAGTTTTAATTACATATTTTAATTAGAATTCTTAACTTTAAAACCTTATTGTCTCAAACTAACAGGCAAGTAATTATGAACTGTTTATTTGTCATACAAGCATTTCCTGATTGGCAAACTTAGGAATATATTCTATAACCTAATTTCTTTCCTCAATGAGGCACAATATATATCTAAAGAACCCAAATATCTTTAGTTTTTCTCTAATAAGAAGACAAAGGTATGTAAACTTAGACTTGTTTAGCAATTAAAGTTCCAGTACATTATTTGGAATGATCTGGATATTCAATGAATTCCCATCATTTAACTTAATTTAGCAGTTTTAAGTTACCAAAAAATCTGCAGAAATTATTTTAAGTAGACAGTCCTTAAAAGAGAAACTATTTTAAGTATACAGAAACTATTTTAAGTAGACAGTTCTATTTTAATTAGAGAGTCCCATCATTTAAATTAATTTAGCAGTTTCAAGTTACCAAAAAATCTGGAGAAACTATTTTAAGTAGACAGTCCTAAAACATCATTATTCCTAGAGTTCACTTAAAAATCTCTTACCTCATTTATATTTAATGTACTTTAAAGTTTCATCACATCAAGTTAATGTTCTTGCTGACAAATTTTGCAACAGGAATGATAAGAACTTATTTGACTTGTAGTAAACCTAGGTACCATAAAAGTATTGATATTACACTTAATGTTGATGACTCTAAAGACACGTCTATATTAATTAAAACAACACACTTAAACTTGTTTTCATTCATTAAAGTTAATCTTAGATCATGTGACACTGAAATTCATTTGGATTAGTTTCTTTTATATTTCTGAGTTTTTATATAAGCACTTAATTTCCTTTCAGCCAAGTAAATAGAGTTCTTTTATAAATTAATTTTAGCAGTACCATATATCTAAAACACACCTATGTAGATACATACAAACACACAGACACAGAGACCCCATAGTTCCTATAACAAAATTTCAGCCATGAATCAGGTACAATAATATAAAACCCACCAGTTACAAAAGAGATTGGATTCAAATTGGGTTTCTGGCAGATGGAAAAAATCAAGGTCATTTGTTTAGATGGCTAAATCCTTTTTACTATTATTTATTGAGAAGACACTTAAGATGTGTATTTGTTCTTGACAAGTCAAGTTCCAAATTAACTATCTCTCTTTTGTTTTTTTCTTTCCCTAAGAGTTACCGTCCTGAAATTTGCATTTTAAAAAGATGGCCTACATAAGAGTTCCTAGAGAAGACCAGATATATGACTTTATATCTCAAAGGCATAAGAGAGGAAATGCAAGTTCCCCTTGGGAGGAAATTTTGTTCCCTTAAAGCCAGAATTTATTTTTTCAATACTTACAAGCCACTTAAGGGGAGGTTTATCCCCACTAAGGGGATAAATAGGGGAGGTTTGTGGAGTGGTAAAAGGATTGGTGGGCTTTGGATTGTTTCTGGAGACACACATATGGTCCCGTAAAGACTAGACTTATAAAACAAGGACAGCTGTTTTTAATTCCTCAAAGGATTGAGTGGCCACTTAAATTATATTGAAGGGCTGACATACTTTTTCAGTTATGTTGGATTGTTTTCATTTCCCTCCTTTAGCTTAGGGGAGAAGGCCAAAGGAAAAAAAGAAATCCAATCAGGCCCTCAATATTAGCTATGGTTCTGTTAGACTGGTAGCTTCCCCTCTTGGTAATCCATTTACAAAAACTTCACGGATTCTCCCTGGGTTTAAAAAATTCTTTAACTATGGCCCTCAGTTTGGCCTTTGATCTGAAGAGGCTCACCTAGAGCCTCAGGTGGTCCCATTCTTAAAGGTAACCATTCAATAGTCTCTTCATAGTGGAAAGGCAATTCAGAGGATTACTAGAATGAGTACTCAAATAAAGGGGGACAGAGGGGAACAGTAATTACATCAGTCTTGAAGTCTTTTGTTTTAAGTACCTTTTATATCAATCTTTCATTAGCCTTCTACAACAAATCCTTCAATGAGGCCACTTTGGAATTTTGAAACCTGTGGGGGCTTCTGCACACCAATTAAAATAAATACAATGTTTTAAGATGAGAGGTCTCTAAAATTTTAACAGTTTAGAAGTCTTTCTAATTCAAAGAATCCAAGAAGCTAGCCCTACACGTATTTTCTCCTACTATTCTAATTTTAGAAAAGAGAAAAACTATTACCACTCTTGTTTCCAGTAGATCCTGCAGACAGAGATCCAGCAGACTGGTTGCCATGGTAAGAACTTACCTTCCACTGGCTTTCTTTAACTGTGAACACAAAGTTCAGTTTTGGAGTGCTTAAAGAACCCTATCTTGGCCATTTCAGGGTGGGATTTCCTTTAATACCCAAATAAGTAAGTACTTGCAAGTATACATAAACCCAGCTGGTATTCCCTTGGGTGGCTATCTTCCCAGGAACTGTTTGGCCTTTGAGAAACAATTTTACATTAATAATTTGGTAATCTAATTCAGATATTAGATCTGATCTGAACAACTTTCTGAGGACAGTGTGGTAGATTGGATGTGTGCTTCCTCTGAGTCTAGCTCCCCAAGGAGTTGCCTTTGGGTTGGTTCAACTCTTTTACGTGTCTCAGTTTCTCCCTCTGACAGTCTGAAACCACTGTGGGTGCTTGGAGCACTGGATGATCAGTCCTTATCTCGTGCATCTCTGGAAGAGCAGTATTTACTTAATGATTATAGTGGGGTTCTCTGTGGGGACCTCACTGCACATCGTGAGGATTGATCTTCCACTATGTTCTTAGTCACCTAAGAACACCTTGTGGCTGGAAGGAGCAAATTCCCCTTGTTCTTCAGAGCTGAATGATTCAATCTTTCATACCACTAACAAAAGTTTTGTTCTGAACATATATCAAATTGTTTTGTCAATTTAAGTCAAATTTAAAAAACCCAGCCACCTATGTGTCCCTGAATCTCCTGCCCAGATCCCCCTAGGTTCCTGCCTAAGAAATGCACTGGTGCCCCTTAAGATTCCAAGTCTTAAGTAAAAACAGCTCAAATAAAAATTTAGAATCATCACTTAAAATCAATGAGATCCAGATATCAGGAGAACTCACCAGAACACCTGAGGAGTACTGAGAAGCTGGTGGGGCTCAATGGGCCTATGCTGGTACCAAGTGACAGTCTGGGGTAGACTCCAGGTGTCCTCAGGTGGGTATCTCTGATATCCTGCCAACCATACCATGCATATGTCAATGAAAAAATTAATCAATAGTTGATCTAAGACAGAAAGGGAAAATTTTATTTGAGCCAACTTGAGGATTATAACCCAGGAGACAGTCTTTCAAATAGCTCCGAGGACTATTTTACCCATTAGAGATCAAAGCACAGTTATATTAGTTTTTGAGACAAAGGGTTACATGTCAAATTACATATTGACCATTTATACAATCCAGATCTAAATGTACAAAACAAGTAGTAGGCCATCATAACCCCTTATAAGATTAAGAAGAAAGGTTATCTCCTGAGGAGCTATTGAGTAGTAGATCATCCTGACCCTTTACAAGATTGAGAAGGAATGTTGGGGATTCCCTGGTGGTCCAGTGGTTAAGAACCTGCCTTCCAATGTAGGGGACATGTGTTTGATCCCTGATTGGGGAACTAGGATTCTACATGCCGTGGGGCAACTAAGCCCGCTTACTCTAGAGCAGGGGTCCCCAACCCCCGGACTGTGGACTGCTACCAGTCCATAGCCTAATAGGAAGCGGGCTGCACAGCAGGAGATGAGCAGTGGGCAAGCGAGCAAAGCTTCATTGCTTCATGTGTCGCTCCGCATTTCTTGCCTTACTGCCTGAACCATTCCCCCCATTGCTCCCGTTACTGCCTGATCCATCCCCCCCAAATCTGTGGAAAAATTGCCTTCTATGAAACCAGTCCCTGGTGCCAAAAAAATTGGGGACCGCTGCTCTAGGGCCCGTGTACCACAACTAGAGAGACCATGTGATGCAACTACTGAGCCCACGTGCCACAACTAGAGAGCTCACATGCTCTGGAGCCTGTGCGCTGTGGAGCCCACGCACCACAACTAGAGAGAAGCCTGTGTACTGCAACGAAGAGTCTGCCAGCTGCAACTAAGACCCAATGCAGCTAAAAATAAACAAATACTTTAAAATATATATATGGTTAAAAAAAAAAAAAGACGGAATGTTATCTCCTAAGGACGTCTGGTTAATGCAGATACACAATACACATTAAAGGGGAGGGAGGAGGCTTATATAGGCAGATAAAAATTTTATGTTTAAATTTTTCCTGCCTTTCCATAAAATATTAAACCTTCCCACAGAAACTAGGAGATGGGGTACTCTCTTTCTTGATAATTACGTTTCTAAGAAATGGCCCCCAGGTCTCTGAGAAAGACATTGCTGGATTGTAAAGCTATCAAGAAGTTTATTTAGCTTTATAAAAAATATTTACATACATTGCAAAGAGAAAGAGAAAGAATTTACAATTATAAGTTTTCTAAAGTAAATGCTCTAAAAAAAGGGAGATAACAGAGTTTTTCCCCTTATTTTCAACAGGGAGAATTGTCTATTATTTTTAATTTGTATCCCCATTACAGTACCAAACTAAGTGGGACTGATCACCCTCTTCAACCTCTTCCCCTTGAGCAGAAGCTGTGAGGCATAATTTTGTACAAACAGAACTTGGTAAACTTATTTTGGACACTATATGTTAGGTTTTTGTAAAACTCTCTAACAAAAGTTTAAAAAGCATTGAATGTAATTTCTAGACAATAATTCTTGAGCAGGAATTTTGTAAGTTTTTTTCCTTTTTTTCCCTCCCTTGGAGTAGTTTATCTTCTGGGTAATAATCTTGTTGAACCTGCTTAACAGTAAGAGACTGTGATTGCATGGGAAAAGAAAAAATCATTATATAATGATGCCAGGGGTTTCCCCCTAATCCTGGGTTAACAATTGCCTTTGTCGATGTGCATGATAACAGTGAGTGTTTACTGGCTCTTTTCTATATGCCAGGCCCTATTCTAAGTGCTTTAAATATGTTATTTCATTTAAACCTGTATAGAACCTTACAAAATAAACACTCTTCTTATCTGTACTTTACGGATAAGAAAATCAAACAGAATTCATAACTTGCTACACATTAGGCATCTAGTGAGACCTGTAGCTTGGCTTGAACCTCAGCAGTCTGACTCCCATATTTACACCCTACTAGCAATGGCTGCGAGCTGGGCCCCAGAGCCAGACAGGTCTGGGCTCACATACTATCACTGTTAGCTGGGAAGTTTGCCTAATTGTTCTGTGCCTCAGTTTTTCAAATGGGGATAATAATAGTACAAACCTGTGAATGAAAAATGTTGCCTGCCATATCAGTAAACAAAGGATGTTACAGCCATAAAGCCATCACATTACAGCCACCCCTTACAGTGAGCCCTGAGGGAACTCAGGATGGAAACAGGCTGCCCACTGCCCAGCCCTCAGCTGCTGTAGCCACCGACGGTGCATCCTGAGAGGACTCAGGATGGGAAAGAACAGCATACTGATCCTGGTTGGTTAGGGCGCATATCAAAGGAATGATTTCAGTGAGCCCAGACCCTTGCATCTTCCCATACATAGAAAAGTGCTAAATTCCTTAACTTGAGATGTCTGGTTTTCTTTAATTAACAGCAATCTTCTGAAGTTCCTACTACCTGGTCTTTGTTGCAAAAACTCCTATATACCCTGGCTCCTCCCTTACCCCTTTGGAGCAGTCTCTCAGAGCTATCTGAGAGGCTGTGTCCTGGCTTAAGTCCTCAGTTTTGTCTGCCAAATAAAACATAATTCTCAACTTTTAGGTTTTGTGTTTTGTTTTTTTCAGTCGACAACCTCATGAAAGCTCATGAGGATTACTGATATGTGTGCACAGGATGCTGAAGAGTTTGACAAAGAGAAAAACGTTGAGAGATATTAGCTTTCATTAATAATATATCCTCAGTCATTGAAGTCAAACCCCATGGCTCCAGCCTAATTGAAATAACTCACTGAATTTGGAAAGGTCTCTTTGAGCCCCCAGTCTATTCCTTGGTAGTGACTGTCAATGCTACAAGTTCTCTAAATTATATTTATGGTACTGGCTTTAGAAATGGCAACAGTCTCAGTGCTTACAAATTCATGCAACAAATGTTTCTTGAGGGCTATGTTACCAGTCATTTGCTAGATATGGGAGATAGAAAGATAGCAAATAAAAAAGACACTCACCCCCACACCTCCCCTCTAATACATAAAAGAGAGATGCAACTGCAACTGTGACAAGAGCTACAAAAGGGAAATTCAGGGCTCTGTGAAAATGTAGAACAAGGTGGAACAAGTAAACTTCAGGTCCCCTCACTTGCACAATCCTTCCAAGGACACAGAGGCATTTATGTTTTAGTAAAAGTTGCAAGATATCTTAACATTTGTGGTTAAAATAACTTTTCATTCCACTTCTGTTTGTCAAAACTCCTCTCCTGTTGGATGATGTTGGGGTGACCACCAGCAGTTGGGGGATTTGCTAAGAGGAAGTTGAATTGGGGATAGCTTAGACTTGGACTAAATGAGAAATATTTTGTGATTAGTTGTCTCTTCTGTATAGGTGTAAGTAAATTTTAGTTGTACTGCTATAGGACTATCTTCCAGAAATATACTTTCTCTGTACCTTGTGACATCCATGTCTAGGCCAGAGGTGGTATTGAGATATAGATGTATCCCATGGTGTCCAGTCCTGGAAGAATATGAGGATTGAAGGAGAAGCAAAGTTTGAAATGTTTGAAGTGTATGGAATAAGAAGTTAGTATCAACTGTGTAAAATTGTAAGCAGAGGATATGGTTTCATGGATGCAGTCATAACGGAAGTTTTCCTTTGTCAGAAATATTCAGCAATACAGTATTTACTATTATGATGCACCATACTTTTTGTGTGTGTATGATGGGAATTGGACACAATAGAATTTATCAGAATTTCTGTCTATGCAGGATACAAATCTGTAGCAGTCCTATAAACAGCAAGTCTGTATATGTGTGCAGTCACATGATTTAGCACCCAAACTTTCTACTCCCTCTATAGAAAATGTGCTTACAAAATCTTTGATATATGAGGAGGCGATCAAAGATAATGCAGCCAAAAAAATGTAGGGGAAAAGTGTAAATAGTGGTATGGTAATTAAGCATTTAAGTAATTAAACATACTACCTTACTTTTCTGGATTGTATGAAATGTGTGATATTACAGATTTTTTTGACATTTGTAATTTGTTATGATTTCTTCTTACATTCTAAATTAATATTCATTTTTGTACCTAATTTGGTATTCTTTTTTCTTAAAGAAGGCTCCCAAAAGTGTGTAAGTATCAGATATCACCAAACTTGGATGCAGCTCTAGCAGGGAGACCTACACTAGTCCAGAGTCAAGGTAACTTTCTGAGAAAATGACTTTGAAGCTGACTTTTGATGTTGGGGGTCAGAGGCAGCCACACTAAGATGGTAGTGTATTTATGTGTGTGTATGTGGGATGTGGATGGGAGGGAGAAAGTGTGAGGAACTGGGGTGCAGACGCTAAGGCTGAACAATGAGGAAGGATGGCAGAAGTCATGGTGTGTTTTTAGGCCCTGCAATTTCAAGAAAAATTAAAAATTAAAAAAATTTAATATGATCATTTCTTTTGTGTCACATTCAAGACAGGTGCAGTGTATATGAATTTTCAACCCCATATTCAGGAGTGAAAGTAATATCATTTTATTTTATTTAAGTCCCATTCTTAGTCCTCATCCATCCATCCATGATTGTGGGAAATTCAACCTTAGTCATCCTTAGAGTCCTGTTCTTTTCCTTCACTCTCAAGATCATGAGAAGGTGGGCTTTCTCTGAGGTATGTGTGTTAGTCCGTTCATGCTGCTATAACAAAATACCATTGACTGGGTGGTTTATAAGCAACAGAAATGTATTGCTCGCAGCTCTGGAGGCTGGAAGTCCCAGATCAGTGTGCCAACAGAGAGTCCCCTTCTGGTTTGCAACTGCTGACTTCTCATTGTAATACCATCGCTTTGGGGGTCATGATTTCAACATATGAATTTTGGGGGAACACAGATATTCACTTCATAGCAGCATGTGCTCTCCATCTTCTCCCAGAGTTTCCCTGTGGCATTGGTCTAACTGCCCACATTGTTAGTTAACTGGATAACTCACCCTGTATTGTCTGCCTCCCTTTCTTACTGGTATTCCAAAGTTCCCCAGTGAGTCACTTGTAGTGGATCTTCTTCTCAGGATCTGCTTTGGAGGAACCCAAACTGAGACAATGAGTTAATACTGTAAGCGCACTGTCAATGCCCTCCAGCCAAAGACCACCAGGGACACATCTACAGTTGAACCAGTTGGGTTTATTTATTTTTTTGCATCAAGGTAGGACACACACCATGGGATATCATGGGGTGTCTCTGAAAAAGTGTGTCAGAAAGGACCTATTATAGTATTTGGACTTGGATGGTTTGGGAGATGGTCTAAGGAAGTGGGATTGGATACTGTCAGAAAGCACAGGCCATTTTACGAAGGAGGATCTCAATAAATCTTACCTATGGTGAGGGGAGACTAAAATGAAGTTAAAGTTGTAACTGGTAAAGAAATAGCCACTCATCTGGGCCAAGAGCTGGGTTGTCAGGTACTTGTGGGTGACAACCGGAAACTTGTTTTTGTCTGTGCTTACACAAAATTGTGAAGTGGACTTGCTTTGTCTCACCTTCTGATCTCAGAGTAAACTTGTCTGAGGTTGGTATTCTGTGAGATGGTTTATGTCTAACAGATTAGCATGGTCTACCTGTGAATGCCAGGCCAGGTTCCGAAAGTCCAGTCCTGGTCTGCTTTTTAAATTTCTCAGCACTTAGAAAATGCAAGGCACTTAGTAAACTCTCAATGTCACATACCAGTCACCAGTCTGAAGTTAGGGCTTCACAAGCAACCTCTTTTAATCTTAACAATAATCTTGAGTTAGGTATGAATTATCTTCACATTTTAGAAGTGAGGAAGAAATGTGATCTGTGCTTATGCAGGATGTCAACAGGTACATTACATTAAGATGAAGAATGATAAACCAGAGATCTGCCCTTAATTCTGAAGTGAATATTATTAATCCCTTAGAGAGAAAAAGCAAAAGCAGGAGGGTCAGAGCCCCGCTGTCTCTCGGCGATAAGATAAAAGTCGATGTGTCCTTGGAAACATCAAAGCTGCCCGGAATCTGCAACTTTTATTAGATTTCAGCCACTTCCCCTTAGGAATATGGAGGCTGTCTTAAATATATTATTATTCTGATGATGTGTGGTTCAGCTTGGACTTAAACATGCACTTCAGGAGTAGACATAAATTACTGAAAAGGCATTAGCACTCCGGCAGTGTATACATGCCTTTTGTTTCTGCAGTCTTTAAAACTTTTCTGGCACAGTAATTCGTCCACCAACACAAGGACATATAAACCGCCATTACCAGCCCTATAAAAAACAATCGGGACAACAAAGGGAAAGACAGCAAGGAAAAGCGTGAGAGAGGCAAAGCGAGGCAGCGCCCTGAGGTTCAGACCCGGGTGGAAAGGCGCCAGGCGCCTCGGCCTCCAGGGCCCGCCCGCTCCCAGCCCAGCCCCCATAGCACTAGTATTTCTGGCCCGCCCCCTGCATTTCCGGCCAGAAGTTGGGAGGCTCTACATGGCGCTGCTAAGCCGTGTCCTCTTTGTTTGGGGCCGCGGTCCTCGGCGGGTAAGGCGGTGCTGGAAGGGCCGAGGGTCCTGCGCTCTCCCCGCAGACGCCCTGTCCGGGGAACTAGCGGAGCGAAGCGCAGAGCGTGGACTCGCGTTACCGGGGCGCTAGGAGCGAGGACAGGGTATCTCGCAGAGAGAGGACAGAGGACTGGGGTTTCTGGGGAATCTCGCGAGGAGCGGGAACCCGGGGACTGGGATGAAGTGGGAAGGTCGCCTTGGGTTGCTGTCGGAGGAAGTCCTGGTGTATGTTTGTGTTTGGGGTGGGGATGGGGGTGGGGAGGGCACGCCGTGGTTCTCACTGGTTCCCATTCCTAGTAGTTTCAAAGTTGTGTGTAAGTAGAAAGAGAGGACGCTGTACACACCGGCCTTTAGAGCTCTGAGTGGGAGAGGGACGGGGTGGGGAGTGGGGCCCAGCGGGAGCATTGGCCTTATCTGTAGTTTTTTATTTTTTAATGAAGGAATTCTTTCAATTGTTAGTCCAGTTAAACATTAATACAAACATATTCACATAAAAAACTTCCCTTCCTAGAGATAATGCTGGGCGAGCTGCATCTCAGGCTGGCTTCCACCACTTTCACCCTCATAATTTTGTTTTGTTTTGTCAACATCTCTCCACTAGACCAATAATCAGAATAAAGTGTGCAAGAGAAGACAGCTGGAGGGGGGAAGAAAGAGAAAGGAAAATAAAAAAGTCATATCCAAGACAGCCCCTTCCCCCAACTAAATTAAAAAAAAAAATCTTAGTGAGGTAAACTAAACGAAACCAGAGTTCACAATTTCCTTAGCCAGGTAGAAAAATTAATCTGCCAACTGTGAAAAAACTTTTTTTTCAGTTAGAATGGGCAGCCATGGTTTTCTTTTTTGAAAAACATGGACAAATTGCAAATGTTGAACACAAGGAAATGGTATAATGAGTCTCTGAAGTAAGAAAGAACTACCTTTTAAAAAGTGAAATTTGTTCAAGGCTAGGGTTTTGTTGATACTGTTTTCTCTTATAAAGATTTAGGTTCTAGGTTATTGTAAAAGAAAGCTACATTTTCAGATCCCTTCTTAACTCTCTCATTTGAATCCTACAAAGACTCTGTGAAGAAGAAAAGTCTTCAGAGAATTTTTTTTAAAAAACACAAATCATTAGGCTTGTAGTAATAAGGTCACACAGACTGTATCCCAGCTCTTCTGACACCATTAGACAATACAGCATGAGAGGGAGAAAATGAACTCATTTAAAAATTAACTGTAATCTGACAGTTGTGAAATTCCTTTGCTTAAGAAAAATGGAAGTTTTGAGGATGGGAGTTTGAAGGCAAGGGAGGCCCTTATAGGTGGTGTTTCTCTCCTTCCTGGCACATGCAGGCTTGGGTGTGAATTACTGGGAAAGGAAAAGTCTTCACATCTGTTAAGTGGGAGATTGTTCCAGGCAGCATAATGTTTCTGTGAGCAAATACAAGTTTTTTTAGTTAAAGCCCCTGATTTGAATATTTTAGTTACCAAGAAACTGAGAAATGTTTCATTTGTCATACATCCTATTTATGAAGTGCTGTATTGTGCTGGTAGCTAGTAGGGTTCAGTTCAGTGCAGCGTTTAATGAGAACTGGCTCTGTGCCTGCCCTGGGGATGCAAAGGTTAAAAAAAAAGTATGAAACTTGCTCTCAGTTTTTTTTAAAATAAATTTATTTATTTATTTATTTATTTATGACTGCGTTGGGTCTTTGTTGCGGTGTGAGGGCTTCGCATTGCACTGGCTTCTCTTTTTGCGGAGCACAGGCTCTAGGCACACGGGCTTCGGTAATTGTGGCACATGGGCTCAGTAGTTGTGGCTCGTGGACTCTGGAGTGCAGGCTCAGTAGTTGTGGCACACGGGCTTAGTTGCTCCATGGCACGTGGCATCTTCCCGGATCAGGGCTCAAACCCGTGTCCCCTGCCTTGGCAGGCGATTCTTAACCACTGCGCCACCAGGGAAGTCCCGCTTTCAGTTTTAATGAGGAAAACATTCACTCATTCACTAGTTTATCAAGAAATGCTAATTAAGTGCCTACAAAGTGTTGGGCGTTCTTTGGCGATCCTTACTTGAAAAGTATCTCTACTGTCCTTGAGCTAATAGCCTCATGTGTATTTTTCAAGTTATGGATAATAACTCATGAATGGACCTTGAAATAATTTAGTGGAACAAAATGAGTTTAAGAAAAATAAAGTGGAATGGAGTAGAAAATAAAGTGGAATAGAGTAGAAAACCTAATGTAGTAAGGTTAAGTTTACTTTGTGAAACTTTTTTTTTTAAATTTACTGTTCTTCCTTTCATAAATTCATTCTTTGTTTCTGTGGTGCACATTGCTTTTTCTTTTTCTTTTTCCTTTTTTTAATCAAGAGTAATAACTACTATTTTTATAAAAATGATACCTGGCCAATATGAATTCAAGTAATAAATATAGTTAAATTAAAACAAGCAAAGTAACACATGTTCCCAAACTGGCCACCCAGAAATAACTGGGGTTAACATTTGGCTAACATCATTCCAGGCATCTTGTTTGTGCTGGTAAAAGGATGGGTAGATAGGCATAATTTTGCTTGGATGTATCACATTTATTTTTCCCATTGAACTTCATCAACATTGTTTCATTGTTTTCTGATGCTGATTATTGTCAAGAAGAAGTGTAAGGCCAGCTGTTTTTTTTTTCCTCCTGTTTGTGTTTTGAGTTTTCTTTCTTTCCTCCCTCCCTCCCTCTCTCCCCCTTTCTTTCCTTTCCTTTCCTTTTCTTTTTTTCTCTCTTTCATTTTTCTATCCAGAAAGCCTAAGAAATCTTTCTTTACCCATCTCAGAATTTCAGAATATAAGCTTCCTGGAGGCAAGGGTTTTCATGTGATTTGTTCACCTGGGCTGTATGCCCAGGTCTAGAGTAGTTCATAGCACAGAGTAAATATGGAATATCTGTCACACGACTGAATGCATGTACTGTGTTTTGTATAGGGCATATTTCTTACTAGATCCTCATTCAGAATATGTCTGAAAAATGATATTCTAGTGGGTCATCACCAGACATCAACAGACTGAAAATGCAGATGTTTATTAGAATGCATATATGAACAAAGCAGTGTGTGCCTAGAGGAGGCAGGGAAGGCTTCATGGAGGAGGTGGGCTCCTAGAGCTCACTTTTGAAGGAGTTGCAGTGTACAGGATCCCAAAGGTAATCTAGATGTAAGGAATAGCATGTATCAAGAAGTGAAGGAGCATGACCTATTTTTAAAAATTCAAGTGTTTTGGCATTGTGGACTTTGCAAAGTATTGGAGTCAGAGAGAAGTTCATGGAGATGAGATGGGACAGGTTGCTGGGGGACCAGGGCATGGTGGGCTTCACTTATTTATGTGGCAAATTGAGCATTTACTATATGTTAGGCACTGTACTAGGGATATGAGCATGAGAAAAAGAGCTGATTCCTGCTCTCAGGAAGCTTAAGAATCTAGTAACATTATAGTTTATTATGGTATGTGTTATTTTTTTGCTGTATGCGGGCCTCTCACTGTTGTGGCCTCTCCCGTTGCGCAGCACAGGCTCCGGACGCGCAGGCTCAGCGGCCATGGCTCACGGGCCCAGCCGCTCCGCGGCATGTGGGATCTTCCCGGACCGGGGCACGAACCCGTGTCCCCCGCATTGGCAGGCGGATTCTCAACCACTGCGCCACCAGGGAAGCCCATGATGAGTGTTCTTGATCTTAGAGGGGGTACAAATAAATAGCATCCCTCTTCTCCCATCTGAAAAGCCCGAGTAAAGATGGAGGCCAAAGTACCACTTGTTACAGTTTGATTTTAGAGCCAGTGCTAACTGGATTTCCTGAATTAGACAGACTTATCATCTGAGGAGGAACATTTGCTTTCTGAGGGCAGCTAGCTCCCAAGAGGGAGAAGGTTTAAGAAGGACTACTCATGCCCAATTATTCTCTCAAAATTTGCTGGTCAGATAAACCATTTCCAGGGGGACAGGGTGACTAAGGGGGCAAAAAGAAGCCTGGAGTTTAACTCAGCTCCCCTCCTGGAGGGAAATGAAACATCAGGATTAGGGAAGAAACATTTCCCATCCACAGTGGGAGAAGTGTACAGTTTTAAGGAGTATAGGGGCTTCCCTGGTGGCGCAGTGGTTAAGAATCCACCTGCCAATGCAGGGAACACAGGTTTGAGCCCTGGTCTGGGAAAATTGCACATGCCACGGAGCAACTAAGCCCAGCAGCTAAGCCCGTGCGCCACAACTACTGAGCCTGTGCTCTAGAGCCCGTGAGCCACAACTACTGAAGCCCACGCACCTAGAGCCCGTGCTCAGCATCAAGAGAAGCTACCGCAACGAGAAGCCCATGCACTGCACCAAAGAGTAGACCCCGCTTGCCGCAACTAGAGAAAGCCTGTGTGCAGCAATGAAGACCCAATGCAGCCAAAAATAAAATAAATAAAATAAATAAATTTAAAAAATCACTTTAAGGAGTATAATTTTTGGGTTTTACATATAAGCTGGGACCTGAAGGATTAGTAGAAGTTAGTCAGGGGGAGAAGTAAGAGTAAGAAAGTTCTAGGCAGGAGAGTGGCCTATGTGAAGGCCCAGACTAGATTATAGGTAGCAAGTAAGGAGGCAGGTGGTGAGAGACAGGCTAGGGAGCAGCCTGTGAGCCATATTAAGGAGTGAGAGCTTTGTTCTGAAGGCCTGGAAATAGGGGTGAGAATGGAGGCAACCTGGGTAATCTTCTCTCCAGATGAGAGGCCATGGTGGCTTCAACTAAGGAATGGCAGTACATGAGAGACTTGAAGTCTGGTGATATTTAAGAGATATATTGAGAGGTCTTGGTGATTGGTGGTAGCGGGTGAGGAAGGAAGATTGGGCCATGCTGAGGAAGTGAATGGCACCATCAGAATTGTGAGCAGGAAAGTATTATCATCAGGTGAGACTTGAGATGGGGATACTAGAGTGCAAGTATAAGTGGTAAGGGTCAGAACTAAGGGCGGTTGTTGGAGCTATTTAGGACTAAAATGAACCGAACTTAGTGGTTTGGGTATGTGATGTGAGATGAAGCCCAGATTTCTATTTTTGACCCCTGAGCTAAGGGAAATGTTACTCTCTGAGAGAGAGCATTTATGAGAAGGAGCCAGAGGGAAGAGAGGGGTAAGTGATATATCTTGAACATGTTAAAGCGCCTCTAGGACTTCCAAGCTGGTATACAGATAATTTGATTAAGTTACAGAGATGGCGGTGAGAATGATAATTCTGTTGGGAGTGTTAGGGAAGCCTCAGCCTTGAACGATGAATGTTGAGTGATGGTGGGGATCAATTTGTTTTTGTTTTTTTTTTTTTGGTGGGGATCAATTTGTATAAAGGTAGAGAGGTGGAAACAATTTGTGTTTGGGGAACCCTGCATATTTTGTTTTTTTGAGTATAAATTTCAAGGTGGAAAAGCAGAGGGAGATGAGGCTGGAGAGATGGACAAGAGCCAGGTCGTAATGACTTGCTGTGCTGGGTGAAGCTAAGGAATCTGGACTTTATACAGGGAGTCATATAAGATCCTTATACAAGGATCTTAAGGGTAGAAGTACCATGAGCAGGTTTGCAGTACTCTGGAGCACAGCATTGCAGATATGTTGGAGTAAAGGGAGACTGGAGGACAGAGACCACATAATGGATGATGTAGCATAGGCCCTTAGTATTTGTGAATGATGGAAGATAGGGACCTTTGAACTCAGGCAGTGGACGGAGAGTAAAGATACTGACTGGGGAGGTAAAATACATGGGACTTGGAGAGGGATGGAATATATTAGGTGAAGAGAAAGAGGATGTGAAGGAGTCACTAGAGGGAATCACATCGATGAATGGTAGCCTCAGAGCTCAAATATTAATGTGAAGAAATTTCAAAACAAACTCCCTTCCAAAACTATAACGCTAACTTTGTAATGTTAAAAAAAATCTAGATCTCAGATTATTCCCCACAGGTCATTATAAAGCACATCAAAAAAAGGAGGGGAATTCTAAAGTTAGCCAGGGTTTCCTAGAGCTCATATTAGAAGGCATTTCATTGGTGTTTGGCAACCCTTACTTCTTAAAGAAAATTCCAGGTAGAAAATAATCAATCTTAGCTGTCCTATAGTCTCTTCCTAAGATGATAACTTACTTTAAGATTAGAAATGCCTGTGTAAGTATAAGTAAGTTAAGAGTAAGGGGACAGCTATACTTTGATCCCTTCCAGCATGGGGAAACTCCCACATTGCATTGCATCTAAAACAGTGATAGAACTGTAGGCTTTCACAGTTTGTGAAATGATGTTGCTGTTTAGCTTTAGCCCTGATTTATTTTATTCTCTGTGCTTCAAAATTTTATTTCCAACTGCAGATTAGATATCTCCACTGGAATAGTCCACAGGCATCCCAGGTGGAGCATTTCTAATACAGAACTGGTTATCTTCAGTTCTCCACCTTGAATCTTTTCGTGTCAGCCCAGTCATTTCAGTAACAGCATCACTCCACATGTAGCTATTTAAACTAGAAAACTCTGTCATCTTCATCTCTTCCCTTGCTCACCATTTCCAGTTGGTTGGCTTCTGAGTTCAGGCTAATCAACATGTTAAATATGTGTGGTAAATGTTGTCTTGATTTCTGCTGTCCTCATTATTTCTTACTTAGACTAATGCCTTTTGTCTGACTCATATCTATTTCCTTCTAGCTCACAGTTAAATCTTATTCTTTCCAAAACACAAAGGCAATGCAAAAAGTAGCAGAGGTATTGAGGTGAAGGTGAGAGAAGTGGAAAAGGCTCTATCTGCCAAATGGCCTTGATCAAAGGGAGAGACCTCTTTGTCTGCTTTTAGTGAAATAGGTCAATGTGTTGCTGAGGTTGGACTTTGAGGCAAGAAGAAATAATTGGATTAGGCAATATTAGGTACAATAGTAATTCACTATATCCTCATTTTCTGGGACCTTCCCATCTGCAAGTAATTTTATTTGCTAACTTCTTACCCCTTCTATGATGGCATCCAGTCTAAATCATCATCTCTTGCCTGGCCTGGCATAAAAACATTATACTTACTCTCCCTGCTTCCAGTCTTGCCTCCTACATTCCATTCTCAACTTAGTAGCCAGAACAATTCTCTAAAAACTTAAGGCAGCTCATGTCAATCCACTGCTCAAAACTTTGGAGAGTTTCCCACTTGACTTGAGTATAATTGTAAGTGGTTGACTCAGCCTGTGTGATCCAGTCCCCTTTACCTCATTGACTTCACCTCCTGTCCCTCTTTCTCTTCCCTCCTTCTACTTCAGCCACACTCGCCCTCTGATTCTTTCTAATGTGCTAGGCATGCTTCCTTCTCAGGGCCTTTGCTTTTAGTTTTCCCTCTGCCTGAAAGGACCGTGCAACTCATCCCCTCACTCCCTTTAGGTCTTTGCTCAGATGTCACCTCGGTGAGACCTTTGCTGACCACTCTATTTAAAATAGCAACACTCTACCCATATTCTATGCCTTATCTTTCCCACAGCAACATACTAGCTTTTAATATACTCTATATTTCACTTAATTTATCTTCCCTCCACCCCAAAGATAATCTCTCTTAGGGTAGAATATTGTACCTGTTTTGCTCACTGCTGTATTGCCATTGCCTAGAACAGTGTCTGGAGCATAGCAAATGCTCAGTAAAAACATGCTAAAGATAAATAAAATGAGTTAACACAATAATCATAATATCATGTTTATCTCTAATACTTTTTCATACAAGCAAATTCCCAAATCAGAACAAACCCTTTACAAGGGTTTGTTATGCTATGTTGTAACCTGTTACATTGTAGACACTTATTAGGAATTTTTATTTCAAATGTGATTATTTTTACCTTTATAACCTTTCCTCTATGAGGTTGAGAAAATGTTTTAAAATAATAAGAAAAGAAAGTTTATATGCAAATATCTTGCTTAATTTATCTTTCATAAAGTACCAGATAAAATTCCCTATACAAATCAATACTAAATAAATAAAAATTCATCTTAGTGCTTTTGGGAAATTAGGACACATTTTTTCTTTATTACTAGGTAACGATAAACTCACCAGCCTACTTGTGCAAATTTCCTGATTCATCATCTTAATGTAATAGTTCTGGAGTTGGTGGCAGCCTTAAGTAAAACTGCCATTTATGCAGAGAAAGATTATTGTAAGTTGCTTGGATTATCATGCTTTGGCTAAAGGGTACCAAAAAATGCTTTGTCAACACGAAGGTAAATGAAATATAATGACTGGCATGGAGGATTACCAGATTTGCAAATTTATCTTTCACAATTATTTTATACATGTTTTCAAATTTTATCTTTCACTAACTTTTTTCCCTGGTTAAAAAATCAAATCATATTTATTGAATAGATTTTGAAATTACTAAGAACCAATCAAACTAACAAAAAGAACAAATAATCTTCCATTATCCCATCACCTAGACATACATAGTAACTGTGAAAGGTAATGAATGGACTCTGAAGTCAGACACATCTTCGATTTGAATCTTTACTACTTATTATTATTTGTCTTTAAAAGTTAGTTACTTGACCTTTCTGTGCTTCAGTTTTCTCATCTATAAAATGGGAGTAACAATAGAATTTACCTTATAGGGTTGTTGAAAGTCCTTCATAGACCTGGCACATGGTTAATATTGAATCTACTACTAACTGTTGTTATTTTCTTCTAGTCTTTTTTCTAAGTATATATTTTTATTTATAGTTAAGAACATCCTGTATATTTCTTTTTTTACTTAACATCATATTATAAGCATTTTCTTGTTAAATTTCTAGTTGATGAATAGCCTTATCCTAAATCAGTGACAACATTTCTATTTCCTTAGGGTAAATTGTAGATATCTCAGAACAACTAATGGCAGCCCATTTAACTTATAAGAATGCTCTAGCAGGAAATTATCGATTCTGGAGTTTTAATCTTATAACCATAACCTGATGGGGAATATCAGATACCCGACTGGTGTGATCATTGAACTCAGTAGGAGCTCAGTGAGTAGAGGGAGGCAGTATACAAGGTCGTTATAATCTTGGTTTTGCAAGTTGGGCAACGTACTTAACTTTTCTGGGCCCCTCCTGAACAATGGGGTAAAAATAATGCCTATCTCATGGAGTGGTGAAGATTAGTTTCTAATCCTGATAAATGGTAAACACTTAATGAATATTAGCTCTTTATTGTTTGTTATTATGGTTAACACTTAAAAGTTTGTTTTCATAATTAAAAGTGAGAGAATAGCAGTGATTTTGACAAGTAATATGAGAGTAAGCTGTAAAATATAAGATAGGGCAGTATAAATAGTTTTCAGTTGAAAGTGGTTTGATTTTATCCCCCCATTTTAAATATAACAAATATTTTTATCTGTTCTAAATTTATTATCCAGAAGACAACATGGGAAGAGGCATTTGGTTTACTAAATCTTATAAAGGACTTTTTATAATTTTCTTCAGTGATTCAAAGATGGAATGTGATTTTTATCCAAATTATTCTTGTTAAAAGACAAAAATGCTTTATGTAAGTTTTTTTGAAGTAAAATTTAAGCTAAATACATAAACTAATAATGCTAGCATTTATAGAGTGCTTTCTGTGTGCTACACAATTTTCTAGGTTTATTATTCATATTAGCTTATGAAATCCTTATAATGTCCTATGAGGAAGGTTCTGTTATTATCTCCAATTATAGAAGAAACTGAGGCAAAAAGAGGTTAAATAACTTGCTGAAGGTTACATGACTAGGGAGAAAATTCTGCCCTCTGTAGTCTAGCTCCAAAACCCATGCTTTTAACCACTCTACTATGTTACTTAACATTCCAACAGAAAAAGGATAAAAATTGATTAAATACAGTACCAATATGTTTACAGTAAGTTTGTGTTAATCTAAGAATTTGATTAATATTAAAGAGTATGTTTAAAAAAATTCATATCTTTTGTGGGAATATAAGTATGCAAATTTCAATTCATTTTTTTTCTTTTAGTTTTTTAGGTATGGAACAAAAATATTATATCAAAACAATGAAGGTTTTCAATCTAAATTCTTTCCACCCTTTCAAAAAGTGATGCTACCACCAAATAGTTTTCAAGGAAAAGTAGCATTCATTACTGGGGGAGGTACTGGCCTTGGTAAAGGAATGACAACTCATCTGTCCAGCCTAGGTGCACAGTGTGTGATAGCCAGCCGGTAAGTCAGTCTCAGCAAGTTGCCTGGCAAGAGTCTATTGGTGAACGATTCCGTGCCACAATATTGAAAACACTATTTGCCAGAGTTGTTTGATTTGCGTTGTAATCTTCTATGAAATATCCTTTAGATTATTTAACTAAATCTCCTTGGAAAAAGTCAGTTATAATTTGTGATGATAGGGCTTCCCTTGTGGCACAGTGGTTAAGAATCCACCTGCCAATGCAGGGGACACGGGTTCGAGCCCTGGTCTGGGAAGGTCCCACATGCCGCAGAGCAAATAAGCCCGAGCGCCACACTACTGAGCCTGTGTGCTAGAGCCCACGAGCCACAGCTACGGAAGCCTGTGTGTCACAACTACTGAAGCCCATGCACCTAGAGCCCATGCTCTGCAACAAGAGAAGTCACAGCAATGAGAAGCCCGTGCACCGCAACGAAAAGTAGCCCCGGCTTGCTGCAACTAGAGAAAGTCCACACACAGAAATGAAGACCCAAAGCAGCCAAAAATAAATAGAATAACTAAAAAAAATAATTTGTGATAGAAATAATGATTGATTATGGAACTGATGATATATATATTTCACAAATTCAGTGATAGAATTTTTTCTCTATATGAAGTTAAAAAGTACTATATTGAGGCTGCTTTGTTTTCAGTGAGATTGATTATAATTACTGATTCAGTGGATAGTTAACCTTGTACCAGGATAATGGATATAATGCTTCCATTTTCTATAAGATGGGCAGATATTTCAAAACAGCTGTTGTGATGAATGTAGGGAGGGTGAGACCATGTGGAAAGAATTTCTTATTTAGGCATGTCCCAGTACCTTATAACGATGTAAGTATAGAGGTTTAGAGACTGGTCAAAAAAATCTACCCCTTCTTCCAATTTTGAATAGTGTACAATTCTTAGGTAGGCTAAGTAGTAACCTGAATGACAAGTCACTATGTAATTTACAGGGGGCAAAAGGAATTTCTTTCAGATGTTGTTGTTTTTTTTTTTTTTTTCCAGTACGCGGGCCTCTCACTGTTGTGGCCTCTCCCGTTGCGGAGCACAGGCTCTGGACACGCAGGCTCAGTGGCCATGGCTCACGGGCCCAGCCGCTCTGCGGCATGTGGGATCTTCCCGGACCGGGGCACGAACCCGTGTCCCCGGCATCGGCAGGCGGACTCTCAACCACTGCGCCACCAGGGAAGCCCTCAGATGTTGTTTGTAATGCAAATTGGCCAGAACATTTTTTTTCATGTTGTAATGTGTTTAAGAGTGTTAAAATATTATTTTTTTATAACACTACATAATTTACATTGTGTATTTTTTTGTGTTTCTCTCAAGAGCATAAGATTTTGACTATATATAGTTGTCCAGACCCATCAATTTGATCTAAAATCTACTAATGTCGATTTTATACATAACATAGTTTTTTTATAGTTTAGCGTAAGCTTACATCATTCCAGGAATGTATTTTCCTTCTCAAGCAGGCTTGGGCAAGGAAATACATAGAAATGAATATAATTAAGGAAATAATTTAAAATCTATGAGTAGATATAAAATAACTGGCTTAGAAGTAATTTAATAAATTAGTGTCACATATATGAAATTGCTTAAATTTAACTTCTAGAAAATAAATGCATTCAAACTACCTTGCTTGTAGATATAGCTTTTCTATTGTCTCAAAAATTCATGTCATTAAGCTGTAGATTCTCTTTTTTAATTTATGAAATTAAAAAGAAAAATATAACATGAAGTTATTTCAGAACTCATGCAAAGTACCATGTGTTTTTTTCTAGAAAAATTGATGTTCTGAAAGCAACTGCAGAACAAATTTCTTCTCAAACTGGAAATAAGGTACATTAAAAACAGTTACTTAAATCAGATTTAGGAATTATAGCATGCTTAAGTAATTTACTCATACTCATGGATTAGGAAGTCTGAAAAAATATAGGGTTCTTTTTTTCTCTTTGTTATTTTGCAGGTTCATGCAATTCAGTGTGATGTGAGGGATCCTGGTATGGTGCAAAGCACTGTGTCAGAGCTGATCAAAGTCGTAGGACATCCTGATGTAAGTGTAATGGTGATGAGGCGAAAGTATGAGGCCTTTGATGTTGATATCACCTACCAAGATGTATTAAGGAAATAAAATATTGATGTGAGCAAATGCTGTGTTAAGAAGCAGCTATTTTCCATTGCTAGCAGAAAGCTAGCTCTGTTTAAACCAGGGAATAGATTAGGTGGACTGCTACACCATTTCCTTTCAGGAGTACTTAAAAAATACATTTACAATCATATAGAAAAAACGAGTTTACTTTATTTAATAAGATTATGAAATAAGAGCTGTTATCCAAGAGCCCAATATCTAATTTAAATGATTCATGCTCTTTGCTTTTTTTAAATAACTTATCTCTGTCAGTGGAGGAGAATAATACAAACAAGGAAACCTACAAAAAAACCTCCAGATTTGTAAGACCTGAGATATGCATGGGTATTTTGCTTTTGTTTGGTTCACATATTGGAAAGAAACCATTTCTTCCAGTAGTCTCAAAGAGAGCACTTTTCTATGTTAAAGATATTTTCAGACAAACCGATAATGTATTACATTATTGGTGGAATAATAATATTGGAATCTTTATTGATACTGAAGAAGCAGGTCATCAACCAAGAATTTCATTAGCTAAATTAAGCCAAAATGATACCAGAAATTAAAGGCATTTTAATTAAGATTTCTTGAAATAAAGTATAGTCACATGGTAGATATGCTTAATCTATATTTATATTTTTAATAATAGACTGTACCCTAATTTTGAGATGGGGATTAGAACTCTAAAATTTGGTAAATAATAATAGGGAATTTTCACAGGCTCAAAAAAGGTAAAACTGAACCAAATCTCATGGTATTTTTTCATAGCAGACTGTGAACTTTAGCTTTATTATATTATTTGGATTTATAAGTTTCAAAAATAAAAGCCCTTTAGGGAAAATATTCTTCCTCATCTAAGTTTCTGTAACTTGCCTTAATCATTTATTAGATTGTGATAAACAATGCAGCAGGGAATTTTATTTCTCCCACTGAAAGACTGTCTCCTAATGCTTGGAAGACCATAACTGACATAGTTCTAAATGGCACAGCCTTTGTGACACTAGAAATTGGAAAGCAACTAATCAAAGCACAGAAAGGTATGTATATTTATTCTTTACATGTTTATTGGATTCCTACTTGTGCAGTTTCTGTGCTAAGCCCTGGGATACGTAAAAACGTCAATGACAGTGTCTATTCTTGTACAACTCATAAGCTATTGGGGAAGAAAGATACTTAAATAGTTACCATATGCACTTAAATAGTTACCATATGCTGTGATCTAAGCTATATTAAATGTTATGTTTCAAGTGCATTGGAAATCCAGAGAAAGAAAGAAATAACTCTCCCTAGGGATGATTATCATGTTCCTCATTATCATTGAGGAACAGAATGCAATTTTAGCTGAATTTTCAAAGATCTAGACATGGAGAAGGGGGAAGGAAAGGAAATATAAATGTCCATGGGAAGAAGCTTGGTGTGGGAAAAGCAGAAGGGTTTAGGGACTGGTTACAGATGGGGAGGGAGATCAGTGAGAGATGATTATGGGAGGTGGGTTGGATGTAATTGGGAAAGTTCCCAATACCAAAATGGGGAATTTGATGTTAATTTTGAGGAAATGGGGAATTATTTCCGTATGGCTTTTTCTTGAAGGTGTCTCATAAAGAATGTGACTTGATTAGAAAGGTTACTGGGAACAATGTAAGGGCTAGAAAAGATTAGAGAGATCATTTAGGAGGGTCTTATTTTCCTTTTGTTAGGATAGATGGCATGGAGGATAAATTAGGAGATATTTAGAAGATAAGATCAATAGGCCTTACTGATAAGGTGACAGAGTTTTTAGCTGGAGTGGATAGTTTAGATGATGATGACATCAATGAGAAAACTGGAAGGAGAGTAGATTTAGAATGTACTAAAACATTTTTGTTTAGTACTATAGGAACAGACTTCTTTAGAAAAGTTCATACAATATAAATAGTGAATATATTTGTAATGTATTTAGGTGGGTATATACATATATGTCTAGAACCAGTGTACATTTATTCATTTAACAGAAACTTACTGATGACTTTTGTGTACCAGGCCCTGTGCTGCATGCCCACATGACAGGTGACTAAGACACTGTCCCTGAGCAGGTTGTGGTTGGGACTTGAAGGATGGGGGCATTTTCTCAGAGAGGTTGGAGAGTATTCTGAACCAGGACAAGGAGGAAGAATCCTTGTGTTCCTTGAAGGATGTCCTCTGGGGCTTGAGGGGAATGGCATGAGCCGACCAGTTTCCTTCTGTTGGTTCAAAGCCTTTGCCTCATTAGGTTCAGTTTCTTCTTCTTTACAGTGTGGATAATTCTCAAATCAGCTTGAGAAAGGATGTAGGAACAGACAGAAGGATGCTAGAGAGGCACTAGCGTTTTTTCTACACATGTGCTAATAACTTCCATCTTTTCTCCATGCACTCATTGAAATTGAAACCCCAGGTCACTCATTCCCATTACAACAAAGTGGATATGATTGAAATTTGGAATTTACATTTTTTTTTTGATTTTTTTTAAAGGGGTGGATGATTGGGAAGGGAGACAGAGAAGTGTGGGCTGACTTCTCTCTCTTCTCTGTTCTAGGATCCTTCTATCTCTTCTCACTCTGCCTCTGTCTGATTTCCTCTCTCCATACCTCTTACTCATTTCTCTATTTGTTTCTCTATGTATGTCTGTCTCTCTCTCTTTCTCTCTCTCTGTCAACTCTTCACTTTTGCTTCTGTTTCTTTCTTCGGTCTCTCTCATCACTTGGTGTTTCTCTGCCTTTTCTCTTTTATTTCATCCCCTGCCCATCTGTGTTACTCTTGATTTCTGTCTGACTCTCCCTTCTTTTCTCATTATTGTCATTCATTTTAACGTAGACTTTGATCTATTTTTATTCATCACATTGGTTAAAATTCTATGGGCTTCATTAAAAATACATTAGCTAAGGCTTCTTAAAAGATGGAGCCAGTTTTCATTCTTCCAAAATTCCTGTCGGTTATAGATGCTGTAACCTGACAGGGTTTTAAGGACTTGTATTAGTGAGCTGTGGAGAGTACAATGCACAGGGTCTTTTCTGGTATTGGAGCGATAGTCAAGGAACTCAGGTGCTAATGACCTCTGAGGTGTGTCAAAGTGGTAAATACGGAAGTCAGTTCAGGGAGCAGGCAATCTGTAATAATCTGTGATCAGAAGTATGTTAGGTGGTCTGATATCTAGGAAGGTGGTCAAGGTAAGGTATCCGGGAAGTCAGACTAGAAAATATAAGGGCACCAGCAACTAGAAGCCAGATACTCACTTGCTGGGGACAGGAATTGGTGATGAGGTGCACTCAGAGAGGGACTAGCAGATGACTGAAGATCAGGAGAACTGTGGCCTTAGCAGGGGCAGAGAAGCTAAAATTAGAGGGACACTATTAAAGTATGTTTCTAGGCAGCACTGATGCAAAACTAACAATTTTGAACAAATAAAGGATTTAGGAAACTCCTAAAGACCTTAGCCCAATGTGCTCTTATAGCCACAAAGGTCAGTAAATACATGGCTGATCCTTTCTGGGGAGGATTTGAAATTATCATGCTGAGGTTCATTCATCACTAAGATGTCATATATAAATTTAAAATTTTTAGTAAATAGTATGGAAAAGAGTACCTAAATTTATTAAAGAATTGAGAGAACTTGAAATGAGGAAAGACTAAAAGAATAATACAGAGTTTTATTTAAGAGACTAGTCATGAAGGACATGGATAGGATAAATATTGAATTTTTCCATCAAACCCTAGAGATCACTAGAAGCAAGAGATACCTCTTGAAACTCTTAAGAGGTTATTTTAACCACTTAAAGTAGCATTATTATTTAAGTAGCATTAATAATACTTTATACCACAATAGTGCTTTGTAATTTACAAAGTATTTTCATATATCAGTATAGAATCGGTATGAAATGCAGGATTATTGTATGCTGAAATACAGATAGATTAAAGAAAGAGTAAATCAATGCATAATGTAGCTCTAATGTATGTATTATTTTTAGTTTGCTAAATGGGAAGAAACATTTATGTATAGTAAAATCCACAGATTTTCTATATATAAATTGATACAGAATTTTGATTGTTTTGTAAATTTATACACTTAGGTAACCATTACCAAACTAAGACATAGAACATTTCTGTTGCCTCCAAATGTTCCCTCTTGCCGATTTCTACTTAATCCTCACTATCTATGTTTTTAATCCATTTTTTATTGAGTTATTTCTCTTTATTATTTTAAAAATTCTAGATTTATTTTTTATTGAAGTAACATTGGTTTATAACATATATAAATGTTTCAAGTGTGCAGTATTTCTACTTCTACTTACACTACAGTGTGTTTACCACTAAAAATTTTGTTTCCATCTATCACCATACAGTTGATCCCCTTTACCCATTCCTCCCTGCCCCTTCCCCTGGTAACCACTACTCTGTTCTCTGTATTTATGTGTTTGTTTTTGTTTGGTTTTTTCATTTGTTTGTGTGTGTGTGCATGTGTTTGTTTTTTATAGTCCACATATGAGTGATATCATATGTATTTGTCTTTTTCCATCTGACTTATTTCACTTAGCATGATACCCTCAAGGTCCATCTGTGTTGTCACAAATGGGAAAATTTTATCTTTTTATGGCTGAGTAGTATTTCTGTGTGTGTTTGTGTGTGTGTGTGTGTGTATCACATCTTTATCCATTCAACTGTTGATGGGCACTTAGCTATTTTAATATCTTGGCTATTGTAAATAATGCCATGATGAACACAGGGGTTCATATATCTTTTCAAATTAGTGTTTCTGTATTCTTTGGATAAATACCCAGAAGTGGGATAGCTGGAAAATATGGTAGTTCTATTCTTAATTTTTTCAGGACCCTCTATACTGTTTTCCATAGTGGCTACACCAGTGTATATTCCCACTAACAGTTTACTAGGGTTCCCTTTATTCTGTATCCTCACCAACATCTGTTATTTATGGTCTTTTTGATGATAGCCATTCTGACAGGTGTGAGGTGCTATCTCATTGTGGTTTTGATTTACATTTCCCTGATGATTAGCAATGTTGAGCATCTTTTCACGTGCCTGTTGACCATCTATAAGTCTTCTTTGGAAAAATGTTTATTCAGGTCCTCTGCCCATTTTTTAAATGTTTTTTGTTGTTGTTGAGTTGTATGAGCTCTTTACATATTTTGGATGTTAACCTCTTATCGGATATATCATTTGCACATATCTTCTTCCATTCAATAGTTTGTATTTTCATTTTGTTGATTGTTTCCTTTGCTGTGCAGAAGCGTTTTAGTTTGATGTAGTCCCATTTGTTTATTTTTGCTTTAGTTTCCCTTGCCTGAGGAGACATATCTAGAAAGATTGCTAAGACTGATGTTAAAGAGCTTACTGCCTATTTTCTTCTAGGAATTTTGTGGTTTCAGGTCTTAGATTCAATCTTTAATCTATTTTGAGTTGATTTTTATGTATGGTGTGAGATAGTGGTCTAGTTTCATTTTCTGTCAGTGACTGTCCAGTTTTCCCAACACCAAGTACTGGAGAGATTATCCTCTCTCCATTGTATGTTCTTTGCTTCTTTGTCGTATATTAATTGTCTGTATATACGTGGTATTATTTCTGGGCTCTACTTTCTTTTCCTTTGATCTGTGTATCTCTTTTTCTTTCATTACCATGCTGTTTTGATTACTATAGCTTTGTAATTTAGTTTGAAATCAGGGCGTGTGATACCTCCAGCTTTGTTCTCTTTTCTCAGGAGTGTGTTGGCTATTTGCTGTATTTTGTGGTTCAATATAAATTTTAGAATTCTTTTGTTCTATTTTCATGAAAAAAGTCCCTGGGAGTTTGATAAGGATTGCATTGAATCTATAGATTGCTTTAGGTAATAAGGTCATTTTAACAAAGTTAATTCTTCCAACCCACGAGCCCAGAATATCTTTTCACTTATTTGTGTCTTCATTCTTTCAACAATGTCTTATAGTTTTCAGTGTATGAGTCTTTTACCTCCTTGGTTAAATTTATTCCTAGGTATTTTATTCTTTTTTTTGTGATTGTAAATGGGATTGTTTTTTAAATTTGTCTTTCTGCTAGCTCAGTGTTGGTGTATAGAAACACAGCCAATTTTTTGTATGTTGATTTTGTACCTTTCAACTTTACTGTATTTCTTTACTATTTCTAATACTATTTGGGGGAGTCTTTAGGGTTTTCTATATATGAAATCTTATCATTCACAAATAGTGACAATTTTTTTTCTTCCTTTCCAATTTAAATGCCTTTGATTTCTTTTTCTTGCCTAATTGCTCTGGCTGGGGCTTCCAATACTATGTTGAATAAGAGTGACAAGAGTGGATATTCTTTCCTTGTTCCTGATTTTAGAGGGATAGTTTTCAGTTTTTCCCCATTGAGTATGATGTTAGATATGGGCCTGTCATGTATGGCCTTTATTATGTTGCAGTATGTTCCTTCTATACCAACTTTATTGAGAGTTTTATCATAAATGGGTGTTTAATCTTCTCAAATGCTTTTTTTTTTTTTTTATTCTGCCTCTCGGCAGTTATTTCCACCATTTTATCTTCCAGCTCACTTATTCATTCTTCTGTCTCAGTTATTCTGCTATTGATTCCTTCTAGTGTAGTTTTCATTTTATTTATTTTGCTGTACATCACTGTTTGTTTGTTCCTTATTTCTTCCAGGTCCTTGTTAAACATTTCTTGTATTTTCTCTATCTGTGCCTCCCTTCTATTTCCAAGATCATGGATCATCTTTACTATCATTACTCTGAATTACTTTTTAGGTAGGTTACATATTTCCTCTTCATTTATTTGGTCTTGTAGGTTTTTACCTTGCTCCTTCGTCTGTTGCATATTTTTTTGTTGTCTTAATTTTTTGTTGGGTGGGAGCGTGTTCCTGTCTTAATGGTTGTTTGGCCTGACGCTTCCAGCACTGGAGGTTGCGGGCAGTTGGGTAGAGCCAGGTTTTGGTGCCGAGATGAGGACCTCTGGGAGACCTCACTCCAATTAATATTCACTGGGGTCTGAGGTTCTTTGTTAGTCCAGAGGTTCAGACTCAGCACTCCCTCCACAGGAGCTCAGTCCTGACCCCTGGCCCATGAACTGATTCTGCAAGTGATGTGGTGTGACAAGAAAAAAAAAAAAGGAGCCCAACAATGACAAGGAGTAAAAAAGAAAATAAAAATAAAAAACTAACAGGTATATTAGAAGAATTAAAAATATAAATGAAACAGCAACCAGAAGGTAAAACATAACCCCAGTAGCAAAAAAAAAAAAAAAAAAAAAGCCAGAAAAGGCCTTGGCTGTGGGGGGCGGAGCTTAACTGGGGCGGGTCTAGGCTGGGGGTGGGCTTTATGCTGGGGAAGAGCCTGTGTTCAGGACCTATGCTGCTGGAAAAGGCCCTGGGGATTGGGGGTGGGGGGGTAGGCTCAGCGGGGCTCGAGGGGCCCTTGGGGTGCCTCCAGCCTCAGAGGGTGGAGTGCCAGGCCCAGCACCCCAGCAGTTTCGATGAGGCCGGAGTGGGCAGGGAAATGCTAGCTGTGTTCCCTCCGATTCTCCTATCCCGAGAGTCCCTCCCTGTTCGTGTCTACTCTTCCTCCCCCGTCTTCCACACCCACAGGACCCACGTGGCTGGAGGCCCAGGACCCCAGCTGGCTCCCAGGGGCTTGAGTGGGTAGGGGAAATGCTAGCTGTGTTCCCCCCGGATCCTCCAACCCCGGGGGTCCCTCCCGGCTCACCTCTACTCTTCCTCCCCCCTCCCTCCCATGTTCCCATGACCCATGCTGGAGGGGGCCCTGGAGGGCAGAGGACCAGGCCCCGGACCTCAGCAGGCTCCCCAGGGCCTGAGTGGGTGGGGGAAATGCTAGCCTCTGAACCCCTGAGGGTCTCCTCCGACTCCCGGTCCCCGTTGGTTTGCTCATGGTGAGTGGGCCTCTCCAGGAGTGGGAATCCCTCCCCTTCCCCAGCCACCCGTCAGGCGTGCCAGTCCCGTCCGGCCTCCACTTCTCCCCCCTCGTTCCCCACCACATCCTACCCGGTCGCTTGGGGGTTCCTCCCGTCCCTTTGGGTATTGAGGTCCCCCACCAGCATCTGGTAGGTGCCCTAGTTGTGAGGACATGTGAACTCTGTGTCCTCCTACTCTGCCATCTTGACTCCACCCTGTTTATATCACATCTTAGTCCACTCATCTGTTGATGGATATTTAGGTTGCTTCTGCATCTTGACAATTGTAGATAATACTACTTACAAATAAATGTAAGATGTTAGGGGAAAACCAGAATGAACTTTTTGGCCAGCCCAGTACAATGAACATTGCAGTGCATGTATCTTTGCAAATTAGTATTTTTTGGATGTATACCCAGGAGTGAAGTTGCTGGGTCATATGGTAGTTCTGTTTTTATTTTTTTGAGAAACCTCTGTACTGTTTTCCACAGTGACTGCACCAATTTACATTCCCACCAACAGTGTACAAGGGTTCCCTTTTCTCCACATCCTCGTCAACGTGTGTTATTTGTGTTCTTCATGGTGGCCATCCTGACAGGTGTGAGGTACTATGTTATTGTGGTTTTGATTTGAATTTTCCTGATGATTAGTGATGTTGAGCATCTTTTCACATGCCTGTTGGCTGTCTGCATGTCCACTTTGGAAAAATGTCTGTTCAGGTCTTATGTCCATTTTTAAATCAGGTTCTTTGTTTTTTTGATGTTGAGTGGTATGGTCATTTTAACAATATTATTCATTCCAATCCAAGAACGTGGTATGTCTTTCCATCTGTTTGTCTCATCTTCAGTTTCTTTCATTAGTGTCACAGTTTTCTGAGTACATGTCTTTTACTTCCTTAGATAGGTTTATTCCTAGGTATATACTCTTTCTGATGTGCTGGTAAACAGGATTGTTTCCTTAGTTTCTCTTTCTGATAGTTTGTTGTTAGTGTACAGAGATGCAACAGATTTCTGTATATTAATTTTGTATCCTGCAACTTTACCGAATTCATTGATGAGTAACTTTTTGGTGTGTTCTTAGGATTTTCTATTTATCTTGTCATCTGCAAGCAGTGAGTGTTTTGCTTCTTCCTTTCCAATTTGGATTCCTTTTCTTTTTCTTCTCTGATTGCTGTGGCTAGGACTTCCAGTATTATGCTGAATAAAAGTGGCAAGAGTGGGCATCCTTGTCTTCTTCCTGACCTTAGAGGAAATGCTTTCAGCTTTTCACCATTGAGTGTGATGTTAGTTGTGGGTGTGTCATATTGGGTCTTTATTATGCTGAGGTATGTTCCCTCTATGTCCACTTTCTGGAGAGTGTTTTTTTTTTATCATAAATGGATGTTGAATTTTGTCAAAAGCTTTTTCTGCACCTGATTGAGATGATCATGTTTTTTATCCTTCATTTTGTTAATATGGCATATTACATTGCTTTGTGATCTTGAACCATCCTTGCATCCCTGGGATAAATTGCACTTGATCATGGTGTATGATCCTTTTAATGTATTGTTGTATTTGGTTTGCTAATATTTTATTGAGGATTTTTGGATCTGTTTTCATCAGGAATATTGACCTGTAATTTTCTTATTTTTCTTTTAATTTTATTTATTTATTTATTTATTTTTGGCTGTGTTGGGTCTTCGTTGCTGTGCACAGGCTTTCTCTAGTTGTGGTGAGCGGGGGCTACTCTTCGTTGTGGTGCACGGGCTTCTCATTGCAGTGGCTTCTCGTTGAAGAGCATGGGCCCTAGCCACACGGGCTTCAGTACTTGTGGCTCGCAGGCCCTAGAGCACAGGCTCAGTAGTTGTTGTGCATGAGCTTAGCTGTTCTGTAGCATGTGGGATCTTTCCAGACCGGGGCTCGAACCTGTGTCCCCTGCATTGGCAGGCGGGTTCTTAACCACTGCACCACCAGGGATGCCCCTGTAATTTTCTTTTTTGTTGTTGTCAGGATGATGATGGCTTCATAGAAATGAGTTAGGAAGTGTTCCCTCTTCTTCAAATTTTTGAAAGCTTTTTAGAAAAATAGGTGTTAATAGATATTAAATGTTTGGTAGAATTCACCTGTGAAGACATCTGGTCCTCTGCTTTTGTTTTTTGGGAGGTTTTTGAATACTGTTTCAATCTCTGTACTAGTGATCAGTCTACTCAGATGTTCTGTTTCTTCATGATTCAGTCTTGGAAGGTTGTATGAGTCTATGAATTTATCGGTTTCTTCTCAGCTGTCTGATTTGGTAGCATATAGCTGTTCATAATATGTTTTTATAATTCTTTGTATTTCTGTGTGTCTCTTGTTATTTCTCCTCTTTTGTTGCTGATTTTATTTATTAGAGCCCTCTCTTTTTCTTGTGAGTCTAGCTAAAGCTTTGTCAATTTTGTTTGTCCTTTTGAAGAAACAGCTTTTAGTTTCATTGATATGTTCTTTTGTCTTTTTAGTCTCTATTTCATTTATTTCTGCTCTAATCTTTACTGTATTCTTTATTTTACAGACTTTGGGCTTTGTTCTTTTCTTTCTAATTCCTTTAGGTGTAAGTTTATTTATTTGAGATTTTTCTTGTTTCTGTGGTAGGCCTGTATTAGCATAAACTTCCATCTTAGTATTGCTTTTGCTGCATCCCATAAATTTTGGTATGTTGTGTTTTCATTTTCATTTGTCTTCAGGTAATTTTTGATTTCTCCTTTGGTTTCTTTGTTGAACCAATAGTTGTTCAGTAGCATGTTGTTCATTCTGCACATATTCATGATTTTTCCAGCTTTCTTCTTGTAGTTGATTTCTAGTTTTACACCATTGTGGTTGAAAAAGATGCTTGATATGATTTCAAATTTCTTAAATTTTTTGAGACTTGTTTCGTGTCCCAACATATGGTCTATCCTTAAGAAAATTCCATGTGCACTTGAGAAGAATGTGTTTTCTGCTACATTTAGATGGAACGTTCTTTACAAATCTATCAAATTCATATGGTATAATCTCACATTTAAGGCCACTATTTCCTTGTTGACTTTCTGTCTGGATGATCTATCCATCAATGTAAGTGGAGTGTTAAAGTCCCTTACTATTATTGTGTTGCTGTCAATTTCTTCCTTTAGGTCTGTTAATAATTGTTTCATATATTTTGATACTCCTATGTTAGGTGCACATATATTAATCACTATGTCTTTTTGATTAAATTGTCCTCTTAATCATTATATACTCTCCATTTTTGTCTCTTGTTACCTTTTCTATTTGATGTCTATTTTGTCTGATATAAGTATAGCTATAGCCACTTTCTACTAGCGTTGAGTAGATGTTCTGTGTGAATCGTTCCACTTGTACATGTGTTTTTGATGTTTTTGTGGGAGGAGTAGAGCTTCAAATCCTACTCTTCTGCTATCTTTTTTTGTTTGTTTGTTCCCAAACAAGATGGCGGAGCCATCTTGATCGCTCCCCTATACCCACTTCCTTTTGGCTACTATTTGCTTGGAGTATTATCTTCTGTTGCTTCACTTTTAGCCTACATTTGTCTTTAGAGCTGAGATGAGTCTCCTGGAGGTAGCATATATTTGGGTCTTGTTTTTTAATTCATCTAATTCTGTGTCTTTTGATTAGTGAATTCAATCCATTTATATTTAGGGTGATTATTGTTAAATGAGGACTGCCATTTTATCTCCTGTTTTCTGCTTGTTTTGTATCTCCATTGTTTCATTTTCTTTGTGTTTCTGTCTGCTGTTTTGGTTTGGTGGTTTTCTAGACATTTTACTCAGTTTCCTCTTTTTTATGTTTTGTGTCTCTGCTCTAGATTTATGTATTGTGGTTCCATGGGGTTTGTATAAAATGTCTCATAGAGAAAATTGTCCTTTTTCTGACGATAGCATCAGACCTTTATTTACCTATATGGGTTCCATCCCTTACCTCTTCACTTTTGTGTTTTTGTTGTCTCAACTTACCCCTTTTTACGTTGTGAGTTTGTTACCAAATTGAAGTAGCTATATTTTTCTGCTTTTGTTCCCTTTTAACTTTTTTAAAATTTTATTTATTTATTTTTGGCTGCGTTGGGTCTTTGTTGATGCACGTGGGCTTTCTCTAGTTGTGGTGAGTGGGGGCTACTCTTGGTTGTGGTGTGCAGGCTTCTCATTGTGGTGGCTTCTCTTGTTGTGGAGCACAAGTTCTAGGCATGCAGACTTCAGGAGTTGTGGCTCGCGGGCTTAGTTGCTCTGCGGCATGTGGGATCTTCCCGGACCAGGGTTTGAACCTGTGTCCCCTGCATTGGCAGGCGGATTCTTAACCACTGCGCCACCATGGAAGTCCCCTTTTTAACTTTTATGCAATAATAAAGTGTTTGAAAGACCTGTTCTGTAAGTTTGTTTATGTACAACATGATTAATATAATTAACATGCTATATGTATGCCATATATGAAAGTTAAGAGAGTAAATCCTAAGTGTTCTCATCACAAGGAAAAAACTTTCTTTCTTTTATTTTGTATCTGTATGAGGTGATCATTGTTCACTTATTGTGGTAATCATTTCATGATGTATGTAAGATTGTTATGTTGTACACCTTAAACTTATATAGTGCTTGCTGTATGTCAACTTGATCTCAATAAAACTGAAAGAAAAAAACCTATTCTGATAAAGAGTTGCAATTTTCTGATTACGTCTTTTCTATTTAACATCTTACTCAACGTTTTGTGTACTTTTGCCTTTTTGTTTCTAGTAGAAGTGATGCTTTCAACATTTTTTGTAAGGCAGGTCTAGTGTTGATGAACCCCATCAGCTTTTGTTTGTCTGAGAAAGTCCTTATTTCTCCTTCATATCTTAATGATGACTTTTCAGGATAGAATATTCTTTGGTGACTTTTTTTTTAACATCTTTATTGGAGTATAATTGCTTTACAATGGTGTGTTAGTTTCTGCTTTATAACAAAGTAAATAAGCTATACATATACATGTATCCCCGTATCTCCTCCCTCTTGTGTCTCCCTCCCACCCTCCCTATCCCACCCTCTAGGTGGTCACAAAGCACCGAGCTGATCTCCCTATGCTATGCAGCTGCTTCCCACTAGCTATCTATTTTACATTTGGTTGTGTATATATGTCTGTGCCACTCTCTCACTACGTCCCAGCTTACCCTTCCCCCTCGCTGGGTCCTCAAGTCCATTGTATACCTCTGCATCATTATTCCTGTTGTGCCCTTAGTTTCTTCAAAACCTTTTTTTTTTTTTTTTTAGATCCATATATATGTGTTAGCATATGGTATTTCTTTTTCTCTTTCTAACTTACTTCACTCTGTATGACAGACCCTAGGTCCATCCACCTCACTACAAATAACTAAATTTGGTTTCTTTTAATGGCTTAGTAATATTCCATTGTATATATGTGCCACATCTTCTTTATCTATTCATCTGTCGATGGACAGTTAGGTTGCTTCCATGTCCTGGCTATAGTAAATAGAGCTGCAATGAACATTACAGTACATGACTCTTTTTGAATTTTGGTTTTCTCATGGTATATACACAGTAGTGGGATTGCTGGGTTGTATGGTAGTTCTATTTTTAGTTTTATAAGGAACGTCCATACTGTTCTCCATAGTGGCTGTATCAATTTACATTCCCACCAACAGTGCAAGAGGGTTCCCTTTTCTCCACACCCTCTCCAACATGTATTGTTTATAGATTTTTTGATTATAGCCACGCTGACTCGTGTGAGGTGATACCTCATTGTAGTTTTGATTTGCATTTCTCTAATGATTAGTGATGTTGAGCATCCTTTCATGTGTTTGTTGGCAATTTTTATGTCTTCTTTGAGGAAATGTCTATTTAGGTCTTCTACCCATTTTTGGATTGGTTTGTTTGTTTATTTGAAATTGAGCTGCATGAGCTGCTTGTATATTTTGGAGATTAATCCTTTGTCAGTTGCTTCATTTGCAAATATTTTCTCCCATTCTGAGTGTTGTCTTTTCATCTTGTTTATGGTTTTCATTGCTGTGCAAAAGCTTTTAAGTTTCATTAGGTCCCATTTGTTTGTTTTTATTGCAGTTTCTCTAGGAGGTGGATCAAAAAGGATCTTGCTGTGATTTATGTCATAGAGTGTTCTGCCTATGTTTTCCTCTAAGAGTTTGATGGTGTCTGGCCTTACATTTAGGTCGTTAATCTATTTTGAGTTTATTTTTGTGTATGGTGTTTGGGAGTGTTCTAATTTCATTCTTTTACATGTAGCTGTCCAGTTTTCCCAGCACCACTAATTGAAGAGGCTCTCTTTTTTCCATTGTATAGTCTTGCCTCCTTTATCAAAAATAAGATGACCATATGTGTGTGGGTGTATCTCTGGGCTTTCTGTCGTGTTCCATTGATATATATTTCTGTTTTTGTGCCAGTAACATACTGTCTTGATTACTGTAGCTTTGTAGTATAGTCTGAAGTCCAGGAACCTGATTCCTCCAGCTCTGTTTTTCTTTCTCAAGATTGCTTTGGCTATTTGGGGTCTTTTGTGTTTCCATGCAAATTGTGAAACTTTTTGTTCTAGTTCTGTGAAAAATGCCATTGGTAGTTGGATAGGGATTGCATTGAATCTGTAGATTGCTTTGGGTAGTAGAGTCATTTTCACAATGTTGATTCTTCCAATCCAAGAACATGGTATATCTCTCCGTCTATTTGTAACATCTTTAATTTCTTTCATCAATGTCTTATAGTTTTCTGCATATAGATCCTTTGTCTCCTTAGGTGGGTTTATTCCTAGGCATTTTATTCTTTTTGTTGCAGTGGTAAATGGGGATGTTTCCTTAATTTCTCTTTCAGATTTTTCATTATTAGTGTATAGGAATGCCAGAGATTTCTGTGCATTAATTTTGTATCTTGCTACTTTACCAAATTCATTGATTAGCTCTAGTAGATTTTTGGTAGCATCTTTAGGATTCTGTATGTATAGTATCATGTCATCTGCAAACAGTGACAGCTTTACTTCTTTTCCAATTTCGATTCCCTTTATTTCTTTTCCTTCTCTGATTGCTGTGGCTAATACTTCCAAAACTATGTAATAATAGTGGTGAGAGTGGACAACCTTGTCTTGTTCCTGATCTTAGTGGAAATGGTTTCAGTTTTTCATCACTGAGAATAATGTTGGCTGTGAGTTTGTCATATATGACCTTTATTATGTTGAGTTAAGTTCCCTCTGTGCCTACTTTATGGAGGGTTTTTATCATAAATGGGTGTTGAATTCTGTTGAAACCTTTTTCTGCATCTATTGAGATGATCATAGGGTTTTTCTCCTTCAATTTGTTAATATGGTGTATCACATTGATTGATTTACCTTTATGGAAGAGTCCTTAAATTCCTGGGATATACCCCCACTTGATCATGGTGTATGATCCTTTTAATGTGTTGTTGGATTCTGTTTGCTAGTATTTTGTTGAGGATTTTTGCATCTATGTTCATCAGTGATATTGGCCTGTAGTTTCCTTTCCTTGTGACATCTTTTGTCTGGTTTTGATATCAGGGTGATGGTGGCCTCATGGAATGAGTTTGAGAGTGTTCCTCCCTCTGCTATATTTTGGAAGAGTTTGAGAAGGATAGGTGTTAGCTCTTCTCTAAATGTTTGATAGAATTTGCCTGGGAAGCCATCCGGTCCTGGGCTTTTGTTTGTTGGAAGATTTTTAATCACAGTCTCAATTTCAGTGCTTGTGATTGGTCTGTTTATATTTTCTATTTTTTCCTGGTTCAGTCTCGGAAGGTTGTGCATTTCTAAGAATTTGTTCATTTGTTCCAGATTGTCCATTTTATTGGCATATACTTGCTTGTACTAATGTCTCATGATCCTTTGTATTTCTTTTTTCTTTTTTTTTTTTTTTGCGGTATGTGGGCCTCTCACTGTTGTGGCCTCTCCCGTTGCGGAGCACAGGCTACGGACGCGCAGGCTCAACAGCCATGGCTCACGGGTCCAGCTGCTCCGCGGCATGTGGGATCTTCCCGGACCAGGGTACGAACCCATGTCCCCTGCATTGGCAGGCGGACTCTCAACCACTGCGCCACCAGGGAAGCCCGATCCTTTGTATTTCTGAGGTGTCAGTTGTTACCTCTCCTTTTTCATTTCTATTTCTATTGATTTGAGTCTTTTTTTCCTTGATGAGTCTGGCTAATGGTTTATCAATTTTGTTTATCTTCTCAAAGAACCAGCTTTTAGTTTTATTGATCTTTGCTATTGTTTCCTTCATTTCTTTTTCATTTATTTCTGATCTGATCTGTATGATTTATTTCCTTCTAATTTGGGTTTTTTTGTTTTTCTTTCTCTAATTGCTTTAGGTGCAAGGTTAGGTTGTTTATTTTAGATTTCTCTTGTTTCTTGAGGTAGGATTGTACTGCTATAAAGTTCCCTCTTAGAACTGCTTTTGCTACATCCCATAGGTTTTGGGTCACGTTTTCATTGTCATTTGTTTCTAGGTATTTTTTGATTTCTTCAGTGATGTCTTGGTTATTAAGTAGTGTATTGTTTTGCCTCCATGTGTTTGTATTTTTTACAGTTTATTTCCCTTAATTGATATATAGACTTACTGTGTTGTGGTCGGAAAAGATACGTGATACAATTTCAATTTTCTTTAATTTATCATGGCTTGATTTGCAACCCAAGATATTGTCCATCCTGGAGAATGTTCCATAAGCACTTGAGAAGAATGTGTATTCTGTTGTTTTTGGATGGAATGTCCTATAATAAATCAATTAAGTCCTATAAGTATCAATTAAGTCCATCTTGTTTAATGTATCATTTAAAGCTTGTGTCTCCTTATTTTCATTTTGGATGATCTGTCCATTTGTGAAAGTGGGGTGTTAAAGTTCCCTGCTATGTTTCTGTTTTTGTCGATTTCCCCTTTTATGGTTGTTAGCGTTTGCATTATGCATCATATGTTGGGTGCATAAATATTTACAATTGTTATATCTTCTCTTGGATTGATCTCTTGATCATTATGTAATGTCCTTCTTTGTCTCTTTTAGTAGTCTTTATTTTAATGTCTGTTTTGTCTGATATGAGAATTGCTCCTCAGCTTTCTTTTGATTTCCATTTGCATGGAATATCTTTTTCCATCCCCTCACTTTCAGTCTGTATGTGTCCCTAGGTCTGAAGTGGGTCTCCTGTAGACAACATATATACAGGTCTTGTTTTTGTATCCATTCAGCCAGTCTATGTCTTTTGGTTGGAGCATGTAATCCATTTATATTTAAGGTAGTTATCAATATGTATTTTCCTATTAACATTTGATGAATTGTTTTGGGTTTGTTATTGTAGGTCTTTTCCTTCTCTTGTGTTTCCTGCCTAGAGAAGTTCCTTTAACATTTGTTACAAAGCTGGTTTGGTGGTGCTGAATTCTCTTAGCCTTTGCTTATCTGTAAAAGTTTTAATTTCTCATTCCGAATCTAAATGAGAACCTTGCTGGGTAGAGTAATCTTGGTTGTAGGTTTTTCTCTTTCATCACTTTAAATATGTCCTGCTAGTCCCTCTGTCTTGCAGAGTTTCTGCTGAAAGATCAGCTGTTAACCTTATGGGGATTCCCTTGTATGTTATTTGTTGTTTTTCCCTGGCTGCTTTTAATATTTTTTCTTTTTATTTAATTTTTGATAGTTTGATTAATATGTGTCTTGGTGTGTTTCTCCTTAGATTTATCCTGTATGGGACTCTCTGCGCTTCCTGGACTTGTTTATTTCCTTTCCTATTTTAGGGAAGTTTTCATCTATAATCTCTTCAAATATTTTCTCAGTCCCTTTCTTTTTCTCTTCTTCATCTGGGACCCCTGTAATTCAAATGTTCATACGTTTTTTGTTTTCCCAGAAATCTCTATGACTGTCCTCAATTCTTTTCATTCTTTTTTCTTTATTCTGCTCTTCAGGAGTTATTTCCACTATTTTATCTTCCAGGTCACTTATCCGTTCTTCTACCTCAGTTATGCTGCTATTGATTCCTTCTAGAGAATTTTTATTTTCATTTATTGTGTTGTTCATCCTTGTTTATTTGCTCTTTAGTTCTTCTAGGTCCTTGTTAAACATTTCTTGTATTTTCTCCATTCTATTTCCAAGATTTTAGATCATCTTTACTATCATTATTCTGAATTTGTTTTCAGGTAGACTGCCTATTTCCTCTTCATTTGTTAGGTCTGGTGGGTTTTTACCTTACTCCTTCATCTGCTGTGTGTTTCTGTGTCTTCTCATTTTGTTTAACTTACTGTGCTTGGGGTCTCCTTTTCACAGGCTGCAGGTTCATAGTTCCCGTTGTCTTTGGTGTCTGCCCCCAGTGGGTGAGGTTGGTTCAGTGGATTATGTAGGCTTCCTGGTGGAGGGGACACTAGTGCCTGTGTTCTGGTGGATGAAGCTGGATCTTGTCCTTCTGGTGGGCAAGACCATGTCTGATGGTGTGTTTTGGGGTGTCTGTGACCTTATTAGGGTTTTACGCAGCCTCTCTGCTAATGGGTGGGGTTGTGTTCCTGTCTTGCTAGTTTTCTGGCATAGGGAGTCCAGCACTGGAGCTTGCTGGTTGTTGAGTGGAGCTGGGTCTTAGTGTTCAGATGGAGATCTCTGGGAGAGCTTTTGCCTTTTGATATTACATGGAGCCGGGAGGTGTCTGTTGGACCAGTGTCCTGAACTTGGCTCTCCTACCTCAGAGGCACAGGCCTGACACCCGCTCAGAGCACCAACACTGTGTCAGCCACATGGCTCAGAAGAAATGGGAGAAAAAAAGAAAGAAAGAAAAAAAAAACAGGTACATGGGGAGTTTTTGCCTTTTGGGAAGTCTGAGGTCTTCTGCCAGTGTTCAGTAGGTATTTTGTAGGAGTTGTTCCACATGTTGATGTATATCTGATGTATTTGTGGGGAGGAAGGGGATCTCCACTTCTTACTCCTCCACCATCTTGAAGGTCTCCCGGATTTGTTTTCTTAAGGCCTTACTTACTACTCTGTCAGTCTTCAGCTCTACTTTGCCAATAGATGATATGTTGTTTACAGCCCTGTCTTTTGAAATTGATATTATATTTAAACTAAATTCAACCAATGCCTTTTGTGCCACTGTGAAAGACATATTAAATAAGTGTTCAACATAGTATGATGCTCTTCATACTTGGTTGTTTTTCAGAATCTTAAATTACTTAACATTTGAGTAAGAATATTGACCACATATCCACTATTGTTTTTTTAAAAAATATATTTGTTTGGATTCTATTTAAAGAGAACAATTTTTCTTAAATTTTACTTTTTTTGTCTGTGTGAGTGTATTAATTGACAAAATATGTGACAGCCTACCCAGATATTTTACTTGATTTTGGACTATCTTTGATCATTGAGTCACATAGATTACTTTATACCAGGAAGCTAGAATTTCTTCCACGTAAGACCACATATGAGAAATCTGTAGTGATTACTGCAACTTGTATAATTATTAAATACAGATATAAGATGCAATAGATGTTAGAATACTGAACAGTATTATTTATAAGTAAATGCTCTAATTTTAACTAAATTTTCTTCCTTCTTGTCTCCCTTACTCCCTCTCCTTCCCTCCCTCTCCCCTCCTTCCTTACCTCCTTTCCTCTTACTTTTTTAAAACACCTAACATTTATCAAGTGCTTATTCTATATCAGCTTTTGTTCTAAGTGTTAAATATTTATGAACTCATTTAATACTTGTAATGACTCTGGAAGGTAAGTGCTGTTTATAGTTATGAGTAGAAACTGAGGCGCAGAGTTAGTCTTTTTTAATATATTGCTAGATGTTTTTAATTCTCACTTTTACAGATGAGAAAATCTCGTTTATTAAATAACTAAGAAGTGTTAATTATCACTGTTAAAACTGATGATTGACAATTTTTTTTTTATTGTCAGAAGTAGTCCAGGGCTTCCCTGGGGGTGCAGTGGTTGAGAATCCTCCTGCCAGTGCAGGAGACACGGGTTCGATCCCTGGTCCAGGAAGATCCCACATGCCGCAGAGCAACTAAGCCCGTGTGCCACAATTACTGAGTCTGTGCTCTAGAGCCATGGGGCCACAACTACTGAGCCCGCATGACACAACTACTGAAGCCCACATGCCTAGAGCCCGTGCTCTGCAACAAGAGAAGCCACCACAATGAGAAGCCCACTCACCGCAACGAAGACCCAACACAGCCAAAAATAAATAAATAAAATAAATAAGTTCATTTAAAAAAAAACCAAAGAAGTGGTCCAATAGGAAAAAAGGAGCAGTAGTTTAATTAAAGTCATTGTCACCTAGTTTATACCTGATACTTAGATGGTGAGTCTTGGTATTTTGACCACTACTCAGCTTTCTCATCTGTAAAAAAGATTGGATAACAAACAAGGTATTAGATACAAAAGTTTTGTGAAAAACATAAATTGCTTCAAAAATATTCATGTGCTTCTTCATGTATGTGAATGAACATATGGTAGCTTAGATAATTTAAAGAATTAGGTAGAATTAATTTTCAGATATTCAGGGAATCTAAGAGTATGGAATAGTCAGAAGCAGCCCAAGGAAGCTTGAATCATATGGACTGTGTCAGGGAAAGGCAAGGAGTGAATGGTTATTGTCTAGTCAGATTAATCATGAACAATGAAGGGGAAATAGAAAGTAGTTAAGAAGTGTCTATAAAGGAAATCATGGATAGGATCAGTGTCATTGGAAGTATGCCTGAGATGATCTTACCAGCAGCCTGAGAATATCTTACCAGCAGCCTTGTGCTAGAGGAAGAGAAGAGTAAATGCAAATAATGCACCAACCGAAGAAACTAAAAAAGGAAAGATCCTTTTAATCAATAGTTATGAAGAATCAGTTGAAGGCTTTGAACTAAGTAAAATACTTTATGCCATTCTTGCAATTGAGTTAAAACAAATTATCAGAAAACACAAAGTTTTTAACCATCTTGCTGTTCTAGATACATAATGTGTGAACTGTAAACACAGAAATAAATTTTAAAGCATTCTTATTTTCAATCCATTGATATTGAACTTGCCAGTTACTTTTCCTTCATCATTACATCATTCAGTGAACTTCAGCCTGTCCAATCTCACATCCTTCTGTAATCACCCTTTGTTTGACTGCTCTTTTACATAGACTCTGACAGAATCATTTTCCCTTAAGCCATATAGAATTGTCATGCCCAGCTTTAGTTCCGCACGTTAATGAATCATGTCCTATTCAAAAGCTCTAATACACACTTTAGCATTTAAAAACATGCTGCATATTGTTATTGTTCCATGTTGCAAGTCTTCTTTTCTCATCCATCAAAATTGGAAATGCTATTACCCATCAGTATACAATACTTCTGCCCCACCTGAAAACCCTTTCCACCCTTACTCCATTCTTCTCCCCACCAGTTCCTAACTCATCACTAAGCACAAAGGTGATGCTTTGTTTATGGAATGAAACATTTTTGAGACTCACAAAAAAAAGGCGAATTGAGGGCATGTTTAACACTACTTTCAATTATGTCCTTCAGCTTTACTATTAGGGGAAAAGAAGATGATGAGCCATTTGACAAAATCAACTGATAAGGAGGCAAATGCACCTTGTTTCAGAAGAAGGAAGAGTAGAGCAGGCATAGGATGAGGCTTTTCTTATTTGTCAGTGTGAGTGCAAGTTGTATGCTGTTTAGATTTTGAAGTATAGAAGGACCATATGGGTACATTTCTGTGTATTGCGACTAGGCCTTCCTTAGAACAGTGGGTGCATTTTAAGAATGTTTAAAAACACTTTCTTAGTAATGAGTTGGCATTTATTAAGGCAGTGTTAATATCCTTTTAAAATCACTTTTTGCCAGAGTTACTAATTTGATACAACATTTCTACCTCACTTATTAAATTTTCTTATAGCAACTGTGTACCTTACTTTGATGTTTTGTGAAGATAATGTAAAGGTAAGGTGATTTGGAAATTTTGGAAAGGAATCTTATTTTTTCTTTTTAACTATATAACTGAAAATTTCTTCGAGAGGAAATTTTATGAGTGCAGGCTCTGGATCAAACTGCCTGGTTCTAGTCCTGATGATACCACTTATTAGTAGTGTGAACTTGGGAAAACTACCTCTCTGTGCCTCAGTCTCTTGTAAATAGGAAGATAAAGATAGAACCTTCCTCCTAGGATTGCTGTGATGATTAAGTGAGCTAGTGCCTGTAAAGTGTTAAGAATAGTGCCTGGCTCAGACTACTGCTCAGTGTTAGCTATTAAAGAAAATGTTAGATTCCTCCAAGATAAGTGTATTTTTACCACCTGTTTTACAAGGGGACCATAAAGTATCTGAATGTGAGGCTATGTTCCTATGTCCTATAGTTAAAATAGACTAGAAAAACCGGAGATCTGATACCAGTTATTGTAATTAAACTTTTAAGTTTCAACCTACATGAAGGATGTATTTATGTTAAATGTTCAAATGAGGTGTCTTCACTTAGTAGATAATATTCTTTTAAAAAGAGTTATGCTATTTGTTTTTAAGTTATATGATCATCCTGTGAATAACTTTTAGAGTGTTGATGACTTTTAGATTTAAATTCAGTTGAGTCTCTTATCAAAAAGTGGCTAAGAAAAAAAAAAAAGTGGCTAAGAGTTAGTGTCCTCTGTGCCTTCATCAAAAAGAGAAGTGAAGAGTTTTCTCTTCATGTTATGATTGTCAGGAAGATTAATTGCTGGCAATAACAGTAGAAGAGTTAAACCTGCAAGCAATAGCTCACCTGTGTGCTTAGATAGTACAAGGAGTTCAGGCTTACTTACGTGTAGTATATAATGCCTGGAGAGGCAAAGATGAGGCTAAGGGGTGTGGACTTTACCCTCTGGAATTGGGTAAAGATAAACTGAAGGATCTTAACAAGAGATATATTCAGAGTGGAGACTGAAGCATGATTAATGACTGAGGGGAGGGCCCAATGAGAAGTGTTGAGAAAGAAAGAAGAGAGAACCAATGAAGGAATGTTGTAGTCTCAGGAGATGTGAATCAGAAACATAGGTGGAGGAGCTTACTCTGGATACTGAAAGAGTTGATAAATGATGTTGAGAGCCCTGGTGAAATTGTAGATGCATCTTTCCAATGGCATTTACCTACAGCTTGGAACAGTTTTAAAACTCCCTCCTTATAAGAGTGGAGAAGGCCGTTCTGGTACTGAGAACCGCAGGATGGATGTTTGAGAGAATGTGTGGCTAGGAATTGAGTGCCTGATTCATGTAATAGTCTAGGCTGTAAATAGAAAAGTTAGACTAGGAGGGAACTATGAGCCTAAAGAATATGGGAGATAAAGCACCCAGAATTTATAATGAGGTCTCAAAGAGCACATGTAATATGAGGATGTGAAAGATCTGGAAGGACAGAATACAGAGAGTAACACATTGCATTCAGTATTTTGGAATGATGACAAAGTTCAGGTTGTGGCTAAATTGGGGTAGCACCGAAGGTCATGGAACTGTAAGATTTATGATCTTGTCCACCTGAATGTTGAAATCTTCCAGATTGTTGAGAGAAGTTGGCTTTGAGATGTGGTTACAGATACTTTTGTAGGTTTAAGTCCAGGAGTCAAATTTTAATTAAAATGGCAGAGTAGGTTGGGAAGTCAAAGTTAACATCAATTGAAGTTACAAATGGTAGTTAAAGAGCTGGATATTATCATTTTCAAATGGGACTTTTTGCATGAGGGTAAAAGAGTAATAGGTAGAATCGATTGCAATGATCAATTAGTGAGTAATCTGTAGAATGTAATGACATTTGCTGGAAACTCTCTATTTTCCTACTTTACAGTGATAAATCTGGGGCCCAGAACAGGGAAGTGATTTGCCCAAGGTCACACAGTTATAGAGCTAGTAAATAGTAGAATTAATGTTTGAGTCAGGTGTCTTTAAACTGCAGTATTCCATCTCTACTGGACATTGGAACTAAAATTTTTTATTTTAATTTTCAAAATTTGTATTTAAACCAGATTTTAGAGCTTTTGAGTCTTTTTGAAACTGGCACGTAATCTTACACGTTTTATCCTTTTTAATAGTGTGATTTTTAGTGTTTCTTTGTTACTATTTTTTTCCATTTTGAAATAGTTAAGGATGGGCAAGCATAATATTTATTTTATTTATTGCTCCCTTTCTCTGTTTTCTTAACTTCACTAACATAGGTTCTATTTTTGTTGTCAGCACTGGGATGTTAGAAACTTGCCATTTACAAGCCTCTTCCGTAGGTAATTCTAATTTAAATGATTAGCCTTCCTATGAAAAGAAAAAAATATATCTGTGACTGACCCTGGGAGTCTGGGAATTCTTTACTTTGAGCTATTAGCACCACTGTTCATTTTTTGAAATCCAGCTGTTAATTGTTTATGCAGCATTCATCCTATTGGAACAGTGCAATTTCAAATGTTTGCCTCTTTTTTACACTCAGGGGTAATTAAAAGCAGCAGTATCTCATTCTAAACAGTGGGCTACCCACATCTTAAATAAAATCTAGAGAGAAAGAGAAGAGGATGATAACTTTCATTTCCAGTATCTCAATTACATAATAATGACTTAACTCCTCCTTTCCCACACCTCACGAAAAATTGCTGTTAAATCTGAATGGGAAGATAGAGCACATTCTATTGGAACATTGGCATTACATAAGTAATTGTCACTTTTAAAAGTAGTTTTTATAATTTTGTTGTAAGATGATGCAGTTAGCATCTGTTGTCAGTGTACTGTAATGGTGTACACTAAAGTTCTACATCCTCTTCTTTCACAGGGTGAATTTGGAAACAAAGTAATTTTCAGAGATCTGAGAGATTGAGCTTGATATATTAGGAAAAGTTACCATAATGCCTAACATAACTATTCTTATTTCTCATGTCCTTAAAATGGTACTCCTGTCCCCTCTTCCACTCCCAATGTTTTCCGGGTTGTGCTAAGTTTTGTTTCTACTCTGGAGTGTGTGGAGGGAAAGAGAAACAAAATATGTCAAGGAGAAAAAAAACTTATCTGAATATTCTTTAAATTATTTTCCTTGTAGTCCTTCAAACTTGTAGTCTTAAATTTCTTAAAGTATCTACTGTTTCATATATATATATATATATATATATATATATAGTTTGATTCATTTGCTAATATTAACTTACAGTATTTTCAGTGTTGTGGCTAAGTAGGAAGTAGAAAATCAGTGATTTTTCAGGAGCTAAAGATTATTATTTTAAACTTTCATACAGTCAATTTACTGAGAACCCACTATGTCCCAGGCAATGTTGATTACTGGCTGTATTTTCCTGTGCTGTACAATATATCCTTGTTGCTTATTTTATACATAGTAGTTTGTGTCTCTTAGTCCGATACCCCTATCTCACCCCTTTCCCCTTTCCTCTTCTCAGTGGTAACCACTAGTTTGTTCTCTATATCCGTGAGTCTGTTTCTGTTTTGTTGTATACATTCATTTATTTTATTTTTTAGATTCCACGTATAAGTGATAACACAGCATATGTTTTTCTTTGACTTATTTCCTTAAGCATAATACTCTTTAGGTCCATGCACATGTTGCAGCTGTCAACATTCCATTCTTTTTTATGGCTGAGTAATATTCCATTGTGTATATATGTGTGTATATATATATATATATATATATATATATATATATACCACATTTTCTTTATCCATTCATCTGTTGATGGGCGCTTAGATTGCTTCCATATCTTGGCAATTGTAAGTAATGCTGCTATGAACATTGTGGTGCATGTATCTTTTTGAATATATTCTTTTTCTTCAGACACATACCCAGCAATGGAATTGCTGGATCATATGGTCGTTCTATTTTTAGTTTTTTGAGGACTCTCCATACTGTTTTCCGTAGTGGCTGCCTCAATTTACAATCCCATCAACAGTGTACTAGGGTTCCCTTTTCTGCACATCCTCACCAACATTTGTTATTTGTAAACGTTTTGGTGATAGCCATTCTGACATGTGTGAGGTGATATCTCATTGTGGTTTTGATTTACATGTCTCTGATGGTTATCATTGTTGAGCATTTTTTCGTGTGTCTGCTGGCCATCTGTACATCTTCTTTGGAAATATGTCTTTGCCCATTTTTTAATTGGGCTGTTTTTTTTTTGATATTGAGTTGTATGAGCTGTTTACATATTTTGGATATTAACCCCTTATTGGCCATCTTATTTGCCAGTATTTTCTCCCATTCAGTAGGTTTTTACATTTCATCCATGGTTTTCTTCACTGTACAAAAGCTTTTAAGTGTAATTAGTTCCCATTTGTTAATTTTTGCTTTTATTCTTTTGTCTTAGGAGACACATCCAAAAAAATATTGCTGTGGTTTATGTCAAAGTGTGTTCTGCCTATATTCTCTCCTAGGAATTTTATGGTTTTAGGTCTTTTTAGATCTTTAATTCATTTTGAGTTTATTTTTGTATATGATGTAAGGAAACGTTCTAATCTTATTCTTTTACATGTAGCTGTCCAGTGTACAATATCATTTGAAAGGTCTTCATCTGCTGATTCTATCTCCTGTGTCATTTATGAGAGTCTCTCTATTATTTGATTTTTCTCCTGGTTGTTTCTGTGTCTTTTTATGTGTAGTAATTTTTGGTTGCATGCTATGAATTTTATGTTGTTGTTGTTGTTGGTGGTGGTGGTGGTGGTGTGTGTGTGTGTGTGTGTGTGTGTGTGTGTGGTGTCCACATATGTGTATGCGTTTTAATTTCCCTTTGAATTAAAAACTTGTGGACCAGCTTGATCAGTTCAGTGTTCATTTTTAAGCTTTATTTGGGTGAGTCTAGAGTAGACTTTACTTTTGGGCTAATTTAACCCTCCTATTAATGCACAGCCCTTCTGAACTTTTCCACTGAAAGCGCTGGATATTCAACAAAGCTGCTCAGACTCACTTATCTCCCAGCCCTCTGTGTACTCTGGGAATTGTTCAGTTTATGGTTCCCAGGCAGTTGTTCTTTGCCTGGCCTTATGGAATCTTACCCTAAACATGTACAGCTTGATATTTGGCCAGAGACTCAAGGATACACTATGCAGATTTATGGGGCTCTATCTTTACATACTTTTCTCTTTGGGGAACTCTCCTCACAAATTGCAACTTCCTCAGTCTCTCTAAAATCTGATCTGTCTCCTCAACTCAGTGATAATGCCTTATTTGGCTATTTTCCTACTCCTTATGCCACAGTCTATATGACATATGTATATAGTATAATATAGAGTATGTAATATAGAATATATAGTATGTATATATATGTAGTATATAGTACATACTATGGTATACGTACAGTACCTTTAGGCAAAATCTGATCTTAGGGCTCATTTCATTTGTTTTTCTTCTCTCAGGAATTGCCATCTTTCCCTGCCTGCTAAACAGTATCTGAAAATAGTGGTATCATATATTTGATACAGTTTCTTTGTGTTTACAGGAGGAGGACAAATCCATGATGCTGGAGGCAGAAGTCCCTGCTAATTTAGTTTTGGTTCCGATTTATTCTTATAAATGGGTTAATGGAAATCCTGTCCAGCTGATTATGCAGGGTATAATAGGGCTATACCTTTGAGATTTGAGCCTTGGTATTGACTCACCTGGTATAGAATTTTAATTAAGCACAGACTGGACCATCCTGAATGGCAGCAAGATTACTAGCAAAGATGTAGCAATTTTATTAGATTACTCTTTCATTAATTTAGGCTTAGTGAAGTTTTGAAAATTTCTTCAGTTTTTGTTATACCCTCTTGAATTAGATCCCATTATTATAACTAATGTTTTCCTGATATGAATTGATTTAGCTGTATTGTTAATTACTGTATCATTTTCAAATGTCAGGAGCATCGTTTCTTGCTATTACAACCATCTATGCTGAGACTGGGTCAGGTTTTGTAGTACCAAGTGCTTCTGCCAAAGCAGGAGTGGAGGCCATGAACAAGTGAGTACTACTGTGTTAATCCTGTCACTGAAGATAAATAATGTGCTTTGGTAGCTTGTGTAACTAAATTCCTGCTTTCTAGTCTCTTTCCAGAGAAAAATAAAACAAAGACTAATTTGGATTCACCAGGAGACATTCTATTTCATGAATAGGTCCTATTTGTCTACAGCAGCACTGTCCAATAGAATTTTCTGCAATGATCGAACTGTTCTGTAAATCTGCAGTATCCAATAGCTATATGTGGCCATTGAACCCTTGCATTCTGGCTACTGTGACTGAGAAACTAAATTTTATTTAATTTTAATTACTTATCCAGTATGACTGTGTATTATAAAGTATGAGAAAAAGGCTTATAGGAACTCAGACTAGTGTATCCATGTATCTTTACTAGTGCCCCCTCTGACCTCTCTTAAACATACCTTCATCCTTTTATTGTACCTACTATACACGATTAATAGAACTAATATAGACAGTGACCACTTGTCAGCTCTTTTGGCCTTTTCTCAGCAGCATATGATTGCTTTTTGAATCTGTTCCCCACTGGCCTTTTCTACTGTCTTAGTTGTAATGTAAGGTCTTATCATTGCTTGTCTTGCTTACTGTAATAACCCCATAATATGTTTCTCTGCTACCAGTTTCTTTTCTCTTTATTTTTTATTCACATTCCCACCAGACTCATCTTTCTACAAATGTATATCTGCTTATTATAATGCCTAGTTAAAAACCTTATATCATTTTTCTATTACTCTTTGGAATAAAAGCCAAAACTCAATATGGTATTCTAAACAGACTTGTCCCTGGCCTTTCTTTATTCATTGACTTATTTGATAAATATTTATTGTATGTCTTTTGTTTACATGGGATACAGGGATATGATAGTGATGGAAATAGAACAGTCCTCATTCTCACCTGAACTTGCATTCTTTTACTGTTATTCCTGTGCTTTTAATTACCATCATTCCTGCGCTCTATATTTTCTTAAACACACCACGCATTTTCATATCTCTATGCCTGGGTTATGCTGTTGTTGGAATTTGCTGTGATATTTTGCCTCCCTTCAGGGCGCTTGTATCACCTCCTCTGGGATATTTACTTTCATTTCTCTAGAAGAGAATTAACCATCCTCTACTCTTTGCACCCTTAAAACTTTGTTTATTCCAGTCTGGTGAGAAGACTAACACATTAATAAATGCCATCCGGTGTTGTAGATTCTAAAATGAAGGGGCACAGAGAAGGGCACTGTAGACTATTTTTAACATATCATTAAAGCTATATGACTTCCCCACTAGAATGTGTGTCTGTGAGAGAAGAAAGCATATCTTATTCATCTTTGTGTACTCATTGCTCAGCAAGATCGGGTACATAGCTGGTGCTCAGTGCTTGTAGAACTACATAATTGTTCTCTTTTTCGAGTAGTCTCAAGGTTCTTTTTAACATTTAAACCAGTGATACACATTTGTTTGAGATACAAAGAAGTCATACTTTACTCAGCAGTTTAGTTTGAATAGAGATAATTACCATTTTGGGGTTTTTTTTTTAAGGTCAAATGGTATTGGAAATAAGGGATTTGAACTTGACTATTTTGGCACCATTTGTACAATATTTGTTTTGTTGAGATCTTTGACTCTTGTTAGAGGTTTCAATTTCATGTCTTTTAAGGACTATGATTCTGTGCTGCTTTTTTTGTATTACTGCATAGTGAATTGCACATAGCAGATGCTCAATAAATGTGTACCTTCCTCCCCAGCCCGTGTTCCCATCAGCCCTCTTTCATATTTTATAGTACACAATCATACCAGATAAGGTCTTGTAGGTCCCTGAATACTGCATGTTGTTTATGCCTTTGTCCTTTACTCACACTGGCCCATGTGCCTGGGCTGTCTTCTTTTTTCCAGCCTACCTTCTAATATCTCCCATCCTCTTCTTTCCCCCTTACTCCCACAAAAAACTCCTAATCCTTCTTCAAGTGTCAGCTCAATTATCACCTCCTGAGGGAAGCCTTCCATGTACTTCAGGAAGGCATAGATACTTCTTCCTTTACGTAGCCTTGGCACATATTACACAGTTTCCAGGATAGTAGTATCTAGTTCTTTATACAACTAAAGCGACCTCTCTTGAGAGAGGGACTATCTCCTGAAAGCAGGGCTGCCTTTCTTTGTTTGAGGGTATTGGCATATAGTAAGCTCACAATAAACACCTGTTGATTGAAAAACAATAATGGTTAACATTATTGAGTATATTGTACTTAGCATCTTAACATGCAGAGTGAACCAGTGAGGTGGATTCCTCATGTTACAGTAGATCTTGAGAATATAAACTAGGTTATAAGAGCTAGCACTAGAACAAATTTATCTGTTGCACCTATGAATAGAGATAGCATGGCTTTTCCTCTTAAGCCAGTTTCCTTAATAGCTTGCCCAGTTTTTCACAGAATGCTGTAAACTCTGCTCAGCTCAGTAATTCTGTTAAGACACACAGCTACTACTTCCCTAGCAATCTAGTAGGTGCACTACAAGTACATACCCAGGGTAGGTATGGTCTTGGACTCTGTTAAAGGTATCACTCAGAAAAGCAGTTTTTAATGTATGATTTGCCTGAAAGAGATGCAGCCCATTTCTCTAAAATGTACCAGTGGATTAATCAGATTAACAGACTGTACTTGGAACACAATGCTTTATAAAGCATTGTTAATGTTAATGCTTATCTTAGTGAGTATCTTATAATTACATAAAGCTTATGTTAATAGATATCTTATAATTATACAAAACTTATCCCTTTGTATCTATTGCAAGGATACAGTGTCTTAAGGACATTACTATACTACACAATTTTCCTTTTATACGTTTTCTTGGAAGAAATGTTTTATTAAATTTTTTTGTCAGAAACAATTGTGTTTTTCCTGAGAGATTAGCTTGCTTTTTTCGTTATGGGCAGTGTGAATTGTGTAACTGATTAGGCTTACCTTTTGCATAGCATCATGGAAGGAGTAGATACAAGTTTTTCACCTGCCTATTATAATTATATGGAATATCACAATACATTTAGTTATAAGTTTCATTCTTGACTTCTTTATATTTCCTTATCCTTGTTTTGTTTGTTTTCTTTCTTTTCAAGTAATTCTATCTTCTTCATTTGCATTACATGTATTTCTTAAGTTACGTTAAATCATTTTTTTAAAGTAGATTAAGTATATGCACACAAATGTACATATGAATTTAAATTTCTAAAATAAGTTTAGGTAATAAAAAGACATATCTATCAAGTAAGCTTTTTTTTTTTAAATGTATTTTTGGCTGCATTGGGTCTTCATTGCTGCGCATGGGCTTTCTCTTGTTGCAGCGAGTGGGGGCTACTCTTTGTTGTGGTGCACGGGCTTCTCATTGCAGTGGCTTCTCTTGTTGCGGAGCACGGGCTCTAGGTGCACGGGCTTCAGTAGTTGTGGCACTCAGGCTCAGTAGTTGTGGCTCTCGGGGTCTAGAGCTCAGGCTCAGTAGTTGTGGCGCATGGGCTTAGTTGCTCCATGGCATGTGGGATCTTCCCGGAGCAGAGCTCGAACCCGTGTCCCCTGCATTGGCAGGCAGATTCTTAACCACTGCACCACCAGGGAAGTCCCAAGTAGGCTTTTAAAACAGGTTGCTTCTTCAAGGTTTCATGTTTGCTATTAGTGTTCTATTTTGCTTCAGGGCATTTAGCAAGATTCTTTTAGATTCTTATTTCCTTTTTAGCTCAGTTCAACAATTGTATTAAAGCCTAGTTAGACATGATATGGTTAATATTTTAAATCTATGTAATCCGTCTCTTACTCAATTAAGGCACTTGTAATGTTGCAAACATTGTAATCTAATGTACTATGAGTAAAGTTACATTGAACTTTATAAGTGCAGGACTGAACTCCAGAAAATGTGGGGGAGAGACATGAATCTCTTCCTTCTTTGTGCTAAATAATGATACCCTTTTTAAAAATGTGTATTGATATTGGACTTCGTTCAAAATGTGAATAGTAGGTCATCTAGCATAGTGCTTAAGGACACTAAAGTGTAAATGGTAGATAGTACAGCAGAGTGTGTCTAAGGGCACAAACTCCAGAGCTAGACTGCTACAGGTTGACTCACTAGCCATATGACCCAGAGCAAATGATTTAACTTCTCTGTGCCTCAGTTTCCTTGTCTGTAACAGGGGGAATAATAATAGTACCTACCTATTGGAGTTATAGTCTCTGGCATTTAATAAGCATGCAGTCTTGGTTAATAGTATTTTTAATATATAGTATAATATTTTAGAATCTGTGTTGTTTAATTTTTAGGTCTCTTGCAGCTGAATGGGGTAAATATGGAATGAGATTCAACGTGATTCAACCGGGGCCTATAAAAACCAAAGTAAGTTTTGGTTTGCTTATGATCACATTTTGAGGGATTAAGGAGTGAAAGATAGATAGATAGATTCTCATGTGTGCAGGATTTTCCAGCGATACCTTAGTTTGGAGCCCTGGTGGAAGGGAAGAGGGTTTTGCCATTATCCAACATAAGAAATAAGGAGGTGGGCAAGAATACAGCAGCTATACAACTCCTTGATAAGGTCTATTTCAGTGTCGTAATCTTTCTGGGATCTTTTATGCCATCAATTTTGGCATTTTGTCTGATTTGCTTTAATCTGTTATTGTGTTATATTTCTTAATTTTTACTATATTTTAAAGGTTCTTTGACATCCTTTTTTAAAATGGAAATGTAATGAGGTGGATAGACCTAGAGTCTGTCATACAGAGTGAAGTAAGTCAGAAAGAAAAAGACAAATACCGTATGCTAACACATATATATGGAATTTAAGAAAAAAAAAATGTCATGAAGAACCTAGGGGTAAGGCAGGAATAAAGACGCAGACCTACTAGAGAACGGACTTGAGGTTATGGGGAGGGGGAAGGGTGAGCTGTGACAGGGCGAGAGAGAGTCATGGACATATACACACTAACAAACGTAGTAAGGTAGATAGCTAGTGAGAAGCAGCCGCATGGCACAGGGATATTGTCTCGGTGCTTTGTGACAGCCTGGAGGGGTGGGATAGGGAGGGTGGGAGGGAGGGAGACGCAAGAGGGAAGACATGGGAACATATGTATATGTATAACTGATTCACTTTGTTATAAAGCAGAAACTAACACACCATTGTAAAGCAATTATACCCCAATAAAAATGTTTTTTTTTTAAAAAAAAGGAAATGTAACTATATTTTAAATTTAAGAGATGCTTTAGAAATTTATCATATAAGCTTGGTCTTGTTATAGGCAACATTTTCTTTGACACATGTCTGTGCCTTTTCACTTTCAAACACTGTTATGCACATCATCTAATTCCCATGTCTCTCTGATTAAAAATCCTTCTGATGGCATGCATTTCACCTGAAATCAGATATTGCAACTCATAATTATCACTAATGCTGTTACAGATGTTGCGTGAAAGGTTCACAGGTTCTCTGTTCTCTCACGTTACCCCAAATGACTTCACTCTCATACTTCTTTTTGTTTCCGTGTAAAGCAAGAATTTATAATCCCAACTGGGATGTTTCTTTGAAGGCCCAGGTGAAATTTGCTAAGTTGTTTCTGTTGTATAAACTGAAAATAATGCAAAGGAGTATTTGGCTTGTAGATGGTTCTGGGGTATTAAATATTAACATGGAGATGGTTGTATTAATTTTTTTAGCAGTTTGAAGGGTGGAAAATGGAAAGAACAACTACCTGAGTGAGTGAAACTTGACTGAATATCTTATTTGTTTGGCACTTATGTAATAAAAAATAATAAAATTAATGGAAAAATAATTCAAAGGCACATATTAAAACACATGATTCAGAATAGCATTGTGCTAAGCACTATCTTATATATAGTCATAGAAACTTCTTTCTAGGACCTCAGTATCTAGGAAAGATCATCTGCATTTTATTATATATTTAACGTACTTACTGAGTGCCTTCTGTATGCAAAGGTGCTAATAAGAAAGATACAAAAACATTTGTGACAGATGCTTGCCATCAACTTTTAGTCTAGCAGTATAGGTGTAAGTTTTATGCAAATAACATGCATATAGTTTTAAAGAGATTTAAGAAAATTGAAGTATAGAAACTCTCTAGCAAGCACTGATAGAACCAGAATTGGGACCTTTGTCTACCCTTTTTCTTTGATGCTTTATACCTGCCTAGGGAGAGCTGAAGTGCTCTCAAGGAGCCTGTGTGTGCTTGCTATGTCTCATGTCTGTGTTATTGAAGAGAGTTGTCACCTAGACTTACAGGCACTGGTAGAGAAAAAGCCAATTATTTTTATTAATCAACACGCATGCATACTTTATCTTGGTCTGCTCCTTTTTTTTTTTATTGGAGTATAATTGCAATACAGTGGTGTGTTAGGGTCTGCTCCTTTTTATCATTAACAGAAGGCAGAAATTGTTTGGCAAATTTAGTTAATGTTTTTCTCTCTCTGGAATCTACTTGAATTTAATATTCCTACATACTTGTTTTCTTCCTTTTCTATTATTTTGAGAAGTAAGGAGAAGCAAAGGAATTTCCTCTTAAATATTTCCTATTTGAATCATTTTCCTGTGTTTACTAAATCAAATGACAGTAGCAGCCCTACCTCCACCACACTAAATTTGTACATATTTCAGAGTACTTGCATATGCATTTTCTCATTTCTCAGACAACAATTTTGTGAGATAGCTAAAACAGGCATCCTCATTTTACATATGAAGAAACTAAGGTAAAAGTTATATTTTCTAGTGTTTTTTTTAACATCTTTATTAGAGTATAATTGCTTTACAATGGTGTGTCAGTTTCTGCTTTATAACAAAGTGAATCAGTTATACATATGTCCCCATATCTCTTCTCTCTTGCATCTCCCTCCCTCCCACCCTCCCTATCCCACCCCTCTAGGTGGTCACAAAGCACTGAGCTGATCTCCCTGTGCTATGCGGCTGCTTCCCACTAGCTATCTATTTTACGTTTGGTAGTGTATATATGTCCATGCCACTCTGTCACTTTGTCCCAGCTTACCCGTCCCCCTCCCTGTATCCTCAAGTCCATTCTCTAGTAGGTCTGCATCTTTATTCCCATCTTGCCCCTAGGTTCTTCAGACCATTTTTTTTTTTGATTCCATATATATGTGTTAGCATGAGGTATTTGTTTTTCTCTTTCTGACTTACTTCACTCTGTATGTCAAACTCTAGGTCCATCCACCTCACTACTAATAACTCAGTTTCGTTCCTTTTTATGGCTGAGTAGTATTCCATTGTATATATGTGCCACATCTTCTTTATCCATTCATCAGTTGATGGACACTTAGGTTGCTTTCATGCCCTGGCTATTGTAAATAGAGCTGCAATGAACATTTTGCTACATGACTCTTTTCGAATTATGGTTTTCTCAGGGTATATGCCCAGTAGTGGGATTGCTGGGTCATATGGTAGTTCTATTTTTAGTTTATTAAGGAACCTCCGTACTGTTCTCCATAGTGGCTGTATCAATTTACATTCCCACCAACAGTGCAAGAGGGTTCCCTTTTCTCCACACCCTCTCCAGCATTTATTGTTTGTAGATTTTTTTTTTTTAAGGAGAGTTTAAAGATGCTTCCCATTTTTTTTTAAGATGTTGGGGGTAGGACTTTATTAATTAATTTATTTATTTTTGCTGTGTTGGGTCTTCATTTCTGTGCGAGGGCTTTCTTTAGTTGTGGCAAGAGGGGGCCACTCTTCATCGCGGAGCGCGAGCCTCTCAATATAACGGCCTCTCTTGTTGTGGAGCACAGGCTCCAGATGCGCAGGCTCAGTAGTTCTGGCTCACAGGCCTAGTTACTCCGCGGCATGTTGGATCCTCCCAGACCAGGGCTCGAACCCGTGTCCCCTGCATTAGCAGGCAGATTCTCAACCACTGCACCACCAGGGGAGCCCTGTTTGTAGATTTTTTGATAATGGCCATTCTGACTGGTGTGAGATGATATCTCATTGTAGTTTTGATTGGTATTTCTCTAATGATTAATGATGTTGAGCATTCTTTCTTGTGTTTGTTGGCAATCTGCATATCTTCTTTGGAGAAATGTCTATTTAGGTCTTCTGCCCATTTTTTGGATTGGGTTATTTGTTTTTTTGATATTGAGCTACATGAGTCGCTTGTATGTTTTGGAGATTAATCATTTGTCAGTTGCTTCATTTGCAAATATTTTCTCCCATTCTGAGGGTTGTCTTTTCATCTTGTTTATGGTTTCCTTGCTGTGCAAAACCTTTTAAGTTTCATTAGGTCCCATTTGTTTATCTTTGTTTTTATTTCCATTTCTCTAGGAGGTGGGTCAAAAAGGATCTTGCTGTGATTTATGTCATAGAGTGTTCTGCCCATGTTTTCCTCTAAATATGATGGTGACTGGCCTTACATTTAGGTCTTTCATCCATTTAGAGTTTATTTTTGTGTATGGTGTTTATCTCTGGGCTTTCTATCCTGTTCCATTCTGTTTTTGTGCCAGTACCATGCTGTCTTGATTACTGTAGCTTTGTAGTATAGTCTGAAATCAGGGAGCCTGATTCCTCCAGCTCCGTTTTTATTTCTCAAGATTGCTTTGGCTATTCGGGGTCTTTCGTGTTTCCATGAAAATTGTGAAATTTTTTGTTCTAGTTCTGTGAAAAATGCCATTGGTAGTTTGATAGGAATTGCATTGAATCTGTAGATTGCTTTGGGTAGTAGAACCATTTTCACACTGTTGATTCTTCCAATCGAAGAACATGGTATATCTCTCCATCTATGTGTATCATCTTTAATTTCTTTCATCAGTGTCTTATAATTTTCTTAGTTTCAGTTGTTTTTGGTGTCTGTCCTCAGTGGCTATGGTTGGTTCAGTGGGTTGTGTAGGCTTCCTGGTGGATGGGAGTGGTGCCTGTGTTCTGGTGGATGAGGCTGCATCTTGTCTTTCTGGTGGGCAGGTCCACGTCTGTTGGTGTGTTTTGGGGTGTCTGTGGCCTTATGATTTTCGGCAGCCTCTGTGCTAATGGATGGGGCTCTGTTACTGTCTTGCTAGTTGTTTGGCATAGCGTGTCCAGCACTGTAGCTTGCCGGTCATTGAGTGGAGCTGGGTCTTGGCATTGAGATGGAGATCTGTGGGAGATTTTTTGCCGTTTGATATTACATGGAGCTAGGAGGTGTCTTGTGTACCAGTGTCCTGAATGTGGCTCTCCCACCTCAGTGGCCCAGCCCTTACTCCTGGCTGGAGGACTAAGAGCCTGTCCTCCACATGGCTGAATCACTGCAGAAACATTCTGGAAATGAAGCATGCTATTCTCCTAAGCCCATTTAGAAATACCTTGGAGAAGAATCATGGAGTCCCTCCAATCTGGTTTTCCTTTTTCCTTCTGTCCTTTCTAGTGGTTTTTTAAAGGTCAATATTGGGTAAAATGAATATGGAAGAATTTGGCAAAACTCTCTGTTGCTTACAAGTACTAAGGTATGAACAGGTTGCCATAGTAACATTCCATTTACTGCAAATTTGTTTCTTAAATAGGAAAGAGGTTGTATTAAAAAAAAAAAAAAAAAGCAACCTAATTATTTTCTTAATTCCTAAGGGTGCCTTTAGCCGTCTTGACCCAACTGGAGCTTTTGAAAAAGAAGTGATTGACAGAATTCCCTGTGGTCGGCTAGGAACTGTGGAAGAACTTGCAAATCTTGCTGCTTTCCTTTGTAGTGATTATGCTTCTTGGATTAATGGAGCTGTAAGCATTGTTGTCTCTCAACTTTTTTGGGAGGTGGATTTGGCGTGGGGAGGTGGATTGTAGAACCAATCCTGACGATGTTGAATGTAAATATGATTTAAAGTATTTAATTAGCTGTATTTAGTATATTATTTATAATATAGAAATATTAATATATATTGTTTAGCTTATGGAGTTGATTCATTGATAAATTAATTTTATTAAATGTAAATCACTCTGGTAGACATGCCTCTAAGATGAACTTTAAGATTGGGTATAATTTGAAATTGTAGAAATGATGGAGAGAGGATTTTAAAGAGAGTAAATCAATTTAGGTTTAAGCATCAGTTTTGTCCTTAAAATTTAGGCTTTGATTGAAAGTGCCAAGGAGATATTCTATCCAGTTAGGAGGGAGAAATGGCTAATGGTTCAGAAACTTTTTAAAAGAAGTTAGTTTCACAGCTTTTATTATTATTTTTCAGGTAATTCGATTTGATGGTGGTGAGGAAGTACTTATTTCAGGGGAATTCAACAGTCTGAGGAAGGTAATGCCATTTTGTGAGTATAATATAATATTGGCAGTGAGGATACTAAGCTTTAAAAACACACAAGAACCTCATTAAATTGACTTTTTCTTTTTGTGGTAGGTCACCAGGGAGCAGTGGGACACAATAGAAGGACTCATCAGGAAGACGAAAGGCTCCTAAGACTACTCTGGCCTTCATCTTGGTTATAATGGAAATTATACAAACTGTCTATAATCTTTTGAATATTTTCAAGTCTAATAAATTGTTACTTAGCAAACATTGAGCATGTATTATGTGCTAGGCCAATGGTAGGTAGATCTTGTATATTAAAAGATAAATAAGATGGGCTGTTGTTCCTTTAAAGAATTTTTTAAAAATAAAAAGAGGAAAGTGAGTGAAGGCTTTTGATAGAGGTGAAACGAGACTGGAAGTGCAGAGAAAGGAACAGATATTTGTAACCTGGAAAAATCAGGAGAAACTTAATGGTGAAAGTAGTATTTGAATTATATATTAAAACTATGTCTTTGGTGATGGTGCCTAAAAGAAAGTAGAGGATTTACAGTAAATCTAATGGACTCTGTCTTTTCAGTGTATTTCCTTTTCATTGGACTTATGAATTGTCTTCTTTGGATAGCTCAGTATTAATTCAGATAAGTTCTTGCCAGGACCTATTTTGTAGCCAGACATTTTATTTGGTACTGAGAATAAAACATGAATAATCTATAGCCTTTGCCCTCTTAAAACTCATTATCTAGCAGGATAGATAGACCTGTAAATAATTATTTATGATTCATTGTGATAAATATTCCAGCAATGTTAAAGTGTGGAGGGGGAAGTAATTCAATCTGTCTCCAGAGTTTAGAGAAAGTGACACCTAGGAGACAGCATTCCATCTCAGCTTTTAAAGTATATATTCTCTATGAATTTATGGTCACCAGGGGGTGGGGAGGTGGGGAGGGATAGACTGGGAGTTTCAGATTGACATGTACACATTGTGATATTTAGGATAGATAGCCAGCAGGGACCTTCTGTATAGCACAGGAAGCTCTGCTCAATATTCTGTAATAACCTAAATGGGAAAAGACTTTGAAAAAGAATAGAAAAAAAATTTTTTTTTAATAAATTATTGTTATAAAAAAATAAAGTGTACTGGAATAGGAAGTGCTAAAAAAGATAAAGTATATATTCTCATGTAGAGAAGATGAACAAAGCTCATAAAATATTTTTATGTATAATTTCATTTCATTCCATATTTGGTTTGACTAATTTGTCATCCTAAGAATCAAATAATAAGAAAACCACAGTCTCAAGTGTATATAGCTATAATTTTGAGTTTATATTAAAAAAAGTATTTTGCTTTCATAGGAATCATTCATTACATGCTCACTAGACTGACTGTCCCAATTGCCTGAATTACCAAGAGAGGGGACCAGCTTCTATCTTACCTCCTCTGAATAGATCTGAAAAGGAATCTAGTTTTCCTGTTTGAATTTATATGCTGTAAGCCTGATATGCAAATCCTTATTATATTGACAGTTAATTTTGTGCATAAGTTACATTAAATTGTGTACATAAATGGTTTAGAATGAGTGGACTTGACATTTCCAATAATTTTGCCTTTCACTGGGGTACCATACCCAGTCTCCATTTTACCTTTAACACTAACCATAGTTTTCCTCTCTTCTATCTACATCTTTCTTCTTTATTTTTAAATTATCAATACTCTGTGGTATAGGAATAAAAAGTGCCAGTAGTTATATAAATTACCTTTTGTAAGTTTCATCACTTCTTATTTTCTTCATGATAAAATTCAGGATTATAATATCTGCTTCACAGGGTTGTTATGAGGATTAAGTGAGATGAAACAATTAAAAACACCATGTAAATGTAAAGCACACAAATGAAAGACAAGGCCCTCCTGTTTTTCTACTCTTTGATTTTTAAGACATGATTATCATAGAAAATGTGAGAATACAAAAGAATAAAAAATTTAAAAACTAACTTCCTAAAGAAAACTTCTATTAATACTTTGGTATAGTTATTTTCAACCTTTTGCCTTTTTTCATTATTTTTTATTTTTTATGAAACTAATTTGTTTATATAATTTATATAGGGAAGAGTACTACTGCAATCTCTGCTCCAAAGCTATCTTCCCATGTAACTATCTTCAGCTCTTTTAACCATTTTTTTGGTTTGTATTTTTGGGGTTTTTTTCTGGAATATACATTCTTCCCCATCCACTAATTCTACAAATATAACCATATCCCTATTTTTGGTTAAATTTATATTCAGTGTTTACATTTTTATAACTTTATTAATATTGCTTTTTCTCAATGTTTTCTCAACTTCCCTACTTCTTTTTAACCTACTTCATTTTAACAGTTGAGATTATATGATAAGTCAGATCCTGTTTCTCATAAATAAAAGATTTTTTTATATTTCATTGTTTATATGTATCATACTTTGATTTTTTATTCTTAGAATTAGTTAAAAAAAATTTTGGTATAGTATATAAAACTGTGATGAATATCTTTATGCATAAAACATTTTTAGAGTTTGGAATTTTTTCTCCTGATAGATTCCTGGGAGTAATATTATTAGTCAAAGTTGTGAAGCTTTTAGAGACTCTTGATACACATTTCCAAATTGCTATTCCTGAGATTTGTATGGGTTTAAAAAACCCTGAGCTATGTGTGCTAGTGCCAATTTCAACAAATACCTACCAACATGGGGTAGTTTCACTTTCAAACTATTTGCCAATTTCATAAGTAAAAATTGATAGCTCCTTCAAACATGTATTTATTTAATCATTAGTGATAATATTTTTCTATACTTAATGAATGTCCTGTTTGTCTTTTTACCTCTTAATGGGGTATCATAAAAATTTTGACTTGTCTGAGTTTGTATACAAATTTTTCTTCCGTTGATCATCTCTTAGAGTTTGCTTCATTATTGTATGTTATTACAAATGATGAATGAAGAAGCAAAGCTTGCAGGCATGGCAGGGAGGACCAGAAGAGAGATCATGGTAATATCATTTGACTGAAATTTCTTCCTAAGAAAAATTTCTTAGGAAGTCTGAAAGAGAAACAAACATTATTGATGGATAGTCACTATATTTTATGACACAACACCTTTGGGCATCAATGTTTTACCGTAAGAATTATTACTTTTTCACACTACTTAGTAACTTCCCCAAGAGTCCTGCTTCTAATGCGTTAACAGAAGAGTTAATACTCAGAAAATTAAAGTGAGGATTATTGGTAACAATATCACTTATCTTAGAATTAATGTATGAAGACATCCCCAGGAAATGTTTCAGGTAAAGAGTAACAGCTATTGTTACTTTGTTCTTGAGGAAAACTAAAGCAGTGAGAATTTAAGTGACTTTGAATAATAGAATTTTAGACCTGGAAAAGTCTTAGAAGATAGTACTCTCAACCCCTTCATTTTATAGTTAAGGGAACTGAGGCTCAAGGAAGTTGTGACTTGGCCAGGGTCACATAATTAGTCAAGCTCATGTCTCCTCAACTGGACCAGTTTCTTGGGATCATAATTTAAACCAAGAGACAATAATAGGGTCTTTATGAGATATAGTTCTATTGCAAAATCCTTCTTCAAAGGAAAAAAGCCCATTAATTTTTTGGAGGGAGGGTTCTTGATCAATTTTATTTTGTTGTAATTGAACATAAAAATATTTATTAGACTTTCATAAATTCATTCTCAACTTCAATCCCTTTAATTTTCTTCTAAGGTCTTACATTTCTCAACTGTACAGTAAAATAATCCTTGGATTTGGAGACAGAAAAATGGCGCTTAGTATAAAATCTCAGCCCCTTAACACTAGCATAGGTGATCTTGCCTCTCTACCTGATACACTCTCCCCTCACACAGGCTCTGTCACAGCAGCTTTCTTTCTGTTCCTTAGGATTGTTCAACCTAGGGCCTTTGCACTGGCTGCTTATTTGTCCTATGAATGTACTTTTCCTTATCTTTATATGGCTGGCTTCTTCAGAGAGGCTTCCGTATATCCCTATTTGCACACCATTAATTTTTAAAAACTTTAAAGTGACCTATGATTTCTAAAAGTACTCAAATCATGAATTTTCACAAAGTGAATATGCTTTTATAACTGCTAACCAGGTGAGAAACAAAATATCACCAGGAATCCAGAAGCCTTGCTTATGTCCCCCATCATGACTCCATTTCTCTCCCTAAAACTAACCACTATCTTGACTTGTAACCTCTAAGCTAAGCTGCTTTTGAAGTTTATATAAGTAGAATTACACAACATGTATTCTTCTATTGCTGGCTTACTTGCTTATGCATTCTCATTGTTACATAACATTCCACTGTATGAATATACCACAATTTATTTGTTCTGCTATTGTTGGACATTGGGTTGTTTCTAGTTTGGGCTATGTCAAATACAATGCTGCTGTGAGCATTTTTTTTTTTTTTTTTTTTTTGGTGAAGATAAAACATAGAAGTGAAATTGCGGGATTGTGAAGTGTGCATATGTTCAAATTTAGTAGATACTGCCAAATGGCTTTTCGAAGTCTTCACAACCTCCCATCAAGCAGTGTGTAAAAATTTCCATTGTGCCACATCCTCATCAATACTTTTAGCATTCAAAAATCTCTAACTTTAGCCTCTCTGATGAGTGCATGGTAGTATTTCATTTATTTTAATTTGTATTTCTCTTGATTACTAATAAAGTTGATTAGTTTTTATTTTGGATATTTAGATATCCTTTTATTTGTGAAATGCCCATTCAACTTTCTTATATATTTTCTGTTGTGTTATGTATAAACATTATTTTTAGGAATAATGTTTATATATTTTGGATATGTACCTCTGTCAGTGTTACAAATTGTTGGAGGAGGTCATCGAGAGGACGTGACTGCAGGTCGACCCAAGAGCTGAATCTAGGCTCCTCCCTCCCTCGTTCTGGAATGTAGATTTGAGCCACCGTTCCCACAGCCAGAGCTATTTCAAGGAAGTAGCCTTGAGTGAGTAAGGTGCTGTTGAGACCATCTGGATTGAACTATGACTGAACCCAGTTTAAAGGCTCTAGAAACTTTAAATTCTGGTGGGCAGGTGTAGAGATCTACTCATTTTACACCCAAGCCGAACCTTGTACATAGGTTTCCTTGCTTATTAAACCTGCCACCTACCAATCTGGAGTGGTCTGACTCTTTCTTAGGTCTCTCCTTGTCCTCCATGTACCGGAGCCAGTTTCAGATTTCACCTGGGGAACTCTCAAGGTTGTGAGCCAACATAAATATCTTCTCACACTCTGATGTTTGGTTTTTCAAACTACAAACAAATTTACTCTCTTAATAGTATATTTTTGGGAACAGAATTCTTAATTTTAATAGAATCCAATTTCTCAATCTGTTTTTTCATAATTGGTTAAGGAATTTTTCCATGCATGAGGTATTAGAGATACTCTCTTGTCTGCATATACTTCCCATTTATGTTTAATAATATACTTGGAATGAATTTTGTGATATGAGGTAGGCATTATATAAGCTATCTTCCATTTGCCCTTTCAGATTCATCTTCCATTCTTCATTCTGTTCTCTGCTCCAGGGGGCTGGCCTGTCACTCATATGTAATTGTGACTGATTTAGCTGAGTTATAAGAATTTCTTTTCCTGGTAGTGCTCGGGAGTTAAAGTCCACCATGATAGGCCAGGTGCTGGATTCGTTGCCATTACTACTATAAGCACTCTAGGAAGTTCCCTCAGATATACTCCTATCAGACTTTTTCTTGTTGCTTTTCTTTCTTTTTCCATGCTATTATTGTAAGCGTACCAAACCTGGTCTAGTTATGGAGTATACTTTATAATGGATAGTTGTTTTCCTACAGATGAAATGTAGGAAAATTCTATATATTCTTCCTATTCCTCTGGAGAACATCTTTCATACAGAAATATTTGATTATGTCTGTTGGGCAAAGAGCTACAAATATTTGGATTTTTTGAGATTTCTTTGTAAATCTCAATGCCAGAGACACATATTAATTCAATGAGGCATCCAATAATGCACTGAGTCAGGCAGGTTTACATTTATTTAGGTTTCCTAGGCTGTATTAATTTCAGTAACCTACACTTCCCCTGAATTGATCATGGGCTACGTAGTCACTGACTTTTTGAGGAAGAAAACAAATATGCAAGATTATTAGAGTTATTTTCCTTTTTATTTATTCTTAGTAGTTAAATTCAGCCTAAGGTCAGTGCTTCCATTCACACACTAGAAGTAAAGCCAGTCTACTACTGCCATCATATGAGAAATTTTATTTTTTGGCAATCTCTTTTCTGTTCATTCTTTGGGGAAAGAGAGACCTCACTTTTTTGTTATTTATATGAATTGAGAAAATCAGTGCAGAATTTATAGAATGGGGACATTCAAAGTGACCCAGAACCATTAACTCTTCGGCAGTAACTTTATAAATTTCAAAGAGACACATCTCTCATAGTTCCCTGCTTCACATCAAAAAATGAGAAATCGCCAACCATAACATGTCAACTATAACCAGTATAGTGTATTCTAGCTACAAATATATGAAATTATGACTTGGATGTGGGTCAAAAGAATGTTTTAGAGTCACCCTTGCTACATAAGATAAATGATTGCATTAGCATTTCTCCTGAGATGTTCTTTTTAACTCATTTGAAACTATTCGCAGATAGAAATAGAACTATTTTGAATGCTGATCTCAACATGAAATATAAAATTCACAGAATACACAAAATTATTGATGATATAACATTCAACAATCAGGGTGCTATGAATTTTAAATTAAAATTCAATTATGTAGTAAAAATAGAGTTGTTGTAGCTAGAAAAAAAAAAAAATTTCAGAGGCAGCAGTTACCCTTGGTGGAAATGAACAGTTCTACATAAAAAGAAAATCCAGAAAGAATGCAAACTAAACACCAGGATACCTGATATATATAATTTAATCAGATAGTACATAGACTGTGACATAAAAACAGCAGTTTACTAGAATAATTATAGTCTGCAAAACATGAAAACTGTTTAGAAAATGGGTTAAGGTCATACTCTGACAGTAGACTCGGAAATACAAATGTAGAAGAAGACAGATTTATGCATTGTCTGGTGCTGCCTTTCCTTGTCATCAAATCAACTTGAACCAATAGATTGGTGTGGATTCAAGCAATAGGCGTGTTGTTGGTTAATTGACTAAATCTTGCCTAGTGAGACTGTTAACCACATAGAGCCATAGTTAACTAACGATTGATATTTTGGTATTTTAGATGCAAAAGCACATTTCTTCTAATTGGAAACACAGCTTAGAACTACTTTGTGGGGCAGATTTACAATTGTCTGAAATAAGAATGCTTGGCTTGTTATGTATAATTCTTCTATTCAGTGACAAATGCATTTACATATCAGAGACTAGGATTTTAGAGATTAATCCTGGTGGAGTTTTTAGGGAAACCTTATCCAACTATATTTATGGAAGCAAGAATATGTTAGATTATTTTATTTTAATTGGGTGTATTGACTGGCCTAAGCATAGACATTCTCCTTTTCAAATGTACAAAAAATGTACGTTACAAAGAGTATAGAAACAAACTGAAAAGAGTGTGCCACACATCCTGGATAATTATCTATATGCAGTTAAATTTACAGATACAAAACAAAATACAGCCTACTCCCTTATAGTGCACAGTTATTTTTTAGATACAATGTACTGCTAGTAAGTGGTCATGGGCATCAACTCTAGTTGTCCCCAGCAGAGAGAATAAGAGCAAGATCCGTTCGGTACAGCTTCCCTCCATCCGATAAAGCCATTATGCTTTTCTTGTACATTGGAATATTATTAATATCCAGATCCTATATAGAACATAGAATGTATTATAATCCAGTTAAACATGGAAGTGAATTAACCACTGTCAAGTGATAAAATGTGAGATGAAACTGCTTGTTACATCAATCCATCAAGAAAAGAGCTGGATTAAATTCTTGTACAAATGTGGATAAATCACAAGGTTGTTTTTGAAATCTGTTTATCACAGTTAAACACTGATTCAGGCTAGTACCAAATCAGGTTAAGAACTGAAATCTACTTCTGCTCCTCTATAAATTTTTAAAGTAGATTCTCCAAAATGGATGTGAGGTTGCTTCTAGATGGATCCATCAAGTCTGCTTAAGAAGTGTGGCAAGGTAACTAGATTACCTGTTTATTTTTCTCACATAGGTCCTTCAGTAAAGCATCCAGTTCATTTTCATCTATGTATCCATTGCCATCCTAAGGGAGGAGTAATAAAACAGTATATAAGCAAACTCATCCATAATAATGGAGAATGTAGTAAATTGGAAATAATTGAAATCCTCAGAAAATCTTCCTACTGCAAACTTGGCAGATATTCTAACCTCTTAGGTCAGGCACTCAAATTTTTAACTGTTCCCAAGTTCCAAAATAGATATGAATTCCCTCTCATTCAGCATCTTATATTTGTAAAATGCTTTGAAATTTTCAAAGTGATTTCACATTTAATATTTCACTTTATGTTAACAATATCACCACCTTCCGTTGAAGTAATTAATATTTTCATTAAATTTTTCATTAAATATTTTCATTAAAAATTTTCATTAAATATTTCAAATTTCAAATATTTTCATATGAGTGAGGACATAGGCTTGGGGAACCTATATTACTGGCTTGATGTCACATCAGGCAGTGGAAAGGCTGTACTAGAGCCTGCAGAGGACTGATTTGGTCCAGGAGTAGAGAAATTAGAAGAAACAAAACATGTTAACTAGTGACATCATACACAACCTTTCCTCACACACATGATCTTACCATACGCTTAATGGGAGGATTCTGCTGGATATTTTCATTGGCTTAATCCTCATTCTACCCTGCAAAGTGAGTATTATTATCTCTTGGTTACAAATGAGGAAACTGAGGATCAGAGGAGTTTGGTATCTTATTCAAAGCCTCACAGGAGATAAATTGTTGCATGGGATTTGAATCAAATTTGTCTAATTCGGGATATAACATAACTCATTTCCCATGACAAGAATAAATTGGCTGAGTAATTTTAATAGCTCATGTTTCTTTTAATATAACCTTGAGTTTGAGGTTAACCCTTCCTGAGCATTTTCCAAATTTTTCTAAAGAATTAAATTATAGATAAGAAAAATTTTTTACCTGATCATATAACTCAAAAGCTTTATTGAATTCTTTCCCACACATTTTGACTCCCTAAATGATAGAGAAGAGAGCAAAGATTAAAATGCAACTATTATATTCCATCATGTTTCCCTTGGCAAATATCCCACATTCTAACCTTTTGAGAAAAATATTATTTATGGTAGAGAAAAAGAGAAATACCTGAAATTTAAGAAGAAAATTCTCCTGCACTGGCAGTAACCTTTTGAGAGAAAAACATTATATTAATACATTAGATTTTTGACAAGGATCAGCTTTTTATAATAATATTTGCATAGTTCCTAAACTCACCTGGCCATCTCAGTTAATTCCAGCTTCCCATCATTATTTGAATCAAACAATTTCAGCTGAAAGACAGAATGCATTACTGTAGCCATTGAAGAATTATTTATTGCATTAAGGAGAAGGAAATTCAAAATAAAGCAGTTTGAGTTATCAATTACCTATATAGACAACAGAATTCTAGAAACTAGCATCTATTAAACTTTCAGTGCAAAATTTCTATTCTATGACCTGTGCCAATTGCCAAAATTTACCAGAACAATATAGAATAGTCAGAGTAATAGTGATCTTAGGCTAGGCTTCTGGAACATAATCATTTATTTTTCTTGCAAATATGTGTTTATATGTATCAAGATGTGGGATAGATGGTGTTTGGCAGTACATAGCACATCCTGAAACTTTCCAAATAATAGTATGAAAATTAATATTTAATTTGTTTCTCTCTTTTAGAGCATCAAAGAGTACAATCAGAATAAGCAGATAATATGAATAAATCCTCAGAGAACAAATTTTTGAGTAAGTTTGAATTGTTTTATTTTGCCTTGGGTACTAGGTACTCAATAAAGCTCCTTACTTCCCCATTGCACTTACATACACATCATATACCAAGACACAGCCAGGTATAAACACATTCATACCCATATTTGGGAAGCATTCACATTTTAGAAAGTTGCAACTACTGTTCTAATATTTTATACAGAAGGACTACATATAAAACAAAATATATAAAATATGTGAGAAAGTGGCATTATTTTTGTTTTTAAAGAAAGGAGTGTGATCATAAGGGATATAGGTTTGATGAGGTCTCTTTAGGGAAAAAAAGAAGGGCATTCTGTGGTCTGAGATGTTCTAACAATCCTTTGTAGGAGGTAGATTTTTTCAGGATCTGTTACTAATGCAACATTTTATAGTCCATTGACTATAAAAGTTCTAAATTGTCACAGTGTCTGCCAAGATACTGGACACCAGATCACACAGTTTAGTGTCCACAGGGAAATATTTCCCTACAAATATATTTAAATTTTAATTAGTTCTTGATTAATCTGCTTCCTGGATTTGAGCTTGTTTATGACATTTAACCAGATAGGCCAGGCCAATTCAACAGGGGGAAAACTCCCATCTGAGTGGTTTTAAAAAGGCTGCTTCAAATTTCTACTTGGAAAGGAGTCTTTAAGTAGACATCCTTTAAGACTGGCGCAAAACAGAAAATTGATAAATGTAGGTTATTGTCCATTTCCCAAAAGTTATTCAGAGTGTAGATCTGCCCATTGTAACACGTGTATGTTAGTGCTGTGGTAAGTGGCAATGTAATGAGGAATTAAAGAGGACACTTCCTTACAGTGAAAACTTTTTGATTGCTTTGAAACTAAAGATTAGTCCCACTTTATAATAAATATCACTGTATAATGAATAGGGCAATAGTAAAGTTCTAGTGGGTTTTTTTCCCCCACATAAAAGTAGGCTGACAGGCTGAAAGTAAACTTCAGTTACATCAAATATGATCAAACTCTTTATAAAATTATTTCTCAGGAAAAAATTCGAACTCCTTTATTGGTCTAAAATAACATAATTGTTATAATAGGCACTTATGTTTTACAAGTTATTTATATCAATGAGGTAAGAATTCACTGTACATTTATAGTACTTAAAGTGTGTATAAATATATGTACTGATCTGGATAATTTAAAACTGTCTGAATTTCAAGAATTAAACAATTAAAATAATGTTGCCAAAATATTGGGCCATGGCTTAATCAGTTTGGCAAAGGCTTTTTCCTCATAGTCCTAATGCTGTGAATCAAAATGAACAAATTTTACCCACTTGGAAGTTAATTAACTTCATGGACATTGTATTATTTTATCTGGAATTTTATAAATTTATTCATTCATTCTTCAAACATTAAGTGCTTATGTGTAAAGCAGTTTTCTTCACTCTATTATCAATATTCTAAAATAGTTTTTGGTTATACTATTTACCATAGCATCAAGCTCAGGGTGTATTTGGACTTCCTCACCCAAAGCACCAAGACAATATTCCAAAATAACAAGAATCAAAAGAAAGAAGGAAGAAATATCCATTTTTAGTCACTCAATGAATAAGGTAGCCAGAAGTTTTCTTTAAACTCTAACAAAATCAATGATTTCCTAAGACATGATAAAAATGGATTCAGAATCTCTATAATAAATGAGTTTTTGGTGATATAATTTATATATCTATAATGTAACTTACATATATATGTGATATAATTATACTGGCTTGTAAGAAAAACAAGTGATATTTTGATAGATGAAAATTACCTACCTCCACAAGAAAGGAAATGCTCATATGCTGAGCCTTAAAGCCAGCCTTACAATACACTTGTAGCATTCAGCCTTACAAGGTACAAGCATCCCTAGGTATTTCACTTTTGAAGTGAAATGATACCTATGTGCATGTGATGCCCACACCATGGCTTGTTTATTTCATCCTGTGTAGACTTGGGAATTAGCCAGAACACAGTAATATTTCATAGGCTCTTGGCTGTAGTCTTTTCAAGATCAGTCTTACCATTAGGTCTGTATACTCAGCTAGTTTTTTATCATCAACAGTCTTGTTTGCTTTTTCCAGCAGGTCCTTTAGAAAGTTCTGTTAAGACAAAAAAGTCAGATAAATTTCATCAGTAACAAACAATCTGCTTTCATTTCAGCCTGCCTTGAAATGGAACACCCCAGGAATACAAAGGAAGTCTCTTTTTGAGGGTAGAACCGGGTAACGGGAGGAGCTTAGAAGGGAGGTACTCTTGGCGTTCCAGCAGTCCTCTTTGACTGAAAACTGATTTGTCACAGTCTGCTATGCTATGCTATGCTTTTATGATTTCAATTAAAGAAGTATCTGGATTGTACACCATGTAGGAATCAGAGTAAAGACTTGTAAAACCAGCCAGCCCAATGGATGCATTTCTACCTAATGCTATCTTCACAAATACTCATGTAACTCTTCTCCAAGAAACAAGAAACACAAGGGACCCCCTTAAACCTTTGTAAGATATGTGAACAATTATCAGTAAAGAAGGTGGAGACCTACCCTTAATTTCAAGTGCATTTTCTGCCCTCACAAGCTGTATTTCCACATCAGTTTATAGCCAATATGAAGTACATTTCACCAGAGGGCTTTTAGGCTTGATGTGGTACAAATCACCTTGGTTAGAATGTTTCAGCTGACTGTTCAAACTAAAACAGTTGGCTGCAGATGTTACCTAATCTTTGAAGGATATATGAATCACATCAAAGTAGAGATTAATGTGGGAAGGATGAAAAAAGATGATTATTAATTTGACAGTTGAAGTTTAGGAGTGAATTTAATTTTTTTTACCAGAGAAATAAATTAAAGCTTTACAAAAACTTGCCATATAAATGACAGTGTAAGTACTTAATATAAAAAGTCTTTCATTTTGTCTAGTGCTGTTCATTTGCAACTTCTTTATTTGTTCAGAAAATGAATTAATGCAATTATGGAAAACTGAGCAGATATTATGTCCAAACATTATTGAAGGGTTGGGTTTCTTCAGTTTTTCAGTTATCTCCCTCCCAGATTTTCTAGCTCTGCTGGGCTGATTTAACTTCATTATTTTCAAGGAAGGAGACCTTTTTCTTGGTTTGATAAATTTAATTTCACTTCAAACATTCCACTTCAAATTCAAAGTAAAGCATGGAAAATTCAAAGTTATCTGTTGGGGGGTGAATTTTACTTTTGAACCATATGAGGCTTTTGTCAGAGACTAATTGGGTTAAAAATCCTCATCAGAGACTAAAATGGTGGTCACAAAAATAGCCTGGGAGAAACCTCGGGATGCTGAGATTCAAAGTCGTGTCTGAGAGCAAGCAATGTTTTACTCTATTACGGATCTTAAAATTAGCTTTCTTGAAAGATCCATTAAAAAAGAATGCCAACTTATCTTCAAAATTCCCCAGAGAGGAGTACTTCTATTTAGAATCTCTTCTGAGAATAAAATTTAGAATAAAGAAGGCCAGTATTGGAAATGAGCTAAAGTTTCATTATGAACTTGAAATGATTTTTGGAAGATTTTTTTTTGGTCCAATAGAATAAAAACACAATAGTTTAACTGTCACCTTGTGGGTAACCTTGTGGGTTGCTGAGTTGCAAATTTGTGAAAGACATTGTTTTTGGTGATTTCACATGAAAAATGTTTACATTTCTAAGTGTTTTTATTTTTTAAGATGTTATTACTATTATTTCCCTTTCTTAAAAATTTTTAAAGAAATTTAAAAATATTAGTTTTTTGGCTGTGCCACGAGGCATGTGGGATCTTAGTTCCCCTATCAGGGATTGAACCCATGTCCCCTGCAGTGGAAGCGTGAAGTCTTAACCACTGGAGGGCCAGGGAAGTCCCTGTAAGTGTTTTTAGTTAAATATGTTTTAGCAATTTTGCAGTGGTACAAATATATGTAACTCAAACCATGTTAAACTATGACCAGGAAACTGTGTTTGATATTCATGTTTCCCTACATAATAGCAGAAGAGGTAGCTCTTGATGACTGAAGCTTGAAAATGTTTGGCCTTGTGGGGAAAAAAAAAAACATTATTATCATTATCAGATATTCTGTGTCCAAAACCAGGTTCTTTTCCCAGGCAGCTGTGTACTCTTTAAAAATTATCTAATCTCTCTGAATTTCAGTTTCTCTGTTTGTATAATGGGAATTATAATACCTCCCTTGTAACTTTTCTGTGAGCATTAAATGTTAAAATATATTTTAGGCATCTAGTACTATGCCTGCCACATAGTAGGTGCTCAGTAATTATTAATTTGCTTCCCTTTTAGTCACTCTATACCATGAAGATAGAGAAAATAGTCTTCCAGACTGAGAAGTATTGAGGTCAATTTAAAGAAATGAGAGAAAGATGCTTCTATATTTCTGAAGGCTAGTAAATTATTGAGTTCATGAATAATATAATTTATACTGTGCCTGTATTTCACAAAATCTTCCATGTGCAACATCTTACTTGATCTTCACAATAAATCTGAAAGGAAGGTATTATTACCCCCACATAAAAGATGAAATAAATCAGGCAGAATGATATAGAGATTTGTCCAGAGGTAAGACTTGATTTCAGACCTCTTTGCCTTTTCCTTCACATCTTCTTCCTCCCCCACCAGCTCTTATATACATCTGTGAGATATGAATTGATAAATTCAGTTTCAAAGTTGCAGTTTTTCGGAAGTTTGATTATATTAGGACTTTGTTTTTATTGCTGTTATTGAGAGGCAGTAAGCTAGGGGTCTTGGAAACAGACGAGTTTAAAGATCACAGTTCTGTCTTATTTCTGTGTAGCCTTCAGTACATCACTTAACTTCTCTTAACTTTTTCCTCACTGGGGTAATACTAATCTCAAAGAACTCACGTGAAGATTAAATGTGTGTAAAGCCCCTGGCATACAGTAGGTGTCCAATAATTGTTTATCTTGAAAGAGAAATCTATTTATATAGCTGTTTCATTTATAAAATAAAATGTCAAATTTTAATGAAAATAACCAACTTATTTGGCTTAGTATATCATTATCTATCTATCAGCTACCTCATATAACAATTTGTATGTACCACAGAGAATGCTAATTTTACATTGCTGAACAGAATTTCAAGAAGTACTTGAAGTCTCTTTTTTGATCTGGTTCTTTATTAACAATTGGAAGAGTGGGTGAAAATGCGCCATTGCTCAACATTAGTTTCTTTTGTGGGAGGCTTTTTAAAAAGCTACAAAGTTCATAATTATATTTGACAGGAAAAAACTTACATGTTTTTACTTGCTTACCTTAAGCTCCTCAGTTTCTATGAAGCCACTGTGATCAGTATCATATTTTCTCCATGTCTGTAAATTATTTTGGATAAGGAAAACCAAATATATTAAAAAAAAAAAAGGCAGCCATTTTCCTATTTTAAGTAGCTTTCTGAAAACATCATTCAGTGACAGAGCTTTCTTATACCTTCATGAATTCCTCACAGGACTTCAGCTGCTGGCATCGGAAGAGCAGCAGGAAGTTCTCTTCTGTGGGTAATACATGAGCCAACTAGAAAAGATTTAAAAAGTTGTTGTAAGGAGCTTGAAAGCAAGTCTCTCACATTTCCTGCTCTTAGGTTTTCTTAACATAGTTTTATTACCTAGAAAACTAGGAAAGGAAAAACATTATAATCGATTTTCCCTTTCTGATACTTTGCCCCTACAAAGTGCCATTGTGTTTTCCAGTGCTTGGGTGTCCTTGAGTGACTGGTTCTCTGGTCTGGGAGATGACCACAGCAAGCATGCATAGGAAGCTCAGATAGGGATTATTTGACCAATTCTCATCTGCTAGACATAGAAGCAGGCTCATCCTGGTGGCTTGACCCCTTCATCTTTTCTGTGCCACAGATCTGGTCTTGTTCCTCTCAGGGAACACAGAATGGCACACATGGAGACATACATTTCATGTAGAATAAAAGAAACTATGAGAAATATGAATGCAGTGGAAAGGATAGAAGGAAAAAATGCATTCCCAAGTCTGAGGAGAAAGCTTATTAAGAGATGCAAAGGAAAGGAAATTCAAGACAATTGTAAGACAGTGGAAAGAGAGATGGAAAAGACAATTCACAAAGAACAGTGGAAATTGACCAGTAATAGTGAATATCAGTTCTCAAATTTTTGGTTTCTGCTAAAAGAACGTCTGCTGCTTGAGTCCAGGTCTTGAATTCTATTCGATGATCTCCATTTAGTGACCCTATTACATTTCTCCTTAGATCTCATTTCGTAACTTCAATGCTCATTTTTTTTTTTTCCAGAAAGAAGGACTCCAGATCCCATTTTAAGATGAATATAATCTATCTATTGTGTGCAGGGAGGAAGGGAGCTGGATTGATGGCCTCACTGAAGGTATGGGTTCTATTCCTGGCTCAGCTGCTAATTAGCTGTGGTCCCCAGCAACTCCCTCGGCCATTTCTGGAACTTAGCACCCTCGTCACTAAAATAAGGAGTTGAAATAGAAACCAGTGTCTCTTAAACGTATTGGGTTCAAAATGACTTTGAGAATCTGTTAGAATCACTACATTTTCACCGTTAAAGAATGAACCTACAACACTATATTTCATCTAATTTCCAGAAGCTGATGAATCCCCTGAAGTACGGGCATGAACCCTCATCTCTGGATTTTAGACCAAGAATCTGCAGTCTAGATTAACCTTAAGTTCAGCATAAATGCCGAAAGTTCTACCAAATTATAGGAAATACTCTCACACTTCAAAAAAATGTTGTCCTTTTAGGTCCATTAAAAAATATAAAACTTAATATAAAATGTATCATTCTACCTTATAGGCAAGTAATCTCAGCTTCTTTATGCCTGTATAATATGTCCTTTAACTTATCTTGTTTTTAGATCTTTGAAATAATATCTCAATTTAGAATCATTCAGTTTATAGGCACTAATAATGGGATGAAACTAAGAGACAGGGCCAGACATCTTATTAGGATGTTTAGTATGACTCAGAAAACATTTTCTTATTTATTTTGAGACAAAGGCCACTAGTTTGGTTGTGCATTAATGCAAGCATTTATTTAGGAAACAGGAAATAGCCAATGCCAACTCTCTATTTATTGGTATGTAACTTGTCAGATACCACTTTGTAAGTTTTTGGTGGACCTCCCCATAGACTATCCATTTCAGGAGGGCAAAGTCTATTCTTTGTCTGCATCCTCTGAATACTCAGTGTGGTGCTCAATGTTAGGTGCCTGACATAAATGTTTGGAATTGGTTGATAATTTTACTTCATTAAAAATACCTACTTAATATGATTTGTAGTGAGCATTTTTTTCCATCTTCATTGCAATTTTCTACATTGCTTGGATTTTCCTAATTATTATGTGTTGTTTTGAACAAAAATAATAATTTTTCTTAAAAAATTCTATTTACCAAAATCCACCAAATATATAAAAACAGAAAAAATAAAAGAATGAGCTAGTAAGCAATGACCACATGTAAAATTAGGGAAATTTTAACCATCTTTGTTTCAAAAATTAAACTTCATATAACTTTCATAAAGTTCAGAGGTCTCTAGAATGTCAAATATAGAGATGATAAAATTGCTCTTCATGTAGTATAAATATATATCTCTTTGCCCATGCCGTTTTGGTTCTAGTTGGTTTAATTATAAGAAAATACATATTATATCTACATGCAAAATAGTCAACCTTTTAATTTAATTGAACTGTTAATGTTAAACTGAATACAGTGCTGTCCTATTTTACAGACATTAGAAATGAGTTTTAAACACATAAAACATTGTAATAAGACAACTAGTCACTAAGAAAGAAGCAGTGAATATGTGTGGATAGGATGTGGCTATTAGTGAACATTAAGAAATCATCGTTTGTGTGTTTTCTGTTTTGTTTTTGCTTTTTGGTGGGTTTTTTTTTGGCCACACCATGTGGTTTGTGGGATCTTAGTTCTCAGACCAGGGATTGAATCTGGGTCCTTGTCAGTGAAAGTGCCTAATCCTAACTACTGGATGGCTAGGGAATTCCCCAAATCATCTTTTTCAAGGTGTGTTTCACAATGCATATGAATTAATATTCAAGTTTCAGAGCTGGTGCAGTAACTTTCCAGCTGTTGACTCTAAGACCATATTGACAAAGTACCTGAGGTCTTTTATAGAAGCTGTTAAGTAGGGCTGCTTTTGTCTCTGTTTTGCTAAGTCACTGTTGTCCATAGTAGTATCCAGTACTACCTGTTCCAAGATTATTGGTGATTTCTTAGCTCTTGGGCTACCTACCTGCTTTTTTATAAACTCTCAAAACTTTATTATGGGTTGGAGAAGAGAGTGGAGAAAAGCAAGGGAATAAGTGGCAGGCAGATAACTGTGGCTGCCACAGGAGAATCTCTCAAAGCTTCATTTATGAAGCTTGTCGCTTGTTGCTTGTCACTGAGAGTGGGGAAGCAAAAATTTCTACTTGCCTGTCTTCCCTATCACTCTATATACATATTGAGGAAAGGGTCTGTGTCTTAATTACTGTTTCTTTGCCTGGCACCTGCAAAAATTTCAGTAAATATTTTACTCAACCAACGAATGAAGGCAATTGACTAGGGTCAGCATAGGCTTCCAATAAATGGAAATAAAGCTCCTTTGGAGATAATTCAAATAACTTATTACTGAGTTGTGGATAGGGGTTGGGGTGGTCACTGTGATATGACATCCAGAGCTCTCTTTAGGTGCTAGGAGTGTTGCTATGGTCTCAACTGCCAGGTCTCTTTGGGAGATTACCTGGGCTGAAGAGAGCTATGTTCCCCAAGGAAGCTGAATTCTATGACTGATGCATATGGGGATATAAAACCTAGCCCTCTCATGAAAACTTGGGACGTCTCTGAAGGCTCATCCCAGTTCAGAGCTCACTGTACGGTCAACTGAAGTTGAGACTATATCACAGCCCAAAGTCTCCCTCTGCCCAGCCCTGTTCTTTTCATTTACCTTCCACAGATATTAATCCCAAGAGCACTTCCTAATAAACTTCCTCATTGCTTCTCTTCAACTCAGATATGCTCCCCAAGGAACTCAACCTGTCCCATGACAGGGATCTTTACCATCTGTCTTCTATTCCTAGGCATAAAATCGAGCCCTTGCCTGTGTTTTGGAGTAGGTTGAAATCCCTTGCTATGGCTCATGTGGCTATGATTCAGAACCTACTAGGCACTGTGCTGGATGCTGGAGATTCGTAGTCATCGATAGTAAGAACTTTACAGGAAGGCAGATAAGTTCAAAAAAAGTTTTTTTCAGACAGTTTCAAAGCAACATGCTAGGTGCTGGGAGAGTACACATGAAGTAACTTTACTAGAAATATAAGTGACTGAGCTATATCTTTTAAAGCACACATGAGGCATAACTTTTGAAGACAATCTTGGTGCATGTTAGCTTCCTTCAACACATATTAGTAAAACATTCACTTTTTTGGTTTGGGAACCAAAGAAATATTTTTCTAGCCAATGAGAAGTGAGTCCAGGAAACCTGGAAATTTGAAAGGCAAATAATCTTTTTGTACAAATTAAAGACTGGTGGAATTTAATAATTTGAATTTGACAAGTTATAAAAATGGGAAAAAGATTGACATTCAGAAAAATGGTATAGATTTTCCAATGAAATATTTTTATTTTTAATAATAATAGCAAATACATTTATTGAGTTTTTACAGTGTGCCAGAGTTTATCTATTTGTTTGACATGTATTATCACATTTGATGTTGATACTCATATGTCACCCCTGTTCACAGCCAAGGAAACAGAGACTCAGAGAAGATAAACGGCCTGCTATCACATAGCTTATTTTGAAATCAGACAGTCTAACTTTTTTGATTTTGAGACCTTGTCCTTTTACCATCACCCTCCATTAAAATCGTCAGTCAAAAAGTTTTCTTAATAAACTGTTTTTAAAAATCTATCCAGAATGAACTTTTAAATCAGACTTTATTGTCAGTCATTTCCCCAAATTCTGAGGTAGAAAAGTAGTCTGCTATAAAAAAATTACATTTACTATGGTTAAACTCACGTGCTCAAATCCCACTATGGCTGAAAAGAAGGAAAGTCTAGAGAAGTGTCTGCTTCCCTGGGAGGGTTATTATAGTTTTAGGATTAAAATAGCTTGTAGACCTATTTTTCCAGTGGATGCACTGACCTGGACAAAGAGACACAATAGACTGGAGAGGTTGGTAGTTTCCCACATAGTTCCCAAGGGATCAGGTGAAAAGTTTGCAGATTTGGCATCCCGCTAAAGGAAATATCTATACTTAATGTGAGCACCAGAGAAGAAATTTCTATTATCTGTTAAATCATTCAGTCTCTCTCTTTAACTATTTTAATCAGTCTTCTCTGCAATAGAGCTATTAGTCTGAATAAATTTAGAACATTTTGACTGTCACGGTATTTGTTAAATTATCTCAGAATTTCAGTGCTCCTATTTTGAGTTTGTATCAACAATCTCTTTATTACCGAACTGTATTTGTGTGAATTTTAAAATCTCTTTGTAGACATAAAATTGAAAAGTTCACAAGAAAGCATATCTGTACATTACCCTTCTTTTTACATATTTTTACATATCTAGGTATAAAAAGCATATTGTTGGAAAGTATCAGTCAACTTCATTAGAACAGAAGTTTGCAAATTAACCACTATATTTTCTAATCTTTTGAACGACACATTTCAATTACAGCCAAGTCAATTTGGCCTGTTTCCACCAGGAAAGTAGACTGCCACTTAAATACCATTTGGTTTACTTTGATTAGATTTTGATGAGCCCATGTGTACACCTGCTAAGTGGGCAAAACAAGCAAATCTAACCCCTTTTTCCTTTGAACACTGAAGTGATGGTGTACTTGATGGGAGTTGATGGGAGTAAGTAGACTATTATATATTTTGGAAAACCTGGATTTTTACATTCCTTCATAGCTGGCTGAGATTTGTGTATTTGTATTTCTTGTTATATATAGTATTTCTTAGCAAGTGATATATAAGTTGGAAAACAGAAAGGATGAAGTTTATTTAATACAACTTTCTGGTGACACTAGAGAGCACATTACAAATTCAGGCATTCCCCACTCTCCCTTTCTCCATTTTGTACATGTAATCTGTAGCTTTCAATTCCTTTTTTACAATGATTTTTTCAGAACCTCTCCTTTTTCTTGTCCCTCCTGCTTAACCAGGCTAAGTACACAATCAACATGCATATGAACTACAGCAGCAATCTCTTCCCTGTTCTCCCATTCTCTCATTCTCACTTCTCCAAGTACTCACCCTCCCCACTTCCTTCTGTGTCTTGGCTGATAACTCAGATTAATGAAAAGAATTCTGGAATCAGAGTCAGACATAGGCCTGTATAAATGTTCTGTCACTCCCTGCCAGTGGGATCTTGGACACATCATTCAACCTTTCTGGGCTTCAGTTTCTTTATCCTTAAAATGAGAAATTTTGGCTAGTTTTTCCCACAGGTCCTATATGACAAAAAGTTCCCTGTCCTGGAATACTTAAACTTTCTAATTAATTCTTATGTGTCTCACTTCTCTCCCTTTAATCTCTTTCGGCTTCCACTGATCTGAAAGTTCTTCCCAAATTATGTTTCAAGCGGTTTGGTCAAATAACTTCTCTATACTTTGTACATCCCTGTTCAACCAGACTAAATTTAAGCCTTGCCATAAGTAATCAATGAACTGAAGCTTGCAAATATTTTCTTTTAACGCAGAAAATGTATGGATTATTAATTTTAAAAAAAGACTGAGTAATTTAAAGGAAAATGGCTGAAATTCTATTGAAGTCACAGGTTTCCTCAACTATAAATTAGATGCTCATTTTATATTTGTATTTATTTTATTTTGTTATAATGAGGATCAAGTGAGATCACATATTTGAAAACACTCTATAAATTGTGTAATGTATACAAATAAATGAAAATTCTTTTTCTTACTGTTATTGCTATAACAAGTTCCTCAAGTCTTCATTTCAGTCTTCATTAACTTCTTCATCCACTTCTGTTACCTATTTCTCTCTATCTTTCCTCATACAGAAATCTTTTCTTTCCTATAACAGTTTCTTTTCTCAAACTTCTGGGGAAATTTCTTGCATCAAACCTCTAGGAAAATGTATCTGCTAGTGACTCCTAGTCTCCCATCCAAATTAGACCTCAAATAATGCTTCATAAATGATTATACCATATCATACACAGTAAAATATAGATTCAAAACAGATTCATCCTTCTCATCCTTTTAAAAATGTAGAATCCATGTGAATCAGATACATGCTTTTTGTGCTACTGTTACAACCCAGTATCACTGAAGAAATTAAAATAAATAGCTGAGCCCACTGGAGTTCTTAAAGGTGAAATACTTTAAATACAAGATGACAGTCTTTCCTCTGCTAGAATTATAAAGTATGCCAAACTCTGAAATAGCCACATCTATAATTTCACTGATTTTAGAATTTCCACTTGTTTTGAATAATTAGATTTATGTCATCTCATTTATGTTCATTTCAAAGTTATTTTCTTATCCTTGATGATTCATATCTTGATTAGTTGGCCTCTATGTCAGTCTATAAGTCCCATTACTATTAATTTATCTATTTATATAGTAATGAGTTACACATGGGCAAAGGGGAAAGTGTATACTCCAGGGAAATATTTTAATTACAAAGATAATAATAGTATGTTCTTCCTTAACTCTATTTGTGGTAGCTGTTTAAAAATAAGTGTATTTCACATTGACATCACAGGTGTCCTATAAGATCAATTATTTGAAAACCAGGTTAGTTCTCTGAATCAAAGGTAAATTATGACTAAATGTTGTTGACAGCCAGAATACTTCACAATCTAATACATTAAGAACATTATATAAATAACATAATTATGCCTGTATTTGGTATATTTTAAAATATGACCTTATTAATTTTTCTGGACAAAGTTGTTCACTCAACTTCTCTAATGGGTTGCAGAGTTAAAGAAAGTAGCTGAGACACTAGATTTTATAAAAGTAGAAGTAAGGGAAGCAACAGCTGTTTCACAAATCTGAGAATGCTGAAGAATTAATGTATAGTCAAAGTTTTGCCTCCTTGATTCATAGACAAAAAAAAAGTTGTCCTCAATGGGAAAAGTCATTGTCAAAAGATAAGATTTGACACCGAGAGTTTTAACTCTTAAAGACTCAAAAGAAATCTGTACCTATAACACATCATAAAATATTCACTGACTTTAGCTAAGTTCTTATGTTTTTATAAGGCCAACTGCTAATCTAAAATGGAATTTCAGAAACCAGCATGCAGCTTTTTGCCATGATATCATTTAGGGACTGCAAATACTTTATTTTATATTCTAACAGAAAAGTCTACACTGTTAAACAATAAGAAATACCAATGAACCATGTACTTGGTTGGTGTTTTATTGAACTGAATCTGGGTAATGTAATGGGATGGGTACTCATCCAGAAGTTAGGGACTTGAGCCTCTAACTGCACCAGTGCCAGCAAACAGTTAACATAGTCAAAGGCAAATCATTTCACTTCTCCAGGTCTTAGTTTCATAATGTATTAAATTTCAGTTTTGGATTATGCAAATTCTTAGGTTTCTTTAATTTCTGAGCAGTTTTTGATTTTATATTTCTGAACAAAAGATAATATGTTAATTAAGTAAAATAAACCTCTTGGAACAGGTCTTGCCATATCATGTTTGAGTTGAATACAACTCCAAAAATCTCATTTATTAAAACTATATGAGAACAATGCATAAGTTCCTTACCTCTACAATTCCTATTTTTCCATCATCTTTTTGCCCATACTGATCCACAAAAGTTTTCATCTCAGGTGATAACTCCTAAAATTATAAAAAAGCAGGTAAGAAGTTTTTTTTTTTTAAAAAAAAACCAAACAAACAGTATGCTTGTGATGGTGTAATAACTTGTTGTAAAGAAAAACTGGAATTAGCACCATTCAGAATTATGCATACTGATTAACTATTTTCATGAAAATTAAGATACAAGTGATATACAGTTTTTACTGGTTTCAAATGACATTATTATGTCTGAATCAATCACTATGATTTATCTTCTATTATTAGTTTTCAGAATATGTTATCCTTTGAGAATGTAGTCAGAATCATTCAGTTCATAACATTTAGTGAATTTAAATATAATGATCACTGTGAAAGTACTTTAACATTGCTTGCTTCAGGAAAGTTTATTTTATATTTCTGCACTAATTGCCCTATAACATTTTATTTATTATAACATGTTTTATCCATGGAAGTTAAAAATATGTGTTTTCAGACAAGCAAATAATGTGAATGTTCAAGAGCAACTCATTTGTAAGCAAAGAATGTTTCCAGCATGGAAGTAGTTAGAAACATTCTTTGCTTACAAATTAAAAATCAGAAAAATATGTGTCAGATTAAAAAAAATAACTTGACCAATTTGCAATTTCATTAGAGACAGACAATACAGATGACCTTATTTTGGTCACTGACTGTATATGCTTAAGATCTTTGACTCCAAGGGTAATTTAGGGAGCAGTTTTCCAGTGTTTCCTTGTTTCCATTTTTTTTTTCCAAGATGATGTTCTCTCTCCCATTTAGTTATGTACATAAGACATGTTTAAGAGTGACAAAGTGAATGCTTTCATCTCATTTGACTTATTTTTTTCAATGTATTCTATTGCTTACATAATCTCTTCACATATTGCCAGATTAGAGAGCTCTGAACTGTAAACTAGTAACCTGAACATAGAACTAGTATTCAGGAAGTTGGATTTATACCCTTGGGTCTTCAACATAGCCCATTTAAAATAGCCCTCTTGCATTAACTGAAGCCTATGTAAAATAGGTCAGCCTTTATGAGTGTCCTATTCTGTGTCCTTGGAAAAGTAAATTAAGGTCTCAGTTTTTATCATAACTAACAAGATAGTGATATTATCTATCACACACATTTGCTCTAGGGATATAATTTGATGGCTATATTGAGGCTGAATATTATTATTACTAGTGTTACAAAATCCTGCTTTGGTTAAAAGTAAATATCTTTAGTAGAACTGAGGTAACAAATAGTAATTAAGCAATTTAATATAGACTTAAAAATCTCTTCCAATATGGATTAATTTCAACTTGTATTTATTAAAGTTTATTTATTTTATTACAGCAACAATTGTAAGAAAGTGAAAGTGGCAATAGTGTGACTATCAGTTATGTTCTTTACACATACCTTAAAGTAACAAAAAAGTGTAAAGTAAACTTAAAACAGTGTATACCTCTAGTCCAAATTTATGTTTTAAACAGTGTAAAACATAATGATAATGATAATAATAATAACAAATTAAAGCTTTATAAAAAAGAAATGCAAACTTAAAAACTATGTTTAGTGAAAAATGGTAGCTCTGAAAGTAGACTGGGTTGTTATATTTCATTAATGTTATATTCACCTATAGTTAATATTATTGAAATTTTTGAAATTTCACATTATTAATATGATAAGCCAAACAATGTTTCCATTAATACAGTAAACTCTGTTATCCTATTGCTAGAAATGCAAAGAAACTGGGTTTATAAGGTCAACCTTTAAGTTCTAAAAAAAAGAGAAGAAAAAATATAAAAGTAGATTTAGTACAATGGGGTCGGTAGTGAAATATTTGTCTACTACATGAATCTCTCAATCCATATCTTGATTTAGATTTTAACTATTCAAAGCCTATATTACATAATTCACAAAATATTCAATAATCAAGGTATTAAGCAACTTGATATAATCCTGTACCTGTGCTCAAATTTGGTATAATAATCTAATAATTACAGTTTCCAATATTCTAAAATTGGAACCTTGGCAGTAGAAAAAAATAATTAAGATCTAAAATCTTTAAAACTCTAACATGAAGTCACTGTTTGCAAAAAGTATAAATATTAAAATGGGAAGAGGAAAAGAAGTATCTGAAAACATGTATAGAGTTTCTAAATATCTGAATTTCTAAATGAAAATAAATATTAAAATTACTTCCAGAACAATTAAAATATAATCATTTAGCTGCTGGAAGCATCTTTCAAGGTTTTAATGAAAAATTTTATGTCAGGTAATATTTTCCAACCAGATTTTTAAATATTTGTATTTTTAAATGTGGAAGAAAATGTTTTATTAGTCAAAGATACATAGAGCTATAATGATAGTATTGCATGAATTTATTTATATGGTAATGTATAAGGTGGGGGAAGGGAATGGAGAATGTATATAAAACATTTTCAATTTTATTTGATCTCATCCTATTATACTTTCAAATTTATGTAATATTAAATCTGGGTAAAACAATTCCCAGAGTGTTATCTGGTTTTAAATCAATTTGATTTAAATCATTGGATTTTAGCAATTGATAGTTTTTTAATGCTTCATAATATATTTTAGTGTTCTCTGGGATTCTTTTGAATATGTTGTACAGAGATGTGTATCACACAATTTTCAATTTAGATAGAACAAAAAGGGAATTATTAGTAAATTGTATGTACAGATATATATAATATATGTGTACTATTATATATATAACTCAATTCTAGACGTGGTGATCTGCTAAAGGATTCACACACAGCTATATTTTCCTCTAAAGATATATATATATGTATAGTCTATAATGTAAAATCTCTAACGATAGTCAAAAAGACGAAAGATTGGTAACATCTCTCTAGCCCAAATCCAGCATTGCCTTCTGAAATGCAGTCTTACATAAACCGCAATAGATTAGTAAGATTCTTAACCTATTTCCCTCTATGTAATCATCTCATCTGTGTTTTAAAGCTGGGCATATTTTATTTTTATGCTGACAATATCTCTTCTTAACAGGTTAATTTATACCTAAAGGAAGTCATTCATAATTAGTAAAAATTGTCATTTGTTTAATTAACTAATGGCTTAAATTACAAATATAGCTTATTTTCAAAACACCACTAATTGCTTCTCATTAGAGTATCACTTTGCTTGTTTAAAATATGTGAAGGTCTTAAAATTACTTTTTACATCTCTAACTTTTGGTTTTCTCCTTCTCAACAGAAATGAATCCCCTTTTTGCTAAATTCCTTGCTCATTGCTATGTTGCAAAGTTGTACAACTTTCTCCCAGAGAGGAAGGTCAAGACAAGACATTTTCTCATCACTCCAACCACATCAACATTACAAGAATAATAATTGGCAATAGAATAAGAGATCCATAATCTGCAGATCTGTTTCCTGACCACCAAGGGGAAGAAATGTATTTCTACCCCCTTACAGGCTGTTAAAGAGAAGTTAAAGATTACCTAACTGAACTCAATCAAAGAGGTGGTGATCTGCTAAAAGATCTCACCCACACTTTCCTTTTAAGCACTATTAAAGAAAGTACAAGTATAGAATTTATATTCTAAAAGCTCTGATTTCATATTGTAAGGTTTTTTCCCTTTAAGGAATTTCTCTCTCTCTCTCTCTCTCTCTCTCTCTCTCTCTCTCTCTCTCTCTCTCCTTTCTCTCCCCCTCTCCCCCTTCCCCTTCCCCCTCTCCCTCTCCCTCCACAATTTGGAAAGGCGCCCTTTCTCCCCTTCTCAGTAAATAAATGTTTACATTCCTGGAAACCGTTTGATTTCGCTGGCTGTTTATGAGAATGCTAGAATATCTATTTATTTAAGGGCGAAGGTCCTTTTACTCCTTTGCAAACTTCAACCTACCAATCCAGCCTTCTTCCGCGCTTGCTGGAGCTCCTGAATCAAGTTCTGAAGCTCTTTTCCTTCCAGGTAACCACTTCCTGTAAAGACAAAGAGGCACCCAGGTGTCAGACATCTCATTCTGAGTTTCTTCCCCATTCAATTTCCACAACAGCTATTTGGCCACCGGAGAGGTTCTCTCTTGCCTCGATATTCATTAACCCGCAAAGGATACAGGCGCAGCAGTGCTCCCCTCCCGGCGTGTCAACATTTAGACCCACTAAGGGCAAAGGAGGTTGGTTGGGATGCTGAATGTAGCCGTAGAAACTTTGGGGGGCAGGGTCCCTAAATCCCCCCCCCCTTTTTATGAGTACCATTCTTGGAGAATAAAAGTTTACGGTTTTGGGATAACATAGAAACAATACATAAACTTTAAAGTTAATGGTTGGCCGCCAAATGGAGAGATAAGATTAGGGAGGTGCGGGAAGAAGTGAAGAAAAGAAATGAGGGATAATCAGATCAGGAGCCTCAAGGAAGGGGAAAGGGAGGGAAAAGGCATGCACAAGGTTCTTCAAAAGAGAGAAGATAATCACCGTCAGCGTCGAAATGAAGCCAGATCTCGAAAAACTGTGAGGCTGTGATCACGGATGATTGCAGGTGGGATTCTGCCATTGTATAGCGGAGTGTGTGTCTGCGTGGAATATGCGTGTGTGAGTATGTCAGGGCGAAAGTGGGGTGAGAACCTCAGGGTGTGTGTGTGTGTGTGTGTGTGTGTGTAAAGAAGAAATCCTGGGCTGCTGGAGGAAGAAGGGCAGAGCGCAGGCGCTGCCAGGCGCTGTCCTCGGTGCTGTTAAGCTCTGGCGTTCCTCCGGAGTTCTCTCTCCACAACCGGCACCCACTTCTCAGTATTTATCTTGACAGTCGAGCCGGGCCACGCCTCCTCTTGCCTCCCATTCCTCAACCCCGCCTCTTGCTCGCACCAACCTTCTTCCCCTCCCTTCCAGTTTTCTCCTCTCCTCCCAGGAAATCTAGTTGGAGCAGTAGTTTTGAAGTGTAGAAAGCAGCGGGTGGTGGGAAATCCTTAGCTCAGAGACTGGATGCTGAAAACAGACTAATTTCCCTCCACATTCTTATGTCCAAAAGGTATCTTACTCCTGAATACTATAGTAAAACAACGTACATGAAGAGGTTTTGATTTTCAGATGGAGGAGGAAAGCTAATGATGGGTAGAACCACATAAATGATACTTATATTGTGTGTGTGTATGTGCATGATTTCTCCAAGATGTTTTAGTATTTGTTTGAACAAAGTCAGGTGAAAGTTTGGCAAATATTAGATTAATTTAATTAATGTATACAAGGAATATATTGATATCAATAACTACTCTATTTTGTGCTTGTGAGGACCATCACATGAATGTTTCTTAAGATGGTTTATATAAACAAGACTTGCCAACATGAGAAAGCAGGATTATGGGTTTTTTTTTTTCAACCTGAAGCAGAATTGTAATTGGAAAGTGACAGAATTAAACTATAAAATCATAAAATGTTAGGAGAAGGAAGTAATCTTTAGGGATATTATGGTTTATCTCCTTTGGGTTTAGAAAGAATGAGCAAACTAAAAAAAGAGAAACCAAGGATCTGGTCCAAGTTCACACCTAGGTGAGTTAATGACTCAGCCAAGGCCCTGCTCAGTGGCTGGAACACACATATCTTTTCTTTTTGCTATGCCAAGCAAGTCCTGTTAAAAAATTTTTCAGAAACTGGAAGTTACCATCAGAGTTGGGGGGAAAAAAAACTAACTGAAAACTTTATGTATTTTAATACAATAAATAATATATTTAGATAATTTATTTACTTAAATACTTCTAAAATATTTGGTTTTGAATATTTTGAAACCTCAAGGTCCACTGAAGATGTATCTTAAGTGTCTGATTAGAATGGTACAAAAGCAAAATTAAGGAATAAGAGAAAATTCAAATACAGCCAATATAGATTTAAAGTGAATTCACCAAGCTCTATTTTTTAACATGTGTAATTGAGAATGAGAACCCTCAATTCTATGTTTCTGAGACTGTAAGTCTACCTAGTAGTGGATCTGTGGCCTATTTCAATAATCTTCTCAATGGAGTTCTCACTTCCATAGTACTTTGCTGTACACAAATTATTTTCACTTTAGTTACTTTATATGATTCTCACATTTAGCTTCTGAGGCTGTTATGCAGCCTCAGAACAATACTACTACTAATAGTTTACACAAAAGGTAAATAACTATTCTTGGACTAAATAGGCGTTCATTAAATATTCATTTATTTATACTTTTATTTATCCAATAAACATTTATTAGTACTTATTATGTCAAGCACTCTGCTAGACACTGGAAAATAATGAGATAAAAAACATGGTGCCTGCCTTACTGAAGTTTAGATTTATGGGGATATAGTCACATGCATACACATGACATAATAGATATGATGGAGGTATGCACAAACTACTATGTATGTATAAACCTCCTAATTTTTCTGCATGTGTGAGAGTTGAAGTTTAAATTATCTAACTTTTCTTAGATAACAAGCACGAGAAAACTTAGTTCCATAGTGGGCACTTTTGGTTACAAGGAGAAATGGTCATGGGAATGAAAGACCAATAGCTTGTGCAAGCTCATGAATTCTGGAAGACTAATCCTAAATCTAGTTTGCCACTATATTAGCAGCAGGAACTTTGTTTGAAAAAATATAGTATGTGAACTTGGAAGCAAATGCTATCACTTCAAAGACAGGGTGAGAAAGAATTGACTACAGAATAATCTGAGGAAGCACTCTGACCCTTTCTAGTCCTAACAGCTAACAATGTCTAAACTTTGGGTACAGTTCGGAGAGAAGGAAAATTGCTGGGAAAAAAATGAAGGAACATGAATTGAACAAACCAATGAAAAGACAACTAAAACTTCTATTACTTTTAGTAATTACAACTAATTTTCTTCCTGAACACCCCCGACACCCTCCTCCCACCCAACACACAGTGGTATAAATTCCTAAATAGTTCCAACTATTCCTAAATAGTTTTTTTTTGTTTGTTTGTTTTGGTTTGTTTTTTTTTGTGATACATGGGCCTCTCACTGTAGTGACCTCTCCCGTTGAGGAGCACAAGCTCCAGACGCGTAGGCTCAGCGGCCATGGCTCACGGGCCCAGCCGCTCCGCGGCATGTGGGATCTTCCCGGACCAGGGCACGAACCCATGTCCCCTGCATTGGCAGGTGGACTCTCAACCACTGCGCCACCAGGGAAGCCCCACCATAACTTTTTTTAGAGTATTGTTTTAAGTTTCAAAAATATTACATGACAGTGAGAGGGAGATGCAAGAGGGAGGAGATATGGGGATATATGTATACATATAGCTAATTCACTTTGTTATACAGCAGAAACTAATACAACATTGTAAAGCAATTATACTCCAATAAAGATGTTAAAAAATATATTACATGACAGCTTGAAAAAAAATTTTAAAGATATATATGAAAAAGCCAGCTCCTTTCCAATTTACTTTGCTGAAGTTAAGAAGACTTCAGAATTTCCACGTGACATTTTTTACGTGTGGTGATTTGCTTAGGGTGGGAAAGGAATAGGTGATTTTCTTGGAGCTGTGTGCAAATAGCAAGCACACTCTTTTTACTTCTTTTTATGTAGAATGGCTTTTGAGGGAACTAATGTAGATTATGGAGATCTAAAGCCCCCTTTTAAATCGTCTCTTAGTACTGCCACTACCCTGAGCAATCAATATTAAAATCTCCATGCTTTTACAAACACACAAATATGTTTTTTTTTTTAATTTTCACAGAAAAGAGACTATATTCTTTATATTACTCTGTAACTTTTTATTATTAAATCAAAGGCATCCCTCCAATATTAACATCAACATCTAATTCATAATTTTTATAGTCAAATAATATTTTTATTGATTAACTGTAATTATAGACATTCAGGTTATTTCTAGCTTTTTAAATTTTTTTTATTTTTTCTTCTTTTTACTGACAGACAATGTTGCAACAGTGCAACATACACCTTTATCCATTTATCTTAGATACAAGTGTGTTTTGTTCTTGTTGTTTTTTGTTTGTTTGTTTGTTTTTTGGCCCTTGGCTTGAGGGATCTTAGTTTCCCAACCAGGCGACCAGATATTGAACCCGGATCACTGCAGTGAAAGCGCCTAGTCCTAACCATTGGACAGCCAGGGAATTCCCAATACGTGTATTTTTAATTATAGTAGGACAGAGTCCCCAAAAGTAGTATTGCTAGTTCAGAATTGTGCATACTTTAAATTTTAATACACATTTCCAGACTATTTTCTCCAATTTGTAGCAACTCATGCAAAGTGTGAGGATGACATCCTCATTAGCTATGAATGTTATTGCCTTTAAATTTTGTGCTAATCTAATGAGTAAAAATATGTTATTAGTCTTCTCTTAATTTGCATTCACTATTCTTGAAAGTTACCTTTTGATTTTCTAAGGTGAGATTTTCATTATATATATATATAATAGCAGAAATATCAGTCAACAGAGAATATTTTTCCTTGAAACTATTATTGGTCTATTGTCTCAGACTGTTACCTAATTGTACCTACAATGTCTCTTTTCAGAATATTTTCAGCCATTTCTAGATTAAATTCTACTTTATGCTAGCAGCAAAGAAGTGTATGTTTTATATAGATTTGAAGAAAATTTAGAAATAATTCTTACTATTGTCTTCAAATCCTTTGATTCCTTAATTAAGGTGAGAAGGGTCTTCTTAAGTTCATGGGAATCCTTCATTTCTAGGATTCTTGAAGAACTACACAAGCTTTTAATAATGAGAGTGATTTTTCCATAAGATTGGAGTTTCTAAAAGCAGCATTGCAAACAAAGCATTTTTATGACCTGCTTTATAGGCCTCATTACTCAACATTAAGGTGAATGGGTTCATGATCCAATATTGTCATAAAAATAGAAGCAATTCGTTTGCAAAAAAAAAAATATCCCTGGGGTAATTAAAATGCATTTCCCATTTCATGGTACTGAGTTACCCATATCTCCATTCATATTAAGGCTACTGTGGTTCCAATTCACTACGCAAATTGGAAAACTGAACCTCCCAGGTTTAATGAATGCTTACTTAATGTCTATTCAGAAAAGAACACTCCCAGAAATCTTTCACTAAGGGTTCAATCGCTTGTGGAATATAATAAATCACTATCTCTTAGCATCATAGCTCCTCATAGAGGTGTCCTTTTTTTGGCCATGTCGCAGCATGCGGGATCTTAGTTCCCGACCAGGGATGGAACCCGTGCCCCCTGCAATGCAAGCTCGGAGTCCTAACCACTGGACAGTCAGGGAATTCCCTAGAAGTGTCCTTAATAGATGAATTAAGCTTTCTGGGAGGAGTTCATCGTTTTATCTACTTGGGTTCTCTGCAAGATACCTCATCAGCCTCATCTTGTCATCTGATATTATTTTCCCAAAGATTGAAAAACTTGCATAGTTTTAGTCACAGAGAATTCTGGGCTGGCTAGGGAAAAATTGGAAGGAATTGGGGCTTCCCTGGTGGCGCAGTGGTTGAGAGTCCGCTTGCCGATGCAGGGGACACGGGTTCATGCCCCGGTCCGGGAAGATCCCACATGCCGCGGAGTGGCTGGGCCTGTGAGCCATGGCCACTGAGCCTGCATGTCCGGAGCCTGTGCTCCGCAACGGGAGAGGCCACAACAGTGAGAGGCCCGCGTATCGCAAAAAAAAAAAAAAAAAAAAATTGGAAGGAATTATATTTCATTCTGAGTGTCACAAGTTTTAGAAAAAGAAATGAACAAATGTTGCTCACACAGAGGACAGTAAAGTCTTGGAAACAATGACATGTGGCAAATGTTGGGATGGTGAAGTGTGGCTTGGAGAAGTTGCTGCCTGCAAATATTTGCAAAGCTTACATATGCAAGATGCGGCAGAATTTATCAGAAGGTGCCAGAGGTGAATTTAGTGCAGTTTAAAGGAATATCTATCAATTTGAGCTCTTCTACAAAATGGGCACTACTGGATATAGGTGGCATAATTCCCCCACAAGAACACCCATTCACTTGCTCAAAAATATTTACTGACCACAGCATTCAGGAGGCTATAATGGTGAGAAAGAGAGTCTCTGTCCTCATGGGGGTTGCAGTTTAGCAGGAAAGAATGTAGAAGTTGAATGGCAGGCTGTGAGAAGGGATACATGCACAGGGGGCATTTTAACTTTTTAACTTCTGTGGTCCTTCCCAACTCTTCAATTCTATAATTTTGTAACTCTGCTTGGTCTGGTGATTTTGTGATAGGTAGTGTGCGTTTGCAGAATGGATTTCTAGTGAGGAGTATATACTGTGGCCTTGAGCAAAAATGATTTTCTTGGTGACTAACTGACCTACTTCAGATAATTCTGAAGTCCTTGGCCTCACTGAACCCATATTCTGAAGTCCTTGGCCTCACTGAACCCGTCTTCTAACCTCCTGAGTTACAAATGCCAGTAAATACTGCTACAAATATTTTTATTTACAATAACTGTATTTTCTCAAAGACATAGAATCTTTTGATTTATGAAGAGAAAGGGATCTAAAACCTGAAAGGCAGATTTTACCAAGTTTTTTTCTTTAAACCCCACATTTGTTTAATTTATTTTTGGCTGTGTTGGGTCTTCGTTTCTGTGCGAGGGCTTTCTCTAGTTGTGGCAAGTGGGGGCCACTCTTCATCGCAGTGCGCGGGCCTCTCACTATCGCGGCCTCTGTTGTTGTGGAGCACAGGCTCCAGACGCGCAGGCTCAGTAGTTGTGGCTCACGGGCCCAGTTGCTCCGCGGCATGTGGGATCCTCCCAGACCAGGGCTTGAACCCGCGTCCCCTGCATTAGCAGGCAGACTCCCAACCACAGCACCACCAGGGAAGCCCCAAATTTTTTTCTTTAGAGTAGATATCTAAAGTCATCAGGCTTCTTCAGTTGATAACAATTTTAATCAGTCCTAAACTTCATTTTTTTCATATTTTACAATCTCTGATATTGTGATGTATCTTACAATTAGTGTTCTACAATTGGCAAGTTGATACATGATAATCATGTACCTTAAATCAATGGTATATTAAACTTGAAGTTTGTTAATTCCCTTCAAGAATTTCAGTGGCTACCCAATTACATGAAAAATAGAATTTAAATCTCTCAGGCTAGAATCCAGAGACCTATGACCTATACAATATATTTTCAGCCTTATTTCCAACACCATTCCCATAATATCCAACTTTCCAGACACACACACACACATCTGCATATTTGCAGTAAGTCTTTGCTTATGTTATTCTTCTTTTTCTGGGAAACTTGCCTTTTTCCTTCATCAATATTTCCCTGTTAGAGTACTACCTATCAGCAGCTTGCTACAAGTTTAGACATTGCCAGGTTGCTCTCTCTTGATCTCTCATCAAGAGACAATTCTTCTCTCTGTTGAGTAACTCTGAGTAGCCTACTGTTCTGTATCTTCTCTGACTGGCCTCTCAGCTGGATTATGCAGTTATTTATAAAGTGGTTTTAAAGGCCCAGATAAAAGGAAGTATATTTGGCTAACAATAGCCAGGAAATGGAACACATCTTGATTTTAATCTGAATTAACACCTGACTAGAAGAAAGCCATTATATGCTAATATCTTTGAGTTTATAATTGTGCCTTTTTCCCAATAGATTTTTCTAATGTTTAGAAGTGTGAAAGGTGGAAAGTTCTCATCGATACATGCAATGAATTAAAATATTAGCCTTTTAAAAGATGTAATAGGGAATTGAAAATGGACAACTAGTTAATCAATCAAACAAGTATGTACTGTTCAAGAATTTCAAAGTTATTAACAAAGTCGGGTGTCTGACTTTTTTATTTTATTTTTTTAACATTTTATTGGAGTATAATTGCTTTACAATGGTGTGTTAGTTTCTGCTTTATAACAAAGTGAATCAGCTATACATATACATATATCCCCATATCCCCTCCCTCTTGCGTCTCCCTCCCACCCTCTCTATCTCACCCCTCTAGGTGGTCACAAAGCACCGAGCTGATATCCCTGTGCTATGCGGCTGCTTCCCACTAGCTATCTATTTTACTTTTGGTAGTGTATATATGTCCATGCCACTCTCTCACTTCGTCCCAGCTTACCCTTCCCCCTCCCCGAGTCCTCAAGTTTTAGAATCATCTCTTCCCAGCACACTTGCCCTATTGTATTCTGTGTGAAACTTTTTGGTTCTTCAAGATTCTCTTTTTTTCTCCAGGGCATTTGCACTTATGCTTCCTGTTTCCTGCAACATCTTCATGTACTCTCTTAGCTGGGCTAACTCCTGATCATCACTTGGGACTAAAATTAAATGTTTTTCAAGAAGTCCTTTCCTAAATTTTCTTTCAGGTTATAAAACCTTGCTATATGCTCAGAGAGCACCCTGTGTACTTCCTTTATCATAACACTTGACACTCTAACTTTTAACATCTCTTGTTTTTCACCAGATTCTAAGTTCCCTCAGCACAGGGACCAAGTCTATCTTTCCTTCATTGTTTCACAAGTACCTGACACAAAGTACATAATCAATAGATATTTTTTAAATGAGTTATTAAATACAGATAAAGATGTAAGTGTTCTTAATTAAGGATCTGAAACTTCAATACATTTTGTATTTCTTTATTCTGCTTTTCTGAGATCTAAATTCAAATGGATAGGGAGGATAGACAAAAGGAGGAGAGGATCATGGGAAAAAAGCATACTAAGTTACTCAGGGCAAATGAAAAACTAATTAAAGTAAATAACTGTATGGAAGTATGGCTAAAAATACTCAGGGATATTAAATCCACAGAATTCACACCCAAAATTGGACTCATATTCCAACCCTCACCTCAGTCAATGCCCTCCCATTCTGTATTTCACATTTTTGTTAATGGCTATTCAGTTTCCCAAGCCACAGGGACTGAACTTTTCTGCCCACTGCATCAAACTGGTTTATTCCAAAATAATAAAGTTCTCTCTTTTTCCCACCCAAGGCCACTGTTTTGTTCAACCCTTTCAGCTTAGTCAGTTCTTAGATTATTGCAATAGCCTCTTAGATGGTCCCCTGCCTCTACTTTGAATGCCTTCTCTACTTAATTATTCTTTTAAAAAACAGCTTTTTAGAGGGATAATTACCATACAACAGACTGCATGTATTTATACTGTATAATTTGACAAGTTTTGACAAGTGAATTACTCTTGTGGAACCATCACCATAATCAAGATAATGAACAACATCCACCACCTCAAAAATTTCCTCATGCCCCTTTCTGACCCTTTCTTCCCTTCTATTCCTTCCAGTTGTCTCTTCCCCATCTCCAGACAGCTACTGATCTGCTTTATGATACTATAGATCAGTTTGCATTTTCTAGGGTTTTATGTAAATGAGATCACACAATGCACATTCTTCTTGTCTGGCTTCTTTGTGTTGCTATGTGTATAAATAGTTCTTTTTTATTGCTGAGTAGTATTCTACTTCATGGATGTACCACACTTTGTTCATTCAACTGGTGATATTCATTTGGTTTGTTTCAGTTCTGGCCATTACAAATAAAGCTGCTATGGGCGTCCATGCACAAGTCTTTGTATAGACATAAGCTTTCATTTCTCTTGGGAGAACATCTAGGTGTAGAATGGCTAAATCATATGGGAGATATATGTTTAAATTTCTAAAAAACCTGCCATACTGTTTTCCAAAGTGGTTGTGCCATTTTGCATTCCTACCAGATCTGCATAAGATTTCCAGTTCTGTCACATCCTTGAAAACACTTGGAATAGTCTTTTTATTTTAGGTAGTATAATATGTATGTAGTAGTATCTTATTATTGTTTTAATTTGCATTTCCCTAATGACTAATGATATCGAGCATCTTTCCATGTGCTTATATGCCATTTGGTGAAATAGCTGTTAAAAAGGCTTTTATAAATTTGATTGTATGTCATCTTCTTATTGAACATTGAGGTTTTATTTTTTTAATATATATTCTGGATATATGTTCTTTATTGAATATACAGTTTGTAAATAATTTCCCTTAGTCTGTGGCTTGTCTTTTTATTCTCTTAAAGCTGTCTTTTGAAGATCAGAACTTTTTAATTTTGATGAAGTCCACTTTATCAATATTTTCTTTTATGGATCATGCTTTTGGTGTTTCTAAGAAATCTTTGCCTGATACAAGAATGTAAAGATTTTATCTTCTGATTTTACACATTTTATAGTTTTAGGTTTTACATTTAGGTCTATGATTTTTTTTTTTTTTTTTTTTTTTTTTGTGGTACGCGGGCCTCTCACTGCTGTGGCCTCTCCCGTTGCGGAGCACAGGCTCAGCAGCCATGGCTCACGGGCCTAGCTGCTCCGCAGCATGTGGGATCTTCCCAGACCGGGGTACGAACCCGTGTCCCCTGTATCGGCAGGTGGACTCTCAACCACTGCGTCACCAGGGAAGCCCTATGATCATTTTGAGTTAATTTTGAAGTATGTATCAAAGCCCATATTTTGCATTTGAGTACCCAAATTTTGAAAAGATTATCCTTTCTCCTGTTTTTCTGACCATATACATTTTTTCTGTACTTAAAAATGTTGCTCTATCTTCTCACTTTCTTTGTTTTTTATAAAAAATCTTTTTCTCTGTTTCTCTGTGTGTATATGTAAAGTATCTTTTTTTTTTCTGTTTGCTTTTAAAATTTGTCATTATCACAGGTTTTGAGGAGTTTGATTACGATGTGTCTTGGTATAATATGATTTATGTCTCTTGTGCTTCATTTTTCTTCTTGGAAAATTTAACAGTTTGGAAATTTTTCTTGGAAAATTCTTTCTTGGAATTCATAAAAAGTGGAAGTTTTAAAATCTTTCTTTCTTTGTCCTTCATCCTTTTGGAAAGTCCAGTTATACTAGGTCACTAGAAGTGGTCCCACATTTCATTGATGCAATTTTCAGTTTTTAAAATCATCTTTTTCTCTGTGTGTTTCATTTTGGAGAGTTTCCATTGCTATATCTGCAAGCTCACTAATCTTTTCTCCTGAAATCTCTAATTCAGTGTTACTCTCATCCAGTGTATCTTCATCTCAGATATTGTAGTTTTCATCTCTAGTAGTTCAATTTGAGTCTTTTTTTATATCTTAATTTTCTGAATATATAGAATACAGTTATAACTGTTTTAAATGTCCTTGTCTGCAATAATAGTTGTGTCAGTTCTTGGTCAGTTTTGATCAACTGATTTATCTTCTCAGAATGGGTCATATTTGCATGATTCTTTGAATGCCTGGTGATTTTTATTGGATTCCAGACAATGTAAATTTTACCTTGTTGGGTATTGTATATTTTTGTATTCCTATATATATTCTTGAACACTGCTGTACGACACAGTTAATATTATGGAAAACAGTTTGATCTGTTTGAGTCTTTCTCATGAGGTCAGAGCAGTGTTTAGTCTAAGACTAATTATTCCCCACTACTAAGATACCTCCTGTGTATTCTACCTAATTCCCCAAGAGTTTTTGCAGTCTACCTGGTGGGGATAGGCACTATTCCCAGCCATATGAGAGCACTGAATATTCCTTTTTCTCATCCTTCCTGGTGATTTCTTCCCAGCTTTAGTTAGTCTCCTATATGCATGTACTAGTCAGTACTTAGCAGGAATCCTAAGAGGACACTCTGTAGATTTCGAGTTCTCTCTCTGTGCAGGTTTCTTCTCTCTAGTACTCTTGCCTGTAAACTTGATCCACATTGTTCTCCTCAGACTCGTGGCATCATCTCCTCAGCTCAGAAATCTGCTGGACTCTACCTGGATTATTCGTCCCTAAACTAAGAACTAGAACCTTCTCAAGGCAGTAGCTGTTGCAATAATTGAGCTCACCTCATTTGTTTCCCTTCTCTCAGGGATACCTGTCTTTTGTTGCCTGATCTCTGTTGTCCTGAAAACTATGGTTTTATATATTTTGTACACTTTTTGTTTTTTACAGGTGTGTGTGTGTGTGTGTGTGTGTGTGTGTGTGTGTGTGTGTGTGTATTTGGTTCTTGTTGTTCCATCTTGACCAGAAGTGGAAATCTTCTAATTCATTACTAATTATGCTGGTTGAGTGCTCCTCCTAAAGGCCTTTCATTCAGTGGCTTCCCACTGTATGGCTTATGATATGCTCTCTAATTTCACTTTGCCCTCCTTTATAGGTTCTCTCAGTGTTTTTTTTTTTTTTCTTTCCCCAATTTTTCAGCTTTTCCTTCAATACTCTATGCTTTGTATATTTTTGCCTGCCATTTTCTTTCCTTTTAATCTTCCAGGATTAAGAACCATTATCTCTTAAGCTTTTCTTGACCTTTTCTTTCATTGTTCAGAATTGATTATTCTTTTCTTTGCACTTCCACTAACATTGTACTTACTTTTGTTATAAAATTTATCATACTGTTATAATGATTGGATTGTACCTCTTTCTTGTACATTAGTCCATGGAGACAGAGATGAGGTCTTCTTTATTTTCTGCCTCCTCAGTGTCAAACACTGTGCCTGGGATGTAATGAATGTTCAATAAATTGTTAAATAAATTGATAGAGATTTGGAATGCCATATATTAAGGCTTCAAGGAAGAACAAACTTTATTGTAGGAGTTCTCAACCATTGACTGGACATTTGAATTACCTGAAAAACTTAAAAAAATTCCTGATGCCCTGATCCTAAGAATATTAAACCAGAATATCATACAATGGGCCCCAGACATGAGTATATCTTAAAACTATCCAAGTGATTCAAATGTGAGACCCAGGTTGAAGAACCTTGCTCATTTAGTATTTTTTAATGGCTTTATTGAAATATACCGTAAAGTTCACCCACTGTTAGTATATAATTCAGTGATTTTTAATGAATTTATAGAGTGTAAGACTACCACATCAATACAGTTTTAGTTTTCCCCACCTCCTGAATTTATCTTAAGCCTGTTATAAATCTCTACTTATACTCCACCAGCTCCAGGCAATCAGTGATCTGCTTTTTTCTGTAAATTTCTCTTTTTTGGTATTTCATATAAATGGAATCATACAATATGTAGTCTTTTGCAACTAGCTTCTAATGTTCTTGAGGTTCAACCATGTTGTAGCATGTGTCAATATTTCTTTCCTTTTTTATTGCTGAATAGTATTCCATTGTATGGGTACAGCACATTTTGTTTCTTCATTTCCCAGTTAGTGGACATTTGGATTCTTTTAAAGTTATTGGTTATTATGAGTAATGCATCTATGAACATTGTCATACAAAACTGTGGGGGCATATGTTCTAATTTTCCTTGGTTGGATTCTTACGAACAGAATTGCAAAACCATATGATAAATTTAGATTTAACTTTTCAAGAAACTTCCAAACTGTTTTCCAAAATGGCTATATCATTAGTATTTACATTTCCATTAGTGATGCATGAAGATTTTAGTTTTTCCACAGTTTCACCAGCAGTTGTTACTGTCTGTCTTTTTGATTATAGCCATTCTGGTTAGTGTGTAGTGGTATCTCATTGTGGTTTTAATTTGCATTTCCCCATGTGTACTGATTTTGTGTATCTTTCATGTTCTTATTAGTCAGGCATGTATCTACTTAGGTGAAATGTCTATTTAAGCCTTTGTTCTTTTGTAAGTTTTGTTGTTTTCCTGTTATGTGTATACTGTATACAAGTCTGTTACCAGTTTTATGTTGGGCAAATATTTCATTCCAGTCTTTGGCTTGCCTTTTTATTTTGTTAATGGTGTCTTTTGAAGTGCAAAATGTTTAAGTTTTAATGAAATTCTTTTTCTTTCATTGCTTATGTTTTGGGATTGTATCTAAGAGATATTTACTAATCCAATGTCATACAATTTTTCTCCAAATTTATCTGTTAGTTCTTAAATTCTAGTTCTTACATTTAGGTCTATAATCCTTCTGAGTTATTTTTTTCAAATTGAGGTATAATTGACAAATAATATTATGCTAGTTTCAGGTGTACAACATAATGATTTGATATTTGTATATATTGTGAAATGATTACTACAATAAGTCTAGCTAACAGCCATCACCATACACAGTTACAAAATTTTTTTCTTGTGACAAGAACTTTTAAGATCTACTCTTAGCAACTTTCAGATATGTAGTACATATAGTCACCATGCTGTACATTACACCCATCCCCAGGACTTATTTATTTTATAAGTGGAAGTTTGTAACTTTTGACTCTTCACCCATTTCAACCCCAGCCCCACATCTGTCAACCACCAATCTGTTCTCTGTATCTATGAGCTTGGTTTTTTGTTTGTTTTGTTTATTTTTTATTTTAGATAACACATATAATTAAGATCATACAGGATATGTCTTTCTCTGTCTTACTTATTTCATTGAGCATAATTCCCTCAATGTCCATCCATGTTGTCACAAGCAGCAAGATTTCCTTCTTTTTTTTGTGGCTGAAAAATATTCCATTATATATATATACCAAATCTTCTTTATCCACTCATCCATTGATGAACATTCTTTTGAGTTAATTTTTGTCTCGTTTAAGGCAGGAATCTAAGTTTATTTATTTACATATGGATATCAAATTTCCCCAGCATCATAGGAAATGACTGTTCTTTTCCTATTTAATTGCCTTGACATCTTTGTTGAAAATTAATCTATTATAAATACAAGGATTTGTTTTGGACATTCATTTCTCTTCTACTGATGTTAATGCCAATCTGTATACTGATTTCACACTGTCCTGATTATTGTTAACTATATTATTAATTTTGATATTGGGCAGTTTAAATTTTCCAAATTTTTCTTCTTTTTCAAAATTGCTTTGGCACTTATAGGTCCTTTACATTTTCATAAAATTTTAAGTCAGCTTGGCAATTTCTACATAAAAACCTGGTGTAATTTAACAGAGATTGAGTTGTTTCTATAGATGAAAATGTGAAAGAATTGTCCTTTAATAATATTGACTCTCCTACTGTATGGACATGGAATGACTCTTCATTTATTTAGATCTTATTTAATTTCTCTCAGGAATGGTTTGCAGTTTTCAGTCTATAAACTTTGCTCTCTTTTGTTAAATTTATTCCTACATATTTTGTTCATTTTGATGCTATTGCAAATGCAATTATTTTTAATTTCACTTTCAGATTGTTTATTGGTAGTATGTAGAAATACAGTTGATTTTTGTAATTTGATCTTATATCCTGTGACCTTGCAAAACTCATTCATTAATTCTAGTACTTTTGTGAATTCCTTGGGGTTTTCTACATATTGAGTAACCTGCAAATAAAGACATTTTTACTTCTTCATTTCTGATCTGAATTTTTAAATTTCTTTTCTTCCTTCTACTCTTTCTCTTCCTCCCCCTCCCTGTCCTTCTCCTCTTCTATGTAGATGATATTTCAATTATTGAGAGTGGGTTATTGAAATATTCAACTATTGTTTTTCAACTATTTCTCCTTTCAATTTTTTTGGTTTTTGTTTCTGTATTTAGATAATCTATTCTTAGGTGTGTATGCATTTATGATTGTTATACATCCCTGGCTTTATCATTATAAAGTATCCTTTGTCTCATAATATTTCTTATTTTAAAATATATTTGTCTAATGTTAATATAGCCACTATAGGTCTCTTATGGTTACTGTTTGCATTTTATATGTTTTTCTACCTTTTTACTTTCAACCTATTTGGAATCTAAAGTATATCTTTTTTGGACAACATATTGTTGGGTTTTGCTTTTTTAATCCAGTCTTACAAACTTCTTTTGAGTATATGGGGAGGTTTTAAGAAAATCAACATCTTTTACTGTTACTCTGTTATTCATTAAGTGAAAACAGATATTACTGATTAGGAACCACAGGATAATAGGAAAAGCACAGGCTTTGCATCTAGAAATACCTGTTGCAAGACCTAGTTGCAAGACCTGTTGTTTATTTTGTGACCTTGGTCAAGAGGAGTTCTAAAACGTGTAAAATGGTGATATCTGTCTCATGGTATTGTAAAATTAAGAAATAAACCTTAGAAAAAGTGCCTGGTAGGGTGTTAGCCAGGTCAAGTAGTTAGTGATTAATGTAGTAGTAATAAGCATCTTTTAAGGTTAGCATATTAGAGTACTCAATTTGATTCAAGATTCTTATCTTAAAATTCTCTAATCCTGATTCATTATAATTGACTGGGGAAACTATTCCCATGCCCTTTATGATAGCAAAATTCCATGGCAGTTTTTATTGGTGCATAATTATTGTATGGTTATTGTTAATTTTCATTCATAGATCATAATTCATTAACTAGAGGTGCTGTTTTGAATGAACTTTTGACTTATTCATTGCAAGCCACGCCAGCATGAATTAAAATATAAAGGTGAAGTATATTTATCACAGTGTTGTTGAGGTATTTTGTGACTATTAAAGTTGAGCACAGTCTCAGTAAATGAATCTTAGGATATCCATTTCCAATCAGCCAAAAATAAAGAGACACAAAATCAGACACAAAATAAAGAGATCTCCTGAGAAAAATGCCTCATGAAAGATGAATAAAAGGAGTATTTAAGGGCACCACAAAAATGAGGGTAAAAGAAGATAATCAGTAACGAAACAAAACAAAAGCAAACAAAGAGAACTACCTGACACAAAACATATTTTATTCCAGCACATTTGCGAGTGTGTCTTCTGCAAACAAAACATTAAGAATGTTCTTGGACATCAGGGAAAATGTGAAAGTTGGATTTTTTTCTATTTTGTTTCTTGGAATAATAGAGCTTTGGAACACTTAGGGGTAAATCAGACTGAGATCTTTTACATTATACTCAATTTCCTGTAGGAAAATGTTATTAATTTTGTTTTCTTAAAAATCATGTATATGCCCAGGGAGAGCAGTGATGAGCAGTAGAGAAATATCTTGACAGGTAGATGGAAAACAATTAGAATGTGCTCAGAGGTACTGCACCCAGCACTGCGGTGTTTGGTGCCAGGGGAATGCAAAATTACTAAAGCACCAATAATCATAATATTAATTATGGTGAACATTGTTTAAAATTATTGAAGATAAGTAGACAGAGCTTTATCTATAAATATGTACTAAGAATATATATGTATATATGCAAGCATATGTAGTGTCAACTAAAAAATTATTCACAACCTAAAAGTTGAAAGTTATGTTTTATCCAGCAGGAATTTTTAGGACTTCAAGCCCAGGAGGCAGCATCTCAAGTAACCCTGAGAGAACTGCTCTGAGAAGGCGAGGGGGGAGCTAGGATATATAGGAGTTTTGCAACAAAGGGCAGGTAGTCGGGAACATCAAAATATTATTGTTAATTAAAGAAAACCAAATACCCCAAGTTAAGGCATATAGCGCTTTTCTAGGTATGGGAAGATACAAGAGTCTGGGTTCACTGAAATCATTCCTTTGATATGCACCTCAGCTATCTGACACCAGTATCCTGTGTTTTCACATCTTAAGTTTTCTCAGAGCTCACCATAGGGAGTGGCTGCAGTCTGATGGCTGCTAGGTGGCAGGTATTCTTTCCTTCCTGAGTCCCCTCAGGGCTCACCAATTTACCATCCAGTGGTGGCTGCAATCACTGATGTCTGTGACATCCTTTGTTTACTGATATGACAGGCAATATTCCATTTATCAGTAGTTAATGAACCATATTTCACTTTATGAAATATATTTGTGCTAATGAATTTAAAGTGAGTTTCCATATAGCAAATCCTATTTTCCAACCTATCCCATTCAGGTAATTGGACACATTTTCCATGGAAGATAATGAAACTGAGAAGCAAATACTGGTCTGGAATTGGTTAATAAAGTTTTTACTCAAAACCAATTTTTCAACAATCACTATGTGTCCTCTACTGCAAATAAGATGGGGATGAAATGTTAAATCACAAGCTCTCTCTCTCTATTTCCAGGGGATTTATCCTTTAGTTAGAGACACAGAGAAGTAAACAAGGAATTTCAACACAATGTAACATGTTATAAAAAGATGATGCTGAGTAGAATGGAAGAATGCAGACCATACTTAACACAGTCAGCTGAGGCAGAGGGAGTTCCTAGAGAGGATGGAATCTAAGCACAAGAAGGAATTATCTAGGCAAAAAGAGTAGAATGTGGCTATCGAGGGCCTAGTGATGATGGTAGATGCACCGAGTTAGGGATGGTGGTGTTGGTGATGGTAGAGGGTGTTCTAGGCAGGAGCACAGAGTATTTGTGGATCTGCACATTTTAAGTATTGTTGAAGGGTTTAATATGGGAGAATGGAGAGATGTCTAAGGTGAGAGATGAGGCTGGCAGGGGCCAGAATATGAATAAGTTTATAGCCTATGAAAGGAGAATTACTGTTCTGTGTTGTGCTGGTAAACAGTTCTATGAATAAAATGCTCTGTTTTGTAATGTTTGCCCATTTCTGTGCTGTAAAGACTCCCATCATGGCCACTTTCATGCTACCAATGGTTTAACAATTGCCGTGCAAAATTCCTCAGTATTTAACAATTGACTCTTGAGAGCCAGTTCATACAGCATACAACTACTAGAGACTAGATCATGACTGATAAGCTGTTGTTAGGAAAGAGCCTGTGGAGAGGGAGGGAGGTAGGTGCATTCATTATCGTGATTCATCACTAGTTAAATAACTTTTCCTTTTTTAGGTTGTAACTGAACTTACCTCCTCAACACCTATGCATACCTATATACTCACAAAATCAGCAGCCATTTTACTATGTGACACTTTCCATTCAGTGGGAGACAAAACTTAGAATCTTAGAATTTTAGGGAATCTTTGAAATTGTTTGGCACAGCTCCTTTAAAGTTCAGGAAACTGAATCTCAGGTTACAACTAGTAGTTGCAAGTGTATAGCCTGAATGTCTTTTTCAGCCTTTCTCATATCAGCCATTAGCCATCTTAGCATCCTCCAAACCCAATTTCTTTACACTATCAGTCACTAAATTTTAACTCTTTACTCCTTTTCTAAATATTTATGATTCAACTGAACTGCAATACTATAGTTTATTGCTCTCAGACTTAGAGATCTCTTACTTCAACATTTTAGTTTTTTCAAGTTAAGCTATTTCCTGTTTGAATTTTTTTAAAAAACTGGATTTTTCTGTGTGCAGACTTTCAATAAATATACATGTTCAGTTCAGTTAGTAATTCTTAATTTTAAATGTCTTGCTTGAATTGTCAAACACAATTTAGAAAACTCAAAAGGAGAAAAGTCTATGTACCCCAAATTTTACTTTTACCATTGTTTTATCTTCCTTTCTGATGTTCCAAGATTCCTTCATTATTTCCTTTCTGTTTCAAAAACTTCATTTAGTTATTCATTAAAGTAAGTATGCAGGTGACAAATTCTTTGTTTTCTTTCATTTGGGAATGTTATAATTTCTCCTTCATTTCTTAAGAATACTTTCATTGAACATGTTTTTCTACTTCTTCTGGCCATGATGGTAGCTGGTGAGAAATGACCTGTCATTCAATAGCTTTTCCACTATAGGTAAGGAATTCTCTGTGACTGTTTTCCAGTTTTGTCTTTGTCCTTAGTTGTCAGAAATTTGAGTATGCTATGTCTCGGCACAGATTATTTTGAGTTTATCTTGTTTGTGGTTTGTTTAGCTTATTGAATCTATAGGCTTATGTCTTTTTGTCAAATTTGGGTCTATTATTTTCTTTCATTACTTTTCTAGGCCTTCCCTCTTTTGCCTCTACTTCTGAGACTCAAATTGTGTGAATATTAGATATTTTTTTATAGTCTTACAGGGCTTTGAAGCTCTGTTTAAACTCTGTTTAACTTTGGTCAGTCTATTTTCTACCTATTGCTCAATTTAGGTAATTTTTATTATTCTATTTTCAAGTTCACAGATTCTTTCCTCTGTCTTCTCCATTCTGATGTTATGCCCACCATTGAGTTAAAATACGTTTTTTAATGTTTAAAATTTAAATTTTTTAATTTAAAAAATTTAATTTAAAAATTTTCAATTTAAAACTAAAAAATTTCATTTGGTTCTATTTTATACCTCCTGTTTCTTTGATAAGACTTTCTATTTTTTCACCTAATAAATATGTTATGGCTAATTTAAACATTTTTATGAGGGCTGCTTTAAAACTCTTGTCAGATGATTCCAACATTTCTGTCATCTCAGTGTTGCTATCTTTTTATTATCTTTTCTTATTCATGTTGATATTTTCCTGGTTCTTGATAGGAAGAGGGACTTTACTGAATAAATTGTATCCTGGACATCTTGGGTATTATGTAATGAAACTATGGATCTTTTAAAAATCTTAAGATATAATAGGCCTTTTCTGACACCATGTCTGTGGAAAAAGAAGGGTGCAGTCTCTTCATGTGGAAGTGCAAGTGCATATTCTCTACTCAACTTCCATTGCCAGCCCAGAGTAGTGTTAGCGTTCCTTGTTATTGCTGAATGTGGGTAGGAATTCAAGCTCCCTACTAAACCTGCACTGACACCACTCTGGCTGGAAAGGGAAGGAAGACTGGTATTGCTCTCTACATGGCCTCCACTGACACTGTGGTGGGTGCTGGTTACTGCCATGCAGGGATGAAAATCCTGCCTCCACAAGTTAATATTCTTCACTTGGCCTTTGCTGGCAGAGGATAGGGTATAGCCATAGTTTTCTCTGGAATGTTTGGTTGGAGTAGATAGGTTATTGTCTAAAAGCTTACTGTTTTGCTAGGCAGCCCTTTTTTATATCTTTTAGCTAGAGAGAGCTTCCTTTCTTGGGGCTTTTTTCTGCTCCCATTGACATTTCTGGGTTGTTGGGTTTTCTCAGCACTTAAAATTTCCTACACTATCTGCCTTTTTCTTGCCTTTTATTAAAAAGATGTCTCAGAAGGCCAATGGATAGAAAAATTAGGGATTTTAATTTCAAAATTTGAGAAAAAAACTGAGAATCAAACTATCCAGAAGTGGAATCTTGGTAGGTGAGATATTCTGTATCATGAGCTGTTGAAGATGAAAATCAAGAACCAGAAAGGGGTTGGACTAATTGACATTTAAGATCTCCTCCAACTCTGAAGTTCTATGGTATTCTAAGAAAGCAGCTTTAGAAAATCTTCCCCAGTGAAGAGGACTGTGGCATTGAGACACCACAACTTGAACATTTATACCATGATCCTTCTATATGGAGATTTCTTGTCTACACAGTCCCTATAAGAATAACAGAGGGAGGATGGAGGGTCGGGAGGGGGATGGGAAGAGAAGAACATTCATCACAGACAGAGAATGCATATATTTTAAGTGGCTTTTAAAAGCCGAGAGACTGGGCTATGCTTTTATAATTTTTTTTTTTTTTTGTGGTACACGGGCCTCTCACTGCTGTGGCCTCTTCCGTTAAGGAGCACAGGCTCCGGACGCTCAGGCCTAGCGGGCATGGCTCACGGGCCCAGCTGCTCCGCGGCACGTGGGATCTTCCTGGTCCAGGGCACGAACCCGTGTCCCCTGCATCGGCAGGCGGATTCTCAACCACTGCGCCACCAGGGAAGCCCCTATAGTTTTTATATTGTTATCAGCACACTGAAAACTCCATCACCAGCTATAAATGAAAATATTTCTAATATTTAGCCAAAATAAGTTTTTTATATACCAGATACTCCTCAGGAAAAAAGATATTGGCTTTTATGTAAAATAAATGTTTGTTAATTTAAAGCAAAAGTATTTAGAGTTAAGAACATTTGTATCTCAATTAATGAAACACAAATTTTTACTTACACGTATTTAATATAATTCCATTATGGACTTGTTGGTATCTGAGGTCATAATCATCCCTTGAGAAAATGTTCATATTGGTAACATGTTGGAGTTAGGGGGATCCTTAATAACTAGTGGCAGCCCTGAAATAAATACTGGAAATTCTGAATTGTGTAATTTCAAATCTTACTATGGAGATAGGTCAATTACATGTGATTCAAAAGCAAATACACTATATGAATGGCATCTCAATAAAGTGTTATATGGAAAAAAAAAAGCAGTAACTAAAGTATACAACCTGAAACGGTTAACTAGTTCATCACTTGACCCTTATGATCTTGAAATAGTTCTATATTTCCATGGGGGATGCTAAGGAAACTAATTAACATAATTAGAATTTGCTAGTGCAAATCAGCTACTCAGCTGTGGAGTTATTTACCAATGAGATTTATTTACCATGTCATCATGTATGAATATTTTCAGCTAGCCACTTTGGGGGTTCCAGCAACGTTAAAGGCAAATTTGGCATTTGTTTCCCAAGTGCCATTTTCATTAACATTTGTGGGTGTGAAATGTAAATAGTGAAGAAATAATTATTTCCGTTAGCAGTTATCAAAAATTGCAAAATGAGAAACACTGTGAAACAAATGAAATGTTTCTTTATTTTTTATTTGCTGAGCAATATCTCTGGAGGTTTTTTTGTGTGTTAGTGGTTAGAAGACTAGATTTTCAGTATTCTTTTATATTCCAACGGTGAAGCTTATACAATTATTAATAATGTTTTATGCAGGAAAAGAGTAAGTGACCAGAAGTCATAGCCTGATTAGAAACATTGTTGGTTAACAAGAATGCCCTAATAATATAAAATTTAAGATTCAGTGAGAAAATTGACACATGATGAGAATTAGAATGAACAGGATTTAATCTGTACATACACATACACAAACTATGAATATTTATGTATACATATTTATATCTATATATAGATACATATAGATATATGTGAAATGTTAAGAGATGAACTAAGGCATATTAAAAATTTTAAAAGTTGGCCAGACCCTTTACAGCCGATTAGGATAGTCTTTGGTTTTTCCAGCTCTCTCTCTGTCTTGGGTCTTTCCTGCAGCGCATACCTGTACCTAGGGATTTGTCAATTTACCCCAGATCAGCAATGGTCACTCACATCATAAATGTCTCATCCCATAACTGAGCTTACCATGGATATCAGCATCCCACACCAGGTGCTGGGGATTGTGAAGTATCTGGCTTTCATTCCTGCAGTGAATGTGGCCAGATCAGGACCTTCAAAGACAGGATCATAGATGGCCTGTCTCATTCTTAACTCCCTAAGAATTTGTTTTACCTCCTCCATAGATTTCTAGGGTGCCACATGGCCAGGGAGATCCCCTTCATTGGGCCAACTCTCCGTGCAGGCTAGGATAATCCAATCTATAAGGGAGTGAGTACCTTGAACACTGCTCTCCTCCTCCCTCTCCCCAGCTCCATGCAGGTGCTGCCTAAGGTCAGGCTGTGTGATAATGTTCATTTTCTTACATCCTGCTTGTCAGACAAGTACAATATCCTCACCTTTGCCCTTCTCCACTGCCCCACTCCATATTCCATAGCTGTACTAACTGTGCCTGGATACTGTTGCCGGAACTTGGCAGTTATAATAAGCTCAACAGGAATATATTCTCTCATTTTGAATGTTTCCTGAATTGGAGCTTCCCTGCTGGTTGGGTTGTTGCTGTGCTTTTGCTTTCCTTTAGCATGGGGTGTTTACTGTCAATCACCACAACATCCTCCCCTTCACTCTCCTCACTTTCCTAGGGATTCCACCTCTTAGCATCCCAATCAGGCTTTGTCAGTGCTTAGCATCCCAATCAGTGCTTTGTCACAAGTACTCAGACAGTAATTTGCAGCAGATTGTACCCTCCTTAGCTTTGCAAAATGGCATATTAGGGTCTTCAATTTATTATCCTGCTCTCCCACCTTGTCTGCCAGCCCTGAAGCTAGCAGAGACAACTGCACATCCTTCTCTAACCTCAGCTCTTCTTCCAACTTTCTAACTTGAGTATCAGCCTCTAGTTAAGCATCAGTGGCCACAGACCTGCTCACAGTAGAAGCCAACCCACTTGTAACCATTCAGTTCCCTAATTTGCAGCAGTTCCTCAAACAAGTACATCAAACCAGCTGGCTTTTTTGGGGTGTCCCATACTCACTCAGTGGTCCACAAGCATCTAGTGTATGGGTCACCCTCCCTCACATAGAGGTTGATGACCAACTTGGGATTCCTCCCCACCACGTGCCTCTTTTCTAAGACCCCTTTTTTTGTTTGTTTGTCTCCTGGCTTTCTTACCAATTGTTGGTTTGAAAACTTGGGAGCTTCCGGGTGATATCTAAAACTGGCCTCCCCTACATGGAGGGCAGGGAGAGACTGAAGAAAGAGGCAGATCACTCCAAATAGGTAGGAGGAAGGTTTAATAAGCAAAGGAATTACATACAAGGGTTGTCTTTAGTGGCTATAAATTGAGTAGATCTTTGCCCTCACCCACCAGAATCTTAAAAGTTTACATAGAGACCTTAACTGGGTTCAGTCAAGAACACTGCCCAGATGGTCTCAACAACACATTTCTCTCAAGGTTGCATCATTGAAAAAGGTTCCCACTGTGGGAATGATGGGCCAACCATACATTCCAAGGGCAGAAAAAGGTATGAGGAGCCTCTCATTGCCCATGTCAAACTCTGGGGTCACCAGAAGTCATGTTCTCTTGGTGACCTCCTCTAACAGCCTGTCAACCTGAATTTGGAAAGGAAGGGACAAAGTGACATTTTACCTTCCTTTCTTTTTTCTTTTTTTAAACATCTTTATTGGAGTATAATTGCTTTACAATGGTGTGTTAATTTCTGCTTTATAACAAAGTGAATCAGTTATACATATACATATGTCCCCATATCTCTTCCCTCTTGAGTCTCCCTCCCTCCCACCCTCCTTGTCCCACCCCTCTAGGTGGTCACAAAGCCCCCTTTCTTGACCAAGCACCACAGATAGAAATCTGGGAAAGCTTTGGTAAGAATTCTCACCCTTTGCCAGTTTCTGCCAGTTTTCCCACTGTCTGCAGGCTCTGGTGTGAGTGGGGTGTCCCAGTGGGTCTTATCTTAGTCACCATAAACTGTAGAGAAAAAGTAATTTCCCTCCACACTTTATGGTGAGTGGTTTGCTGAGACCCCGTTTTCTCTAGGGCATCTCATAAATGGGTAAGCTTATCTAGGTTAGAAGTTCTCCACTAAGGCCACTGTAATTCAAGATTATCTTTGGTAAGGTAATCATGCTTGTTCAGATTTAAAACAAATTTTTATTCACCCAAGGTCTTACACTGGGTCCAGCTCAGCTTAAGTTGTACCCAGTCTGGTTTCTAAGTCAAACCCAGTTCAACTCTGGCTGATTTCTGGACCCAGTCCAGAAAAATAAATGTTCAAATAAAGTTTGAAAGCTCCTAATGCAAAAGCTACAGACCTAGGATTGGAGAGGGACTTACCCATCACCTCCAGAAAGCAGTGAACTCAAGGGGCTCAACAGGTATCTCTATCTGGTTGCTCATTGCTCCTGCAGGCTGTCAGGTTCTTCTTTGGTTCCCTTTTCTGACATCAGAGCTGTTACAAGATAAACTGAAGCATATTAAAACTTCTGAGTTTATTTGAGCAAAAATTCATTAGAATCAGGCAGCATGCAATCTAGCAGATAGAAAGGAGCTTCGAGGAGTTGTATAAAATGAAAGACTTTTATGGGCAGAAAGGAGGAGGAACAGGGAAGTTGCACTAATCAAAAAGGCAGGTTGGTTACTGGAAGCTTACTTTCCTTTAGGGCATAGCAGGAATCTTTCAGGCAGATGACCTAACTAGTGCTGATCAGGAGATTCCTGATTGATTGGTTTAAGATTTCATTTCTGGGAGACTAGAAACTGTACTGAAGTCTTGGTTTGGTGATGTAGGGCTTAACATAAGCAACTCCAGTTTGGACCTGTTTTCTTGTTTTTAACAGTATACATATGTAACTTTATGTATATCAAAACTTTGACCCAATGTTTTCTTCTTGTCAATTTCTCACTTTTGTAGTGAAAACACCATTTTCTTGTCTTGTTTTTGTTGTTATTATTATTATTTTAGTCTTACATGTTAAAATACCTTATGTTTCTCCTTGTACAATTTTGCCATAAAATAAATGTATATTTTTAGATTTTTTTCTATATATTTTCATTGCTGTGAATTTTATTTAAAAAACCCTTATTAAATGAATCCCTTGATAACAGTCTGAAATATCTTTAATCCAAATAACAGCATGAATTTAAATTTAGATTGGATGACTCATTGCTAACTCTTCTAGAAACCCATCCATCAAATTAAAGACAAAATCAACTCCTTTGACCTAGTTCTAAAAGTTAATTTCAAAACTTGAGGAGGTACACATTTGAAATTTGTGTTTCTTTCATATATCCCTAAATATGGAGTTCAAAGTCCTTTTTATTTAATACAAACTCTGAAATCTAAGCAAGCTGTGCCACTGGTTATATAATCAGGTCTCTGAAGAATACAGGTCATAGAGTGATACAAAAGGAGTAATTTTATATAAAGAGAAAAGGGTAAGGACAGAAATGTAACTTCAATATTTTTGTGAGTGATATAGCAGTGTTATTTGAGCTTTCATTAACTCTTCAACCCATGTTCCCCAAACCTCAAGTAACATGTTTTTGTTTATTTTATTTATTTTTGTCAACCATAGCTGTGAAAATGTATTTTCCAAGGTGAAAAATTTAAGTTTGACCCATGAATTCTAATTTCAGTAGGAGTCATTTTATCCTTCTCTCTCAGTTTCCTTGCCTATAAATTGAAGAGGTAAGAATAGACCATCTTTTAATATGTTGATGCAGATTAAGACTTTTTAAATTTATAGGAATTGATGGTCCTTGAACCATAACTGAATCCTTCCAGGAGATAGTCTATTCTCTAGTTAAAACACATCTTTGTTCTATTTTGACCTTTCCCAATCCTTATTTCAGTGTTTAATGACCTTCATTTAAAATGAAGTTTCCCTTATAAGTAGAATTTAAATCTTTTTCCTGTTCTTGCTCTGTTGGAGAAAACAAATACACAATGTCTTGCCCCATTGCTAAGAAAAGAATTGAGTGTCTCACTCCATTGCTTAGAAAAGATTAAATGATTTAAAGTGTTTCTAAAACTTGGTGATATTTCACTATCATGGTACAGTGAGTGCAAAGAATATTTATGTAAATAATTCAAAGTAAGCAGTTTCTCAGAAAAAATATATTTAGTGAGTATTAATCATGTTTGCTTAGATATCTTCTAATATATAAAATCTGGTGATTTTCAATAGTCCCTATCACCACTAGTGCAAATTAGCAAGTGAGTTTCTCCAACCTGTGATCTCTTACTGATGGAAAAAAGTTGAGATTACATTGCTCAGTGAGAAATTGGCAAAGTACTGCAGCCAGTGGGAACCTGGAATAATATAGGCTACAACACTTTTATTCAGAGTTCAAAACAAACCAATGTACTAGGAGTAATCAGAGAGATAGAAAAATTGTTCCCTCTAACAAGATGCAGTAACTCCTTCATGCACTAAAGTGCCACAAAAGAAGTAACTGACTGGAATCCCAGAGGAGTAGTTGATCCCAGGAGAGAATCAGGTAGCTTAAACTTACCTTTTCTCCTTTTCTTTCATCAAATTTTGGTGACTTTGGGGCAAAACATAAGCTATTTTTATTTTTTTTAAAACTCTTGAGTGGGAGAGATTTTACTTAGGATGTCATAATTTCTCCCAGTGTCTAACTTAGGTCCCTCGTCTCCTTAGCAAAAATAGAGATAGCAATAAAATACCCAATATCTAGCATCCTTTCTTGCTGAGGAAACTGAGTCTGAGATAGACAAAGCAATTTCTCCCAAGCTACCTTGAAGTTTAATCAACCATCTTATACTGGGGATAGGAAGTTTCATTCTCTTAAATTTTTTTTTTTTTGGTCACTATAGAGAATTTGAAAGGTTTATTAGCCAAGTGTATGGAAGAGGTGGGTTGTTTCCAGATCCAATCCTTAGATTTCAATCTGAGTTCTGTTTCTTGTTAACCAGGTTTCCACATATCGACATTAGTTTCTTAGAGTGATTCATATGTAACATTAAAATAGATCTAGAGATGAAATAAATCCATATTGCTGAAAATGTCTACATTGTACTGACTGGTTTGAGCCTGGTGGAAGCAGCATGGTAAAGAGGGAAAAAGCCCTGGTTTGCGGTCAGAAACTCAGGTTTAAAACTTGAATTCAACATTTATCACCTTTGTGACTTTGGAAAAATTATTTTACTTCTCTTACTCCTGTTTCCTCATTTGTAATACAGGGATAATAAGATTTGCCTAAGCTGTTGAAAGATTTAAATGAGAAGGTGCAAGTGTTTCTGTTGGTGTTCTCTTCCTTCTCCTCCTATCTTCCTTGTCATAATCAACTAACATAAAATTTATTGTGTGCTTCCATTGCTCCACAATACCTCTCAATAATCCAATCTAACAAAGAACTTTATCCTGAGACAATTAGATAGAGTGAACCAAAGCCAGAGAAATTTGACAGCAGAAACTACAGAAGAACCCTATTATTTGGCTTGTAAAATCAAACAACTGTTTAGCTAATTTTTAAAAATCAAATTGGCTCTTTTTTCCTTATTTAATTAAAATGATAGATGGGCACTTGGTTATTGGGTAGACTTAGGTGTTAGGAATATTGCTTTGGAAAATTAAACTATAACTTTGGGTTACACCTACAAATTAGTTTACTAAATAGAGAGAAATCAACAACCAAAAGTTTGTTTATGGAACTAAGTTGATTATGCAAAATGAATCCATACACAGAGTCCCATATCTTTTAGATAAAAATATTTCACTTAATATTTCTGCTATTGGAGAAACTTATAAATATACTGTTTTAAATAGATATTCATTATATTTTTCATACAAATCTTTTTTGTTAGCCTACCAAGATGAAACTTGAGATTGATTTCAAGGATAATTATATAACTATGAACTTCCAAAGAATATACACATTATTTACACAGCAGACTGTGTTGCATTTAAGGCAGTAAATGTATGTTTGGAACTTAAAAGGCTTTTACACTGTTAGACATAGACATTTATTTAAAAGATTCACTTGGCTAGTTGATTTCATTTCATAGATTTATATTGTATATAGGCTAATATACACTGTCAGATGTACTTCTTTGTGTATGAAAAAATGTGCATATCTTTTTGTAGTTTTAGTAAAATTTTAGCATAAATGAAAATGTCCCAATATTTTCATAATGTTTCTTTGAGCGGACTAACAAAGAAAACATATTCAATGGCATAAATATGTTCTTTCCACTAAAGTTAATGGGTATATTTGAAAGCAAGAAAATATCTGGCTTCTTTTGATCAATCTAATGAAAATTCATGTTCCTTTGATCTTGTAAATGACCTACTTGAGTAGCTAGAAAATGAGCAAATGAGTTACTATGACTAAACTAGTTGAGAAGCCAAACATTAAAATCTGTCATTCTGTTATTTATAAGTCACCAATTGCATTTTATTTTCCACTGAGTTTTTTCTTTTAAATCTTTATCGGAGTATACTTGCTTTACAATGTGCCGGTTTCTGCCTTATAACAAAGTGAATCAGTTATACATATACATATGTTCCCATATCTCTTCCCTCTTGCGTCTCCCTCCCTCCCACCCTCCCTATCCCACCCCACTAGGTGGTCACAAAGAACTGAGTTGATCTCCCTGTGCTATGCGGCTGCTTCCCACTAGCTATCTATTTTACGTTTGGTAGTGTATATATGTCCATGCCACTCTCTCACTTTGTCACAGCTTAACCTTCCCCCTCCCCATATCCTCCAGTCCACTCTAGCAGATCTGAGTCTTTATTCCCATCTTGCCTCTAGGTTCTTAATGACCATTTTCTTTTTTTCTTAGATTCCATATATATGTGCTAGCCTATGGTATTTGTTTTTCTCTTTCTGACTTACTTCACTCTGTATGACAGACTCTATGGCCATCCATCTGACTACAAATGACTCAATTTCGTTTCTTTTTATGGCTGAGAATTATTCCATTGTATATATGTGCCACATCTTCTTTATCCATTAATCTGTTGATGGACACTTAGGTTGCTTCCATGAACTGGCTATTGTAAATAGAGCTGCAATGAACATTTTGCTACATGACTCTTTTTGAATTACGGTTTTCTTAGGGTATATGCCCAGTAGTGGGATTGCTGGATGGTATGGTAGTTCTATTTTTAGTTTTTTAAGGAACCGCCATACTGTTCTCCATAGTGGCTGTATCAATTTACATTCCCACCAACAGTGCAAGAGGGTTCCCTTTTCTCCACACCCTCTCCAGCATTTATTATTTGTAGATTTTTTGATGATGGCCATTCTGACTGGTGTCAGATGATATCTCATTGTAGTTTTGTTTTGCATTTCTCTAATGATTAATGATGTTGAGCATTCTTTCATGTGTTTCTTGGCAATCTGTATACATTCTTTGGAGAAATGTCTATTTAGGTCTTCTGCCCATTTTTGGATTGGGTTGTCTGTTTTTTTGATATTGAGCTGCATGAGCTGCTTGTAAATTTTGGAGATTAATTCATTGTCAGTTGCTTCATTTGCAAATATTTTCTCCCACTCTGAGGTTATCTTATCATTTTCCTTATGGTTTACTTTGCTGTGCAAAAGCTTTTAAGTTTCATTAGGTCCCATTTGTTTATTTTTGGTTTTATTTCTATTTCTCTAGGATGTGGGTCAAAAAGGATCTTGCTGTGATTTATGTCATGGAGTGTTCTGCCTATGTTTTCCTCTAAGAGTTTGATGGTGTCTGGCCTTACATTTAGGTCTTTGATCCATTTAGAGTTTATTTTTGTGTATGGTGTTAGGGAGTGTTCTAATTTCATTCTTTTACATATAGCTGTCCAATTTTCCCAGCACCACTTATTGAAGAGGCTGTCTTTTCTCCACTGTATATTCTTGCCTCCTTTATCAAAGATAAGGTGACCATATGTGCATGGGTTTATCTCTGGGCTTTCTACCCTGTTCCATCGATCTATATTTCTGTTTTTGTGCCAGTACCATACTGTCTTGATTACTGTAGCTATGTACTATAGTCTGAAGTCAGGGAGCCTGATTCCTCAAGCTCCATTTTCCTTTCTCATGATTACTTTGGCTTTTCAGGGTCTTTTGTGTTCCCATACAAATTGTGAAATTTTTTGTTCTAGTTCTGTGAAAAATGCCATTGATAGTTTCATAGGGATTGCATTGAATCTGTAGATTGCTTTGGGTAGTAGAGTCATTGTCACAATGTTGATTCTTCCAATCTAAGAACATGGTATACCTCTCCATCTCTTTGTATCATCTTTAATTTCTTCCATCAGTGTTGTATAGTTTTCTGCATACAGGTCTTTTGTCTCCTTAGGTAGGTTTATTCCTAGATATTTTATTCCTTTTTTGCAATGGTAAATAGGAGTGTTTTCTTAATTTCACTTTCAGATTTTTCATCATTAGTGTATAGGAATGTTAGAGATTTCTGTGCATTAATTTTGCATCCTGTTACTTTACCAAATTCATTGATTAGCTCTAGTAGTTTTCTGGTAGCATCTTTAGGATTCTCTATGTATAGTATCATATTATCTGCAAACAGTGACAGCTTTACTTCTTCTTTTCCAATTTGGATACCTTTTATTTCTTTTTCTTTCTGAGTGCTGTGGCTAAAACTTGCAAAACTATGTTGCATAATAGTGGTGAGAGTGGGCAACATTGTTTTTTTCCTCATCTTAGTGGAAATGGTTTCAGTTTTTCACCACTGAGGAAGATGTTGGCTGTGGGTTCGTCATATATGGCCTTTATTATGTTGAGGAAAGTTCCCTCTATGCCTGCCTTCTGCAGGGTTGGTTTGTTTGTTTATTTTTGTTTGTTTGTTTGTTTGTTTTGTGGTACTCGGGCCTCTCACTGTTGTGGCCTCTCCCGTTGCTCAGCACAGGCTCCGGACGCGCAGGCTCAGCGGCCATGGCTCACGGGCCCAGCCGCTCCGTGGCATGTGGTACCTTCCTGGACCAGGGCACGAACCTGAGTCCCCTGAATCGGCAGGCAGACTCTCAACCACTGCGCCACCAGGGAAGCCCTGCAGGGTTTTTATCATAAACGGGTGTTGAATTTTGTTGAAAGCTTTCTCTTCATTGATTGAGAAGATCACATGATTTTTCTCCTTCAATTTGTTAATATGGTGTATCACATTGATTGATTTGCATATATTGACGAATCCTTGCATTCCTGGGATAAACCCAACTTGATCTTGGTGTATGATTCTTTTAATGTGCTGTTGGATACTCTTTGCTAGTATTTTGTTGAGGATTTTTGCATCTATGTTGATCAGTGATATTGGCCTCTAGTTTTCCTTCTTTATGACATCTTTGTCTGGTTTTGGTATCAGAGTGGTGGTGGCCTCATAGAATGAGTATGGGAGTGTTCCTCCCTCTGCTAAATTTTGGAAGAGTTTGAGAAGGATAGGTGTTAGCTCTTCTCTAAATGTTTGATAGAATTCACCTGTGAAGCCGTCTGGTCCTGGGCTTTTGTTTGTTGGAAGATTTTTAATCACAGTTTCAATATCAGTGCTTGTGATTGGTCTATTCATATTTTCTATTTCTTTCTGCTTCAGTCTCAGAACGTTGTGCATTTCTAAGAATTTGTCCATTTCTTCCAGTTTGTCCATTTTATTGACATAGAGTGGCTTGCAGTAATCTCTCATGATCCTTTGTATTTCTGCAGTGTCAATTGTTACTTCTCCTTTTTAGTTTCTAATTGTATTGATTTGAGTCTTCTCCCTTTTTTTCTTGATGATTCTGCCTAATAGTTTTTCCATTTTGTTTACCTTCTCATGGAACCAGCTTTTAGTTTTATTGATCTTTGCTATCATTTACTTCATTTCTTTTTCATTTATTTCTGATCTGATCTTTATGATTTCTTTCCTTCTGCTAACTTCGGGGTTTTTTTGTTCTTCTTTCTCTAATTGCTTTAGGTGTAAGTTTAGGTTGTTTATTTGAGATGTTTGTTGTTTCCTAAGGTAGGATTGTAGTACTATAAACTTCCCTCTTAGAACTGCTTTTGCTGCATCCCATAGGTTTTGAGTCATCGTGTTTTCGTTGTCATTTGTTTGTAGGTTTTTTTGATTTCCTCTTTGAATTCTTCAGTGATCTCTTGCTTATTAAGTAGTGTATTGTTTAGCCTCCATGTGTTTGTATTTTTTACAGATGTTTTCTTGTAATTGATATCTAGTCACATAGCGTTGTGGTCAGAAAAGATACTTGATATGATTTCAATTATCTTAAATTTACCAAGGCTTGATTTGTGACCCAAGATATGATCTATCCTGGAGAATGTTCCATGAGCACTTGAGAAGAAAGTGTATTCTGTTCTTTTTGGATGGAATGTCCTATAAATATCAGTTAAATCTATCCAGTCTATTGTGTCATTTAAAGCTTGTGTTTCCTTATTTATTTTCATTTTGGTTGATCTGTCCATTGGTGAAAGTGGGGTGTTAAATCCCCTACTATGATTGTGTTACTGCCAATTTCCCCTTTTATGGCTGTTAGTATTTGTCTTATGTATTGAGGTGCTCCTATGTTGGGTGCATAAATATTTACAATTGTTATATCTTCTTCTTGGATTGATCACTTGATCATTAGGTAGTGTCCTTCCTTGTCTCCTGTGATAGTCTTTATTTTAAAGTCTATTTTGTCTGATATGAGAATTGCTACTCCAGCTTCTTTTGATTTCCATTTGCATGGAATATCTTTTTCCATCCCCTCACTTTCAGTCTGTATGTGTCCCTAGGTCTGAAGTGGGTGTCTTGTAGACAGCATATATTCAGATCTTTTTTTTGTATCCATTCAGCCAGTCTATGTCTTTTGGTTGGAACATTTAATCCATTTACATTACATTTAAGGTAGTTATTGATATGTATGTTCCTATTACCATTTTCTTAATTGTTTTGAGTTTGTTACTGTATGTCTTTTCTTTCTTTTGTGTTTCCTGCCTAGAGAAGTTCCTTTAGCATTTGTTGTAAAGCTGGTTTGGTGGTGCTGAATTCTGTTAGCTTTTGCTTGTCTGTAAATGTTTTAATTTCTACATCAAATCTCACTTAGATCCTTGCAGGGTAGAGTAATCTTGTTTGTAGGTTCTTAATGAGTTTGTTTTTGAATTTAAAAAATCTGAGTAAAATTGCCATAAAATCAGTCAGGTATTACCTACAAAAATTACCTTATTAAAAACAGAAGAAATTATGTGTCCTAAACAATCATTTAAATTGTCATTAAGATTTAATTCCAATAAGAAATGTGAGCTCAAAATGTTGAAGAAATGACAACAACTTAAAAAAACATTGGAGGAAGTTGAAATTTTTATGTCATGTTCCATTGTAGCTGAGGAAAGCCCAAATGTAACAAATACCATCTGTTTAGCTATATTTGTATGTGTTGTAAATGAGAATATAAATGTGACTGAAGAAATTTTGGACATAAAACCCATGATAGGCACAACATTCACAAACAAAGTATCTGTGTCGAGGAATGTTTTGAAATACTTAATGAAAACTGGCCAAGAAATATTAGGGTGTGACTCTAATATTAGATAGTGCCTCCATGAAAGTTTATGTTAATACCAAACTCCTGAGATGAAAATTTCAGGTGCTAAAATTTTGAGGGACACATACAATTTTCCAAGAATTACTTTGTACCAAATGATTTTTTTAAAAATGAAGCCTGTCTTCATTTGAAGTAAGATAAGAAGATCCTGTGGCTGAAATGTAGATAACTCAATGTTTACTTGAAGCCCTAGAAACACAATCAAATAAGTTGTCTAATAAAGAGGCTAGGGGACTTGGTTGAGTCATTTTAGTTGTATTGAAGTTTCTTATTTTTAAGAGTTGAAAGAAATTGACTTGCTCATGTCATCTTGGGAAAATTTCTGCTTCAGCTCACCAGAGATTGAGGGATGAATCTTCACCTTTTTGGTTGATGTTACAACTCATCTAAACACCTTGAAAAGACCTTCACAAGTGGTTACCAATGATTTTATGTGCCCATTTCAAGTAAAATTGTGTCTTTGGGAAGCATCTGAGAAGGAAAATGGAAATTTACATTCCTCTGATGAAAGTGACTCTAAAAGTGACAACTGTAGCTTAAACTACATTCTCCAAGTATGAACTGGATTCCAGAAAATATTCTGATTTCACAGTTTATAAATATGTGCTAATATTCAATTTCAGTCAAATTAAGCTCTCAAAATTAACTTTAATCATGTGAACAAAGAGCTTCAAATGGAAGTTTCTGAGCTGCAGAAATGTTTCTGAAAACTAAATAGAAGTTCTAGAATACTAGAATTCTACAAATATCTCTGTAAAGTAGTTTTCTTAATTGTAAAAAACATTCTGTAAAGATTTTATAGGTGCCCAGATGTACTTAATTTTGTGAACAGCTATTTTCTTTTCTGAGTAAAGCTAAATAAAACTCCCCAATAAAGGATTCAAGGCTGAATTCTGTACTGCATGTAGCAATATAAAACACACAACTAGACACAGTCATCTTGGTGTAGAAGTAAAAGGGTGAATTTTCCAGTTTTAAATCAAAGAAGCAATGAATTAGGAAAGAGAAATGTAATACTTAGTAGCCCCTGTTATTGTTTTTTTTTTTCGGTATGTGGGCCTCTCACTGTTGTGGCCTCTCCCGTTGCAGAGCACAGGCTCCGGATGCGCAGGCTCAGCAGCCATGGCTCACGGGTGCAGCCGCTCCGCGGCATGTGGGATCTTACCGGACCGGGGCACGAACCCGTGTCCCCTGCATTGGCAGGCGGACTCTCAACCACTGCGCCACCCGGGAAGCCCGCCCTTGCTTTTTAATATGTATATATAAATAAATATATATATATATATTTAATTGGAGTGTAGTTGCTTTAATATGCTATGTTAGTTTCTGCTGTATATGTACATGTATACATATATCCCCTCCCTCTTGGACCTCCCTCCCAACCCCCTCCCCATCCCAACCATCTAGGTCACCACAGAGTACTAAGCTGAGCTCCCTGTGCTATACAGCAGGTTCTCACTAGCTATCTGTTTTACACGTGGTAGTGTATATATGTCAATCCCAATCTCCCAATTCATCTCACCCCACTTCCTCATCCCATATCCACATGTCCATTCTCTACGTCTGCTTCTCTATTCCTGCCCTGCAAAAATGTTCATCTGTACCATTCTTTTAGAATCCACATATATGTATTAATATACAATATTTGTTTTTCTCTTTCTGACTGACTTCACTCTGTATGACAGACTCTAGGTCCATCCATGTCTCTACAAATGACCCAATTTCACTCATTTATGGCTGAGTAATATTCTATTGTATATATGTACCACATCTTCTTTATCCATTCATCTGTCAATGGACATTTATGTTGCTTCCATGTCCTGGCTATTGTAAATAGTGCTGCAATGCACATTGGGGTGCATGTGTGTTTTTGAATTATCATTTTCTCTGGGTATATGCCCAGTAGCGGGATTGCTGGGTCATATGGTATTTCTATTTTTAGTTTTTTAAGACACCTCCATACTGTTCTCCATAGTGGCTCTATCAACTTACATTCCCACCAACAGCACAAGAGGGTCCTCTTTTCTCCACACTCTCACCAGCATTTATTGTTTGTAGATTTTTAAATGATAGTCATTCTGACCAATGTGAGGTGACACCTCACTGTAGTTTTGATTTGCATTTCTCTAATAGATAGTGATGTTGAGGATCCTTTCATGTGCTTGTTGGCTATCTGTATGTCTTCTTTGGAGAAATGTCTACTTAGGTCTTCTGCCTATTTTTTGATTGGGTTGTTTGCTTTTTTTGATATTGAGCTGCATGAGCTGTTTGTATATTTTGGAGATTAATCCCTTGTCAGTTTCTTCATTTGCAAATATTTTATCCATGTCTAAGAGTTGTCTTTTAATCTCATTTATTGTTTCTTTTGCTGTGCAAAATCTTTTAAGTTTAATTAGGTTCCATTTTTTTTTTTTTGTTTTTATTTTCATTACTGTAGAGGAGGTGGGTCAAAAAAGATCTGCTGTGATTTACGTCAAAGTGTGTTCTGACTATGTTTTCTTCTAAGAGTTTTATAGTATGTGGTCTTACATTCAAGCCTTTAATCTATTTGGAGTTCATTTTTGTGTACGGTGTTAGGGAGTGTTCTAATTTCATTCTTTTACATGTAGCTGTCCTGTTTTCTCAGCATCATTTATTGAAGAGATTGTCTTTTATATTGTATATTTTTGCCACCTTTGTCATAGACTAGGTGACCATAGGTGCTTGGGTTAATCTCTGGGCTTTCTATCCTGTTCCATTGGTATATATTTCTGTTTTTGTGCCAGTACCATACTGTCTTGATTACTGTAGCTTTGTAGTATAGTCTGAAGTCAGGGCACCTGATTCCTCCACCTCCATTTCTCTCTCTCAAGATTGCTATGGCTATTCGGGGTCTTTTGTGCTTCCATATAAATTGTAAAATGTTTTGTTCTAATTCTGTGAAGAATGCCGCTGGAAATTTAATAGGGATTGTATTGAATTTGTAGATTACTTTGGGTAGTATAGTCATTTTCACAATATCAATTCTTCCAATTTAAGAACGTGGTATATCTCTCCAACTGTTTTGTCATCTTTGATTTCTTTCATCAGTGTCTTATAGTTTTCTGAGTACAGGTCTTTTGCCTCATTAGGCAGGTTTATTTCTAGGTATTTTATTCTTTTTGTTGTGATGGTAAATGGGATTGTTTCCTTAATCTCTCCTTCTGATATTTCATTGTTAGTGTATAGGAATACAGGAGATTTCTGTGCATTAACTTTGTATCCTGAAACTTTACCTAATTCATTGATTAGCTCTAGTAGTTTTCTGGTGGCTTCCTCAGGATTTTCTATGTATAGTATCATGTCATCTGTAAACAGTGACAATTTTACTTCCTCTTTTCCAATTTGTATTCCTTTCATTTCTTTTTCTTCTCTGATTGCCATGGCTTGGGCTTCCAAAACTCTGTTGAATAAGAGTGGCAAGAGTAGACATCAGTGTCTTGTTCCTGATCTTAGAGGAAATGCTTTCAGTTTTTCACCATTGAGAATGATGTTTGCTGTGGGTTTGTCATATGTGGCCTTTATTGTGTTGAGGTAGGTTCCCTCTAGGCTCACTTTCTGGAGAGTTTTCTTTTTTTATCATAAATGGGTGTTGAATTTTGTCCAAAGCTTTTTCTGCATCTATTGAGATGATCATATGGTTTTTATCTTTAATTTGTTAATATGGTGTATCACATTGATTGATTTGCGTATATTGAAGAATCCTTGCATCCCTGGGATAAATCCCACTTGATCTCAGTGTATGATTATTTTAATGTGCTGTTGAATTCTGTTTGCTAGTACCTGGTTGAGGATTTTTGGGTCAATGTTCATCAGTGATGTTGGTCTATAACTTTCTTTTTTTGTGATATTTTTGTCTGGTTTTGGTATCAGGGTGATGGTAGCTTTGTAGAATGAGCTTGGGAGTGTTCCTTCCTCTACAATTTTTTGGAAGAGTTTGGGAAGGATCAGTGTTAGCTCTTCTCTAAGTGTTTGATAGAATTCACCTGTGAAGTCATCTGGTCCTGGACTTTTGTTTGTTGGAAAATTTTAAATCACAGTTTGAATTTCATTACTTGTGATTGGTTTGTTCATATTTTCTATTTTTTCCTTGTTCAGTCTTGGAAGGCTGTACCTTTCTAAGAATTTGTCCATTTCTTCCAAATTTTCCAATTTATTAGCATATAGTTGCTTGTAGTAGTCTCTTAGGATCCTTTGTATTTCTGTGGTGTCAGTTATCCTTTGTATTTCTGTGGTGTTAGTTTCTCAGAATTTGTCCATTTCTTCCAGATTGTCCAAGTTATTAGCATCTAGTTGCTTGTAGTAGTCTCTTAGGATCCTTTGTATTTCTGTGGTGTTAGTTTTTCATTTCTAATTTTACTGATTTGAATCCTCTGCCTTTTTTTCTTGATGAGTCTCACTAAGCGTTTATCAATTTTGTTTATCTTCTCAAAGAACAAGCTTTTAGTTTCATTGATTTTTGCTACTGTTTTCTTTGTTCCTATTTCATTTATTTCCACTCTAATTTTTATGATTTCTTTCCTTTTACTAACTTTGGGTTTTGTTTGTTCTTCTTTCTCTAGTTGCTTTAGGTGTAAGATTAGGTTTTTTATTTGAGATTTTTCTTGTTCTTGAGGTAGGATTGAATTCTGTAAACTTTCCTTTTAAGACTGCTTTTGTTGCATCCCATAAGTTTGGGTTTTTGTGTTTTCATTGTCATTTGTTTCTAGGTATATTTTGATTTCCTGTATGATTTCTTCAGTGATCTTTTGGTTACTTAGCAGCATATTGTTTAGTCTACATGTGTTTTTGTTTTTTTCAGGTTTTTTTCCTGTAATTAATTTCTAATCTCATAGTGTTGTGGTTAGAAAAGATGCTTGACACAGTTTCAATTTTCTTAAATTAATCAAGGCTTAATTTGTAACCTAAGATGTAACCTATCCTGGAGAATGTTCCGTGTGCACTTAAGAAGAAGTTGTATTCTGCTGCTTTTGGATGGAATGTCCTATAAATATCAATTAAGTCTACCTGCTCTGTTGTGTCATTTAAAGCTGTTTTTCCAGATTAATTTTCTTTCTGGATGATCTGTCCATTGGTGTAAGTATGGTGTTAAAGTCCCCTGCTATTATTGTGTTACTGTCAGTTTCCCCTTTTATGGTTGTTAGCATTTGCCTTATGTATAGAGGTGCTCCTATGTTGGGTGCATAAATATTTAAAGTTGGGAGAGACTTTCAAGTTGTCGGAGGAGTAAGTTGTGGAGATCACCTTCCTCTCCACAAATACATCAGAAATACATCTACATGTGGAACAACTACTACAGAACACCTACTGAATGCTGGCAGAAGACCTCAGACTTCCCCAAAGGCAAGAAACTCCCCATGTACCTGTATAGGGCAAAAGGAAAAAGAAAAAACAGAGACAAAAGAATAAGGATGGGACCTGCACCTCTGGGAGGGAGCTGTGAAGGAGGAAAAGTTTCCACACACTAGGAAGCCCCTTCACTGGCAGAGACAGGGGGTGGGCCAGAGGGAAGCTTCGGAACCACGGAGGAGAGTGCAGCAACAGGGGTGCATAGGGCAAAGTGGAGAGATTCCCACACAGAGGATCAGTGCCACCAGCACTCACCAGCATGAGAGGCTTGTTTGCTCACCCACCAGAGTGGGTGGGGGCTGGGAGCTGAGGCTCAGGCTTCAGAGGTCAGATCCCAGGGAGAGGACTGGGGTTAGCTGCATGAACACAAACTGAAGGGGGCTAGTGCGACACAGCTAGCCAGGAGGGAGTCTGGGAAAAAGTCTGAAACTGCCTAAGAGGCAAGAAACCATTGTTTTGGGGTGCATGAGGAGAGGAGATTCAGAGCATCCCCAAAACGAGCTCCAGGGAGGGGTGTGAGCCATGGCTATCAGCACAGGACACCAGAGAAGGGCATGAGACACTAAGGCTGTTGCTGCAGCCACCAAGAAGCCTGTTTGGAAGCACAGGTCACTATCCACACCTCCCCTCTTGGGAACCTGTGCAGCCTGCCACTGCCAGGGTCGTGTGATCCAGGGACAACTTCCCCTGGAGAACACACAGCATGCCTCAGGCTGTTGCAACATCATGCCAGCCTTGCAGCTGCAGGCTCGCCTGGCATTCCATACCCCTCCCTCCTTCCGGCCTGAGTGAGCCATAGCCCCCGAATCTGCTGCTCCTTTAACCCCATCCTGTCGTGGTGGGAACAGATGTCTTCAGGAGACCTACATGCAGATTTGGGCCAAATCCAAAGCTGAACCCCAGGAACTGTATGAACAAAGAAGAGAAAGGGAAATTTCTCCCAGCAGACTCAGGAGCAGCAGAGTAAATCTCCACAATCAACTTGATGTACCCTGCATCTATGGAATACCTGATTAGACAATGAATCATCCCAAACTTGAGGTGGTGGACTTTGGGAGCAACTGTAGACTTGGGGTTTGCTTTCTGCATCTAATGTTTCTGGTTTTATATTTATCTTACTTTAGTATTTAGAGTTCATTATCATTGGTAGATTTGTTAATTGATTTGGTTGCCTCTTCCTATATATATATATATATATATAATTTTTTGCTTTTTCTCTTTTTATGAGTGTGTATGTATATGCTTCTTTGTGTGATTTTGTCTGTATAGGTTTGCTATTACCATTTGTCCTAGGGTTCTGTCTGTCCATTTTTCTGTTTTTTTTTTTTCTTATGATACGTTTTAGCCCTTGTTATCATTGGTGGATTTGTTTCTTGGGTTGGTTGTTCTCTTATTTTTTTTATTACTTTTTAATGTTTTTAATATTTTTTTATTCTTTATTGTATTTTATTTTATTTTTCCCTTTCTTTCTAAGTTGTGTGGCTGACAAGGGCTTGGTGCTCCGGCTGGGTGTCAGGACTCTGCCTCTGAGGTGGGAAAGCTGAGTTCTGGACATTGGTCCACCAGAGACCTCCCGGCTCCATATAATGTCAAACATCAAAAGCTCTCCCAGAGATCTCCATCTCAATGCTAAGACCCAGCTCCACCCAATGGCCAGCAAGCTACAGTGCTGGACGCCCTGTGCCAACAACTAGAAAGACAGGAACACAACACCACCCATTAGCAGAGAGGCTGCATAAAGTCATAAGATCAAGACACCCCAAAACACACCACTGGATGTGGTCCTGCCCACCAGAAAGACAAGATCCAGCTTCATCCAACAAAACACAGGCACCAGTCAGCTACACCAGGAAGCCTACACAACCCACTGAACCGACCTCACCAACTGGGGGCAGACACCAAAAACAATGGGAACTACAAACTTGCAGCCTGTGAAAAGGAGACCACAAACACAGTAAGTTGAGCAAAATGAGAAGACAGAAAAACACACAGCAGATGAAGGAGCAAGATAAAAACCCAACAGACCAAACAAATGAAGAGGAAATAGGCAGTCTACCTGAAAAATAATTCAGAGTGTTGATAGAAAAGATGATCCAAAATCTTGGAAATAGAATGGAGAAAATACAAAAAACGTTTAACAAGGACTTAGAAGAACTAAAGAGCAAACAAACAATGAAGTACAATACAATAAATGAAAATAAAAATTCTCTAGAACGAATCAATAGCAGAATAACTGAAGCAGAAGGATGGATAAGCGACCTGGAAGATAAAATACTGGAAATAACTACCGCAGAGCAGAATAAAGAGAAAAGAATGAGAAGAATTGAGGATAGTCTCAGAGACCTCTGGAACAACATTAAACAGACAAACAGTCTAATTATAGGGGTCCCAGAAGAAGAAGAGAAAAAGAAAGGGACTGAGAAAATACTTGAAGAGATTATAGTTGAAAACTTCCCTAATATGGGAAAGGAAACAATCAAGTCCAGGAAGAGCAGAGTCCCATACAGGATATATCCAAGGAGAAACATGCCAAGACACATATTAATCAAACTATAAAAATTAAATACAAAGAAAAAATATTAAAAGCAACAAGGGAAAAACAACAAATAATATACAAGGGAATCCCCATAAGATTAGCAGGTGATTTTTCTTCAGAAACTCTGCAAGCCAGAAGAGAGTTGCAGAACATACTCAAAGTGATAAAGGGGAAAAACCAACAAACAAGATTATTCTATGCAGCAATGATCTCATTCTCATTTGACAGAGAAATGAAAACCTTTACAGACAAGCAAAAGGTAGGAGAATTCAGCACCACCAAACCAGCTTAACAACAAATGCTAAAGGAACTTCTCTAGGGAGGAAACACAAGAGAAGGAAAAGACATACAATAACAAACCCAAAACAATTAAGAAAATGGTAATAGGAACATACATATCGATAACTATCTTAAATGTAAATGGATTAAATGCTCCAACCAAAATACAAAGACTGGATGAATGGATATAAAAACAAGACCTGTATATATGTTGTCTACAAGAGACCCACTTCAGACCTAGGGACACATACAGACTGAAAGTGAGTGACCGGGAAAAGATATTCCATGCAAATGGAAATCAAAAGAAAGCTAGAGGAGCAATTCTCATATCAGACAAAACAGACTTTAAAATAAGGACTATTAGAAGAGACAAAGAAGGACACTACATAATGATCAAGTGATCGATCCAAGAAGAGGATATAACAATTGTAAATATATATGCAACCAACATAAGAGTACCTCAATTCATAAGTCAAATGTTAACAGCCATAAAAGGGGAAATCGACAGTAACAGAATCATAGTAGGGGACTTTAACACCCCACTTTCACCAATGGACAAATCATCCAAAATGAAAATAACTAAGGAAACACAAGCTTTAAATGATACACTAAACAAGATGCACTTAATTGATATTTATAGGACATTCCATCCAAAAACAACAGAATACACTTTCTTCTCAAGTGCTCATGGAACATTCTCCAGGATAGATCATAACTTGGATCACAAATCCAGCCTTGGTAAATTTAAGAAAAGTGAAATTGTATCAAGTATCTTTTCTGACCACAACACTATGAGACTAGACACCAAATACAGGAAAAGGTCTGTAAAAAATAAAAACACATGGAGGCTAAAAAATACACTACCTAAAAACCAAGAGATAACTGAAGAATTCAAAGGGGAAATTAAAAAAATACCTAGAAACAAATGACAATGAAAACAGGACAACCCTAAACCTAAGGGATGCAGCAAAAGCAGTTTTAAGAGGGAAGTTTATAGCAATACAGTCTTACCTCAAGAACAAAAAAATCTCAAATAAACAACCTAAACTTACACCTCAAGCAATTAGAGAAATAAGAACAAAAAAACCTCAAAGTTAGCAGAAGGAAAGAAATCATAAAGATCAGATCAGAAATAAATGAAAAAGAAATGAAGGAAACGATACCAAAGATCAATAAAATTAAAAGCTGGCTCTTTGACAAGATAAAAAATATGATAAACCATTAGCAAGACTCATCAAGAAAGAAAAGGGAGAAGACTCAAATCAATAGAATTAGAAATGAAAAAGAAGTAACTGACACTGCAGAAATACAAAGGATCATGAGAGATTACTGCAAGCACAACCTGGAAGAATTAGACAAATTCTTAGAAAAGCACAACCTTCCGAGACTGAATCAGGAAGAAATAGAAAATATAAATAGACCAATCACAAGCAATGAAATTGAAACTGAGAGTAAAAAATTTCCAACAAACAAAATCCCAGAACCAGATGGCTTAACAGGCAAATGCAAAATGTAGCAAAGGGAGGAACTCTATCAAACTCATTCTATGAGACCACCATCACCCAGATACCAAAACCAGACAAAGATATCACAAAGAAAGAAAACTACAGGGTGGTATCACTGATGATCATAGATGCAAAAATCCTCAACAAAATACTAGCAAACAGAATGCAACAGCACATTAAAGGGATCATACACCATAATCAAGTGGGGTTTATCCCACTAATGCAAGGATTCTCCCATATAATCAAATCAGTCAATGTGATAATCCATATTAACCAACCATAGGAGAAAAACCATATGATCATCTCAATAGATGCAGAAAAAGCTTTGGACAAAATTCAACACCCATTTATTATAAAAACCCTCCAGAAAGTAGGCATAGAGGGAACTTACTTCAATATATTAAAGGCCACATATGACAAATCCACAACCAACATCGTCCTCATTGGTGAAAAACTGAAACCATTTCCTCTAAGATGAGGAAAAAGACAAGGTTGTCCACTCTCACCACTATTATTCAAAATAGTTTTGGAAGTTTTAGCCACAACAATCAGAGAAGAAAAAGAAATAAATGGAATCCAAATCAGAAAAGAAGAAGTAAAGCTGTCACTGTTTGCAGATGACATGTTATTATACATATAAGGCCCTATAGATGCTACCAGAAAACTACTAGAGCTAATCAATGAATTTGGTAAAGTACTAGGATACAAAGTTAATGCCCAGAAATCCCTTGCATTCTTATACACTAATGATGAAAAATCTGAAAAGGAAATTAAGGAAACAATCCCATTTACCATTGCAACAAAAAGAATAAAGTACCTGGGAATAAACCCACCTAACGAGACAAAAGACTTGTATGCAGAAATGCATAAGACACTGATGAAAGAAATTAAAGATGATACAAACAGATGGAGAGATATAACATGTTCTTGGAATGGAAGAATCAACATTGTTAAAATGACTATACTACCTAAAGCAATCTACAGATTCAATGCAATCCCTATCAAACTACCAATGGCATTTTTCACAGAACTAGAACAAAAAAGTTTCACAATTTGTATGGAAACACAAAAGACCCCGAACAGCAAAAGCAATCTTGAGAAAGAAAAATGGAGCTCATGGAATCAGGCTCCCAGACTTCAGGCTATACTACAAGTCTACAGTAATCAAGACAGTATGGAACTGGCACAAAAACAGAAATATAGATCACTGGAACAGGATAGAAAGCCCAGAGGTAAACCCATGCACATATGGTCTCCTTATTTTTGATAAAGGAGGCAAGCATATACAATGGGAAAAGACAGCCTCTTCAATAAGTGGTGCTGGGAAAACTGGACAGCTACATGTAAAAGATGAAATTAGAATACCCCCTAACACCATGCCCAAAAGAAAATTTAATATGGGTTAAAGACCAAAATGTAAGGCCAGACACTATAAAACTCTTAGAGGAAAACATAGGCAGAACAGTGTATGATATAAATCACAGTAAAATGCTTTTTGACCCACCTCCTAGAGAAATGGAAATAAAAACAAAAATAAACAAATTGGACCAAATGAAACTTAAAAGCTTTTGCAAGGCAAAGTAAACCATAAACAAGACAATAAGACAACCCTCAGAATGGGAGAAAATATTTGCAAATGAAGCAACTGTCAAAGGATTAATCTCCAACTTGTACAAGCAGCTCATGCAGCTCAATATCAAAAAAACAAACATGCAATCCAATAATGGGCAGGAGACCTAAACAGACATTTCTCAAAAGAAGATATACAGATTGCCAAAAGACACATGAACGGATGCTCAACATCACTAATCATTAGAGAAATGCAAATCAAAACTCTAATGAGGTATCACATCACACCAGTCAGAATGGCCATCATCAAAAAATCTACAAACAATAAATGCTGGAGAGGGTGTGGAGAAAAGGGAACCCTATTGCACTGTTGGTGGGAACGTAAATTGATACAGCCACTGTGGAGAACAGTATGGAGGTTCCTTAAAAAACTAAAGAAGTAGTACCATACGAATCAGCAATCCCACTACTGGGCATATACCCTGAGAAACCATAACTCAAAAATGGTCACGTTCCACAATGTTCATTGCAGATCTGTTTACAGTAGCCAGGACATGGAAGCAACCTAAGTGTCCACCGACAAATGAATGGATAAAGAAGATGTAGCACATATATACAATGGAATATTACTCAGCCATAAAAAGAAATGAAATTGAGTTATTTGTAGTGAGGTGGATGGACCTAGAGACTGTTATACAGAGTGAAGTAAGTCAGAAAGAGAAAAATAAATACCGTATGCTAACACATATATATAGAATCTAAAAAAAAGAAAAGAAAATGGTTCCGAAGAACCTAGGGGCAGGGCAAGAATAAAGTCACAGATGTACAGAATGGACTTAAGGACATGGGAAGGGGGAAGGGTAAGCTGGGACGAAGGGAGAGAGTGTCATGTATATATATACACTACCAAATGTAAAAGAGATAGCTACTGGAAGCAGCCACATAGCACAGGGAGATCAGCTTGGTGCTTTGTGACCACGTAGAGTGGTGGGATAGGGAGGGTGGGAGGGAGATGCAAGAGGGAGGAGATATGGAGATATGTGTATATGTATAGCTGATTCAGTTTGTTATAAAGCAGAAACTAACACACTATTGTAAAGCAATTATACTCCAATAAAGATGTTAAAAAATGTTTAAAATTGTTATGTTTTCTTCTTGGATTGATCCCTTAATCATTAGGTAGTGTCCTTCTTTATCTCTTGTAAGAGTCTATTTTAAAACCTAGTTTCTCTGAAATTAGTATTGCTACTCCAGCTTTCTTTTGATTTCCATTTGCATGGAATATCTTTTTCCATCCCCTCATTTTCAGTCTGTATGTGTCCCTAGGTCTGAAGTGGGTCTCTTGTAGACAGATATATATGGGTCTATTTTTTGTTTCCATTTACCCAATTTATGTCTTTTGGTTGTAGCATTTAATCCATTTACATTTAAGGTAATTATCAATATATATGTTCCTATTACCATTTTCTTTATTGTTTTGGGTTCGTTTTTTTAGGTCTCTTCCTTCTCTTGTGTTTCCTTACTGTAGAATTTCCTTTAGCATTTGTTGTAAAGCTGGTTTTGTGGTTCTGAATTCTCTTAGTCTTTGCTTGTCTGTAATGCTCTTGATTTCTCTGTCAAATCCAAATGAGATCCTTGCTGGTTAGAATAATCTTGGTTGTACGTTTTTCCCTTTCATCACTTTAAATATATCCTGTCACTCCCTTCTGGCCTGCAGTTTTTCTGCAAAAAAGCAGCTGATAACCTTATGGGCATTCCCTTGTGTATTATTTGTTGCTTTTTTCTTGCTTCTTTTAATGTTTTTTTCTTGATTTTAATTATTGTTAGTTTGATTAATATGTGTCTTGGTGTGTTTCTCCTTGGTTTTATCCTGTATGGGACTCTGTATTTCCTGGACTTGGGCAGCTATTTCCTTTCCCACGTTAGGGAAGTTTATGACTATAATCTCTTCAAATATTTCCTCAGACCCTTTCTCTTTCTCTTCTTCTTTTGGGACCCCTATAATTCGAACGTTGGTGCCTTTAATGTTGTCCCAGAGGTCTCTGAGACTGTCCTCATTTATTTTCCATCTTTTTTCTTTTCTTTTTTTTTTTTTTTTGCGGTACGTGGGCCTCTCACTGTTGTGGCCTCTCCCGTTGTGGAGCACAGGCTCCAGATGTGCAGGCTCAGTGGCCATGGCTCACGGGCCTAGCCGCTCCGCGACATGTGAGATCTTCCCGGACCGGGGCACGAACCCACGTCCCCTGCATCGGCAGGCGGACTCTCAACCACTGCGCCACGAGGGAAGCCCCCATCTTTTTTCTTTATTCTGCTCCTCAGCAGTTATGTCCACTATTCTGTCTTCCAGCTCACTTATTGTTCTTCTCTCTCAGTTATTCTGCTATTGATTCCTTCTAGAGTATTTTTCATTTCAGTTATTGTGTTGTGCATCACTGTTTGCTCTTTAGTTCTTCTAGGTCTTTATTATACATTTCTTGTATTTTCTTGATCTGTTGCTCCATTCTATTTCCAAGTTTTTGGATCATGTTTACTATCATTCCTCTGAATTCTTTTTCAGATAGGTTGCCTATTTCCTCTTCATTTATTTGGTCTTGTATGTTTTTTCTTGTCCTTCCTAATATTTTTTTTTTGTCATTTCATTTTTTTTGTTGGGTGTGGCTGTGTTCCTGTCCTGCTGGTTGTTTGCCCTAAGGCATCCAGAACTGGAGTTTGCAAGCAGTTGGGTTGAGCCAGGTCTTGGTGTCGAGATGAGGACTTCTGGGAGACCTCATACCAATTAATATTCCCTGGGATCTGAAGTTCTCTGTTAGTCCAGCACTTGGGCTTGGTACTCCCACCACAGGTGCTTAGGCCTGACCACTGCCCTGAGAACCAAGACGCTGCAGGCTGAGCGGATAGTCAAAAGAAAAAAAAAAAAAAGAGAAGAAAAGAAAAAAATCAACAAACAGAAAAGAGCATAACAATAACAAAGAATAAAAACTAAAAAAAATTAGAAAAATAATTAAACAACAACAAAACAGAACAGCAAAAAAAATAAACAACATAAACAAATTTTTAAATTAAGTAAAAAAGTAAGAATAAAAATAAAAGATAAAAGTACTAAAAAAAATTTTAAAAATAAATGAAAAATAAAATAATAAAAAATTCCCTGGTGCCTCCTCTATCAATGTTCTTGCTCCGATGGTGCAAGAACACCCTACTCCCACCTCCCCAGTAGGCCTCCAAGACCTCTAGGGAGGTCTCTGGACCCGCTGTGTCAGCCCCACTTCTGCGTGTGTTCCTCTCACCAGCGTCTGTTACTGGAGCTGGCCCAGAGGACAAGTGCTGGGGCGCAGGCCTCCATCGGTGCACTCACAGGGGCCAGCACAGTCAGAGGAGGCCTTGGAGGGGGGCGGTACTCAACCCACCTGGACCCGTGTGGCCAGAGGTGGCCCTGTCAGGGATGGTACTCAGGCTTCCAGGACCCATGCAGCCAGAGGAGGCTTTGGTGGGGGTGGGGCTTAGGCCTGGGACCCATGCAGACAGAAGAGGCGTTGGTCGTGGGAGGGCTCAGGCCTGGGACCCATGAAACTAGAAGAGGCCTGGTTGGGGGAGGAGGCTCAGGCCCGGGACTCATCTAGCTGGAGGAGGCCTTGGGATCTGGGCGTTAAGGCCTGGGATCCCAACAGGATTGCCAGGGCCCAAGTGGGCAGGGGAGACACTGCATCCCCCTCCAATCCCCACTTATCTCCCCATCTTCAGTGGGCCCTTCTGAGTATGGGAACCTTTCCCCTCCTCCAGCCTCCCTCAGGGGTGCTGGTCCCAACCCACCTCCATTTTTCCTTGCCCCTCCCCTTCCCTCCCACATCCTACCTGGTTGAGCAAGGATTCCTCCCATCAACTTAGGTGTCTGAGGTCCCCCATCAGCATCTAGCAGGAGCCCTAGCTGTGAGGAGACTTGAACTCTGTGTCCTCTTACTCTGCCATCTTGATTCTGCCAATGTGTATATTTAAGGTACAATTTAAAATGTAATCTCTGCTATAATACATGTTTACATTATTAGACATAGTTAAATGATATTTCAATAAAATGAAAAATAGTTATATTTTTAGCAGTTGACACACAAAAAATCTGGTTTTCTTTACTCTTTTATTGCTTTCCTGGAACCAAAGGCACTTGAATTTGAGACACTTGGATCAGTGTTTTATCTTAGCAAATGAAAAGAAGAAATCTGGCTTTGCCCTCTAAATGCCTTTCAAATAATGACTGAAAGTTGATGATGACTGACTTCTCTCAGTGAGCACAGCCTGTACTATATTTAGCATGACAATGACCTTTGGTTAAGCAGTAGACTGCTTGCTTCTTCATTTACCTTTCTTCAAAATTGTTAAAATTGTTGGTGCTCCTTTGAAAATGCTGTACATTTTAAATAATTTGAAGCAAATATTGAATCAAAGATAAATCAGTTATATAATATGTACTCAGCTAAAGTAAGCATATTCTAATCTTGTGAATAAGAAAAACTCACATATAAATAATAATGTCCTTAATAATATTATGACAGTATCTCCTTTATTTGTCAACGTTCTTTGTACTTAGTGGTCATGATTATTGATAGTGATTGTGATTTTCTTGATTAGAATATAAACTCCACAAGGACAACACTTTAAAAATGTTAACTGGGCTTCCCTGGTGGCGCAGTGGTTGAGAGTCTGCCTGCCGATGCAGGGGACACGGGTTCGTGCCCCAGTCCGGGAAGATCCCACATGTCGCGGAGCAGCTGGGCCCGTGAGCCATGGCCGCCAAGCCTGCGCGTCCGGAGCCTGTGCTCCGCAACGGGAGAGGCCACAACAGTGAGAGGCCCACATACCGCAAAAAAAAAAAAAAAAGTTAACTGGAGTAGTGCACCTCACCGCCATGGCGGCGGTGCTGTCCAGTCAGCCGCTGGTAGTGGTAGCAACTTTCCCTCAGGAAGTCCGGTCTCCGCCTCCTGCTCCCACCCCACTCGCTCGGTGGCTGAGGCAGCGGTGGCGGCAACGGTTGTCCCTGCCTCTCCGCCTCCACCACCTTGGCCTACCCACCGACTGGCGACGTTGGCCGGGAGGGGGACTGTAGTTGTAGACGGCTGCCCCTGCCTCAGAGAAGATACCACGTTGAATGAGCAAAGACTGAACTTTATACAGATACCTTTTGTAAAAGGCTTATAAGGAATAGTGACATAATTTGAATCGCAGTGGATTTCACATTATGAGGTGAATGGGAGTGGAGTATTGGACAAAAAAATAGATTTTTTAATCTCTGCATCATGGTTTTTAGCTCTTCAGTTGTTGCACAGTCTCACTATTTGGGGAAAGTTCATGCTAAGAAACTGAAGCAATTAATGGGTGAATATGATCAAATTTCTCCATCAAGTTCTCAACCTGATAAGGAGAATCCCTTGTCAACCTAATGAAGCATTCAAAGAAGACATCTGACTCTTTTCAGGATGAACTTGAAGATTATATCAAAGTGCAGGAAACCAGAGGCTTAGAGCCAAATACTTGTTTCAGAAAGATGAGAGAGGATTATTTGGAAACCTGTGGATACAAAGAAGAGGTTGATTCTAGACCCAGGTGTAGAATGTTTAATCAAAGACTCCCTTATGAACCCGTCCAGACCTACCAAAGACCATGCAATATTTCACAAGCAGTGGAGAAGCGGTTACCTCAGTGGCTACCAGCTTATGACAGCAGGCTGAGACTAGACTCCCTGAGCAACTGTCAATTCACCAGGGACTGTTTCTCAGGAAAACCAGTAGCCCTGAACTTTAGTCAACAAGAGTATAACTGTAGCTCATACAGTGTAGAATCTGGAGTTTACAGGCATCTCTCCTTAGAAAACAGTACCAGTGCCCATCAAACTAGTTATAAACAGATACATCAGAAGAGAAAAAGACACCCAGAGGAAGGCTGGGATAAACCAGAAGAGGAGCGGCCCAAGCATAAGAGGAAGAAAGCTTATGAGGAAATAGACTTAGACAAACACAAGAGCATCCAAAGAAACAAAACAGAGGTGGAAACAGTCAGAATCAGTACAGAAAAGCTTAAGAACTGAAAGGACAAAAAAAGCCAAGATGTAGCCTCTAAGAAAGAGGAATGTAAGCGTAGAAAAGAGAAAAAGGAACAAGGGAAAGAAAGGACAAGAAGAGGAGCTGCTTTGGGACCAGTCTATCCTTGGATTTTAAAGCGCTTGCATTGGTTCTCCTGAGGTTAAATTGAAAAAATAGTTGAGGAGCTTGGTTTTACGATGTCCATGTTCATATCGCTCTTTTCATGTGAACAGGTACAAAGGCTAAGTGAACAGAAAACATTTAGTGTACTTTCTCTCCAACATGGAAATTACTTTTCCTCTCTTCTAAAATCATTACTACATTTTTCTTATACATAATGTAACTTCCCTTAATGAGGGTGGCTCTGCTTTTATTCATCAAATTGCTATGATGGTGGAAGTATTTTTCCCTCGGGAGGTCATTTATTTTAAATTGGAGGATTAATAGCTTTACAGAATCTATTTCTTGATTGGGTTTTAGTTTGGGATGGGTGTTTTTATATTCATTAGTTTTCTCTGTGAAGCAGTTTAGATTGATTTTCTTTTCCTTCGTTAGATCTAACTTGCAGTATATTTTCTAGATTGGAAAGTGGAAAATGACATACATTATAATAGGCTTAAGTTACATACAGTTTTAAACGTTTCAAGAAGTCTTGATACAAAATCAGTTTATATTCTGGAAATATTTATAATATAATAAAGTTCTAATTTCTCCAAAAATATGTTAACTGTTATATCCTAAATATTCAGTAGAGTACTTGGCACATAGTAGATAATAAATGTCTGTTGAAGTATTATTTAAGGATAACTGAAAAAAAAAAACCCTATATTTGAATAATATGTATTAGCCAGATTAGGCTAAATTGCATTGTCAGTAATAAACAACATCCAAATATCTGTGGTTTAACATACAAAAGTTTATTTCTTGCTCCTGAAACATATTATTGTGGTTGACAGTGGGCTCTGCATCTGGATTGATGTAGGCTCTGCAGTCTTGTAGCAGCAACATTTGGATTAGAGCTCTCCACTCAGACATCATGGCAGGGGAAGAGAGAGAGACTTGAGAATCATGCACAGGCTTTTCTCCACTCATGTCTTTGGCCAGAAGTAGTCATATATCTTCATCAAGATGCAAAGAGGTTAGGAAGTGTTGGGAGCAAATAGAATATTGGATGAGTGTTACTGCCTCTGCCACAGCATGATAAATAAACCAGTGCCTAATTGTTACCTGAAGCTGCTGCTAGTAGCTGCTAGGATTATTGTTAGGCCCTTTAGTACATATTTCCAGATGTTAAAAGGACTTCATCCCCTAGGAGGACCATGGGGCAGGTTGTTATGTCACTCACTGGGGTTTCTGGAAATTCACAGTTGTGTCACATTGCTTATAATTTAGAGTGCTCTTTGAACCACATTTTTTTTTTTTTTTTTTTCCGGTACGCGGGCCTCTCACTGCTGTGGCCCCTCCCGCCGCGGAGCACAGGCCCTGGACGCGCAGGCCCAGCAGCCACGGCTCACGGGCCCAGCCGCTCCGCGGCACGCGGGATCCTCCCGGACCGGGGCACGAACCCGCGCTCCCCGCATCTGCAGGCCGACCCCCAACGACCACGTCACCAGGGAAGCCCTTGAACCACATTTGATTGACAGTACCACATGCATAGATTGACCCAAGGTATTGGACCCTATTGGAGGTTAAGAGGGTGGGTCTCCAAAGTGGATTCAGAAGTGAAATCTGAGGGATTATCTCCCCCTTTCAACGGAAACTCCTCTTTATTTCCCAAAATATGGATCTCAGAAGTAAGCATTATAGAAACCAGTCTAGTTAGGGATCATTTTGCTGGTTCTGCCAAGGATGCTGGAGTTACCCTCCACATTGATGGTATTCTTGGGACCATGGTCCATCTTTTATAAGGTAGCCAGATCTCATTCCTGGAACTGATATGTCTTGCATTGACTTATCAAGGAATTTCCTTCTCTAAGGAGAAATCTCGTGTTAGCCACTAAGACAATACTGTCACTTCTTTACATGCTTATGTGAAGGCATGTAATGTTCTAATACATCTTTTAGGTCTCTATTTCTGAGTAAAATCTGTTGAATATATATAATTTAAGTTATTTTAGGCTATTATTTCCATGATGATGTGCATAGTCTACAAAATGATTCATAACCCTATGCATATAAGTTAGGAACAGAGTCATTCACCCAGTAAATGTTTGAGAAGCAACTCTGCATCAAGAATGAGGATAATTGATGATAACTATTGGATACACAAAGATGAATGAGACATAGTGACTACCTTTGAGATGCTCAAATGCTGGCTAGAGAAAGACATGTCAATAGATAATTCTGGTACATTGAGATTACTACTGTAAGTTAGGAGAAAAGTGATTCAGGGAAAGGATTGTTCCTCCCCTGTATTTTCAGGCTTTTCAGCCGTTGTAGCTGACTTTGAAAGTAGGTACTTCCTATCTGAGGCAGAGAATATTCCAAGGCAGATGGGAGCACTATGAAATATAAGAGGAGAAGCCTAGGTAAAGTTAAGGAGGTATAAAAGTTCATTACATGTCTGGGAACCTAGGAGAAAAACAATAAATTAGAATATTGTGTGCTTGTGAGGGAAGTAGTATACACTGAGTATAGAGATGTGTGGCTGCTGTAATAATGGCTTCTAAGGAGTCATGCCTCCTGGAAGACTCATTCTGTATAATCTCCTCTCATGTTGAGGCTTGACCATGTGATATATAGAGGCTGGACAAGCACTCATGCACAAGACTTGCCTGGTTGGAGCCCTGAGGCTGTCATGCATGAAGAAGCCCAGATTAGCCATCAGAGATCTCATGGAGGAGTAGGAACATGGAAAGAGATCCCAATGAAAGGGAGACTACGTGGAGAGAGAGCCCATGGAGAGGGAGACCATGTGGAGGGAGATTCATAGAGAGAGACCACATGTCTCATATCCCAGAGAGAGACAAGGACACACACACACACACACACACACACACACACACACACACACACACACATTGCACATGCAGAGAGATCCCATGAAAGGAGAGAGACCATGTGAAGATATGAGTCTCTGGAAGAATCCATCTCCAGTTGACAAGCAGGCTGAATGCAGTCATATGTATGAACTCAGGCAAAAATCAACATGAGCACCATCCAGCTAAACAACAAAATTGTGGAAAGTAGTAAACTTTGTAGTTTTAAGCTACTAAGTTTTGGAATGATATCTTATGAAGCAATAGATAACAGATACAGAAAGTAACTTTATTTAGTTATTTATTCAACAATTATTTATTGAGTGTATTGGGTATCTCCTATGTGCCAGGAACTCTGATAGATCAAGACTGCATTTTGCAGGGCCTTTCATTTCTTGGTAAGGAGTCATCTTTTGTCTGTCCTAACTCTAGCACTACAATGTCATTGCTATTGTTTAAATTGAGGGCTTCATCATATCTTACCTATTGTAATAATGTCCCAATTGTTCTCTCTTTCATTTCTGCTTTTTTCCAAAACACAAATATGATCTTTGTTATTAACCTGTTTAAATCTCTTTAATGGCTTACCATAACCTTCAGGTCAAATTTTAGACTCTTTTGTGTATATCACCTAATACCATTTATACCCTCTTCTCCAATGTCCAATAACTTGTAGTTCCCTAAATAAGCAATGCTTACCTAGGTATTAGAACCTTTGCACAATGTTGTTGTCTTGGCCTAGAAGGCCTTCTCTCATTTGTTTGCATGGAAAAAGCTTATATATACTTCCAGACACAGTCAAATCTATACACTTCTCTTCAGTACCTCCATGTGGAATTGCTCACTCTTTTGCATTTTATGCTACCACTGACCATTGCATACTCTAATAACATACACTTGCCACATTATGTTGGTATGCTATTTTCCCTTCTAGATTGTGAGCTCCTTGAAGGCAAAGGATTTTATCTTTTTTCCATATTTCTTACCTTTTTACAGTGAGCTCTTAATTCCTAGCATATAGTAGATACTCTAAAAATATTACTTGAGTAATGCCTTTATTTTATAGGCTGTAGGAAATCAATGACTATTTTATAGGAAGGAATTTTAGAAAATTAATCCATGCATCAGGGTGAAAGAGGGAAAAAAAAGGCAAATTTACCCATTTCTTAAACCATTTAACCATTTTACTTCCATGGTCAAGCTGAGACATGAGGATTGCCAAAACTAAGGCAGTAGGAGCATGGAGGAGGGGAGCTACATAAAAGATCTATCAGAGGTAGAATGGCCATGACATGGTGGAAACCTCCTAAATGTGGAGAAAGAGGAAAAGTGGATAATTGAAAAAATTTTGCCATTTCTAGCTTGGACAAATAGGTAGATAATGATGCCATTAACTAAGATAGAAAATAGCAGAAGAGGAGCAGGTTTAGAGAGGAAGAAGGTTATAATTATCAGTATACTGCCTGTTGAGAGTGAATTTCAAGGTTTCAGCAACTCTCCCTGGTAAGGAAACTGTTAGTTACAATGAGGGTGACTCTATTGGCAGAAAGCTGGAAATCACCGTGGCACTAGAAAATCCTTGTGAAAGATGATCTGGTTGGACTAGTCCTCAGGAACTCTGACTAAAGGGAAAGGACCTAGATCAGTAAATTTCTCCAAAGCTGAATTTGATATACAAGCAGTTGGGTTTTATGCCACAACCTACAATTGCAATTTCTTTAAGAAAATTTATTGTCTATTTATACCTAAATAAACAGCAATAGTCCCATTTTAGGGATACTAAGACTGAGGTAATTCTTATTACACAGAATAACAGTGGTCACTGACTTAATTGGGCATGCAGTTGGTAGCTCCTACCACAGCAATGGCAAGTTAGAAATGATTCTTCAGAGATTTTATCCATGTATGACAAGACTGAAACATTGTCTCCTCTATTCTTCTTCAGTCACTTATTGTTTAATAACAATAATCCAACAGCTAGAATACCAAACTAGTATCCTTTTCCTCTGACTGGAGGTCACCCTTCCTGACAAGACTTCAGTCCTGTGTTTCTTACATCACCAGGGTCATAGATAAAGAGCTTCAAGTAATACGTTGCCTATGACAGCACCCTCCTCTCATGCTAATTGCTCTGGGCAAGTTGGCCTTCCTTTTACAATTTTTCTCAGAGATAATTTAGATAATAATGAATTCATGTGAAATCTGCTTACTAGAGAAGGGAGTTGAGAAATGAAACTATGTATTATTTCTTTAGAGTATTTCTTACTATAAAAAAGAGGCAAAATCTAACCAAATCAGAGTTTGTGGGATATCAAAAAATAACATGAAACCAACACTTCAAAGACTTGAATTTTGCAATAGTGTAGCAAAGAAACACTCGATGCATCTGCAAAGCAAAGTTAAACAGATCAGATAGAGGGGGTCAAAACAAAAATTAAGAAGGCTGAATACCAAACTTAGAGTCTGGATTTTAACATGGCTCCCAGTTGTATTGCTGTATGAATGAAAAAGAGATCAGAGACTTTTATGATAAAAGATACCAAGAAGCAGTAATATGTTGGTAACTGCTATTTTTAGTTTCTCTCTCTCACATTGTTTTGCTTAAAGTGACAGTATAGGCTCACAATAGATTTATTCTCCCTCTGCTAGTCACTATTCCAGAGAGACAGCTCATGACATTCTTCTGATTCCTATAATAGGTTAATGCTACAGTGAACTCTGGGGGTCGACCGAGTTAGCTCTCAGGGGATACAAGTGTCATCACCCAAAAAAACACTTACACAGCACGAACATATAATCCTGATGTAGCTGGAAGCCTGTGCATTAGCTAGGAGAATGCATCTACCTCCATCCCTATCGCAGAGACTGCACTTGGGATATTGTACACCAGTCTCCTTGTACTGTATCAACGAGACGGAGCATATCCTGTAACTGGAGCCTCAGCTGATGCTTGTGATAACTCGGGAACATATAACATCCACTCTCTTTGTAATTTGGGTAGCACTATGTTGGAGGCTAGTGATAAGTTAGGTGATATAGTGAAATTAAGTCCTTTAGGCAGTGCATATTTTATGTCAGTTTGTTCTGAAGCTGTGTTTAGTTTCAAGGTGAGTAGTCCTGGCTTTTCAATTGCCTGTAAGTTAAATCAAGTCAGAAATAGTCCTTGAAAGAGTTGTTTTTATTAAGAAAAGCATGCCAATGGCTGTGATGAATACGGACAATATATTTCCAGAGAATGGCAAAGAGCACAAAGCCCTTAACATAGTCAATGGCTGTGAAACATTTTAAATTTGATTTTAGCTACTAATATAAATTCATGTTTTTGCTGTTTTAATTTTGTTTTTAAAACTTAGTTGATCAAGTTAAAAAAATGTATTTTCCAAGAGTAGCCATGAGTTGATCGTTATAATAGTTTGATGATGGGTTTATTTTTCTATTCTACTTTTATTATTTTATTTTATTATTCTATTCTATTTTTACTTTTATGGATTTTTTTAATTATTGAAAGTAAAATATGTCCTCTAGGTAGATTTTTCAAATAGCCAATGAACTTATGCTGCTGCAAATTCAAATTTGCAAATTTGAAACTATAACTTTTATGTATAATGAAATCTCTGTGTGGGTACAAATTTTTTCATTGTATTTCTACTTGCCTAACTGTCAGTGATTTGGTCCTTTGGTTAATTTAGTCTTTGATATATTTAAGGAAGATAGGAGAATACATTTAATTAATGCATGATACTAATTTAGATATTTAAATTCAAGACAAGAAAAATATAGTTCTTACTTTCATGGAGCTTATAGTCTATTTTTGAAGACAGATAAATGCCAAAAATCAGACTTTGATAAGTATTTTAGTAAAGGTTGTTCTGTGAGGGTTAATTCCATAGGCTTAGAATTAGCCTGAGCTGTTCTCCTTGTCTGTGTATGGCACTGATCCCAAGTCAGTAAAAGTATTGTTCTGTAACGATTAGTCTGAAGAGTTTCAGGTGGTTTGTGTCATTGTTTATTGGTAATGGTAAGATTGATAAGTTGTGCCTGGACTTGGTGAGACCCCTGGAAGAATCTAATGTTTGAGAAGACTAAACAAAAAGAATATGCCTATATGACCAGTAAAAAAACAAAAAACAAAAAACCCAAAACCCTAGTGATGACTTCATTTTAGCATCTCTGGTTCCAGAGTGTTCAGTGTCATAATGATGGTTTCTGATTCAAGAGAGAAGGTACATACTGCCATGGCCCTGACAAAGGGAGGACAATAGGATTTTGCACTTGGCTTCTCCAGAACCCCTGCTATGAGATAGCCTTTGATTATGATGCATATTCTTACTTGAATGCTATAGCTGTATTGTATCCATTTCCTGCAATAAACTGTAGATTTGTAAGCATTGTTATTTTGGGTCCTGTATGTCTTCTTGATTGAGCAATTAAAACTTGTGTGACTTATACCATTAGTGAGAAGGCCCAATGTGGGGGAGGCTAATGGAAAAGAAACTGATTTTGTGTTTACATGCTGTGTGTATAGACCCATAAGTGCTTCACATGGAAGGTAGGGTCTGGAGAAATTAATACTTATTTTTAAAGGAAGATAGAGGAGATAGAAGGGTGCAATATGTCAGAAATAGCTTGGGGAAAGGCATGACACATTCCAGGAAATATTCAATGTGAGTAGGATAAAATCTGGAGCTCAAATCTAAGCTCAATCCTAGAGATACAGTGCTGGGAATCACTAGCTGAGGGAGTGGATAATATTGTTCAAAGGGAGACTGTGGTATGAGACAATAGCTGAAAACTAAGTCTCACTGGTGATCTGTATTGGTAGAGAAATTCCAAAGAAAAGAAAGTTTCAGAAACCAAGGAAAGAGCTAGTTCATCAAAATTTTGAATCTAGTAGCAAGTTCAAGAAGAATGGGTATGATGAAGAGATTTTTGAATTTTTTAAAAAAGAAGGTTGAAGAAAGGTTTCAATTCAGAAGGAAATGGAAGAGAAATTTGGTGGTGAAAGGAAATGAGAGAGACGAGGTTAGAGCTTGAAAAGGAAGAGGGTTGATGGAAAATTTGTTTACAGTTGGTGAAGAACTGAAATACCTGGCAACTAAGGGGAAAGATCTAGAAGAAGGGACAAGTTGAAATGTAAGAGATGGGAAGAATTGATGGACAATGTCTTGAACTGGCGGATGAAGATAAAATCAAGAGGATGCTGCTTCTTTTGTGAAAGAAGAAGATATTAGTGTATAAAAAGTAAAATGGAACATGCATTTTATGGACCAAACAATTTGGAACCTTAGGATAAGTATTTTGCCATTTTAAATATCAGATAACATGTAGGCGTACTGCATTATATGTGAGAGGGGCTTTAGGTTATCCTGGAGTTTAAAACTCTTACCAATCCTTACCAATCTATATTTGCATTTTCATGAATAACAAGCATTTTCTCCTGGGCTCAGACTTTATTTAGGCCATCTTACTTTGCTCAAGTGTTATCTAGCAGTGGCTTTTCAGGCTTTTGATACCTTCTGTGTCCATATATAAATATACTGAGATACAATACGAGGGTGGAGAGAGGCAGGTTTTTAACAAATGTTTCTATCAAAGTTGGTAGGTCTCCAAACTGACTGTCTATATTATAATATTTTCTTTAGCTTGTTCCTCAAATTAATTCACTGGTTCTTCTAAAATTAATCTTAATAAATTATATTTGGAAATTTTCCATTTTTAACTTGTACCCTATTATTTTGCATATAGAATTTTAATTTTATTGACATATAACAGAGCACTTATGCTTTCAGCCAAATGGAATAATAAGGACTAGATTTACCATCTTATTTAAAGAAACCAAAAACAGGAAAATTATAAGGAACAACAAATTTTAAAGCTTTGGACAAAAGGAAATGAAGGACAGTGATCTATGAGAGATGAAAAAAGTGAGATGTCTCCTATGATTACCCAAGTTTTTATTTTTTGCTTTGAGAGAGTGTTTAGGGCATGGTACAGGAAGGAGGAAACCAGGCAGAAGCATGACAGAATCCCTGGGTTAAAGATCCAAAACTGAGTTCAGGGAGATCAGAGAGGCTAGAATTCACAAGACAGAGTGCTATAAAGGAGAGATGTGCAAAAAAGAGAACTCTAAAGATCTTCCGATTCTCTTTCTTGAGTAGTCAAATGAGTACTAATCAGCACATATGTCTTAGGAAGCTACTTGAGTCTGGAGAAAGAACTGCCTGAAAGTATTAGAGTTCAGTGCTCAGTGCTCACACAAGCCAGAATGAAAAGCCTCATGATTCATGAGACATTGTGTAGACTATACAGAGGGGCCTTTGTAATGAGGAATAATTAGCCCCAGTTTGAGCTTCAGTCTTGCCTAACAAATCTTAAAAGCAAGATGTAAAAGGGTCAAATTGTTTCCAATAGTTTACAGCTTGTGTCCCAGAAAAAGGCTCAATATATACAGGTGTACAGAAACACCTGGGATCTAACAAGGTAAATTTTACAATGTCTGGCATTTAATTAAAAGTTACCAGTCAAATAAGGAAGCAGGAAAATACAGTTGATCCTTGAGCAATGTGGGGGTTAGGGAAGCCAAACTTCCATTGTCACATATAACTTTATAGTCAGCCCTCAGTATCTGGGATTTTGTATCCATGAACTTAACAAAAACTTGGATCATGTAGCATTATAGTATGTATTTAGTGAAAGAAATCTGAACATGTGCATTCACACCCACGTTGTTCAAGGGTCAATTGTATCAGCCATAATGAGTAGATAACTCAATCAATCAAAACCAACCTGGAATTGGCATAGATATTAGGATTAGCAAACAATGACATTAAAGCATTTATTATAACAATATTCCATTTGTTCAAAAAGTTAAGTTGAGACATGAAATCTATAAAAAACCCCAAATTGAATTTCCATAGATCAAAACTACAATGTGTGAAGTAAAAAATAAACTGGGTAGAATTAATGGCAAATTAGACATTGCACAAGAAAATATTAATAAACTTGAATACAGAACAATAGAAACAAAAATAAAGAACACAGAGGAAAGAGAATTAAATAAATATTAAGAGAGCATCAGTGAGCTATGAGATAATTTCAAGTGCCCTATAATATGTGTAATTGGAGTTCCTGAAGGAGAGGACAGAAGTGGGGACAGAAAAAATTTTGAAAAATTAATGGCCAAAATATTTCCAAATTTAATGAAAAGTATAAATCCACAGATTCAAGAAGCTCAAAAAACCCCAAGTTCAAAAGCATGAAAAATCTGTATCAAGGTGTATCATAATCAAATTTCTCAAAGTCAGTGATAAAGAGAAAATCTTAATAGGATCCAGATTAAAAATGTTATGTACAGTGTAACAAAGACAAAGATGGTAGCATATTTCTTATCAGAAACAATATAAGTGCTAAGTCAATAGAGAAGTATCTTTAAAGTACTGAAAAGGTAAAAGATCAAACCAGAGTACTATAATCCATGAAAATATCTTTGGTTCTCAGCAGTTTGACCTGGACATTGTTTTCTTTGTATTTGTCTCATAGGGGTTCACTGAACCTCTGGTAGACATAAATTTATGTTTTTCTTCAAACTTGGGGAATATGTGGCCATTATTTCTTCAAATATTTTTGGCCCATTTTCTCTCTTCTCTCCTTCTGAAAATTCAATTACACTATTTTAGAACATTTTCTATTGTCCCACAGATCTCTGAGGCTCTGTGTATTTTTCTTTTCAGTATCTCTCTCTCTCTCTCTCTCTCTCTCTCTCTCTCTCTCTCTCTCTTTTTCAGTTTGGATATTTGCATTGATCTATATTAAAGTTTAGTGATTTTGTCTTCTATTTCTTATCTAATATTGTGCCCATCCAGTATATATTTTATTTCAAGAATTGTACTTTTCTTTTTTCTATTTTTTTTTTGGGTGCACCATGCAGCTTGCAGGATCTTAGTTCCCCAACCAGGGATTGAACCCATGCCCTCTGCAGTGGAAGCATGGAGTCCTAATGACTGGACCACCAGGGAATTCCCAAGAATGGTACTTTTTAATTTTATCATTTCCATTTAGTTATTCTTTCTTTCTTTATTTTTTATAATTAATTTTTATTGGTGTATATTTGCTTTACATTTGGTTCTTCTTAGTTTTTCTTTCTTTGTTAAGATTCTCCATGTGTTTATTCATTATGACCATCTTTTCATTTAAATTCTTGACCATATTTATTCTAGATGATTTAAAGTCTTTATCTGGAAATTCAACATCTGGGTCATTGTAACTTTGATTTATATTCTTTTTTTTTTTTTCCCAAATCAAGCGTCATATTTTCTGGTCTCTTCACACATGGCTAGTAATTGACTAAAGGATATAGTGATTACTATATTGTTTAGAGTTTGGGTTTTTCATTGTTTTGTCTTTCTTTAACAGGTGTTTCTTTTTGTTCTGGCATGCAGTAAGTATACTGGTTTATCAGTCTGCTATTTTTGAATGTTGTTTTAAAGCCCAGTACAGGCAGCTAAAAGCATTCTCTACACTAGTAATAGAGTAGCCATATTGTGAGGATTCTTAAGATGCCATATAGACATGTTGCCTGGAGGGAAGGAGGGAGAAAACAAGGGAGAAAGGGAAGAAAAGAGAGGGAGAAAGGGAAGAAAAGAGAGGGAGAGAGAGAGAAAGAAAGGGGAGGGGAGGGGAGGAGAGGACATATGTGTGGCCTGGCCAGTGCCTAAATGTTTCAGGCATATCAACTAGGGTGCTAGATACTGGTGTGAGTGAAGGAGGTGTACTGAACATCTGGCATAGCTGAGCCATTAGCCACAGCCACTATCTGATTGCAAGTGCATGAGAAGCTCAGAATGACTTATAAGTCCATTCAAATCATGGAACCACGAGATATTAAAAAATATTATTATTTTTAAGCAATGAAGTTTATGGGCAATTTGTTGAGCAGCCATGGATAACCAGACAATTATAATAATGATTGCTGCAATTGAAATAAGCTGTTTATGTCTAAATGACTGTTGCTTGTGGTGAGCTTTTAAGTCTCCAAAATGACAGACTCTATTAATTATTTTACTATTAAAGAGTTGTGATTATATTAAAAGTTTGAAATAACATTTAATTGTACTTGACGCTTATCAGGAAGCACTCAATTTAGGGGTTGAAATGACCTGATGTTTCAGTTGAAATGATTGTATAATTTCCATGATTTTACTGTAGAACTTAGAGATTTGTTTCACTGATCAATTTGTAAACCAAATTCTATGGGTTGACTTGAAGAATCAGATGATTGTACTTTTATTTCTGATAATTTTATTTCTATTTCTATTCATATTATTTTAATCAATATGTTATGAACTATGATTGATTGTTCAGGAAAAAAAACCAATAAAAGTGTTGATGTTTTAAAAATTATACCCATGAATACTGTTGAGTTGTGAATATGGCTACTATTTTAGAAATCTGTTTCAACTTGTTTATCCCAAGCCTCACTGATAGAACTATTTCTCTGTCCAAATGGAACCCTATTCTATTGATTATTGTGTGGAAAGTTTGTCTGCCTGCTGAGGATGTTTGTAAGAAACTCTCAATAGTTGTATCTGCTATTTTGAAGTTTTGATTTAGTATGTTCTTACCAGTGTTTCCTATTCTTTCTGCCTTACTCTTTCATGTTGTCATCTGATAAGTGCTGCTTAGGTATTCTTTGGTTACTTGTGTGCCAGATATGTTCTGAACAACTGAGAGGAATTATTTTTTATGCTGGTAAATTGGCTTTGCTGTATAATATTGTTGCTGGTGATTATGGTGTTAAAAAAATGTTTTCATCAGTTATCAACTCAACTCTAAAAAATATTGAAAATGTGATACATACAAATTTTCCTTTAAATAATAAATGTTTCCTTTAAATAATAAATGTTTACATGTAAGTATAAAAGTAGTATATAACAACATGTGAAACAAAATAATTATGATTCGTAATTTCCACCATCTACTTTTATTTATGGCAGACACTAGTTTAGTAAGCAGAGATTATAGTCCAGATAATGGATGCACACTATTACTGTCAATTGAATAGGTTGCTACATAGTATGAACATCTAAGCTGGATTTTATTTGTGGTCATATATAATCAGAAACCTGATGACACTACATTAACTTAGAAGCCTATAGGGCTCATCTGTAGCTGAGCAAGTGATTAATCATACAATAAACAAGTTTCTTAAAAATTATAAAGAGAGAGTAGTGGCCAAGAAGGCAGAGTAGGAAGACACTGAACTCACCTCCTCTCATGGTCACACCAAAATTACAACTGCTTACAGAGAAACTATTGATGAGAAAGACTGGAAGACTAGTAGAAAAGACTTTCTGCAACTAAAGACATAAAGGAGGAGCCACAATGAGAAGCATAAGAGGGGTGGAGACTCAATATAATCAAGACATATCCCTAGTGAGAAACCCACAAACAGGAGGATAATTACAATTGCAGAAGTTCTTTCCAAAGAATGAGGGTGTCTGAGCTCCATTTCAGACTACCCAGCCTGGGGATCCTGCATGAGGAAAACAAGCCTCCAGAACATTTGGCTTTGAAGGTCAGCAGGGCTTACTTTCAGGGGAGATAGAGTGTGGTGAGAAATGGAGACACCACTCTTGATGGGTGCACACAAAATTGCACACCCTCTGGGACCCAGGGAAGAAGCAGTAATTTGAAAGGAGGCTGGGTCAGCCTCACCTGCTGATCTTAGAGAGACCCCCAGAGAGGAAGAAGGCAGCTAGAGGTCACCCTAAGGACACAGACACTGGTGACAGCCATTTTGGAGAACCCGTTCTACCATGAGAACACTGGTGCTGGCAAGTGTCATTTCGGTATCCTTCCTATGGCTTATAAGCACAAGGACCCAGCTCTACCTCCCAGCCTGTTAGCACCAATACTGTGATGTCTCAGGACAAGCAACTAGCCAGGCAGGGACACAGACACATCCACCAGCAAGCCAGCTGCCTTAAGAGCCCTTGAGCCTAGAGCAACCCTGAGACACAACCCTGTCCACCAGAGGGCCCAGAACCTGGGCTCACACACCAGATGACCAATACTAGTCCTTGGATCAGCCTCACCCACCAGTGGGCAGGCACCAGCACCAGGACCCCCCAGGCTGGGCCCTGCCCACCAGCCTACACACCAACACTGGGATCCACAGGACCTTGCAACCAGGGATCCCAGGAACCACCTATTCCCATCAGTGGGCTGGCACTAGTCCTGGGACCTGGCCTCAACTACCAGTGGTTGGGATCCAGCACCAGAGCCACCACAGTCCCACAGTCTGCCATGTCAGTACCCAACTCACCCACCAGCAAGCTGGGATCAGCCCCGAGGCCTTGGGCCCTGGACCTGTCCACCAGTAGGCTAACACCAACTCTGGGAAACCTTGGACCCCTCAGCCAGCCACCTTGGGAACTGGCCTCAACCACCATTGTGCCAACATGAGCTCTGGAACACCTAGAGCACTCAGGCAGGGACTCTGGGACCTGGCTGTGCTTACCAGCACACTGACACTAGCCCCAGGAACTCCTGGGTCCCAGCCTCACTCACCAGCTGGCTGATACAAGTTTTGAAACACTTTGGACCCCTTAGTCAGCCACCCTAGGATTCATTCCCACTCATCAGCAGGCTGACACACACTTTGGGACAATCCAGACCACACAGCCAGCCATGTCAGGAACCAGCCCTGCACACTAGCAGGGTGACACTAGATCCAGTATCCCCAATGCCTCAACCACTTACCCCAGAACCTAGCCCTACACACCAGCAGCTGGCAACCTTCACACAAGACAGGGCTTGAGAACCAACTGGAATGGGGACCAGCCACATCCACCAGACCACCCAGAGTAGTCAGCCTGCCACAATGGAAGGACCCATGCAGTCCACAAAGGGGGAACCCCTAGAGCATATAGTTCTGGTGACTAGAAGGGAGATGCATAGGATGTCTCCTGCAAATGGCCAACTCTCCAAGGTTTGGAAATATAACCAACCTACCAGATACATAGACATAAACACAGCAAATTAGGCAAAATGAGGCAACAGAAGAATATGTTCAAAATAAAGGAACAAGATAAAACCTCAGAAGAAGAACTAAGTGAAATATAGATAAACAATTTACCCAATAAATAGTTCAAGGTAATGATTATAAAGATGTTCAAAGAACTTGGGAGAATATTGGATGAACAGAGTAAGAAGTTAGAAGATTTAACAAAGAGTTAGAAAATATAAAGAGGAACAAAAAAGAGATAACAATACAATAACTGAAATAAAAAATACAGCAGAAGGAAGCAAAAATAGATAAGATGATACACAGGAATGGATCAGTGAGCTGTAAAACAGAGTTGTGGAAATCACTCAGACCGAACAAAAAAATGAACAAAAAGAAATAAGGACAGTTTAAGAAACCTTTGGGTCAATATCAAGCTTCTTAACATTTGCATTATAGGGGTCTCAGAAGGAGAAGGAGGGGGCAGAGAACATATCAGAAGACGTAATAGCTGTAAACCTCCCTAACCTGGGAAAGGAATCAAACATCCAGGTTCAGGAAGCACAGAGAGTCCCAAATAGGATAAACCAAAGAGGACCTCACCAAGACACATTGTAGTTAAAATGGCAAAAATTAAAGATAAAGAGAGAATATTAAAAGCAAGAAAGGAAAGCAACAAGTAACATATAAGAGAACTCCTATAAGGATATCAGCTGACTTTTCAGTAGAAACTCTGCAGGCCACAAGGGAATGGCATGATAAATTTAAAGTCATGAAAGGGAAAAACCTACAACCAAGAATAATACCCAGCAAAGGTTTCATTCACATTTGATAGTGAGATAAAAAATTTTAAAGACAAGCAAAGTTAAAAGAGATTAGCACAACCAAACCAGCTTTACGAGAAGTTAAAGGGACTTCTCTAAGTGAAAAAAAAAAAAAAAAAAGGCCACATTAGAAATATAAAAAACACTAAGGACAAATCTAATTTGTAAAGGCAAATATGCAGTAAAAGTTGTAAGTCCACCATGTAAAAAGCTAGTAGAAAGGTTAAAAGAAAAAATTTTTAAAAATCATCTATATCCACAATAAATTCAACAATAAAATCTATGGGGCACTGCAAAAGCAGTTCTAAGAGGGAAGTTTATAGTAATACAAGCCTACCTCATGGAACAAGAAAAATCTTAAACAGCCTAACCTTACACCTAAAGGAAGTAGGATAAAAAGAACAAACAAAACCCAAAGTTAATAGAAGGAAAGAAATCATAAACATCAGAGCAGAAGTAAATAAAATAGATACAAAAAACCAAACAAACAACAGAAAATATCAATAAAACTAAAAGCTGATTCTTGGAAAAGATAAGATAAACCTTTATCCATATTCATCAAGAAAAGAGAGGGCCCAAATTAATAAAATCAGAAATGAAAAAGGAGAAATTATAACTGACAGTACAGAAATACAAATGATCATAAGAGACTACTATGAACAACTCTATGCCAATAAAATGGACAACCTAGAATAAATGGACAAATTGTTAAAAACATGTAATCTCCAAAGACTTAACCAGGAAGAAATAGAAAATATAAGCAGACAAATTATCAGTAATAAAATTGAATAGTAATTTAAAAAACTCCCAACAAATAAAAGTCCAAGACCAGATGGCTTCTCAGGTCAATTCTACTAAACATTTAGAAAAGAGTTAATGCCTGTCCTTCTCAACTATTCCAAAAAATTGCAGAGGAAGTAATGCTTCTGAACTCATTTTTTTAAAATTTATTTATTTTTATTTATTTTTGGCTGTGTTGCGTCTTTGTTGCTGCACAGGCTTTCTCTAGTTGCGGTGAGCCAAGGCTACCCTTTGTTGCTGTGTGCGGACTTCTTATTGTGGTGGCTTCTGTTGTTGTGGAGCATGAGCTCTAGGCCCGTGGGCTTCAGTAGGTGTGGCACGCAAGCTCAGTAGTTGTGGCTCACAGGCTCTAGAGTGCAGGTTCAGTAGTTGTGGTGCATGGGCTTAGTTGCTCCATGACATGTGGGATCTTCCTAGACCAGGGCTCACAACTCTATCCCCTGCATTGGCAGGTAGATTCTTAACCACTTCACCACCAGGGAAGCCCCTGAACTCATTCTATGAGGCCAGTATCATCCTGATACCAAAACCAGACAAAGATATCACAAAAAATGAAAAGTACACTGATGAGCATAAATGTAAAAATTCTCAGCGAAATATTAGCAAAGTGAATTTAACAATACATTAAAAGTACCATACATCATGACCAAGTGGGATTTATCCAGAGATGCAAGGATGGTTCAATACCTGAAAATCAATCAGTGTGATACACTACATTAACAAATTGAAGAATAAAAATCATACGGTCATCTCAACAGATGCAGAAAAGCTCTTGACACAATCCAACATCCATTTATGAAAGAAACTCTCAGTGGGTATAGAGGGAACATACAACAGCATAATAAAGACCATATATGACAAGCCCACAGCTAACACTATATTCAATAATGAAAAGTTGAAGACATTTCCTCTAAGATCAGGAACAAGACAAGAATGCCCATTCTTTCCACTTTTATTCCACATAGTGTTGGAAGTCTTAGTCACAACGAGACAAGAAAAAGAAATAAAAGGAATCCATATTGGAAAGGAAGAAGTGAAACTTACTGTTTGCAGATGACATGATACTATACGTAGATCCTAAAGACACCAAGAAAAAGCTATGAGAACTCATTAATGAATTGCAGCATACAAAATTAATATATAGAAATCTGTTGCATTTCTATACACTAACCATGAACTATCATAAAGAGAAATTAAGAAAAATAATCCCACTTACAATCTCATCAGAAAGAATAAACCTAGGAATAAATCTAACTAAGGAGGTAAAAAACCTGTATTTGGAAAACTATAAGATACTGATGAAAGAATTTGAAGACAACACAAACAGATGGAAAGATATACTGTGTTCATTGATTACAGAATTAATATTGTTAAAATGACCATATTGTCCAAGTCAATCTAAAGATTATCTGCAACCCCTATCAAATTACCAATGGCATTTTTAACAGAACTAGATCAAATAATTCTAAAATTTGTATGGAAACACAAAAGACCTCCAACAGACAAAGCAATCTTGGGAAAGAAGAATAAAGCTGGAGCTATCACATTCTCTGATTGCAAACTACACTAGAAAGCTACAGTAATCAAAACAGTATGGTACTGACACAAACCAGTACATAGATCAATGGAACAGAGTAGAGAGCCCAGAAATTATCCCATACTTAGATCAGCAATTAATCTATGACAAAGGAGGCAAGAAAATACAATAGGGAAAAGATAACCTCTTTAATAAATGGTGTTTGGAAATTGGGACAGCCACATACAAAAGAATCAAACTGGACTACTCTTTTACACCATATAAACAAATAAATTCAAAATGGATTAAAGACTTAAATGTAAGGCCTGAAGCCATGAAACTGCTAGAAGAAAACACAGGCAGTAAGAACTTTGACATTGTTCTTAGCAATAATTTTTTGGATAGGTCTCTTCAGACAAGGTAAACAAAAGCAAAATAACCAAATGAGACTCAAACTAAAAAGCTTTTACATAGTGATGGAAACTATCAACAAAACAAAAAGGCCACCTACTAAATGGGAGAAGACATTTGCAAACAATATATCTGATAAGGGGTTAATATCCAAAATATACAAAGAACTCGTTCAACTCAACCTCAGAGAAACAAACAACCCAGTCATAAAATGGGAAGAAGACCTGATGGACATTTTTTCCAGAGAAAACCTACAGATGACCAACAGGCACGTGAAAAATTGCTCAACATCACTAGTCATCAGGGAAATGCAAATTAGAAGCACAGTGAGATATCACCTCACATATGTCAGAATGGCTATAATCAAAAAGACAGCAAATAAGTTTTAGCAATAATGTGGAGAAAAGGGAAACCTTGTGTACTGCTGTAAATTGATGCAACCTCTATGGAAAATAGTATGTAGATTCCTCAAAAAATTAAAAATAGAACTACCATGATCCAGCCATTACACTGAGGTGTATTTATCTAAAGAAATGAAAGCACTAATTTGAAAAGATATATGCACCCCTATATTCATTACAGTATTATTTACAATAACCAAGATATGGAAGCAATCTAAGTGCTCATCAATAGGTAAATGCATAAAGATGTGGTATCTATCTATCTATCTATCTATCTATCCATACACAATGGAATATTACTCAGCCATAAGAAAGAATGAAATCTTGCCATTTGCAACAACATGGTTGTAGCTAGGGGGTATTATGCTGAGTGAAATAAGTCAGACAGAGAAAGACAAATACTGTACGATTTCACTTAGGTGCAGAATCTAGAAAAAAAACAAATGAACAAACATAACAAAACAGAAACAGATTTGTAGTTACAGAGAACAAATAGGTGGTTGCCAGAGTGGTGTTTGGTGTGGGAAGGAAAGAAATAGGTAAGGGAGATTAACCTCTAGTTGCCAAACAAATGAGTCATGAGTATGAAATGAACAGTGTGGGGAGTGTGGTAAATAACTAGGTAATGTCTTTGTATGGTGTCTAGACTTATTCTGGTAATCATTTTGAAATGTACAGTAACAATGAATAACTATGTTATGTAATAGGAACTAACATCGTTTTGTAGGTTATTTATACTTCAAAACCAAACAATCTTACAGAAAAAGAGATCAGATTTGTGGTTACCAGAGGTGTGGGGAGAGGAAATTGAATGAAGGCAGTCAAAAAATACAATCTCCCAGTTATAAGGTAAGTAAGTACTAGGGATGTAATGTACAACATGATAAATATAATTAACACTGCTGTATATTATATATGAAAGTGTTAAAAGAGTAAATCCTAAGAATTTTATCACAATGAAAAATACATATTTTTCTATTTCTTTAATTTTGTATCTGTATGAGTTGATGAATGTTCACTAACTTATTGTGATAATTATTTCATGATGTATGTAAGTCAAATCATTATGCTGTATACCTTAAACTTATTCAGAGCTGTATGTTAATTACATCTCAATAAAACTGGAAGAAAAAATAAAGCTGGGAAAAATTATTCGATTAAAACTAATTTACCAGGGGACGAGGGGAAGATGGCGGAAGAGTAAGATGCAGAGATCACCTTCCTCCCCACAGATACAACAGATATACATCTACACGTGGAACAGCTCCTACAGAACACCTACTGAATGCTGGCAGAAGACCTCAGACCTCCCCAAAGGCAAGAAACTCCCCATGTACCTCGGTAGGGCAAAAGAAAAAAGAATAAACAGAGACAAAAGGATAGGGATGGGACCTGCACCAGCGGGAGGGAGCCGTGAAGGAGGAAAGGTTTCCACACAATAGGAAGCCCCTTCACGGGCGGAGACTGTGGGTGGCGGAGGGGGAAAGCTTCAGAGCCACGGAGGAGAGCTCAGCAACAGGGTTGCGGAGGGTAAAGCGGAGAGATTCCCGCACAGAGAATCAGTGCCGACCAGCAGTCACCAGCCCGAGAGGCTTGTCTGCTCACCCACCAGGGCAGGCGGGGGCTGGGAGCTGAGGGTCGGGATTCGGTCGGAGTGCAGGGAGAGGACTGGGGTTGGCGGCGTGAACACAGCCTGCAGGGGGTTAGTGCACCACGGCTAGCCGGGAGGGAATCCGGGGGAAAGTCTGGACCTGCTGAAGAGGCAAGAGACTTTTTCTTCCCTCTTTGTTTCCTGCTGCGCGAGGAGAGGGGATTAAGAGGACTGCTTAAAGGAGCTCCAGAGACGGGCGCGAGACGCAGCCAAAAATTCGGACCTCAGAGACGTGCATGAGACGCTAAGGCTGCTGCTGCCGCCACCAAGAAGCCTGTGTGCGAGCACAGGTCACTATCCACACCCCACTTCTGGGGAGCCTGTGCAGCCCGCCACTGCCAGGGTCCCGGGATCCAGGGACAACTCCCCCGAGAGAATGCACGGCGCTCCTCAGGCTGGTGCAACGTCATGCTGGTCTCCGCCGCAGGACCACCCCGCACTCCGTGCCCCTCCCTACCCCCCCCCCCGGCCTGAGTGAGCCAGAGTCCCTGAAACAGCTGCTCCTTTAACCCTGTCCTGTCTGAGCAAAGAACAGACGCCCTCAAGCAACCTACACGCAGAGGTGTGGCCAAATCCAAAGCTGAACCCCGGGAGCTGTGCAAACAAAGAAGGGAAACAGAAATCTCTCCCAGCAGCCTCAGAAGCAGCGGATTAAAGCTCCACGATCAACTTGATGTACCTTGCATCTGTGGAATACATGAATAGACAACGAATCATCCCAAATTGAGGAGGTGGACTTTGAGAGCAAGATTTATGATCTTTTCCCATTTTCCTCTTTTTGTGAGTGTGTATGTATATGCTTCTGTGAGAGATTTTGTCTGTATAGCTTTGCTTCCACCATTTGTCCTAGGGTTCTATCTATCCGTTTTTTTGTTTTGTTTTGGTTTGGTTTTTTTGTTTTGCTTTTTTAATAATTATTTTTATTTTAATAACTTTATTATATTTTATCTTACTTTATTTTATTTTATCTTCTTTCGTTCTTTCTTTTTTTCCTTCCTTCTCTCCTTCCTTCCTTCCTTCCTCTCTCCCTCCCTCCTTTCTTTCCTTCTTTCTTTCTTTCTTTCTTCTTTTTTTGTTTGTTTGTTTGTTTCTTTCTCTCTTTCTTTCTTTCTTTCTTTCTTTCTTTCTTTCCTTCTTTCTTTCTTTCTACTTCTACTAAGTCTTTCTTTCTACTTTTTCTCCCTTTTATTCTGAGCCATGTGGATGAAAGGCTCTTGATGCTGCAGCCAGGAGTCAGTGCTGTGCCTCTGAGGTGGGACAGCCAACTTCCAGACACTGGTCCACAAGAGACTTCCCAGCTCCCCATAATATCAAACAGCAAAAATCTCCCAGAGATCTCCATCTCAACACCAGCACCCAGCTTCACTCAATGACCAGCAAGCTACAGTGCTGGACACCCTATGCCAAACAACTAGCAAGACAGGAACACAACACCACCCATTAGCAGAGAGGCTGCATAAAATCATAATAAGTCCACAGAAACCCAAAAACACACCACCAGATGTGGACCTGCCCCCTAGAAAGACAAGATCCAGCCTCATCCAACAGAACACAGGCACTAGTCCCCTCCACCAGGAAGCCTACACAACCTACTGAACCAACCTTAGCCACTGGGGACAGACACCAAAAACAACGGGAACTACGAACCTGCAGCCTGCAAAAAGGAGACCCCAAACACGGTAAGATAAGCAAAATGAGGAGACAGAAAAACACACTGCAGATGAAGGAGCAAGATAAAAACCCACCAGACCTAACAAATGAAGAGGAAATAGGCAGTCTACCTGAAAAAGCATTCAGAATAATGATAATAAAGATGATCCAAAATCTTGGAAATAGAATAGACAAAATGCAAGAAACATTTAACAAGGAACTAGAAGAACTAAAGATGAAACAAACAATGATGAACAACACAACAAATGAAATTAAAAACACTCTAGATGGGATCAATAGCGGAGTAACTGAGGCAGAAGAACGGATAAGTGACCTGGAAGATAAAATAGTGGAAATAACTACTGCAGAGCAGAATAAAGAAAAAAGAATGAAAAGAACTGAGGACAGTCTCAGAGACATCTGGGACAACATTAAACGCACCAACATTCGAATTATAGGGGTTCCAGAAGAAGAAGAGAAAAAGAAAGGGACTGAGAAAATATTTGAAGAGATTATAGTTGAAAACTTCCCTAATATGGGAAAGGAAAGAGTTAATCAAGTCCAGGAAGCATAGAGAGTCCCATACAGGATAAATTCAAGAAGAAATACGCCAAGATACATATTAATCAAACTGTCAAAAATTAAATACAAAGAAAACATATTAAAAGCAGCAAGGGAAAAACAACAAATAACACATAAGAGAATCCCCAAAAGGTTAAAAGCTGATCTTTCAGCAGAAACTCTGCAAGCCAGAAAGGACTGGCAGGACATATTTAAAGTGATGAAGGAGAAAAACCAGCAACCAAGATTACTATACTCAGCAAGGCTCTAATTCAGATTTGATGGAGAAATTAAAACCTTTACAGACAAGCAAAAGCTGAGAGAGTTCAGCACCACCAAACCAGCTTTACAACAAATGCTAAAGGAACTTCTCTCGGCAAGAAACCCAACAGAAGGAATAGACCTACAATAACGAACACAAAACAATTAGGAAAATGGGAATAGGAACATACATATCAATAATTACCTTAAATGTAAATGGAACAAATGCTCCCACCAAAAGACACAGATTCACTGAATGGATACAAAAAGAAGACCCAAATATATGCTGTCTACAAGAGACCCACTTCAGACCTAGAGACACATACAGACTGAAAGTAAGGGGATGAAAAATGATATTCCATGCAAATCGAAACCAAAAGAAAGCTGGAGTAGCAATTCTCATATCAGACAAAATAGACATTAAAATAAAGACTATTAGAAGAGACAAAGAAGGACACTACATAATGATCAAGGGATCGATCCTAGAAGAAGATATAACAATTGTAAATATTTATGCACCCAACATAGGAGCACCTCAATACATAAGGCAAATACTAACAGCCATAAAGGGGAAATCGACAGTAACACATTCATAGTAGGGGACTTTAACACCCCACTTTCAACAATGGACAGATCATCCAAAACGAAAATAAATAAGGAAACACAAGCTTTAAATGATACATTAAACAAGATGGACTTAATTGATATTTATAGGACAGTCAATCCAAAAACAACAGAATACACTTTCTTCTCAAGTGCTCATGGAACATTCTCCAGGGTAGATCATATCTTGGGTCACAAATCAAGCCTTGGTAAATTTAAGAAAAGTGAAATTATATCAAGTATCTTTTCTAAACACAATGCTATGAGACTAGATATCAATTACAGGAAAATATCTGTAAAATATACAAACACATGGAGGCTAAACAATACACTACTTAATAAGCAAGAGATCACTGAAGAATTCAAAGAGGAAATAAAAAAATACCTACAAACAAATGACAATTAACACACGATGACCCAAAATCTATGGGATGCAAAAGCAGTTCTAAGAGGAAAGTTTATAGCAATACAATCCTACCTTAAGAAACAGAAACATCTCAAATAAACTACCTAACCTTAAACCTAAAGCAATTAGAGAACGAAGAACAAAAAAACCCCAAAGTTAGCAGAAGGAAAGAAATCATAAAAGTCAGATCAGAAATAAATGAAAAATAAATGAAGGAAATGAGAGCAAAGATCAATAAAACTAAAAGTTGGTTCTTTGAGAACATAAAAAAAATTGATAAACCATTAACCAGACTCATCAAGAAAAAAAGGGAGAAGACTCAAATCAATAGAATTAGAAATGAAAAAGGAGAAGTAACAACTGACACTGCAGAAATACAAAAGATCATGAGAGATAACTACAAGCAACTCTATGCCAATAAAATGGACAACCTGGAAGAAATGGACAAATTATTAGAAATGCACAACCTGCCATGACTGAATTAGGAAAAAATAGAGAATATGAGCAGACCAATCACAAGCACTGAAATTGAAACTGTGATTCAAAATCTTCCAACATACAAAAGCCCAGGACCAGATGGCTTCACAGGCGAATTTTATCAAACATTTAGAGAAGAGCTAACACCTATCCTTCTCAAACTCTTCCAAAATATAGCAGAGGGAGGAACACTCCCAAACTCATTCGACGAGGCCACCATCACCCTGATACCAAACCAGACCAGGATGTCACAAAGAAAGAAACTACAGGCCAATATCACTGATGAACATAGATGCAAAAATCCTGAACAAAATACTAGCAAACAGAAGCCAACATCACGTTAAAAGGATCATACACCATGATCAAGTGGGGTTCATTCCAGGAATGCAAGGATTCTTCAATATATGCAAATCAATCAATGTGATAAACCATATTAACAACTTGAAGGAGAAAAACCATAAGATCATCTCAATAGATGCAGAGAAAGCTTTCAACAAAATTCAACACCCGGGCTTCCCTGATGGCGCAGTGGTTGAGAGTCTGCCTGCCAATGCAGGGGACATGGGTTTGTGCCCCTGTCTGGGAAGATCCCACATGCTGCAGAGTGGCTACGCCCATGAGCCATGGCTGCTGAGCCTGTTCACCCAGAGCCTGTGCTCCACAACGAGAGAGGACACAACAGTGAGAGGCCCGTGTATAGCAAAAAAAAAAAAAAAAAAAAAAAAAAAAAATTCAACACCCATTTATGATAAAAACCCTGCAGAAAGTAGGCATAGAGGGAACTTTCCTCAACATAATAAAGGCCATATATGACAAACACACAGCCAACATCATCCTCAATGGTGAAAAGCTGAAAGCATTTCCACTAACATCAGGAACAAGACAAGGTTGCCCACTCTCACCACTCTTATTCAACATACTTTTGGAAGTTTTAACCACAGCAATCAGAGAAGAAAGGGAAATAAAAGGAATCCTAATCGGAAAAGAAGAAGTAAAGCTGTCATTGTTTGCAGATGACATGATACTATACATAGAGAATCCTAAAGTTGCTACCAGAAAACTACTGGAGCTAATCAATGAATTTGGTAAAGTAGCAGGATACAAAGTTAATGCACAGAAATCTCTTGCATTCCTATACACTAATGATGAAAAATCTGAAAGTGAAATCAAGAAAACACTCACATTTACCATTGCAACAAAACGAATAAAATATCCAGGAATAAACCTACCTAAGGAGACAAAAGACCTATATGAAGAAAATTATAAGACACTGATGTAAGAAATTAAAGATGATACAAATAGGTGGAGAGATATACCATGTTCTTGGATTGGAAGAATCAACATTGTGAAAATGACTCTACTACCCAAAGCAATCTATAGATTCAATGTAATCCCTATCGAACTACCACTGGCATTTTTCACAGAACTAGAACAAAAAAATTTCACAATTCGTATGGAAACACAAAAGACCCTGAATAGCCAAAGCAATCTTGACAATGAAAAACGGAGCTGGAGGAATCAGGCTCCCTGTCTTCAGACTATACTACAAAGCTACAGTAATCAAGACAGTATGGTAATGGCACAAAAACAGAAAGATAGATTCATGGAAGAGGATAGAAAGCCTAGAGATAAACCCATGCACATATGGTCACCTTATCTTTGATAAAGGAGGCAGGAACGTACGGTGGAGAAAGGATGGGCTCTTCAGTAAGTGGTGCTGGGAAAACTGGACAGGTACATGTAAAAGTATGAGATTAGATCACTCCGTAACACCATACACAAAAATAAACTCAAAATGGATTAAAGACCTAAATGTAAGGCCAGAAACTATCAAACTCTTAGAGGAAAACATAGGCAAAACACTCTATGATCTAAATCACAGCAAGTTCCTGTTTGACCCACCTACAATAGAAATGGAAATAAAAACAAAAATAAACAAATGGGACCTAATGAAACTTCAAAGCTTTTGCACAACAAAGGAAACCATAAACAAGACCAAAAGACAACTCTCAGAATGGGAGAAAATATTTGCAAATGAAGCAACTGTCAAAGGATTAATCTCCAAAATTTACAAGCAGCTCATGCAACTCAATAACAAAAAAACAAACAACCCAATCCAAAAATGGGCAGAAGACCTAAATAGACATTTCTCCAAAGAAGATATACAGACTGCCAAGAAACACATGAAAGAATGCTCAACATCATTAATCATTAGAGAAATGCAAATCAAAACTACAATGAGATATGATCTCATGCCAGTCAGAATGGCCATCACCAAAAAATCTAGAAACAATAAATGCTGGAGAGGGTGTGGAGAAAAGGGAACACTCTTGCACTGCTGGTGGGAATGGGAATTGGTATAGCCACTATGGAGAACAGTATGGAAGTTCCTTAAAAATCTATAAATAGAACTACCATATGACCCAGCAATCCCACTACTGGGCATATACCCTAAGAAAACCATAATTCAAAAAGAGTCATGTAGCAAAATGTTCATTGCAGCTCTATTTACAATAGCCCAGAGATGGAAACAACCTAAGTGTCCATCATCAGATGAATGGATAAAGAAGATGTGGCACATATATACAATGGAATATTACTCAGCCATAAAAAGAAACGAAATTGAGCTATTTGTAATGAGGTGGATGGACCTAAAGTCTGTCATACAGAGTGAAGTAAGTCAGAAAGAGAAAGACAAATACCATATGCTAACACATATATATGGAATTTAAGGGGATAAAAATGTCATGAAGAACATAGGGGTAAGACAGGAATAAAGACACAGACCTACTAGAGAATGGACTTGAGGATATGGGGAGGGGGAAGTGTAAGCTGTGACAAAGCGAGAGAGAGGCATGGACATATATACACTACCAAATGTAAGGTAGATAGCTAGTGGGAAGCAGCCGCATAGCACAGGGAGATCAGCTCGGTGCTTTGTGACCACCTAGAGGGGTGGGATAGGGAGGGTGGGAGGGAGGGAGATGCAAGAGGGAAGAGATATGGGAACATATGTATATGTATAACTGATTCACTTTGTTATAAAGCAGAAATTAACACACCATTGTAAAGCAATTATACTCTAATAAAGATGTAAAAAAAACCTAATTTACCACATTCTTTTGAAAAAACGAATATTATTATATTCATATAATATGAATATAATAATTATATTCATAGTATACTTTTTTCCATAAAAATAAATGTTTTAGATACGAAAACAAATTATAAAGAGAGAAGAGGAGGCAGTTGGCAACACTCATTATTTGTATTGTGGTGGGAAACTCTCTCCTTCATTTAATACAGAAAATGATCAGAAAACCATGCAGAATGTGGGTGAGATGAGACAAGAAAGAAAACTGTGACACACTATTTTCGAATATGTTTTTAAAACAATAGTATTGTTGTGGGTCAAACACTAATGCTCTTGTCAAATAACCTGTGGTTAATTACTGGCTTCTCTGCTCATGTTTGCATTTATATAGACTCTGTCACCCAGAAAGGCTTATAAATTATTAACTTAGAATTCCCTGCATTACATCCATCTGAGATGGGATTTATTATTCACATTTTTGTATTGCTGCAGAAAGTTGAAGCAGGTGGGAAAGGTCACTTTTCATAACACCACAACATTAACATAGCCAGAATATTTCACTAGCTCTCTTGATTCAAACCCTGAGCATCGACAAATTCAGACTTAATGTTTAGGCAATATTTAATAAATACTTGGAAGTCATAATCAGTTAACCCCTACAATGAACACAGCAATCCATTTGCTCTCTATTTTTATTTCTCCATTTTTGTTTGCTAACTAGAAAGTGTCCTTTGTTTTTTGTTGAGTGCTTCCAGGAATGAAGAAGATTCTTAGAGTTTGCCCAGCGTTTCCATGTTCAATGCATGTTTGTGTACATCTCCTTGTACCCTTGTACACATAAGATCTTTCTTTGCCTTCCTCTTTCCGATAACACACCATGGACGTTATACCTACCACTTCCGGGATTCAAAAGGCACAGGGAAGGACCTTTTTAACTCCTTACCCTCAGAGCTTCTGAGGCCGTTGTCAAAAGTTATGTTTCTTTTGTGGTAAACAATAAGATTTTTCAGTGGTTTTATATTTTTGTGTTTACTCAGATATCCAGTAAAGTAAAACATTCCAGGTGTAATGCTTTTATGCTGCTGCCAATAGGTAATATGAACCAGAAAGCAGATTCCATCCTGGAGGCACTCAGTGGAATGCATGTCCTGTAGTTGGCTGATACCAATCAGTGAAGGTTTAGTTTCAATGTGCCACAGCTGTTTTGGAATTCACCTCGGGTTTAACGTTCCTGGAACTTTATCCAGAAGAGCAAATTGCCTATGTAATGAATTCAAGTATCTGAAATGTTGTCTACTTATATAGGTAGGCATATTTTAAAAAAGGGCGTGGGGGATACTAGACTGTTGTAGAAAATTGAATGGGAAACATGTCTAGTTCTACTTCTACATATTTGCCTACAGAGGTTGCAAGTTTTAAGAGATATACATTTTGGGTTAAAAAAAAAAGGCAAAAGAAACCTCAAGGTATGTAATGAACTAAAATAATCTTAATATAGACAATGGTGTTTCTGGTTAAGGAAAAGTCTACCTGATGTAGAAGTTGCATTTTGATCTTTGCATGGGTCATTGTGAGTAAACAATGTGAAAAATATGAAATAGAAACTAAAATTCTTGATTGAAATATTTTAGTGACAAAATTCTTTCATCCAATACAAAGGAGTTAAGATTTATTTAAAGAATTTTGTGAAGTATTTATATTCATTGTGATATTTAAAATATCTTAGAATAGAATTTGTAGTTTTTACATATTTGGTGCTGACTTCTTAGTGTAAGAGAAAAACATTAAATGGCTTCTTTAGTGTTTGTGCTCTGGTTTCTAAGTTTTTCCGTTATCTGATTCTGAATAGCCCACAGGTCAGACTTCTAACACCTGAATTATTTACTCTAAATGACTGGCTAGTGTTGCTCACAGATTTTTCTTTCATTAGCATGTGGTTCTAGTGTCCTTGGAAAGAATAATAAGAATGAGGAGAACAAAAAAAGAAGGGCAACTTTCTTGAAATGGGCTGTTGACTTTTTGTAATAGACTCCTGGCTTAGTTTCTAAATGTGGATTGGTTAGCAATAGAAGGGTATTATTATTCATGTGCCTATTTATGACATGAAATTTCTAAATGGAGTGTCCTAAACGTGTTGCAGGAAGAACAAGACACAGGAATGACTTCTAATGCCACCCCCTCCTACTACAGTGTGTCTGATGACTCATTTAGATGGCTTTGGGGATTGACAAGGGACTTGAGTAGTAACCAATTCCTCTAACTATTTTTGTCATAGTGGCCAGAGTATGCTGTAGAGCCACAGTGTAAAGGGCTGCCAGGTTATCCTTAAAACACCACTTTTGTTCTCTCATTCTCTTTTACACTATAATGGCCATTCAGTGCCGGCTGGATGAAATGAAAATTCTATAACCTGGCATTGAGACACTGTGTTATAATTAAATGAGAGTATATAACTTTAAAGTTCTCATCATGGTCATTCATATAAGTGGTTTGATCATATATCTGAGTGACCTCAGGTAATTGCTTAACCCCCTCATCTCATTTCGCTTATGATTAAAGTGGAAATTATAATATCAAACTAATAGTATTGTCATGAAGATTAAATGAGATAATATGTGCTAAGTACATATACTGTCTGGTATATAGTAGGTCTGTAATAAATTGTAACTATTTTATTTGGTGTTATTACTATTACTATTAGTGTTGCAACAGGGATGGTAAACAAGCAAAACTCATGGAATTTAATCAGAAAATATCTTTATTCTTGCTTCCTCGTAACATTTATTTAGTGGTGGACCTCCTCCATCCCCTTTTTGAAAACTTAGACTGAACCATGAATTTTCAGGTCAATTTTTTTTTTTTTTTTTTTTTTTGCAGTATACGGGCCTCTCACTGTTGTGGCCTCTCCCGTTGCGGAGCACAGGCTCCAGACACGCAGGCTCAACTGCCATGGCTCACGGGCCCAGCCGCTCCGCAGCATGTGGGATCTTCCCGGACTGGAGCACGAACCTGTGTTCCCTGCATCGACAGGCAAACTCTCAACCACTGCGCCACCAGGGAAGCCCTCAGGTCACTTTTAATAAATACAAAGTATTATGTTCACTTTAAGTCATAAAACACAACAGTTTAATAGTTTAAAATGTTTAGGTTCACTAAGTAATAAAGTTCTGAACTTAAATATTTTCTCTTTCTCTCAGCTAGGATGTGCTGTAGGAGAGAAGTCTTTTGTTTGTGAAGGGAGCTTGAAGGAAGTAAATTTTACTTAGAAATTTTACATCAAATATAGACATATGAAAAACATCCTTCTATTACTAAACAATCCACTTTCAGAATCTAAGCTAAGAAAGGAGCTATTACAGAAAACAAGAGTCCATTCTTCTCCCTCTCTTCCCATATCTTTGCAGTCAAGGTTTTTTATTCCTCAGGATGAAGGTGGGAAAAGACCAGGAAAGGCCTTATATGCTGGCATTACCATAAAACAACTTTCCACATCCCACCCAAGTCATTTATTCTTGTGTGCTTTTTCAAAGGCTCTCACGGAGAACATTTGAGTTAATATCCAGTGATGAGGGCAATATGTTTTTCTCCAGTTGTTTCTCCCCGTATATTTTTATTTTTTCCATTTTTCTGGGAGGTCTTCTAGGGAAGAGTTTTAAATGGCTTCAGGCTATTTCTCTTGTGTGAAGTATTAACATAACTTTTGCCCTGAAAAGTTTGGGACTATAGGCTGATCTCAATGAAGATGTTACTTTTCTCTTTCTCTGCTACGCAAGCAGAGATGTTACTTTTCTCTTTCTCTGTTATCCAAGCAGCTAACAGGACTATCTCTAAGAATTTCCAGGCAAGAACAAGTGACAAAAAAAACCCTCCTCTGGAGACACACAAGACCCTGTCGGCTCCTGTTGAAGCTCTTCTCACAAGGGCTGTAGTGAGGGGCCAGCACCCCACTTCTCCCAGAAAACCACCAGCTCTTTCCAAAAATAACATGTCATAAATCCTCTTCACACGTTCACCCTCTGGACCCTGCTGTCCTCTGTGTGGCTAAGGGACGTTTAGAATCACAAAACAATTTTTGGTGATTTCTTTGAAAATTTGCATTTTGGTGGGACACCTTGTTTCAGATTTCTTTTCTACAGTATTTTGCTGCCTCAGTGAAAACACCCAATATTATGTCATTTTCAGACCTTTCATTTACTATTCTTTTAAAATCTGCTTTAGTCAGTTTGCTGTCTTTCTCTTAACTGTATTTTGTGATTTCCTTCTCTCTGTCTTTGCTTAGGTTTATCCTTCTGTCCTGATTTTCTGAACATTTCCTTATTTTTGCTCTGTTCCATGTTCCCAAATTATTACCTTTCTTTCTCCAACCCACTTCTTCTTGGATAATTTAGTTCAGAAAACTAGCTTATGAGGGAGTGTTATAAGTCCTACATAACATTTGCATTTTAACCCAAAAGAGTGAATAATATGAGAAGTACCTTGGAAGAAACAGTAGGAGACACTTCAAAGTCTTTAAACCACAATAGTCAGCTGCCTCCTCAGTTTATATCCAAGGCCAGCTTGACCCATTCCCCACCTATATGGGGCTACATCAAGAATAACTATTCTTTCCCTGTAACGCTAGCTGTAATACACCAAGAGGAACCACTATTAAGAGAAATGCTAGTTGGTCTTCTATGAGTCATTGTTACATTTGTTGAAATAATCACCATCTATTTGCATGTCACAAACTTACAGAGTTAGAACTGGGTTCAAGGTTGAATAGAATATGATCTTACAATTACTCTTGCTTGGGATCTGAGAAAGGAAACTTGTTGAATTAGTTGTCCTTAATCAGTAGAAGAAGATGGAAATATGCCTCTTTTTGTTAGATATGAGAAATGAAGAGAGTTAGCATTTTATAATTTTGAACAAGAAAGTAAGTGAAAGGAAGCTACATATCTGTGTTGTAATGAGAAATGAAGTCTGCAATAAACTTTCAGTCAAAGGTATTTCTTTAACTTTGAAATTGTTCAAATAAGATTTCATTTAAATTTATTTTTGTCAATATGTTGTAAACAAAGGAAATCAAAGTACAGAGGTGGTACATAATAAATTTTAGTACTTATTTCAATAAAATACAATTAGGCTTCTGAACATAAGTATAATTGTTCTATAAGTATATAGATTGCATTTATTTTTTAATGTATAGAAGCAAAATCACTGGGGAATCAAATTTTATAGTGACTTTAATACATTTTAGGAAAGTCAACATTTGTGTATATCCTGAATTTCAGTAAAATTGAAGCATTAAAAGCTAGCAAGAGTTTACTTGCATTCAAATTCTGTCTACTTAATAACAAACAGCTATTTTTAAGAGGTCATTAGTATTGCTTGGGATATAAAAAGGAAGGAAAAGCAATTAACATTTATCAAATGCCTAGAGAGAGAGAGCTACTTTCCAATTTCTTCTTTTGCTTTCATTTCAAATTTTTTTCTTGTGACATGAGCCTCCCCACTCAAGTCTTCTTGTTTTAATCCTAGTGGATCAGTTTACTCAGTTTCATAATTAATAATTTCTGTTATTCTAACATGTAAAACTATAAACTAAGTGCTAGCTATTGTTTGGAGCAAGAAAAAAATCAGGTATAAAATAAATGAATTCCTGTTATGTTAGCAAATGTATTGTTTAGGATATTAATTTTATATTTGGAAATGAATCTGATCACTGATATAAAATTCAGAACTATCAATTTCAAACATAGGTGTGAAATGAAAAATTATCCATTTTAATCTATTTAGCTCAGATAGCAATAATTTAGAAATAACAACAAAATATAAATCAAACTATGACATTTTTTAGGACAAGGAAAATAAAAAGAACGAGAACAGAGCAAATCTAAGTGGTATATCAATGAGTATAATGAGTAACTAGGGAAGACTGTAAAAGTTAACATTAAGTCATTCAATCACAGACTCTGGGAGACAGAACAGCCCTCAAGAGGTCATTTAATCTAGTTCTTTGCCTTAGAGAAATAGGATATCTCAGCCTCTTTCAATTCTGGCCCTTTGGCTACTCTTAAATACCTCAAAATAGATTACTCAGTTTTTCAGGTCAATAATAATTTATTGAGTTCCTACTATGTGGCAAAGACTAAGACATAAGCAGGATGTCTTAGACCGGTCCCCTTACCTGAAAGATTTTATAATCAAGTGGGAAGACAAACACATAGATGTATAGTTACAAGTTATATAATGTTAATATCTTGGTCAAGTATGCAATAAGTTCTGGGGTAAAAAAAAAAAAGTTATTTCTTTCAGTTTCATTTAAGCCTGTTACTTCTTATTCTGGGTTCTACATAAAAAATGTGAAAAAAAATTTGTCAGTGGCAAGAAGGGAGAGAATATAGGTGTGTCTGGTATGCCCCTAAATGTACACTTGGATATTTACAAGACTCCTAGGAAAATAAGAAAAATAGACCTAAGGGAAGAAGGATGATAAAAAACAAAGGTAAGTAGGTGAGAAAGAGAATAGCTGACCAGAAAAATAAAGATCTTCTTGTTTTTTATTTTCTGTTTCTTTTTTGTATTTCTTTATTAAAGCATAAAACAAATACAGAAAAGTGCCCAAATCAGATCTATGAACTATTACAAAGGAAACACACTCTTGTAACAACCACCTGGAACATGAAACAGAATATTCCCAGCATTTTAGAAGTTTCTTTGTTCTTCCTTCTAGTTATTAGGCACCCTCAAATGTAACCACTATTTGACTTCTATCTCCAAAGATAAGTTTTGTCTTTTTTTTTAATTGGAATAGAATTGCTTTACAATGTTGTGTTAGTTTCTGTTGTACAATGAAGTGAATCAGCTATATGTATACCTATGTCTCCTCCCTCTTGGACCTCCCTCCCACCCCCGCCCCCCATCCCACCCATCTAGGTCATCATAGGGCACCAAGCTGAGCTCCCTGTGCCATACAGCAAGTTCCCGCTAGCTATTTTACACATGGTAGTGTATTTATGTCTAACCTAATCTCCCATTTCGTCCCACACTCTCCATCCCCCACTGGGTCCACGTCTGTTCTCTACATCAACGTCTCTGTTCTTGCCCTACAAGTAGGTTCACCTGTATCATTTTTCTAGATTCCACATATATGCGTTAATATATATTTGTTTTTCTCTTTCTGGCTTACTTCACACTGTATGACAGACTCTAGGCCCATCCACATCTCTACAAATGACCCATTTTCATTCCCTTTATGGTCCAGTAATATTCCATTATATATATGTACCACATATTCTTTAGGCATTCATCTGTCATTGGACATTTATGTTGTTTCCATGACCTGACTATTGTAAATAGTGTTGCAATGAACACTAGGGTACATGTGTCCTTTTGAATTATGGTTTTCTCGGGGTATATTCCCAGTAGTGGGATTGCTGGGTCATATGGTAGTTCTATTTGTTGTTTTTTAAGGAACTCCCATACTGTTCTCCATAGTGGCTGTACCAATGCACATTCCCACCAGCAGTGCAAGAGTGTTCCCTTTTCTCCACTCCCTCTCCAGCATTTATTGTTTGTAGATTTTTTGATGATGGCCATTCTGACTGGTGTGAGGTGATACCTCATTGTAGATTTGATTTGCATTTCTCTAATATATAGTGATGTTGAGCATCTTTTCATGTGCCTCTTGGCCATCTCTATGCCTTCTTTAGTGAAATGTCTATTTAGGTCTTCCACCTATTTTTTTAATTGGGTTGTTTCTCTGACACTGAGCTCCATGAGCTGTTTGTATATTTTGGAGATTAATCCTTTGTCCATGGCTTCATTTGCAAATATTTTCTCCCATTCAGAGGGTTGTCTTTTCATCTTGTTTATGGTTTCCTTTGCTGTGCAAAAGCTTTTAAGTTTAATTAGGTCCAATTTGTTTATTTTTGTTTTTATTTTCATTATTCTAGGAGGTGGGTCAAAAAAGACCTTGCTGTGGTTTATATCAAAGAATGTTTTTCCTACATTTTCCTCTAAGAGTTTTATAGTGTCTGGTCTTACATTTAGGTCTTTAATCCATTTGGATTTTATTTTTGTGTATAGTGTTAGGTAGTGCTCTAATTTCATTGTTTTACATGTAGCTGTCCAGTTTTCCCAGCACCACTTATTGAAGAGGCTATCTTTTCTCCATTGTATGTTCTTGCCTCCTCTTGTCATAAATTAGGTGACCATATGTCCCTGGGTTTATCTCTGGGATTTCTATCCTGTATGATTGATCTATATTTGTGTTTTTGTGCCAGTACCATGCTGTCTTGATTATTGCACCATACATAGAAAATTCTAAAGATGTCACCAGAAAACTACTAGAACTAATCAATGAATTTGGTAAGGTTGCAGGATACAAAATTAATACACAGAAATCTCTGGCATTCCTATATACTAACAATGAAAAATCAGAAAGAGAAATTAAGGAAATAATCCATTTACCACTGCAACAAAAAAGAATAAAATACCTAGGAATAAACCTATCTAAGCAGGCTAAAGACTTGTACTCAGAAAACTATAAAACACTGATGAAAAAATCAAAGATGACATAAACAGATAGAGAAATATACAATGTTCTTGGATTGGAAGAATCAATATTGTGAAAATGACTATACTACCCAAAGCAATCTACAGGTTCAATGCAATCCCTATCAAACTACCAATGGCATTCCTCACAGAATTAGAACAAAAAATTTTACAATTTGTATGGAAACACAAAAGACCCTGAATAGCCAAAGCAATCTTGAGAAAGAAAAATGGAGCTGGAGGAATCAGTCTCCCCAACTTCAAACTATACTACAAAGTTTTGTCTTTATATAGAGTGAGTCATGTATTTTTTTGTGTCTGACCCCTTTCATTTCACATTACATATGTGATTCTTCCATGTTGCTTTAACAATAGTTCATTGTTTTCATCACTGTGTGGTAGTCTGTTGTATGAATATACTGCAAAAGTTTTTTCTTGCTAAATAAATTTTTCTTAGTTGCTTTAGGTGTAAGGTTAGGTTGTTTATTTGAGATTTTTCTTGTTTCCTGAGGTAAGATAGTATTGCTATAAACTTCCCTCTTAAAACAGCTTTTGTTTTGTCCCATAGGTTTGGTATCATCAAATTTCATTGTCATTTGCCTCTAGGTATTTTTTGATTTCCTCTTTGATTTCCTCAGTGATCCATTGGTTGCTTAGTAGCATATGGTTTAGCCTCCATGTGTTTGTGTTGTTTACAATTTTTTCCTGTACTTGATTTCTAATCTCATAGCATTGTGGTTGTAAAAGATGCTTGACATGATTTTAATTTTCTTAAATTTACAGAAGCTTGATTTTTGGCCCAAGATGTGATCTATCCTGGAGAACGTTCCATGTGCACTTGAGAAGAAAGTATCTTCTGCTGTTTTCAGTTAGATGCTCTCTAGATATCAATTACATTTATCTGGTCTAATGTGTCTTTTAAGGCTTGTTTGCTTATTAATTTTCTGTCTAGATGATGTGCCCATTGGTGTAAGTGGTGTGTTAAAAGTCCCCCACTATTACTGTGTTACTGTCGATTTCCCCTTTTATGGCTGTTAGCATTTGCATTATATATTGAGGTGTTCCTATGTTTGGTGCACATATATTTACAATTGTTGTATCTTCTTCTTGGATTGATCCTTTAATCATTTTTTAGTGTCCTTTTCTCTTGTAACAGTCTTTATTTTAAAGTCTATTATGTCTGATATGTGTATTGCTACTCCAGATGTTTTTGATTTCCATTTGCATGGAATAACTTTTTCCATCCCCTCACTTTCAGTCTGTATGTCTCCCCAGGTCTGAAGTGGGTCTCTTGTAGACAACATATATATACATGGGTCTTGTTTTTGTATCCATTCAGTCAGTCTATGTCTTTTGGTTGGAGCATTTAATTTTAAGGTAATTATTGATATGCATGTTCCCATTGTAATTTTCTTAATTGTTTTGGGTTTGTTTTTATAGATTTTTTTTCTTTCCTTCCTCTTTTGTTTCTCTTTTCTTATGGTTTTAGTGTTTTGTTTGGGTTGCTTTTTCTTTTGTGTGTGTACCTATTGTAGTTTTTGGGTTTGCTGTTCCCATGAAGTTTTGATATAGCAGTCTATATATGTACAAGATTGCTTTAATTTGCTGGTCTCTTTCACACCTAGAGAAGTTTCTTTAGCATTTGTTGTAAAGCTGATTTGGTGGTACTGAACTCTCTTAGCTTTGGCTTATCTGTAAGTTTTTGATTTCTCTATAAAATCTGAATGAGAGCCTTGCTCGGTAGAGTATTCTTGGTTGTAGTTTTTTCCCTTTCATCACCTGAAATATGTCATGACACTCCCTTCTGGTCTGAGAGTTTCTGCTAAAAATCAGCTGATAACCTCATGGGGATTCCATCGCATGGTATTCGTTGCTTTTCTCTTGTTGCTTTTAATATTTTTTCTTTGTCTTTAATTTTTGTCAACTTAATTAACATCTGTCTTAGTGTGTTCTTCCCTGGGTTCATCCTGTATGGGACTCTCTGAGATTCCTGGACTTGAGTTAGTGTTTCCTTTCTTGTTAGGAAAGTTTTTGCCTATAATATCTTCAAATATTTTCTCAGGGCTTTCTCTTTCTCTTTTCCTTCTGGGACCCCTATAATGTGAATGTTGGTGCATTTAATGTTGTCCCAGATGTCTCTGATAGCATCCTCATTTCTCTTCATTCTTTTTTCTTTATTCTATTCTGTGGCAGTGATTTCTACCACTCTGTCTTCCAGACAGAGTGCCTCATTTTTCTGGTATTTATTCCTTCTAGTATATTCTGCCTCATTTTTCTGGTATTTATTCCTTCTAGTATATTTTTCATTTCAGTTATTGTGTTGTTCATCTCTGTTTGTTCTTTAAATCTTCTAACTTCTTGTTGAATATTTCTTGTATCTTCTTGATCTGTGCCTCCATTCTTTTTCTGAGATTTTGGATCATCTTTACTATCATTACTCTGAATTCTTCTTCAGGTAGATTGCCTATCTCCTCTTCTTTTAGTTGTCCTTGTGGGTTTTTATGTTGTTCCTTTGTTTGCAACATATTCTCTGTCATTTCATTTTGTCTAATATTTTGTGTTTGTGGTCTCCTTTCCAGAGGCTGCAGGATTATAGTTCCTCTTGCTTTTGGTGTGTCCCCCCTCATGGGTGAGGTTGATCCAGGGGCTTGTGCAGGTTTCCTGATGGGAGGGACTGGTGCCTGTGTTCTCATGGATGAAGCTGGGTCTTGTCCTTCTGATGGGCAGGGCCATTTCAAGCAGTGTGTTTTGAGGTGGTTGTGAGCTCAGTATGACTTTAGACAGTCTGTTTCTGATGGGCAGGGCTGTGTTCCTATCTTGGTGGTTGTTTGGCCTGAGGCTTTCTAGCACTGGAGCCTGCAGGTTGTTGGGTGGGGCTTCAACTTGGTGCCAAAATATAGACCTCCATCAGAGCTCACTCCAATCAACATTCCCTGGGGTTTCTGCTACCAGTGTCCTTGTCCCCACAGTGAGCTATAGTCAACCTTTGCCTCTCCGTGTGCCCCTCCACAACACTTTGATAGGTTTAGCCCAGATTCTTACAGAGGTACTGCTTTGTGCTGGGTCCCAGTACATATGAGACCTTGTGTGTACCCTCCAAGAGTGGAGTCTCTGTTTCCCCCAGCCCTGTGGAGCTCCTGCTCTCAAGCTCCATTGGTTTCCAAGACTAAATGCTCTGGCAGTTCTTCCTTCTGATGCCAGACCCTCAGTCTGCCTTGAAGGGCTATTTTTCATGTGGGAACGTCCTTGTGTAGCCTGCATGGGTTTAATATTTTTTGGTGTGAGGGCTTTTTTTAGTACAGATGTCTTCCACCTCTTTCCTCAGTGTATGCTGGTCATTATCCCCTTGATAGGAGGTGTGACTGATGTTATGGTGATCAGAGCCTGCCATGGATATTGAACAGTCTTCCCTTTGCTCTGTGATTGTCACTGCTCTGTCAGAGGTGGAATCTGCTCCCTAGTTGTTGGAGTACAGGTCCCCCAGATCTGTTTCTCAGCTAAGTTTCTGATTTGCAGTGTGAAGTAGCAGGATTGGTGCACTCACACTAAGAGGGAAGCCACTGAATATTCCTTCTCTGGAGCTGTTCACCTTTTGGTGTGCTCTGTTGTGTCACCTTTCACCTGTTGTGAGAGCTCTCAGATTACACTGTTGTTGGTACTGCTCTTGGCTCCACCTTAACTATGGGTATGCCGGCAATTGGCTCTGGTGTCTCTCAGATGTTTCACCAGGCCACCAATGTAGATCCACTGAAGTCAGGTCCCAAGATTGCAGTAATCATAGATCTGGATCTGCTGTGTGTGCTATGGGGACAGCTCAGACTCTGGCCTGGCCCAACCTCCATGTGTGTGTGTGCCCACAAAGTTTACAGCTGCTAAAGCTAGACCTGTCTTGGCTGTAGGAGCACTCGTTTTGTGTTCAGATGTTCTGTAGGTGCTGAGTTTACCAAGCTGTTCATGGGCGGTGTCAATTAGTGGTTTGCACAGCTGCGAGGAGAGATTTCAGCTTTTCTTCCTTAGTTGCACAGCCCCTGGGGCTCAGCTGTGGTTTCAGCCCCACCTCTGTGTGTGGGCCACCCACAGGGGTCTGCTCCCTAGGTTACCCTGGAGCACACAAGTCTGCCCCAGTGAGGAGGGGGTGTGGAGGCAGTGGTGGCTGGGGTCAAGATAACACCTGCCGCAGTGGGGATGGGTCATGTGGGAGAGCTGGTGGCCATGGAGGTGAGAGAGCCAGCCCTGATAGGAGTCCTTACTAGTGCCTGGGGAGGCAGGGGCCAGTGAGTATTGAGAGAGGCTACAGTGGACACCTGACACTTGCACATCACTCAACAATGGCCCTTCACTTCAATGGCTGTCTGGGCTTCCTCCACAAGCATTCCCAGTTGCAGATTTCCTCACTCCATCCCCTCAGGCTGTCTCCTCACAGCCAACAGTTGTCTTCTCCCTGGGTTTGTTCTCCAGACCCCAAGTTCCAGTCCCCAGCTCCCATCCGCACAAGCAGACACATGTCTCAGGCTGGGGCAGGAAGGAGTGGGGCACAACCATCTGTGTAGGTCTCACTCTGTCCTGTTTGCCACAGACCAGTTGCTGCACTCTCCTCTGATAGCCCCCAAAGCTCCCCTTCTGTCCCGACTAATCTCCCTGCCAGTGAGGGGGCTTCCCCAGATGTGGAAACCTCTCCTCTCCTCCAGTTCTCCCTACCCCCAGGGGCACAGGTCCCCTCCCACTTCCTTTCTTCTTCCTTTTCCTTTCTTTCTTTTATCCTACCCATGTACATGGGGATCTTTCTTGTCCTTTCAGGTGTCTGATGTCCTCTGCTAGTGTTCATCTGGTGCTCTGTGAGAATTGTTCCATTTGTAGATGTATTCTTGATGAGTTTGTGGGGAGAGATGAACTCCACGTCCTCTTACTCCTCTGCCATCTTGACTCCTCCAAGAAGTGTGATTTTAGATTTTAACTTTCCCCACAATGTATTAACAGTTATCAAAAAGTGGTTGTCAGTCTTGTGAATGTGTTGGATGGATAAAGAAATAATCTATGACCACTTCCTCTTTCAAACAAGCAAAGTGTAAACCAGGTTATGAGAAGCAACAGGGTCAACGAGGTGTGGCCTGCTACAGAAATAGAGTACTCTCTTGAAGGAGATGGGGGAAGCTTCCAGAATGGCAGGTTGAACTGCCTTGTTACTCATGTGTAGTCCATGGACCAGAATCACAAGCATCCCCTTGGAGTTTGTTAGGATAGTGGAATATCCGTGTCCACCTTAGGGCTGAAGAATCAGAGACTCTGTTCTCTCTATCTGTGACTCTGTTTTGCTATACACATTTGTTTTAGTTTTTAGATTCCATATGTAAGGAATATCATACCCAATTCATCACTGTCAATAAAGCAAGTTAACTCACACACACACACACACATACACACACACACACACACACACACACACACACACACACACACACACAGAGAAATTCTGGGATTGGTGTCTAGGAATGTTTTTCTAAAGCCCTCTAGGTGATTCTATTGCACATTGAAGTTTGAGAAGCACTAGGTTAGAGGACACATGGGGGTAATATCAGAATAGATAAAATAAAGCCAAGAGATAAGAAAATAGTTTTCTTCCTTAAATATAGGTGTTCACGTATTCAACAAAAAATTAGAGTGCTAATGGTTGATGGCTCTAAATATTTTCATCACAAAGAATCCATTTTGGTATTCTTATTAACCTATAAACCATGTCAGAGTAGGATTTCTCAACAGTGGCACTACTGATGTTTTGGTCCCGATATTTCTTTGTTGTGGGAGGCCTTCCTATCCCTTGTAGGATGTTTAGTAGCATGGTTGACCTCTACCCACTTGAGGCTAATAGCATCCCTAGTTGTAACAACAAAAAAATGTCTCCAGATACTGCCAAAAGTCTCAGGAGGCAAAATCATCCCTGGTTGAGAATCACTGGTTCAAGGGAAAACAAAATCCAAGCAAGGAACATCTATTAAGTAATAACATATTTCCTATTTTTATTAATACAGATATATGTAACTGATAACCAGAGCATGAAACAACAAGGCCTCCCTCACTCCACAGCCATTATTTACACACACTTTAGAGTCAGAACATCTGGGTTCAAATCCTGGCTCTCTAAATATTTGACCATGGGTAAAGATAGTGATTCTTTAAAGCCACAGTTTTATCATCAACAAAACAAGTGTAATATATGTATTATTCAAAGATTAAATGTAATAAAGATGGAAAGCGCTCAGCACAAAACAACTAGAAATGTTCATTATATTATACAGCCTTATTGTAAAGATATAATTCCCATTGTACTTGAAATAGCTAGAAATAGCTAAGTACTCACATTGCTATCACCACAAAGTTCCAAGTGTCTGTGGACTCCTTAATGGAGCACCAAAATAGGTTAACTCTTTAAAACCTCTCTCAGGTTCAACATTCTCTGGTTCTATATATATCTGGTTCATCTATATCTAAAATCTGAGTTTTTTTGTTTAAAAATTCCTCTGTGATCTCATGAAAACCATAAATGTTCTCATTAAAAAAGTGAAAATATCTACATATACATCCGTTTTCCAAGCTCAAGATGTTTCTAGAGCCCTTGAAACTCATAAGTCTTAGTTTAAAGCTCCCTGATAAGCATGTCAACAGGCTAGAATATTTTTACAGCCAGGGGCATGGGCAGGTAGGGTTGACAATCTATGTGAAAGACAGAATTGAAGTTGACACAGGGAAAGTAAAAGATGTCACTCTTCTAACTCTGAAGTAGTAAAGCCTGGAATGAACCTTTTAGCACTAATTTGGTGTGGCAATAAAGGAGAGTGACTGTGACAGAATCCTATTAGAACAGCAAGAAATAAAAAACAAGTTAAGAGGGACAACCAGGAGGAGGAAAGCCTTGCTTAGCCAAGGACAAGCAAAGATAAAAGTGGGTCGTAGTGGACATGGGACATGAAAATAAATTTTAAATGCATGTGGGGAGGTGATTAGCACTGATAATATACTACTGTAGGAGAGGTATTTTGCAAAATATTGTATAAGCATAAAAGCAATGTGTACTACTTGCCTTAGAGAGACAACTGCTCTTTAACCAGTTGTTAATGATGATGAATGGAAGTGTTTAAAGAACTCTTTCAAAAGTAACAACAGATTCAGCAATGAGGGAAAAGTATATGAATTGGTGTTAGAGTTACAGTCCAAAAAGGGAGGGCTTCCTAACAGGTATCACAACCCGAGTGAGCAGTATTAAAATGATTGTAAAGATGGAGACTTGCCCATGGTTACAAACACCTCTGCTGACCTCTCTTATGACTTTTGAGCATCCTAAGCAAACTTTAACTATTATTTTCCCTAATAAGTTAAGAAAAAGTGAGATGGTACACAGAATGGATCAAGTGATGTTAAGTGTATTTTAAAAAGGAAATAGGAAAGATGTAAAGTTTAGAGATTCTATCATTACAAAAACTGGTTACTAGATATGTATAGATAGAAATTCTGATATAAAACTGAATTTAAAAACAGGGGTGTTCTCTGGAAGTCTAATGGTTAGGACTTGGCGCTTTCACTGTGTTGGCCCAGGTTCAATCCCTGGTCGGGGAACTAAAATTCTGCAAGCTGAGGGGCATGGCATAAAATAAAATAAAATAAAATAAAATAAAAGCAGACACCATGGTATTAGATGTGCAGAACATAGCCAGCTAAATGCAGAAAGTGTGATCAAAGAGGAAAAATAATAAGCTGGTTAAATATATGAGTTTGGAATTAGACAGAAATTAATTCAAATTATTGTTTGGTGTGACTTTTGCAAGATACTTAATTTTCTAAGCCTTATGTTTCTCATTCATAAAATGGGTAGAAGAATAGATATATCTAAGGACTGTCATGAACATAGGTAACTCACAAAAGATATGTACTGAAAATACCTGGCACATAGAAAATCCTTAATATGTGGTGCTTATTGTTTACTATATTCTAGGCACTTTTCATATATTTATTGGTTTAATCCTGACAATGATAATGTTGTTTAAGATTATGTTTATTAAGATTATGATGTTATAAAGGATAATGGTTGAAATGTTAAAATCACTAATAATTTTTAAATTTAGTATTCCTAACAGTTCTTAAGATAAAGTAACTTTTTGGGGGACATGGGGCATAATTTATCTGTTTTTGTATCCCTCATCTCACAGAGTTCCTTGTACTCTGTGTGAATTTATGCCTATGTGTTATTTAAAGTGACATCTTATGAGAATCATAAGGAAAAACCTGGGCGATCACATAATTCTGCTCCCTTCACATAGACAATGGAATTTTAGAAAGAATGAATTTCTAAAGGTCACATGCTAATTAGTTTTGAAGAGTACAGACTAGAATGTAGGTTGTCTGATTCAGTTTCTAGAGTATATGAAATCTTTTGCTTTGCATGAAAAGCCTGTTTGTTCCTGGACAAGGTGATGGGGGTTTGGTTATAGAAATATGGCTATAGAGTGATTACCATAGGTTCCCAGACCATTGTCTCACATCATAGAAACCTGCTATGTGGGCAAGTACTTGGCAGAAGGTCCATGCTTGGCAGCTACTTCAGTAATTGTTTCCAATAAGAACTAGCTTTTAAAACTAAATCTTTTGATGGAAATGATAAAGATAACCACTTCCTGCAATTTAATGCCTCAAATGTACTTGCTATGAGGAAGGAGAATTGGGTCTTTGCCTAGTATAAGTAAGTCTAATGTGCACAAGTCATGGAATTTCTCAGGTAGAAAATTAAGTTGAAGTTCAAACTTCTTCAAGGTTTGTGCAAGGGTGTGTGTGTGTGTGTTGGGGCTGAGGGAAGTATCAGGAAGGCTATAATAGGATGTGGGTAAGATTGTCTCACCAAAAGACCCCCCCCAACATATAATACTATTAAGCTCCTCTTCCTCTTATTTTCCTGCACTCTTTTCTTCAGTGTTCCCTTTTTGATTTACTTCTTCCTTTTCCCTTAGGAAATTTTCTGATATCAATCATTTCCACCTAATCTCTACTCATGTCAGCTGGACCTGGTTACTGTGAAGTTGTATAATCTTAGATGTGCATCCTGACTCAGGCCATGAGACTTGAGGAAGTTCCTACACTTCTCTGAGCCATTGCTTTGCTTCCTCTGTTGTCAAGGGAAAGAATGCTAGTGTCTATCTCATACTACTGTGGGAATTAAGTGAATGATTACACAAAAATGTTTAGCACGGTGTCTGCCATGGATTAGGCTCTTGTTTTATACACTTTTAAATTTGTATTCCCAGCAGGGTTACATTTAAGTTTTGCCTAATTGTGTACTGTAAGACATTGTAAAGAAGTTTCATGTTGTGAAAGCAGACTGGAGAGGGTTGGTGGAAATAAGGGACTTCTGAATTTATTCTTGGAGAGTCTTCCATTCTGCTAAAATATACTCTTAGCCTGCATAGGGACAGCCATGAAACTTATAGAGAGAATGATAATCCTGTAACTGTCTATGTGTGGAACACAAAATTATAACATATGTGAAGATTTCATTTCAAGGCTATTTACAATTATAGGTGTCATCTTTCTAGCTGTTGGTGAATACGGTGTTCTGGGCCAAAGTGTGGCTGCTATTTTAACTGTGTGCTGCAGATCTCCACTATTGTATGAAGCAAGAGGCCCTGAACCCACAAATTGCTGTAAATGTAACTTCTCTGTGCTGGCGGAGAACCCCTGACCCTCTATATTATCATGGAGGCTGTTCAGTGGACACTAAGTGATGTGTAATGATCTCTATCACTAGTCAGAAAACTCTTAGGCATAAAGCTTACTTATTTTTCTATCTCCAGCACCTAGGATAGTATCCCCATAGTTGTCAATACTTGTTGAACTGGGTCAAAATATTCAACACATTATTTGGATAGTTTGGTGGGTCAATCTCTGTATTGTGAAAAGAACACAAAACTGGCTGTCATTGTGAAAACCAATTACTTCTTTTGTTTACAAATAAAGTTTCTCATTGTTCTGTGTGTCTAAAGAGGTACTGTTTAAATCCTGGTGGTGATCATGGCAGATTATGTGGCAGCAAGCCAAGCACAGTTGAGAGGACTGAGACAGGGTAACAAACCTGTAATCAGAGGAATGTGATGAGAGTCGTTGAAAACCAAAGTTTGGTGTCAGAAGCTCAGCTTCAGAATAATTGTACCTCCTTACAAGAAAATCAAGAACAGTAAGGGGTTGACAAGGACTTGTATTTCCCAATATCTGAATCCCACCTGGCTCAGGTATATTTATTTGAAAATGTCTAGGTTCCTTAACAGACCATTAGTTACCTTAATCAGTGGTGACACTCCATCATTGTATCATTGGGATAAAGTAAAACATGGTATTTAGGTAGCAACTACTATCTACACAGCATAATTATCACCTTATTTTTCTCTGTAATAAATCAGCTCCCAATCCAAGCCAACTTATGTATGTCTATGTCCTGTGAATGAAAAGAGTTTGAAATAATTGTCTTCAAGTTATAGTATGGGCCTTAAGGGGATAGTATTGTGTATAGTAACAGGAGCATTAGATAAGGAATCAGACAGAACTAGGTGAAAATTCCATCTCTCATACTTCTGGCCTTAAGCTAGTTACCTAACCTCTTTAAACAAAAGTATCCCTATAGAGTCAGGGATAGAGTAAGAATTAGTTATTAGTGAGAATAAAATAAAATAATTTATAAAAAAGGGCTTACCACAGTGCATAGTGTCAGTGCTTTATAAATGATGGTAGCTATTATTGTTACTAGCAATAGCAATAACCCTACAGGTAATAGTAATAGTAGTGACATAGGAATGATAGTAGGATCCATCCTCAGTGAGGTGAACATTGTGTCAATCACTTGGAAAGGAGGCAAGACCCTCAGACAGGAAACCAGAATTCAGGAGACCTAAGTCTTAGGCATGAAAAATCTCTCCTGCCTCTCTTGGGGATCTGGACTTACAAGTTTCTGGATGAGCTTTCGGGTGGGAAGGGAAAATTGGTTGGTCAGCCCTACAGGGAGCTACACTGAGAGGTTGCCCTGTAGAGACTCTGTCTAAAGATATATATGAAGCTTGGCTGGCATATCAGATTATTAAATTACAGGCCATTTTCTTTTTGTTCCTCCAGTCTTTTTTCAGCCTATTGTAATTTTTTACCTCATGTCAGATTTGTAATGAGTCACGAAAGAAGTTGGGATTTTCCTGATTTAAACTTCATCTTTATTGGGGTTACACACCACTTAAGCCTCCTACTCGGACCCTTGTTCTCCTTTCCAATAAGTCCCAAAGAGAAGGAGAAGTTGGGGACACAAGGTTCCCATAAGGATAGTCCCTTTCATTTGCAATTTTGAAGTTCCTGCTTTTAATTTTATCAAGAATGCTTTCAGGTATTCCACCTGCACTAAATTGTATACTGTGATGTACTCTTCCAAGTTCAGTATGTTTAATATAATCTTATTTTTTCTATTAGATTATATTTCTATTATTGTACATTATAAAAAATCATCTATAGTATTTGACACAATAACCTGTAAGTGAATATTCAGTAAATATTTTTACTCTTTAACTAAATATTATATTAATTTAGGCATCAACATTTTATTTCCCTACTCTACCAGATCTTTTGGAGTTTCAGATATTTCTGTATGCTATCAAGATTGTCACTATATTTGTTTTTTTAACAAAATTAGAGCATGTCTTGGAGGATAATTAATGTCCAAAGTTCTCAATTCTCCAAAAATGTACAGCTGTGGGCTATCTCCAATATTTACCACTCAAAAATAGCTGACACAAAACTTAGCTAAGGTATCTTGCTACACAGGAAATAGCTTTTTAATTCACATTTTGAGAACCTAAGTTACTGGAAATTTGTTACAGAAGCTGGATGTGAGAAATTAGAAGAGCCTATAGATGAGATGAAGCAATTAGAGGGACACAGAAAATACAAAATGTGATCCCAAACTTATTTCCTGATGAATATATTGGCACTGTAGTAGTATTTCCTTCCCCATTAGTATTAAATTGTGCATTCATTCCCTAAATTTGATGATGAGATATTGGTCCGTATTAACAATTGAGAGCAAAATATTTCTGTTGGATAAATAAGTACCTCCACTATGTATGTAAAAAATCTTCTGTCTACAGGGCTCAGAGCACATTTCTTTCCCTGTAAGATGGGGAGCAGCCATTCTGACTCAGTATGAAACCAGGGGGTGCAGACTCTGAGCAGCTTCCAGCACCCAAGCAGGTGCAGGGTACAGAGTTAGGGTGATGAGAGATGAGGGCCAACTGTCAGCCAATACAAACACTCATTTGAATTGGTTCCAACTCCAGGGAACATTATAAACAAAATAAAGGCACTCTTTAGTTGTTAGGGTGTGCCTGCGCTAATATTACTTGAAAAAAAATGTGACTCATTAACTGAATTCTAACTACATGTCAGGTATTGTGGCTATTAGCTTTACAGGCATTATTTCATTTAGTCCCTTCAACCCTCTTTTATTTAGTAAGATGAGGTGAGCAAGGTCCTACATTAAGTAGGTAGGGCATCTCAGGCTAACCCAGGTTTGTCTGATTTCAAGCCTGTCCTCTTCAGTCTTATGCTATTTTGTCTGGTGTTTTTGGAATGTACTCAAAAGCAGGGGTAATCTTAGCTCCACAAACAGCCTTAGGCTATCTGTTGAGAATGGCATTGTGATATTGTACAAGCTGAAAGTTCAGCCAGAAGAATATGGTGGTGAATTTGTCACAAGTAGGGAAATTCACTCACCAAACTATTCCGAAAGGTATTAAGTAGTGAGTCTACATGTGAGTACCCATGACTGTTTATTGATCTAGTGTTTGTAGATGAGGGGGTAGGCACCACTTAACCTCTGCCTCAACACTACTGCTTTGCACTTCTGCCTTTCAGAGGCAGCTCTTTCTATTCTTCACAAAGTTATGTCCCCCTTTTTAGTTGTCAGATGGTTATAAGGAATAGAGGTGGAGTGTTCATGACATTGCGATACCTGGATCCTATTTGTTAATCACATCCTCCTTGTGGGGTTTCAGTGGAATCCTACAAATAAGGAATCAAGTAATAAATGAAGCAAAGTTCCACTTTACTAACAGTTGGACATGAACTGTGTAATCCATGCTGGATCTCTGCCAAGGAACTGATTTGGAGCTTGAGGCTTAGGACTGAGGCTTAAGCAAGGCTTTATCATTTATTTCCCTCATCTGCAAATGGAAAGTTTGAGACCAATATGCCAAAGTATACTTGCAAAAAAATAGAGATGGCTGGAGTTCACTTTAAGTCCACTTACACAAACACATTTTTACAGGAGCCATCATTATCCCACCCATACCTTCTCAGCATTCACAGTCTCAGCCTCTGTTGAAAGCATCCTGCAGAATGTACCTAGGACTCACCATCTTAGGGTGTATTCTCACCTGGGCAGGCTGGAAGTTAATGGCCCTGCAACAGCCCTCAGGTGATGAGAGTTGAAGGATAAATACCCCAGCTTCTTCACTATTTGGGTGGAACAAATCTGGGGCATATTCTACACTTTCTCCTAGAGTTCTCCTGCAGAGTTGAGACTCAGTGGCCTCTAGTGGTAACCTGCTTAATAATTGTAGTAGGTAGAATGATGGTCCCCAAGATGTCCATGCCTTTAACCTCTGGTACGTATGAAATTGTGTTATATAGGAAAAGAGATTTTGGAGATGTAATAAGGTTACTGATTTTAAGATAGGGAGATCATTCTAGATTATCCAGGTGGGCCCAATCTAGTCATATGTGCTCCCCGTAGCAGAGAATTCTCTCCAGTTGGAGGCAGAAGACATACTATGGAAGAAGTTGGAGAGATTTAGCATGAGAAGGAGTTTATGCATTGTTGCCAGTTCTGAGACATAAGGACCAATGTTCAAGGACCAGAGAGAGGACTCAGGAGCCAAGAGTAGCCCCCAGCTGACAGCCAGCAAGGAAACAGGACTTACAACAACAAGGAACTGGATTCTGCCGGCAACCTGAATGAGGCTGGAAAGAGAGTTTCCCCAAGAGAAGCCAGATAAGAGCCCAGACCTGCCAATATCTTGGTGTTGATCCTGGGAGATCTTCAGCAGAGAACCAGCTCAGCCTTGCTGTGCTGGGGCTTCTGACCTATGAAATCTGGGAGAAACTAAATTCATGCTGATGTAAGTTGTGAAGTTTGTGGTAATTTGTTATGACATCAATAGAAAAAAAATACAATAGGCACACTCTCTTGGTCTGCTCCCTTCCCTGATTTTACCTTCCAACTCCCCTACTGGTGTTTCCTGGGATCCCTTCCCAAACAAACCATTTGTGCTCAAATCCCAATTTGAACCTCAATGAGGCTGTCATGGAGGCCTCCCACTCAGTTCACCTTTTAATAGAGAATCTTCCATGAGGAGTCAGGCAGCCAACAAGGCTCTAGCCTCAGGCCTTTGAGATTAGCAGCGCTGGAGCTGAGGACAGGCTCTCCTTGGGAGTTCCTGGCCAATAACTGGGCTCAGCAGAGTAGCCGAGCCTGACCATTTCTGCCCAGATCAGGACACTTCCACAGGTGACCTTTTGCTGGCCTCCCATTGTGCTGAGGGTCTTTAGAGCCACAGTGTGAGGCTTTTCCTACCCACATATCCTTCCTTTCCCTTTTCTCTTCACAGGTGTCAGATCTCTTTACTGTCTGAAGCTTTTCTTTGTCTACTCCAGGTTGCCCTTTTTGCACACATGTTACCCCAATTTCCTGCAATTATAATTCTGTCTTGGCATCTACTTCCCTAAGTGACAAACTGACAAACCAACTAAAAATACACACTGGGGTTTGTGCAAGAAGGTAGAGCTTACCTAGATAAACTTACCACAGAAATAAAATCAGATATATAAGAAAAGTTCTGTTCTGTACATGTCTGTCAAGGCATAGTAATACTCCTTATTAAAAACTGTGGTCCAATGAATGTTCTGGACTCTAACAACTCTGAACAATTCCATACGAAGTAGAAAGAGATAAGTTTGTGGTTGAGGGCACTGAGATGGGGAATCAAGAAACAAGAGTAAAATCCTCTGCTTTTCTTCAGCGACCTGAATTTCTGCATGGTTTAGGAATCATATAAGGATCATATAACTCTGTAAAAAACATAAAAATTAGAAAAATGTGAAGAAGGCTGTAGCAGGATGATATTCTATTCTACAGTGTCCACAGAGAAATGATGCATGGCTGGGCAAGAAATTCTTCCTAGGAAAATTAGCCATGTAGCTCTGTTTCTTTGGGGGCAGGAGACTCCACCAAAGGCCTTATTCATGAGAACATCTGAGCCAAAACTGATCTGCAAAGGCAGAATCTCAAGCCATGCAAATGTAAATCCAGATGTGAGAATTCGAGTTTCAAAGGCACACTGTCATTTGAAAGCCAACTATATTATGTGCTTCAATACTGGTAATAAATTTACAATAATAGCAAAACAAGCAACTGTCTTAGATTGAAAATTCTCTATTTTTAATTAAGCTGTAATTGAAGTATGATTTAAAGGAATTACTTATAAGTATATCCACATATAGGCCTATCCACTGATGAGGACATTGATTTTACCAGGTCCAGCAAATTCAAATATTATTCTTTTTTTATTAAAGCATAGTGGATTTACAATGTTGTCCTAATTTCTGGTGTACAACAAAGTTATTCAGATACATATATATATATATATACACATATATATGTATATTATATATATATATATATTCTTTTCTGATCATTTTCCATTACAGTTTATTATAAGATATTGAGTATAGTTCCTTGTGCTATACAGTAGGAACTTGTTATTTATCTATTTTATATATAACAGTCTGCATCTGCTAATTCCAAACTCCTAATTTATACCTCCAACTCCCTCACCTCTTCTCCCCACCTGCAATTCCCCTTTGGTAACCTTAAGTTTGTTTTCTATGTCTGTGAGTCTGTTTCCATTTTGTAAATAAGTTCATTTGTATCATTTTTTAGATTACACATATAAGTGATATATGATATTTGTCTTTCTGTATCTGACTTATTTCACTTAGTGTGATAATCTCTAGGTCCATCCATGTTGCTGCAAATGGCATTATTTCATATTTTTTATGGCTAAGTAATATTCTATTGTGTGTATATATATATATATATATATATATATATATATATATACACACATATATATATATACCACATCTTCTTTTTCCATTCATCTGTCAATGGACATTTATGTTGCTTCCACGTCTTGGCTATTACAAATAGTGCTGCTATAAACACTGGGGTGCATGTATCATTTTGAATTAGAATTTTTGTCTTTTCCAGATATATGCTCAGGGGTGGGATTGCTGCATCATATGGTAACTCCATTTTTAGTCTTTAAAGAAACCTCCATACTCTTTTCCATAGTGGCTACAACAATTTACATTCCCACCAACAGGGTAGGAAGGTTGCCTTTTCTCCAGACCCTCTCCAGCATTTATTATTTGTAGACATTTTAATGATGGTCATTCTGACTGGTGTGAGGTGATACCTCATTGTAGTCTCAATTTGCATTTCTTTAATAATTAGAGATGTTGAGCATCTTTTCATGTTCCTGTTGGCTGTCTGTATGTCTTCTTTGGAGAAATGTCTATTTAGGTCTTCTGCCCATTTTTTGATTGGGTTGTTTGGTTTTTTAGTAATTGAGTTGTATGAGCTGTTTGTATATTTTGGAAGTTAAGCCCTTGTTGGTCACATCATTTGCAAATATTTTCTCCCAATCCGTAGGTTGTCTTTTCATTTTCTTTATGGTTTACTTTGCTGTGCAAAGGCTTATAAGTTTGATTAGGTCCCATTTGTTTATTTTTGTTTTTATTTCTATTGCCTTAGGAGACTGATCTAAGAAACTATTTTTACAATTTATGTCAGAGAATGTTTTGCCTATATTCTCTTCTAGGAGTTTTACTGTGTCATGTCTTATATTTAAGTCTTTAAGCCATTTTGAGTTTATTTTTGTATATGGTGTGAGGGAATGCTCTTACTTCATTGATTTAAATGTGGCTGTCCAGCTTTCTTAACATCACTTGCTGCAGAGACTCTCTTTTCCCCATTGTTTATTCTTGCCTCTTTTGTCAAAGATTAATTGACCATAGGTGTGGGGGTTCATGTCTGGGCTCTCTATTATGTTTCACTGATCCATATGTTTGTTTTTGTGCCAATACCATGCTGTTTTGATTACTGTAGCTTTGTAGTATTGTCTGAAGTCTGGACATTATGCCTCCAGCTATGTTCTTTTTCCTCAAAATTACTTTGGAAATTCTGGATCTTTTGTGGTTCCATATTATTCTAGTTCTGTGAAAAATCTCATGGGTAATTTGCTAGGGATCACATTAAAACAGATGTCTGCTTGTTAATCTTGTATTCTGCTATCTTGCTGAATTCTTTTTATCAGTTCTAGCAGTTTTTGTGTGGAGTTTTTAGGAGTTCTGTATATATTATCATATCTTTTGCATATAGTGACAGTTTTACCTCTTCCCTTCCAATTTGGATACTTTTTTTTCTTGTCTTATTTCTGTGGCTAGGACTTCCAATACTATGTTGAATAGAAGTGGTGCGTGTAGGCATCCTCGTCTTGTTCCAGATTTTAGCATGAAGGCTTTTAGCTTTTCACTGTTGAGTATTATGTTGGCTGTGTGTTTGTCATAAGTAGCTTTTATTATATTGAGATATATATTCCCTCTATACCCATTTTGTTGACAGTTTCTATCATGAATGGATGTTGAATTTTATCAAATACTTTTTCTGCATTTATTGAGATTGTCATGTGGTTTTTTTCCTTTCTTTTGTTATGTGGTGTATCACATTGATTGATTTGCATATGTGAAAAATCCTTGTGACCCTGGGATGAATCCAACTTGATCATGGTGTTTGTGTTCTTGGATTCAGTTTACTAATATCTTGTTAAGAATTTTTGCATCTATTCATCAAAAGTATTGGCCTGTAATTTTCTTTTTTGGTAGTGTCTTTGGTTTTGGTATCAGGGTGATGGTGGTTTCATAGAATGAATTTGGGAGTGTTCCCTATTTTTCAATCTTTTGGAAGAGTTGAGAAGGATCGGTATAAATTCTTCTTTGTATCTTTGGTAGAATTCCCCGGTGAAGCCACCCAGTCCTGGACTTTTGTTTGTAGTGAGTTTTTAAAAATAAAGATTCTATTTTACTTCTAGTGATGCATCTGTTCAAATTATCTATTTCTTCTTGATTCAGTTTTGACAGGCTATATGTTTCTAGAAACTTGACCATTTCTTCTAGGTTGCCCAATTTGTTGGCATATAACTATCCATAGTACTCTCATTATTTTTTGTATTTCTGTAGTATTGGTTGCTATTTCTTCTCTTTCATTTCTTATTTTGTTAATTTGGGTCCTCTCTTTTTTTCTTTTTGAGCCTGGCAAGAGGTTCATTGATTTTGTTTATCTTTTCAAAAAAGCCACCTCTAATTTTTATTGATCTTTTCAAATTTTTTATTTCTAGTTTATTTATTTCCTCTCTGATCTTTATTATTTCCCTCCTTCTGCTGACTCTAAGTTTTGTTTGTTCTTCCTTTTCTAATTCTTTTAGGTGAGAACTTAGGTTGTTTGAGATTTTTCTTGTTTCCTTGTATCACTAGGAACTTCTCCTTAGGACTGCTTTTCCTGCATCCCATAGATTTTGTAAGGTTGTGTTTTCATTGTCGTTTGTCTCAAGGTATTTTCTGATTTCCATTTTGGTTCATTCTTGACCCATTGGCTTTTTAGTAGCAGGTTTTTTAGTAACCATGTGATTGTTTTTTTCCCATTTTTTTTCCTGTGGTTGATTTCTAGTTTCATAATGTGGTCAGAAAAGATGTTTGAAATAATTTCTTCCTCTTAAATCTCTTGAGTCTTCTTTTGTGTCCTAGTATGTGGTCTATCCTAGAGAGTGTTCTATGTATGCTTGTAAAGGATGTGTATTCTGTTGTTTTTTGGATTTAGTGTCTTGTAGATATCAGTTAACTCCAACTGGTTTATTATGTCATTTAGGATCTCTGTTACCTTATTGATTTTCTGTCTGGAAGATCTGTCCATTGATGTCAAGGGGGTGGTAGAGTTCCTACTGTAATTCTTTATGTCTGTTAGTATTTGTTTTAAATATTTAGGTGCTCCTATATCAGGGGCATACATGTTAACTAGTGTAATATCCTCTTCTTGTATTGATTCCTTTACCATTATATAGTGTCCTTCTTTTTCTTTCTTTATGGACTTTGTTTTAAAGTCTATTTTGTCTGATATGAGCATTGTTACTCTTGATTTCTTGTGGTTTTCATTCCTTGAAATATCTTTTTCCATCCCCTCACTTTCAATCTATGTGTGTCCTTCACCCCAAAATGAGTCTCTTGTAGGCAGCATATTGTAGGCTCTTGTTTTATTATCCAATCTGCCACTCTATGTCTTTTGATTGGAGCTTTTAGTCCATTGACATTTAAAGTACTTATTGATAAGTATGTATGCACTGTAATTTTAAACCTTGTTTTTAATTATTTGAATTTGTAGTTATTCTTTGTCTATTTCTTCTTCTTTTTGGTTTTCCTTTTGTGGTTTGATGGTTTTCTTTTGTATTATGCTTGAGTTCCTTTATTTTTGTTTTCTGTGAATTTATTATATGTTTTTGATTTGTGGTTACCCTGGTTTTCAAGTATGTTAACTACGTGCTTTCTTTAGACTAATAGTCTCATAAATTAAAACACATTCTAAAAGATCTGTATTTTTATACTTCCTTCTCCCACATTTTGTGATTTTGATGTCCCATTTCAATTCTTCATATTTATCCTTTTCCTCTTAATTGTAGTTAAAATTGCTTTTACAAAAATTTTTTGATTGTTTTTTAATCTATATACTGGATTATTTAAGTGATCTTCAATCCATTTATACACTTCCCTTTCCTATTGTGATTTTCCCTTTCCTAAGTATTCTTGCTCCTTTACTATTATGGAAGACATTTCAATATTTCTTTTAGGATAGGTTTAGTATTGCTGTATTCTTTTAGTTTTTGCCTGCCTGAGAAATTCTTTATTTCTCCTTGTATTCTAAATAATAATATTGCTGGGTAGAGTGTCCTAGGTTGCAGTGTTTTCCCTTTTAGAACTTTGAATATATCATACCACTCCCTTCTGGCCTGCAACGTTTCTGTAGAGAAATCAGCTGATAGCCTTAAGGTGGTTTCTTTGTAACTGACTCCTTGTTTTTCTCTTGCTGCCTTTACAATCCTCTCATTATCTTTAACTTTTGCCATTTAATTATAATATGTCTTGGTGTGGATCTGTTTGGGACTGACTGTGCTTCCTGTACCTGGATATATATTTCTTTCTTTAGGTTTGGGAAGTTTTCAGCCATAATTTCCTCAAATACCTCTTTGATTCCCTTCTCTCTCTTTTTCTTCTTCTGGAACCCTTATGATGTGTAGGTTGGCACACTTTATATTATCCCATAGGTCTCATATATTGCTTTCTTTTCTTCATTTGTCTTGCTTTTTAATGTTCTGATTGGGTGATTTCCTTCATTCTATTTTCTGCATTATTTAATCTGCTATTCATTGCTACTAGATTGGCTTTTATCTTTTCAAATGTGTTGTCTCATTTTGATAGTTGTCTCATTGTAAATTTTCTAGTTCCTTATAGTGATTTTATCAATAATTTTTAAAAATTCCTTGCATTTTTGCATTTTTATTGCATTTTTATTACCTCCTTTTTGATCTTGGAGTCTAGTAGACTGGTGAGATCTCTTTCATTGTTTGTTCTTTCAGGGGGTTTCTCTTGTTCTTTTAATTGGGTGTAGTTCCCCTGCTTTTTTATTTTACTTAACTTTCCATGACTTTATGGAATTAGAAAGAGTTATCTACTGGTCTTGAAGTGCTGTTTTCATGTGGGAACCTCCCTGTGTAGACTGTGTGAGTCCAATAATTTTGGTTTAAAGACTGTTTGTGGTATGGATGCCAGCTAGTCATGTCTTTCCTCAGAGTGTGCTGGCTGTTATCCCCTTGATAGTGATTGGTGTTGTGGTCACCAAGGCCTGCACTGGATGTTGGGTGGGGCCTTCTCTGTGCTCTGTGGCTGTCACAGCCCTGTTGGGTGCAGGGTATGCCTCTCAGTTGTTGGAGTAGAAGCCCTGAGGGTAGGGTTTAGTAAGGCTCCATTGCCCATAAATGTGTGCTCTATCTCCAAATAGGTGAGAACTGAACCAAGTGAGACTTGTGAGGTCACAGCGAACCTATGTGCTGCCCATGCAGGCATCAGCGGTTCTGTCCAGAAGCAGCCTATGGTTGTGTCCCTTTCTCCATTGTGCTTGTCCCAGACTTAGTGCTAGGCTGGTGCTGGGTGCCAGGACATTGTGGCTGTAGGAATCAAGGTGATTGTGTTGCTGCTTGGGACCCGGGCTGCCTCTGTGATAGGTCTCTCCTAGGATCTGTCCAATCCAGATATGGCTCCAAGGTGAAGTGTGAAGTGGGCAGAACTGGAGTGATCCTGCTGGGAAAGGAATCACTGCATACTTCTCCCCAGGGGCTGTCCACTGGAGATGTGCAATTCTGTGATGCTGCTGGCCACCTGGTGTATGTGCTGACAAAGTCTGATGCTGCCAGACCTGCCTCTGGACCCACCCCTGCAGTGTGCATGCTGACAATGGGCTCTGAAGTTCAGCCTGGACCACACCACAGGCCCTCTAGGTTGTCTCCATGTAGCTAGACCAAGTCCTCTCCCAGGGCATTGTGTGACCTGGGAGTTTCAGCACCTAATGGCTGCTTATGTTAACAGCCCTGCCCATTGTGCATTTGGGGCTGGAAATTGTGGCAAGATGGCAGCTGTCAACACTTGTCTTCTGCCTTTGCTACTAGCAAGCCAGCTTTCTCTCAAACAGAGTCCAGGCTCTTCTGGCAGACCTTCCAGCAGGCAGGGGGGATTTACAGAGTGAGGGCCTGCCTGCGAGGACCCTCCCTCTTTCACAGATTCCCCTCAGGGGAGATGGTCCCATTCTGAAGCCTATTTTCTTTCTGTCCTACCCAGTTATGGGGGGATCTTTCTTGCAGCTTTGGTTGTTTAAAATATCTTCTGTCACTTTCCAGTTGGCTTTCTATGAGAATTGTTCCACATGTAGGTGTATTTTTGATGTGTTTGTGAGGGGAGGTGAGCTTCACTTTCTTCTACTCTTCTATCTTGATATACCTCCCACATTTTCTGTTTTTGAAGTCATATTTTACATCTTCATATATATATATATCTTCACTGTTTATTGTAGTTATATTTGATTTTATACATTTTTGTCTTCTAATCTTTGTACTAGCTTACTTCAGTGGTTGATCCTCAGCCTTTACTCTATACTTGCCTCTCTTTTTTCCCAAGGTCTACTAAGCTTTTTAATTTTTAGCATAAATAAAAATTGTCAAAAGTAGATTTATTCCATTCCATAATCTCTTTGTAGTTTTATCACTATCTAATGAAGCAACTACTCATGTTACCAAATTGATTTATAAAACACTTCTTTAGACATGTATTGCAATCAGACATTTTGACACTGCACGTTTACAGATTACCATAACAAAGGCAGTAAATGGAAGATGACATAATTAAGAAGTTATTTTTCTAGCAAGATAAATCAAATTATCCTCAACAATATAACCCACAGAGAGACCAACAATAATGAAAGAATTTTAATATATGCAATAAATTGGCCTAGAAGGAAGGAAAGTGTTTCTCCATAGCACTTTTCAATGCAACAACGTGGTTATTGAAAAACATTGCATACATTTTAGGTACTTATATTGAAATCTGCTTTTATATGTTTTACTTTCATAAGTGTATCCCCAAAATATTACCTGTGAATATTGCTGGCTAAAATTTTAAACTTGATGTGTCTATTTTTTTTTTTTTTTTTTTTTTTTTTGCGGTACGCGGGCCTCTCACTGTTGTGGCCTCTCCCGTTGCGGAGCACAGGCTCCGGATGCGCAGACTCAGTGGCCATGGATCACGGGCCCAGCCGCTCCGTGGCATGTGAGATCCTCCCAGACCGGGGCACGAACCCGTGTCCCCTGCATCGGCAGGCAGACTCCCAACCATTGCGCCACCAGGGAAGCCCTTGATGTGTCTTTGTATGATGGCTTTCAATATTATATTTGCTCATTTATTTACTGAAATTTTTTTCACAAATATTTATCAGGTGTCAGGGATTTTTTAGGTGCTGTTAAAAACAAAAGTTCCCACCTTCAAGGAATTCATTTATTTTCGAGTTTTTCAAAGGAAACTAGTTCCTCTTAGTATCAGTTTAATGAAGCTTTACTTTTTCAGCATATTATTTTACATTATATTGTAAAAGTGATTACAAATGTTACACTCTCATTGTGTGTATGTGTGTGAGACAGAGAGAGAGAAACAGAGAGAGAACTTGAGAACTCATTAATGGAGAGGTTCCTTAGGGTATTTTGCCTAGTTTTTTCATGTAGGTTTCAGGCAATTTTATCAATACGTATTTTGTAATGTGATTAATTTGTAACTGCTTAAATTATATCATCTTTATTGTCTATATATTTGCCTTTGCTGGTTTGTTTTTTCCTTTCCTATAGATATTTACTTCTTGTTACATTTTCATTTCCACTTAGAGAAGACTCTTAACAATTCTTTTAGGTTAGGGTTAGTACTGATAAACTATTTTAGTTTTTGCTTTTCGGAGAAGTTATTTATCTCTCCTTCAAACTTTTTGGTGTCAGGAGATCTAGTTCTCAGTTTAGATTCCTCACCATCTGTCTCACATTGTAGTTAGTTAGAGAGGTAATACTCTGATGCAGAAAAAGTAATAAAGAAGAGATAGAGGAACTAAGTAGATACCCTGTCCCCACAGATGATGTACTAATACCAACATATATGCTAGGCCCTGTGCTAGACACTGAGAAATACAACAATCTGGAGACTGATATTGTCAGTTCCTTCATAGAGCAGGCATCTTAGAGAGGGGAAAATAAAACATATGTAAACTGACAACTAAGTGAAATATTCATAAAACCTGATAAAGTACCATGAAGAAAGCTACAAGGACTTTAATAGAAGCTGAGAGAATTGAAATGCAAAAACTATTTTCTTGTACTCCTGCTATAGCTGACTTAAGAACTGACAGAAGATGTTCACTTCCCCTATTCTCTGTGAATATTTCTCACCAGAACTAGAATAACTTCCAAAGAGATGACCATAAGCATTAAAAATTATCTTATGAAAACTGGATATACTGTACTGACACTCATGGTCTGAAATTCTAGAAAACAATCTTCTGAACCAATTTAAAAATATGACCTTGGACTTGCTTGCCACAAGCTTTTAATTAAGGCATAGAATGTTAATAGAAGGAGATTTTTATAGGTTTATCCAGACTCAGGAAAATAAAAGAATGGAAAGAAACATGATTTCTTAAATTTCCAGTGACATGCCTGAAAATACATTATAGAATTTACTTATTGGGTATAAATGAAGCAGGTTGGATATATAGATTCTTGGACAAGCCCTGCTCAGGGTGTTTTCTCACAATTAAAAGAATTTCGGAGCAAAATTGTTGCAATGGAGTCACACACAGAACTGGGTCTATGTGTTTGTAGCCACAGATACAAAGCTTGCCAAAACTGAGAGAACATTAGTTAAATCTTTGCCCAGGAAACCGCAAAGTGGCAAGTACTGGTAGCATGCCTTCAAAAGTAGAATGATGCTTAGTTGTGGCAGGAAAATTACATTAAGAAATAAAGTAGACTTGGATGTAAGACCTTAAACCATAAAACTCCTAGAAGAAAACATGGAGAATAAGCTCTTTGACATTGGTATTAGCAATATCTTTCTAGATATGTCTCCTCAGGCAAGAGAAGCAAAAGCAAAAATAAACAAATGGGACTACATCAAACTTGAAAGCGTCTGCACAGCAAAGGAAACCATCAACAAAATGAAAATACAACCTACTCAATGGGAGAAGATATTTGCAAATGATATATCTGATAAGGGGTTAATACCCGATAACTCATACAACTCAAAAACATAAAAACTAACAACCCAATTAAAAAATGGGTAGAGGAGCTTAATATACATTTTCCTAAAGAAGACATACAGATGGTCAACAGACACATGCAAAGATGTTCAGCATTACTATTTATTATGGAAATACAAATCAAAATCATGGTGAGATATCACCTCACACCTGTTAGAATGGCTACTTTCAAAAAGCCAAGAAAGAACAAGAAAAAGTCACCCTCATACACTGTTGGTGGTGATATAAATTGGTGCAGCCACTGTGGAAAACAGTATGGAGATTCCTCAAAAAATGAAGAATAAATCTACCATATGACCCAGCTATCCCACCCCTGGGTATTTATCCAAAGAATACTGAAACACTAATTCAAAAAGATATATACAGCCTTATGTTCATCGCAGCATTATTTATGATAGCCAAGATATGGAAACAACCTAACAATCTTCAACAGATGGATAGATAAAGAAGATGTTTTATATACACAAATGTTTTATATATACATATAAGTTACATATATATATATATATATATATATATATATATATATATATATATATATATAAAATGAAATACTCCTCAGCCATAAAAAAGATGAAATCTTGCCCATTTGCAACAACATGAATGGACCTGGACGTTATTATACTACATGAAATAAGTCAGACAGAGAAAGGCAAATACCATATAATTTCATTCATATGTGGAATATAAAAAAGAGATTAAAAAAACCCAAAATAAATAAACAAACCAAGACAAACATGTAGATGCAGAGAACAGAGTAGTGGTTACCAGAGGGGAAGGGCAGGAAAAATGGGTAAAGGGGATCAACTGTATAGTGATTGATGGAAACTAAATTTTTGGTAGTGAGCATGCTGAAGTATATGCAGAAGTAGAAATATAATGTTGTATACATGAAACTTATTTATTGTTATATACCAAGTTTACATCTTCTACTTTTAAATAAATTTTAAAAAGAAGTAAAATGGACTTCCTTGAAATATCGTCAGTAAGGACCTTATTAATTAAATTCTCATTGACCCTATTTGTCAACTTTATATGATCTCAGACATAGGTAGAATTTTGAAAAGATGGAATGAAATTTATTTTACTGATCTCTTTAAACACCCCCTCTTTCTCCCAATGATACCTCAGTAGAGTGACAGCACTGGATTTGACAGTATGATCAATGGAAACAATCTGCACTTACTTCTCAGCAACTTGTTTCACTGCTATAGCTAGTGTGTGCAGCTGAATATGCAATGAAATGAAAACAGCCAACATGAAGTGTTTTCTTTTCTGATGGGCATTCCATGTCCTTTCTCATACTTGTTAAATCACCTTATTTCAAGTACCTGTTGTGTTTCAAAGATAACCTGGTGATAGGAAGTTGGGTGCTTTGTTATTTATATCCCTTCTATTGCAATTGTTGGTAGTAGGGTTAGACTAGATAACAACTAGTATCCATTTTGCTCTCTCTGGAGAGGTAGGGAATTAATTTATAGATAAGAACCAGTCGTGTGCTGGAGTCAGCTGATACTGGCTTGCAACTTCACATTTAGAGACATCTTGTTGGTAGCTTGGCTATAGTGGGAATACTTACACCCAGGAAATTGGCAAATGTTATAAATTAGGACTTCTCCCCACCTCAGAATAACAGTTTTACCTGCACCAAACTGAATAAATCTCAGATGTCTTGTAATATTCACAGTAGAGACTGGCTTTCATCTCACTTTGTCCATGTGAATTTGGGAGAATTCTTGTTAAATTGATTAAGTGAGGACATTTGTTTATGCACTTTAAAATATTTATTTTTAAAAAAATTTTAAATATAATAATGTGTACATGTCAATCTCAAACTCCCAATCTATCCCTCCCACCACCCTTCCCCCATGGTAACCATAGGTTCATTCTCTAAGTCTGTGAGTCTGTTTCTGTTTTGTAAATAAGTTGATTTGTATCAACTTTTAAAAAATTTATTTATTTATTTAATAGATCTTTATTCGAGTATAATTGCTTCACAATACTGTTAGTTTCTATTGTACAACAAAGTGAATCAGCTATATGCATACATATGTCCCCATATCTCCTCCCTCTGGAGCCTCTCTCCCATTCTCCCTATCCCACCCCTCTAGGTCATCACAAAGCACCGAGCTGATCTCCCTGTGCTATGCTGCTGCTTCCCACTAGCTAACTATTTTATATTCGGTAGTGTTTATATGTTGATGCTACTCTCACTTCACCCCAGCTTCCACCTCCCACTCTGTGTCCTCAGTTCCATTCTCTATGTCTACATCTTTGTTCCTGCCATGCAACTAGGTTCATCAGTACCATCTTTTTTTTTTAGATTCCATATATAAGAGTTATCATATGGTATTTGTTTTTCTTTCTCACTTCACTCTGTATAACAGACTCTAGATCCACCCACCTCACTACAAATAACTCAATTTCATTTCTTTTTATGGCTGAGTAATATTCCATTGTATATATGTGCTACATCTTCTTTATCCATTCATCTGTCGATGGACATTTAGGTTGCTTCCACGTCCTGGCTATTGTAAACAGTGCTGCAATGAACATTGTGTATCACCTTTTTTAGATTTCACATATAAGTGATATCATATGATATTTGTCTTTCTCTGTCTGACTTACTTCACTTAGTATGATAATCTCCAGTTCTATCCATGTTGCTGCAAATGTCATTATTTCATTCTTTTTAATGGCTGAGTAATATTCCATTGTATATATGTACCACATTTTCTTTATCCATTGATCTATTGATGGATATTTAGGTTGTTTCCATGTCTTGGCTATTGTAAAGAGTGCTGCAATGGATATTGGGGTGCGTGTATCCTTTTAAACCATGTTTTTCTCTGGATATATGTCCCAAAGTGGGATTGCTAGATCATATGGTAGCTCTATTTTTAGTTTTATAAGGAACGTCTATACTGTTCTCCAGAGTGGCTGCACCAATTCACATGCCCACCAACAGTGTAGGAGGGGTCCCTTTTCTCCACACCCTCTCCAGCATTTATTATTTGCAGATTTTTTGATAATGGCCATTCTGACTGGTGTGAGGTGATATTGTAGTTTTGATTTGCATTTCACTAATAATTAGAGATGTAGAGCATCTTTTCCTGTGCCTCTGGACCATCTGTGTGTCTTCTTTGCAGAAATGCCCATTTTTTGATTAGGTCATTCATTTTTTTGATATTGAGCTGCATGAGCTGTTTGTAAATTTTGGAAACTGATCCCTTATTGGTCACATCGTTTGCAAATATTTTATCCCATTCTGTGGGTTGTCTTTTCATTTTGTTTATGGTTTCCTTTGCTGTGCAAAAACACTTATCCTTCTGAAACAATTCCACAAAGAATACTCCCAAGCTCATTCTACGAGGTCACCATCACCCTGATACCAATACCAGATGAAGATATCACACAAAAAGAAAATTACAGGCCAATATCACTGATGAATATAGACACAAAAATCCTCAGCAAAATACTAGCAATCTGAATCCAACAATACATTAAAAGGATCATACACCATGATCAAGTGGGATTTAACCCAGGGATACAAGGATTCTTCAATATCCACAAATCAATCAGTGTGATATACCACATAAACAAATTGAAGAATAAAAACCATACTATCATCTCAATAGATACAGAAAAAGCTTTTGACAAAATTCAAAACTATTTCTGATAAAAACTCTCCAGAAAGTGGGCATGGAGGGAACATACCTCAACATAATAAAGCCCGTATATGACAAACCTATAACTAGCATCATACTCAATGGTGAAAACCTGAAAACATTTCCTCTAAGATCAGGAACAAAACACTGATGTCCACTTTTGCCACTTTTATTCAACATAGTTTTGGAAGTCCTAGCCATGGCAATCAGAGAAGAAAACAGAAATAAAATAACTCCAAATTGTAAAAGAAAAAGTAAAACTGTCACTGTTTGCAGATGACATGATGCTACACATAGAAAATCCTAAAGATGCTACCAGAAGATTACTAGAGCTCATCAATGAATTCAGTAAAGTTGCAGGATACAAAAGTAATACACAGAAATCTGTTGCATTTCTATACACTAACAACAAAAGATCAGAAAGAGAAATTAAAGAAACAATCCCAGTTACCATTGCATCAAAAAGAGTAAAATACCTAGGAATATACATACCTAAGGAGACAAAAGACCTGTACTCTGAAAACTATAAGACGTTGATGAAAGAACTCGAAGACAACACAGATGGAAAGATATGGTTACCATGTTCCTGGATTGGAAGAATCAACATTGTCAAAATGACTATACTACCCAAAGCAATCTACAGATTCAATGCAATCCCTAGCAAATTACCAAAGGCATTTTTTCACAGAACTAGACCAAAAAAATCTTAAAATTTGTACGGAGACGCAAAAAACCTCGGATAGCCAAAGCAATCTTGAGAAAGAAAAATGTAGCTGGAGGAATCAGGCTCCCTGACTTCAGACTATACTACAAAGCACTTTTAGTATTTTGCTCCTGAGAATAGCAGCAAACGCAATATTTGTTCTAAGTGACAGCAGCCCTTGTCACTTCAAACCTTCAGAGGAGATCTGTACAAACACTTGGCATCATGGGTAAAAATATTGCTGGTGATAGCTTTCTTTTCAGTATCTTGGTAAAATGAAGCTTTCCCTTGGATTGTTTGCTTGTGTAGTTTTGGAAACTTTTCCTCTCATTGTGAATAATTGGCTCTAAGTGCCACAGTTCTTTTCTTTAAAACTCTTGCTTTGATTAATACAGCTATTACATTTGATGATTTTATAAGTATCTTTGTTCAAAGGGACTTCCTTAGATTTGGAATCAAAATAATATACTTAGTATACTTCACTGTACCTATACCAAACTGCATTTGCCAGAAAAAGATGTGTGTGGGTGTTATTTTAATTAGAATTACAGGATTTGTTGGGAAAAGAGAGAAGGCAATAGGGAGAGAGAAAAAGATGTGGAGCTAAAATGTTTCTTACTAAGCCAATTTTATTTACCCTCAAATATCCTCTGGATGAAATTTTGACATGTTATTGTTAAATCATTCTAGTATCACTCCTGAAGTCTAGGTGGATATTTATTTTTATTCAACTTGACAGCTAGCAAAAGTTCTGTTATAAATGGTGAGGTTTAGACAAGCAGAGACGTGACCAAGGGAATGGGAGGAGGAGTTCCAAGTTCATGACAAATCAAATTGTGAGATAGGAAAAGTTTAAATTTCTTGCCTATTTCTCTTTCTTTAGTTTTTTCCCATTATTTTCCCCACCTTGAGATGCTCAGAGCCTTTCTTCATTACTCCCTCTGCTTATTTGGTTCTCCACCAATATGCCACTTTACCTGGTCCAGTTCAGTTCAATTCAACAAACATATATTGACTGTATTCTGCATGCCAGGAATTGTCCTACACCCAGGGAATTCAACATTGAATAAAATACATTCATGCTCAAAAACAGTCTCCACAATTTAGTGTGGCACACACGCTAAAAGTAAAAATATTCAGAATGGGTATATATGATTCGATTGCTATGAACCAAGTTCTACATTGATACTGGGGAGAATAAGAAAGTTTTCTCAAGTTGGAAAGGAGGAAGGAAGGGGAAGAATATACACCAGTTATACGAAAAGTTAATATTTATTGAGCACTTATGTTGCTCAATAAAAATATTTGCTTTTCTAAGGGTTTTACATATCTTAAACTCATTTCATCCTTGCAACAATCCTATTATTAGTGGGAATATTATTGCCAATTTACTAACATATCCATTGGGTATGGTGAGGTTAAGTTGACAAACACTCACAACTAATAAGTTGTAAAGACAGTTTTGAACATAGCAGAGCCATCGTGGTCACCACTGTGCTGTTTTCAAAGATAGATTTTTGTTCATCTATCCATAAGTATACATTTATGTATATTAAATAAAAAAATCCATGTTCTTGCATTGTAATAGTTCTAGTGATATGAAGAAAAACTGAAAATGATTTATGCCTGCAAGCATTTCAAAATCTAATGGAATAGACATCTCAGCAAATAGAATGTGACAAATTCCATTTAAGTACTGTAAAATTGTTGATGAAAGGACATATGAGGGACTCCTACCTGAGATAGGAGTCTCGTACAATGAATATTAGTTTTATTAATTTTCGATGCTATACCTACTTCTAAAAATATTTCACTCCAGAAATATTTATTATCTACAGTGAACCTAACTGGGCTTAGCACTTGCATACAGTAGTGTATTAAAAAGATATTATCTCTTGTATCAGGAATGTCACATTTCCCAAAATACCCTTTCTTTCAGCCAAACTCTGAGAACTATGAGGGCAGTGGTGAGTTTGAATTGTATTTCCATTCCAGAACCTAGAGTGCAGCTATATTAAGTTTACATTTTTAATGTTTCTTTTTGATTATTATGTCATGATTGTTAACAACCTGCACTTTGGACTCAAGCAGACCTGAGTCTGAGATTTAGCTTTACCACTTACTCCATCTTGGGCAAGTTACTTAACTACTGCAAGCATCAGTTTCCCTATGCAAATTTTTTTTTTTTAATATGGGTGTGTTACAAGGATGCACATATGGGTTAGGAGAGAGCTAAATAAGATAATGTTGCTATTTAAAGCACTTAGCACAGAGCTGGCAATTTTGTAAGGGATAGGAAATTAATGATTTATCTGGTCAGCTGAGCTGTAAAAAACTGAAAGAACTAATAAGGACTTTAGTGTAAGACCAGTCCCTCCTTCACTTGGAAATGGTTAACAAAATATCTGGGTACTCATGGGAGAGTAGAAGGAGATGCGATGTGAAAAGCAGGCAAGACCGGCCACTTCAATTACATGCTAAGGAGTCTGAAATCTCCCTAAGGAGCTTTAGGGATGGGGAAAATTATAGATGAATTTTAAGTATGAGGATGACACGATCAGATTTACGTTTTACATTTATTACCCTGTTTGTAGTCGGGTTCGGGTGATGAATTAGAAGTTTGGAAATTTGAAAAGAATAGAACCAGGGAGCCAATTAATAATTGAGATAAAAGATGATGAGAGCTTAAACCAGGACAGTGTGACTGGGAATAGAAACTCCTTCTAAACTTCCCTGTTTTGTATTCCATCTTTGAGAGTACTGATGTATGACTGTTAACTTTTCTGATATTTTATTTGACTCAGTGCTTCTTTTGCTTATGATGCCTTATTATGAGGTCCCCACAAAAGACCATGGGTGTACTAGCATCTTCAATGCCTAAATCCAAGGTTTAATTAATATGAGATTTCAAGCAGCATAGCAAGGACCATGGAGATGATATCTTGGGGAAAGAGAATTTTCCCTATTTTTCTTAGGCTCAAGTAAAGCCCTAAATAATTTTGTTCACAGATATCACAGTTGATATTGACACCTGCTTTCATCCCATAGCCCACATTTTTAAAAAAGCATTGTGACCAAGTATTCTATGTTGTCAAAATAAAGGGAAGTTCTTTTATTAAAACAATGCCAATGTTATCCTAGAGGGTATTAGATATTTTTTCAGGCTTTACTTCTACCAGAGTACTTCAAAGTCAAGCAGGAACTTTTAAAAAATCTTGTTCCAGAAACAAAGATAGGATTTAACCAAAGGCATATTCTGTCAACTCATGACAGCAATGGAAATGGAGGCAGCATGCCAGTAACAGCCTGGAATTATAAGATTGCTAAATCAGGTCCTTCACTGGTGCTGTTTCCCAAAGTGGTATCCAAACGCCCTTTGTCATTAATGAATTCACTGGGGGTGAGATGGTGGGTATAATGGAGAGAAGAGAGTATGGGCAAACAGTGGGAAGGAAGAAAAAAACATTTCCTTTCTATTTCCTCATTAAGTTCTTGTGTTGGAGAAGAAATCTGGTAGAAGCTTGAAGGAGCCAGAGGACTTTTATTCCATCTTCTGTCTCTCATATGCTAACTGGTTCACTATTTGTAGGTCATGTAGCTCTTGTTTTCTCAAATGTAAAATTCATTAAACATCCTTTCAACAAATATATAATGAATGCCAACTGTGTGCTTCACTCTTTTCTAACCAAGCATGGGCATGTAACATGTATAAAATGGACAAACCCTCAGGGAGTTTAATTCAAATGGGATAGGCAGATATTAAACAATTAAAATGCAAACATATCATTTGCATTATTCTTTATATATGGTAAATATGTGCTTTATATATTTGTATTATATTTGGTATAGATTAATACATAATCTAATTAATTACAAGAGGTATAAAGCTATTACATAATAAATTATATACTGCATTTAATAATATGTAATGAAATGACAATAATAATGTCTTTCTTCTAAACATCACAAGTGGCATAAGAATTGAAATTTCTAAAGTCCTTTTGAAAAATACAACATACTCTGTAAATGAAAACCACATTTATTCATTCACAAGTTTATAAAGGTAGTGCTAGATTTAATTTCAAGGTTCTCTGTCTCTAATATTTCAGGTCCTAGCTTTAGAAGGGTACTGACTTTTTAGACCCTGATGCTTAGACTCATATCATCAAAAGATCTTGAAGACCACCAATAAAGTTGAGTTTGGAGATGCAGGCTGGTGTTGCCCCTAGTCTGGCAATTCTGGTTGGCATAAACATGTGGTCTTGGGGAACTTTACTGGCTTAACATGCTTTATGGTATTAGACAGTGGCTACCCTAGCAGCTGGTATATTTCTTATAGCACATTCTGCTTCCTGTAATTATTTTATGTCTCCCTGAGGGCTAGAGAGATGCTTGATATATCTTTATGACCTTTCTGCCTAGAATAATGTCTGACCTCTGATAGGTGCTCAGTAAGTGCTGAAACAATGATTGTTTGACTACATGGTAACTGTTGGTATTGGCACTTACTGTAGAACTACTGGAAGTGACTGGGAAGTGTTAATGTACCTGGATGAGCTCCCTGCTATCTGCTGCTTTCAGTGCAGACCTCTTTTTCCTTTTCAAGGTAATTCATGGAGAAAAGAAACAAGGCAAAAAAGTAGTGTGGCACCTCTGGAAGCTGAGTTCTCCCGATCACTTAATTTTTTTCAATTTTTTTCTTGAGAACATCTTGTATCATTCAAAAGGTATGCTTTCTTTTTTCTGAGACAATGAAGTTAATGACAGACATTTATTTTATAGTAGATTGAAAAATTATTTTTATTCTTCATGGGAATATCACTCCATTGCTCCTGAATTCATAGAAAGGTTGGCATTATTTTAGCTTATGAAGTATAATCAGGAGGAATTGTCTACTCTAGTTTTTAGGATTTCTGGGTAATGTTATCAAAATGAAAATAGTCTTATTGAGATTGAAAAGTTAACAGACTGTGTTAATAGCAAATTTACTCCCATAGTTTGACGATCTACTTTTTTCTTCTTAGTAAGTTTGGATTTCTAGACAAAGCTTATGTTGCTGTAGCTCAGTGTTGTTGTGTTTTTTTTTTTTTCCGGTACGTGGGTCTCTCACTGTTGTGGCCTCTCCCGTTGTGGAGCACAGGTTCCGCATGCGCAGGCTCAGCGACCATGGCTCACGGGCCTAGCCGCTCCACAGCATGTGGGGTCTTCCCGGACCGGGGCACGAACCCGTGTCCCCTGCATGGGCGACATGCAGGCGGACTCCCAACCACTGTGGCACCAGGGAAGCTCCTGTAGCTCAGTGTTTAATTGTACTTTTGTTTGTAAGGAATTGTTACTATGGGTCATCTATCCGTAAATGTCAATTACTCCAGAATTTGACTTTTGCTGTTTTTGTGCCCTGGGATTGCATAAAATTCAGCTGACATCAGCTGTGCGAACAACAGATAACTGCCTGTCTTCCAAGATGACACATTAATATGAGTAACTAAGATAAGTAAAATTATCTTATCAAATTCCTGGTGAATGCATTCTTTCTCCCCACCCTCTAATCCCATAGGCATCTGAAGAAACAACAAATAGAAATAATATAAATTTAATGGTGATACTGACTGATTTTCCCCCAAAGATGTTTTAGGAAGCAAAATGAAACCTAAAGATTTTTGTAAAATGAGTTCATATGTAATATAGCCTCTAATTTTCCAGTAAATAAAAATAAAGATGGACTGATAGAGCCTCGAAAATGTTGACAGTTGTTTGAGTTCCTGCCAATTTTGGTCAGACCAGTTTTATCTAATTTTGCTGTAGAGGAGTTGGAGTGGAATTGCATGTGGGGGTCATTACTTTCACTTTTATTAGTAGAAGCAGAAGGCAACCAGGAAACAAATGGGAATGATCCAGAGACTGAGGTAATGGGTATTAGTGATCAAAACATAGATGGAATGAACTTGTTGACTTAAATGTAGAAGCAGGATAGTCAGGAGAGCCATAATTCAAACTGCATTTCAAGTACTCTAGATGCTATACTGCCTGAGAATCATTGACAGAAAGGAATTTTGAAATTTGAAGGGAACATCATAAAAAGAATGATTTTCTTTAACAGAAAATTCTGAAATCAAGATCCCTAGAGGATTGATAGATGGTCTTCATGTTGTCCTTGAGCCCTTGACATTATAGGCAAAATTTTGGAGGACTTTTAGATATGCATTTTTTGGAGGGTAGAGAATTTTGTAAAATTCACAGAGGGTCTATGATCCAACAAAATTTATGAACAATGGGTGTAAAGGAAATAGCACCACTCAGCTCTAACACTTATTCTCTGTGTGACCTTGGATAGTCACTTAACTTCTATGAATCTTTGTTTCCAATATGTGTGAAATTGACTCTGTCCTGCTTTCTCCACCAGTGGTATTATGGGGATCAAATGAGATAATGTCTATGAAAATATTAATAGCTAATGCTACTCTACAGAGAGCCCTTACTATGTGCCAGGCAGATTTTAGAGAACTCTATCTCATTTAATCTTTATGACAACTCTCTGAAATGAGAATAATCACTTTGTCTATTTTACCTATGAGAAAACTGAGTACAGAGAGATCAAGCAACCTCTTTAAAGTCACACAGCTAGTAAATAATACCACTGGGACTTGAAACTACATAGTCTGATTCCTGAGTTTAAGTTTTTTTACTGAAATACTATAAATGCCTATCTAAAAAGCCTTATAAAACACCATTTAAACATGAACTAGTTTAAACATGAACTAGTTTCTGGTCGATAGAGATATCCTGACGACGAAGAAGTTAAAATTTTCTGTTTTTTTAAGAGGTCATCATTACAGTGAGTGCTTGGAAACACCAGCTTGGGGAACCTTAGGTAGCATTAGAGGAGTTAGAAAATTTAAGCAGAAAGTGTACTAGTTTCACCTGTCCTTAGTCTTACCTGATGCTCTGTATTTAGTAAAGAAAATTGGTCTCAAGCTAAAATATAATTAAAAAATAACTTTAGCCAGGTCAACCTTCATGTGTTTGGTTAAGCTGATTTAGGAAGAGCCTAATGGTCTTCTCCATGTTACAAATGTGTTTGCTTAGTGTGGAGCTTTGGCTGATTTCTGATGGAGGGCGTATGGAGTATGGATGTGACAATGATTCTCTGCTTTCCAAAAAGTGGAACTTGAGGACTGCAATCAGATAGTTAGGGATGGTGTTTGATGAAATATTAAGGAACAATATTTGCTTTAACAAGAATTTATTTTTGCCCATCCTTTTCCTGCTCAAGCAGCATATTCTGTTTCAGGTGTGGACTGCTAGTATTTTTCTTTTTTTAACATCTTTATTGGAGTTTAATTGCTTTACATTGTTGTGTTAGTTTCTGCTGTATAACAAAGTGAATCAGCGATACGTATACATATACCCCCATATCCCCTCCCTCTTGCGTCTCCCTCCCAGCCTCCCTATCTCACCCCTCTAGGTGGTCACAAAGCACTGAGCTGATCTCCCTGTGCTGTGAGACTGCTTCCCACTAGCTATCTATTTTACATATGGTAGTGTATATATGTCCATGCCACTCTCTCACTTCATTCCAGCTTACCCTTCCCCCTCCCCATGTCCTCAAGTCCATTCCCAACGTCTACGTCTTTATTCCTCTCCTGCCCCTAGGTTCTTCAGAACCTTTTTTTTTTTAGATTCCGTTATATATGTGTTAGCATACGGTATTCGTTTTCTCTTTCTGACTTACTTCACTCTGTATGACAGACTCTAGGTCTATCCACCTCACTACAAATAACTCAGTTTCGTTTCTTTTTATGGTGGAGTATTATTCCATTGTATATACGTGCCACATCTTCTTTATCCATTCATCTGTCGATGGACACTTAGGTTGCTTCCATGTCCTGCCTATTGTAAATAGTGCTGCAATGAACATTGTGGTACATGACTCTTTTTGAATTATGGTTTTCTCAGGGTATATGTCCTGTAGTAGGATTTCTGGGTCATATGGTAGTTCTATTTTTAGTTTTTTAAAGAACCTCCATACTGTTCTCCATAGCAGCTGTATGAATGGACTGCTAGTGTTTTGATGAGATGTAGAACAAGAAGAGTGACAACTTAGGCATTCCAGCCTGATGCCAGAAATCACAGAAAATTGTATAGTTATGGCTGGTAGATACTGTACCTGTCTCTGTTTTTTTAAGTGACCAATCATCCTAGTCTTCTCAGTACTGTCCAGGTTTTAGAACTTTTAGTGCTAGTTAGGTCCTGGGAAAGCCCTCCCTAGAATGTGAAAAGTCCTGGTTTGGGGGGATGAATGAAGAAGAATGGGGAAAAAGTTCAAAATGCACATGTGGCCCAAATAGTAGGGACTGGAAACACCACTGTTTTAGTGTCAAATGAATGTGTCATAAATTATCTGTCTTTTATAGTTTTTATCACTGTTTTTTCTTTCCTTCTCTTCCCCGATCACTGATGTTGGTAACCACAATCTGTGGTTCACAACAATGGATGCAGTTAAAGTGTGTAATTAAAGTGCATTGTCATTGTGAGTGTTTTAGTCAGTCTTTGACTTTGTATGTGGATAAATTACTGTGCTTTGCATTGAGATAGTGCTGTTTTAACTTTGGAAATGTTTTTGTTTTTCACAATAACATGAGTGACCATATTTTTAAGAGTTCAGAAAATTAAAATGGGAATGATTATTATAATAACAATTCCAGCACGACCAAGACATCATAAAAAAGTCTAAATGATTATGTATTATTTTAATGATAGATGAAAGGACACATACAACTGGATTAGGAAGACAAATACCAAAAACAAAACAGGTTGCCACTAACCTCAGAATGTCCTTTTGGAGAGCAAAAAAGACAAATTTTTATAACAAGTGTGTGGAGCTGATTCTGTCAGATCTTACCAACATTTATACCTTCTACTATATATCAAGTGATGCCTCAAGTTACAGCAATAAAAAGTATACCTCCTAGCTCTTAGGCATTTTGATTTGAAAAATGGAGTTTTCAAACATCTTGATTTCTCTGAAGATTTTAGTAAAGTCTCAGAAAACATAAAACATAAGATTGTTGATATCTTATCCAAGTACAAAATGTATTTTGTTCATATATTTTCATGCTCCAATGACAGTGAAAATATAAATTTTGGAAAATTCCATTCAGTCTATAAATTTCTTCCCAAAGATAATGAAAAAGACCTTACCAGCTAAATGTCCTGAATATCTCATACACAACATTGCTAAAAATGTGTAAGTTATATTTACCTATGATATTGAAAAACTCATGATAAAAATTTTGGGTCACTTTTCAGTTTCTTCAAAATGTATAGAAGATTTTAATGAGATATTACACTTTACAGAAATTAAAGGAGATAGTTTCCTTAGACAAGTGCCTATGAGATAGACAGCATTGTTGCTGGTCATAGAGAAGATTTAAAAATGCTGGCTTGCTGTAAAATCATATTTTTAAAGTGTGAGACAAGAAGGACTTTCTGTAATTTGGAAATACGTTGAGAATGAAAATGGAGAAAAGGAGAAATTTATATACAGTTTTCCAGAAGTCTTTGCTAATTTTTAAAGAGTCCATAAGGAACCTAGAAAAAGATGAACTAACTACACTTCAGTTGTTTTATGTTATGTGTGGGTGGCAACAAATATACAGCAAAAAAAAAAAAAGAAAAACTTTTGAGAAAAAAAAATGGCTTCAAACAAAAAAGTCACTAGAACAGGGAAGCCAACTAGAAAAGGACTTCCTCAATTTACTTTTTAAAACTAACTTGTTTGGAATCCAACTTCAGTTTATCAAGTACCTATAACTTTTGTCCTAAGAAAGAAAACTATAATGTATAATTACATCTAATGTGCTTTGAAGAGTTTAAAAATGATGGACATTTTAGACATGGTTAATCATTATAATGAATTTATAGATGCAAAGGATCTGATTGACTAACAACTGGTCTACCAAGATAAGCCAGCAGATACAAAGTGGATGGGAATTTTTGGAGAGTTGGAATTGAATTCCTACAAATCTAAAATCTCACTGTGTAAAACAAGTGAATGAATATAAAAAAAACAGAAACAAACTCACAGATACCGAAAACAAACTAGTGATTACCAGGGTGGAGTGGGACAAGAAAGATGAAAGTGATTAAGAGGTACAAACTGCTATATGACCACATAGAGGGGTGGGATAGGGAGGGTGGGAGGGAAGGAGATGCAAGAGGGAAGAGATATGGGAACATATGTATATGTATAACTGATTCACTTTATTGTAAAGCAGAAACTAACACACCATTGTAAAGCAATTATACTCCAATAAAGATGTTAAAAAAAAAAAAGAAATCAACAGTTTTCAAATACCACCAATTTATTTAGCCATTTCTTCTGGTATCACTATCCTTATTTCCAAATAACATGGCTTTATATTGCTGTATCCTTTTTAGTTCTAGAAATTATTTTTTGATTTCCTTCTATGATAAATATGGATTTACCTTTTATAGAACTTTCCTGTCACACCCCTATTCCCTCAATCTATCTTCTGAAAAGTTTTAGCCCTATATTAATGTTCATTGTTTATATATTATGTAAATTGTAGTCATGATGATTAAATCAATATTCAGTGAAAAAAAAGATACAAGGATATCATGTACAGTGCAGGGAATATAGCCAATGTTTTACAATAACTTTATATGGAGTATAAAGATATTGAATCACTATGTTGTGCACCTGAAACCAAAATAATTTGTAAGTCAGCTATACTTCAACAAACAAACAAAAAATAAAACACTGTTGCTAGGAAGTAAAATCCTAAGTATTCCATGACCCAACACTTGTGTTGCAGGGATATTTAACTTGTTACTATTGTATTGTACTGAGACCAAGACTCAGTATATGTGTACTTGAAGAGTAGAGCCACAAGTCAAAGTAAACATGTTTATGTTTGATTGTATTCAGTTTTGCCACTACATAAAAATGAAGGCTGTTCTAAAGACTGCAGTCAGTTCAGAGAAGCATTAATGAAAAAGAAAATGGAAAGAGCAAAATATCCTAGGACAGAAAGAATCAATATCCTTTTTTCATTAAATATAGGCAATTTATATATTTAGTTTTATTATATTTATACTGTCCTTTAAAGTCTTTAATTTATATATCTTCTGGGTACACAATAAAATAATCTGCAAAATTTAAATACCTAATAAAGTTTAAAAAGGTTAAAATTGCTCTTCAGAAGATGGAAATATAAAATACTATTAATTTTTACACCTATATATTTATTTAATTTTTCCTACTTTTAATTACTACTAGTTGTGTATTGCCTATTAATTATTTCTATTGCTGTTTGTTAATTTAATTTTTAAGAGGGAAAGATGGACTTTTTATTTAATTTTTTTCTTATAGTTGATTTACAACATTATATTAGTTTCAGGTGTGCAGCATAGTGACTGAATACTTTTATATATGATACTCCATATAATATATTGGCTACATTCCCTGTGCTGCACAGCATATCCTTGTATCATATTGATTTTAATCCCCTATCCCTATCTTGCACCTCCCCTTCCCTCTCCCACTTGTAAGCATGAGTTTCTTCTCTATATCTGCGAGTCTGTTTCTGTCTTGTTATATTCATTCATTTGTTTTATATTCCACATATAAGTGAAAACAGAGTATTTGTCTTTCTCTGTCTGACTTACTAAACTAAGCATAATGCCCCTTTAGATCCCTCCACATTGCTGCTAATGGCAGAATTTCATTCTTATTTATGGCTATATAATATTCCATTGTGTATATATACCACATAGTCTTTATCCATTCATCTGTTGATGAACACTTGGGTTGCTTCCATATCTTGGCTAATATAAACAGTGCTACTATGAACATTGGCATCGGGGTGTAAGTACCTTTTTGAATTGATGTTTTAATTTTTTCTGGATATATACCCAGGAGTGGAACTGCTGGATCATATGGTAGTTCTATTTAAACTTTTTTGAGCAATCTACATACTGTTTTCCATAGTGGCTGCACCAGTGTACATCTCCATTAAAAGTATACAAGTGTTCTGTTTTCTCCACATACATGCCAACATTTGTTATTTGTAGACTTTTTGATGATAGCCATTCTGGCAGGTATGAGTGCTATCTCCTTGTTGTTTTAATTTGTGTTTTTCTAATAATTAGTGATGTTCAGCATCTTTTCATGTGACTGTTAGCCATCAGTATGTCTTCTTTGAAAAAATGTTTATTCAGGTCTCCTGCCCATTTGTTGGTTGGTCTGTCTGTTTTTCTGATATTGAGTTGTAGTTGTTCTTTGTATATTTTTTATATTTACCTCTTATTGGTCATGTCATTTAAAAATATTTCCTCCCATTCAGTGGGTTTTCCCCTTCTTGTTCATGGTTTCTTTTGTTTTCAAAAGCTTTTAAGTTTAATTAGATCTATTTGATTAATTTTTGCTTTTGTTTCTTTTGCCTGAGGAGGCAGATCCAAGTAATATTGCTACAACTTATGTCAAAGAGTGTTCTGACTATGTTCTCTTCTAGGAGTTTCATGGTTTCTGGTCTTACTTTTAGGTCTTTAATCCATTTTGAGTTTGTTTTTGTATATAGAGTATGGAAATGTTCTAATCTCATTGTTTTACATATAGCCATCCAGTTTTCCCAGCAATACTTCTTGAAGAGACTGTCTTTTCTTCACTGTATTTTCTTTCCTCCTTTATGGAAGATTTACTGACTATGGGTGCGTGGGTTTATTTCTGGACTCTCTTTTATCTTCTACTGATGTATGTGTCTGTTTTTGTGCCAATACCATGCTGTTTTGATTAATTTAGGTTTGTAATATAGTCTGAAGTCTGGAAAGGTGATATTTTCAGCTTTGTCCTTTTTTCTCAAGATTGCTTTGGCAATTTGGTTTTTGGCAATTTGTGATTCCATATGAATTTTAGGATAACTTTTTCTAGTAATGTGAAAAATGTCATGGGAATTTTGATAGGAATTATATTAAATCTATATATTTCTTGGAGTAGTATGGCCATGGTAACAATATTAATTCTTCTAATCCATGAACACCTGATGTCTTTTGACTTCTTTGTATCATCTTTAATTTCCTTCATCAATGTTTTATATTTTTCAGAGTACAGGTCTTTCACCTCCTTGGTTAAGATTATTCCTAGGTATTTTATTCTTTTTGATGCATTATTAAAGAGATTGCTTTCTTGCTTTCTCTTTCTGAGATTTAATTATTAGTGTATAGAAAAGCAAAAGATTTATGTATATTAATCTTTTATCCTTCAGTTTTACTGAATTTATTTATTAGTTCTAATAGTGTTTTAGTGGAGACTTTAGATTTTTTTTTGTATTAGTATCATGTGATCTGCAAATAGTGACAGTTTTACTTTTTCCCTTCCAATTTGGATACCTTTTATTTATTTTTCTTTTCTGATTGCTGTGGATAAGACTATATTAAATAGAAGTGGTGAGAGTGGTCATCTTTGTCTTGTTCCATATTTTAGAGGAAAAGCTTTCAGCTGTGGGTTTGTCATAAATGGTCTGGTTTGAGATATATTCCCTCTATACCAACTTTGATGAGAGTTTTTGTCATGAATAAATGTTAAATTTTGTTAAATGCTTTTTCTGTGTCTATTGAGGTAATCATGTGATTTTTATCCTTTGTTTTGTTAATTTAGTGTATCCCATTGTTTGATTTGTGGATATTGAATCCTGCTTGCATCACTGAAATAATGCATTGATAATAAATAATTAATAATAATTGATCATGGTATATTATCCTTTTAATATATTGTTGAGTTCAGTTTGCTAATATTTTGGGGGGATTTTTGCATCTGTATTCATCAGAGATACTGGTCTGTAATTTTTCTTTATTTTGATAGTGTCTTTTTCTGGTTTTATTACCAAGGTATTTGGGGGTATTCCCTCATCTTCAATTTTTTGGAATAGTTTGAGAAGGATAGGTGTTAGCTCTTCTTTATATGTTTGGAAGAATTCCCCTGTGAAGCCTTTCAGTCCTAGACTTTTGTTTGCTGGGAGTTTTTATGCTTACTGACTCAATTTCACTACTAGTGATCAGTGTTCAGATTGTCTATTTCTTCCTGATTCAGTCTTACAAGATTATATGTTTCTAGGAATTTATCCATTCCTTCTAGGTTGTCCAATTTGTTTATATATTCTCATGAATTTTTGTATACCTGTGATATCAGTTGTAATTTCTGCTCTTTCATTTCTTATTTTGTTATTTGGGTCCTCTCTCTTTTTTTCTTAATAGGCCTGCATAAAAGCTTATCAATTTTACTTATCTTTTCAAAAAACCAGCTCTTGGTTTCATTGATCTTTTCTATTGGTTTTTGGTTACTATTTTATTGATTTAATCCCTGATCATTACTACTTTCTTCCTTCTGCTGACTTTGGGCTTTGTTCTTTTTCCTAATTCCTTTAGATGGTATGTTATATTGTTTATTTGAGATTTTTCTTGTTTCTTGAAGTAACCTTTTATTGCTATAAACTTCCCTCTTAGAACTGCTTCTCTTTAAATTTTATTTATTTATTTATTTATTTATTTATTTATTTATTTATGGCTGAGTTGGGTCTTTTTGCTTTCTCTAGTTGCGGTGAGTGGGGGCTACTCTTTGTTGTGGTGCATGGGCTTCTCATTGCAGTGACTTCTCTTGTTGTGGAGCACGGGCTCTAGTTGTGTGGTCTTCAGTACTTGTGGCTCATGGGCTTTGTTGCTCCGTGGCATGTGGGATCTTCCCAGACCAGGGCTTGAACTCGTGTCCCCTGCATTGGGGACCAGGGCTTGAACCCGTGTCCCCCTCATTTTGTGTGTTGTTTTCTTTTTTTTAAATCACATCCTCTCTTTTTTAAAAAATTTTATTTAATTAATTAATTTATTTTTGGCTGTGTTGGGTCTTCATTTTGGTGTGAGGGCTTTCTCTAGTTGTGGCAAGCGGGGGCCACTCTTCATCACAGTGTGTGGGCCTCTCACTATCGCAGCCTCTCTTGTTGCAGAGCACAGGCTCCAGATGCACAAGCTCAGTAGTTGTGGCTCATGGGTCTAGTTGCTCCACAGCATGTGGGATCTTCTCAGACCAGGGCTCGAACCCGTATCGCCTGCATTAGCAGGCAGATTCTCAACCACTGCACCACCAGGGAAGCCCTTGTTTTGTGTTTTTGATGTCACATTTTATATCTTCATGTCTATACCTTAACTGTTTATTGTAGTTATAGTTAATTTTACAACTGAAGTCTTCTAATCTTTAAACTAACTTATTTAAGTGATTGATCTACAGTCTTTGCTATGAGTTTGCTTTTACTTAGTGGGATTTTTCCTTTCCTATAAATTCTTACTTCTTGTTGTAGTTTTTCCTTTTTCACTTAGAGAAGTCCCTTTACACTTCTTGTCAGGTTGGTTTAGTATTGATTAAGTCTTTTAGTTTTTGCTTGCCTTCCCCTTGTTTTGAGGCAGGGTTTGGTCAGAGTTGGCTCTGTGCTATGTGCGCACTCTCTTCTTGCAACAGCAGTCTTTTCCCTAATGGAGAACTGTACTGGAACAAGAGGGGCTGCAGCAGGCTTATGGAACATGCTGGGATGCACACCACTGGGGTGGTCATAGGAAATTGGCTAGAGCCTTGAGGAGTTTTCAGTCAGCTTCCTTTGCTTTGTTCATGTACACATGCTCTTCATGAGCAGAGTCTTGGTTTCTTATATCCATCTGGTAAGTCCTGCTGGTTTTCAAACCAGCTAAGGAGACTCATCTTCCCAGAGTTGGACCACCGGGTTGGGGTGCCCAATATTTGCTCAAACCCTCACTCCCTAGGGAGGATCCCCAAGCCTGTGATATTCTCCCCTTCTTCTGTATCCATTGCTAGGGGTGAAGGCCCCAACACAATCATTTCTCCTCCTTTCTCACCTGATTCTGTGTGGATCTTTGTTTACAGTCTTGTTGTAGAAGAGCCTTACTGCCAGTCTCCAATTTGTTTTCAGTGGGAGTTACTCCACATGTATTTTTGATGTGTTTGTTGGGGGGTGAGGTCAGTGTCCTCCTGCTCTGCCATTTTGATCTCCCTCCCTATTGTTATTTGTTTAAATCTAACATTTACATAACAGAAAAGTAAATGGTGCAGAATAATCTATAATTTATGTAAACATATATTTCTCATATTTTAAAGTTAAGGTAATGACACATGTATAGTTTTTTTTAATATGTTGTATTATTACGGTGTTTGGTTTGATATGACTGTGTCCCAGACTGGCTTCCTAAAATGGTGCTAACAATAAACTCATACATATATGGTCAACTAATATTTTACAAGGGGGCTAAATATACACAATGGGGAAATGCTAGTCTCTTCAATAAATGGTGTTTGGAAAACTGGATATTTGCATGCAAAAGAATGAAACTGTACCCTTACATCACTCAGAAAAGTTAACTTGAAATGGATTAAGTAATTAAATGTAAGACCTGAGCCCATAAAACTCCTAGAAGAAAACATAGGGAGAAGTCTCCTTGACATTGATCTTGGCAATGATTTTTTGGGGTGTGACACCAAAAGCACAAGCAACAAAAGCAAAAATAAACAAGTGAGACTACATGAAACTAAAAAGCTTCTGCATAGCCAAAGAAACAATCAATAAAATGAAAGGCAATCTATGGAATGGGGGAGACATTTGCAAATCATATATCTGATAAGGAGTTAGTATCCAAAATACATAAAAAACTCATACAACTCAAAAGCAAAGCAAAACAAAACAAACAAAAACAATGCACAAATAGACATTTTTTCCTGAAAAGATGTGCAAATGGACAACAGGTACTTAAAAAGGTACTCAACATTAATAATCATCAGGGAAATGTAAATCAAAATCATAATGAGATATCACTTCCTATCTGTTAGGTTAACTATTATTAAAAAAGAAAAGTGGTAAGTGTTAGTGAGAATGTGGAGAGAAAGAATCCTTGTGCAATGTTGGTGGAAAGGTAAATTGGTTCAGGTACTGTGGAAAACAGTATGGAAGTCCCTCATTGTTGAATGACTACCAAGATAAAGATAATTAACACATCCATCACCTCATATAGTTAACTTTTTTTGGGTGGTGAGAATGCTTAACATCTTAATTTAATAAATATTGAATTATTTTGGGGCAAGGACAATATCTTATTTATCTTTGAACCTCAAAAACTGACTAATACTACTTGAACAGAATAAATACTCATGTTAAATACTTTTTCAAAAAATAATTGGGTTATGAAATTGATCCAAGTATAAAAGTATAATGAAAAAACATATTAAGGCTTATACTTCAAGTTTGGAGGCAGCACAGTGTCAAAGTTTGAAATAAAATTCTATTAGAGCCTGATATTAATTTTTTGGTAAATCAATTAAAATATATACATATATGTATATACATATATGTGCATGACACACATACATTCATATTGGGAAATTTTATACATTACTATATTTTAACTGATTATCAGTCCCATTCAGTTCTTCCTGTTTAAAACCACTTATGCCATCACACGATATTCAATCCATTTGCTATACAGGATTGATCTACAGTGTTTTGAGTACAGTACCTGGAAATTCTTTATCAGGAATTTGTGCTGCTAAAGCTTGATATGGAGCAAATTATCCTTGATTTCTCTCTTTCTGACTTTTAAATGTAGACTTCTTTTACAATGCTGGTGGTCATCTGGAAGGGTATTTAAAACTTCAGATCACCTAAACACTCCTTTTAAACAGTCCCAGGTGGTTCCTTCAACTACCATCTTAATGTTGATACCCAGTCTAGACCTCTCTTCAAGTTCCCTGAGTCTTATTTATCACTGCCTAAAGATACAAGATTTCTCCACTTGTTGTCTCAGAGGAACCTCAAATTCAGCACAAATAAAACTAAACTTATTACCATTACTCCTTGAGAGATATTATCTAGCTGTAATCAGCATCCATTTCTATTCTCTTCCTACGTTCCAACACTTTCCCCCCTTCATATGGTATTAGAGTGGCTAATAGTCTAAACACTATATTTTAGAGATTCCTTTGTGGCTAGGGTCCTGGATGTGATTTAGGTTCTGCCAATGAAATGCACTCATGAACTATTAGGAAGGTGGAGGTCATTCTTTTCTACAGTGTTAATGACAGAAAAGCATCTCCATCAGATGAGTGCTGGCACTCGGAGTCTACTATCCCACATGTGATGTTGGCAGCAGTGTCCTTACCTTGAGGTGGAAGCAGCAGTTACTCATCTTTGAATTCTGTTTCCTGTACCAAATGCTGACTGACACACACCTGAAATGGCTTCTCACTGTGCAGGTTCTGTCTTAGAGAATGTCACCACCATCCAGACAACTACCTAACCCAGTCAGTATGCAGATGGGTCCCAGATCTAATTTTCTACCTTTGAACTTTTCTGTTTCCATATCTTCATTGGACATATTGACTTATCTGACCCAGAGCCACCCCAAAACTGACACTTCTAAAATAACCTTTCAAAACTCAGTTTAAGACAATGATACTGTTATTAACAGGGATAAACAATGTTATCAGTTGGATTGTCCTATATATTAACTGTAGTACTACATGTCTTCAAGGCGCTCAGGCTTGAAATGCTAGACTCATTTTTCACTTTTCATCTTTCTTCTCTCATTTTCAATTATTCTCTGTTCAGGAACTTATCATTTTCACTGGATTATTCTTTCCTCGAAATTCATCCTATTTGTGTGACCACACTGATCTTAAAACTCTATATTGTGTAATTCTCTTTTCTTCACAAACCTTCAGCGATTTCCTATTGACTATTTATTTAATAAACTTGGAACAGTTTAGCCTGGCATTTAAACTTTTCCAGGATCTTTTTACTTGAATTTATGTCTTTTTGTTGAGATAGGATGGGATAGGTAATGTGGTGGTAATAGGCAGCTCCTAAATCTCAGTGACTTAAAACAACAAATGCATGCTATATATCCCTACAGCTCAGCCATTCCTCTGATTCACACTGTCCTTATTCTGAGGCCCAGACTGATAGAGCAACCACTTTCTGAAACACTGTTAGTCATTGCGGCTGTAGGAAAAGGAGCTCTAGTTAATCTTGGACTAGAGTTAAATGTGTTGGGCAGAAGTAGCCACATGGTCAATCCTATCATTTTCCCATTCTCTTTTAAAGGTAGAGACAGAAATACAGCTACTTCACTCTTCTACTCATTGTTTTCTTTAAACATTTTAGGGTAAAGAAAAAAAGATGAGAAATGTTGTACATTTGAACAGAATGAGTTCCATAAAATAGAAAAATTAGCAGAAGTGAACCAGACAGGCAGAACATTTAGGAGTCTACAAACTATTGCTTATCTATCTTTTTGTAACTTAAGTTGTTAAGTAGCTCATTGATCTTCAAAAGACAATAAATTTTGCATACTCTGAAGCCATCTTATCTTTATGCCAACAAATTTTGTATTGTGCGGAACTGAATACTTCAGGAATCACTTGTTTTGAAGGGGAAAACCTCAGCATCAGTTTTATGATACTGACTTGTAATTAAATCACCTTGCAAGAGGAAAGAAATTGATAGCCTTACTTTTTTTCATTTGATAAATTTTAATTGATTTCTTAAGTATCAGATAAAAGGAGTATTAATAATATTTAAGCAAGATAAAAAGAATAGTAGTAAAATAAATATCCTGGAAATTTTATAGAAGCATTAGCCAGACAATACCTTTTCTCAGTTCTAAGGGTTTTAAACATACGTTGTTGATTTAGGGATACGGATTCATCCTTCAGAGTTCCTCTTCCTCATTCTTCCCATAAGCTCATATCACCATCTACGGTTCTTATATCCACTTGCCGTCTCTTCTCCTTTAAGCCCTTCTATTTTTCTTAATTCCTTAGGTAGCTCTTTCACACTCATTCAGGTTCCCTTTTTCTTGGTAACTTTACAGTCCAAATTTCAAAAGCCTGAACCTTTACATGAATTGAAGTCAGACTTAAGAAATTTATCCTGCTGCTGTTTCCTCATACTTACATCACCCCTACAACTTCAAAAGAGGAGTAAGTTTGGGTAGTTAATAGATAATTTTAAAAGATGTCTGTTATTCAGAACCTATAAAATATAATGGTCACTGTTAGAGGTCTAAATATTGTACAAACATTTTTGGTTAGTTTATAAATGACAGTAGCAGAAAAAGAAATCAATATTTTGATCTCAAAGCCAATCTAGTTTGATTCTGAGTTCTACTACTTACAAAGGTGTATTGGTAGATTTCTTAATTTCTTTGAACCTCAATTTTTTAAATCTGTAAAACGAAGTTAATAATGTTTATCTCATAGTGTTGTTTTCTTGAGAATTCAATAAGATAATTTGTGGAATGCACATATTAGGTTTTTGGACCTGGAACATCTAAAATGAATTTATTTGTAGAACTTAAAAAATAAGTGTAATCAGGTAATTTATTCATAATTCTTAACCATTTTCAGTATATACTCATTCAAATCCTGATTTTTAAATTCAGGCTAAAATTTACTATATTTTCTGAGCTTGGCAGTAGATGGAGAGGTTGTTTACCATAGTGGTCATGAACATAAAATTTGGAAGAAACTGCATATGTTTTAATGCCTATTTCTGCATTTGTAGATTTGTGACCTTGAGAAAGTTGCTTAAGCTCTGTATGCCTTGGTTTCCTCATCTGAAAAATAATGATAGATAGTTCTTACTTAATAGATATGCTTTGAAGGTTAAGTGTATTAATTTTTCTAAAGGGCTTTTAATCCTTGAGGAGGTTGTGTTGGGGGGAAAAGATATATCCAAGGAAGAGCCAATGTTAGGTTGATTTGATGTCAAAAGTACCTTTAAAATTGTTTTCAAACTTTGTGATTCTCTCATGTTTTCTCCTTTCGCTGTTCTCCATTCAGGTCTGAGCTTAAATATAATTTTCTTCCACAAACTGCTTGGATATCACAGAGGAAGTTAGGTGATAACAGCATCTTTGTGGACTCTCTTCCCCTCAAATTCATAAGGTCCATGAAGGCAAGGATTAGACTGTCTTATTCACCAATGAAACAGCTCCTAGCAGTGTGCCTGGAAATGTCTGTTGGAGAACGCATTCCCTGTCTAATTCCTCACATTCCTCTTACTCAGTAGCACATGGACTATTCATTGGGAGGCTAATAGATGCAAATAAAAGAGAGTTTTGGGTTTCTTTTCTGGCCTTCTCATTTTCCAGGAAGACCTTAAATTCCTTCTGAAGCCCTGCAGATTTCTCCTTGCCACAGACAGGTAAAGAAATTACAATCCCAAAGGATGAATGAATTCCCGCAGGGGTTTCTTACCAGCAAAAGAAGTAATTTTTTCCACTCTGGAAGGAGAAAGGAATCTTTTTCTGACAAGGAAACTTAAAGTTTGCTACACCTTCTTTGAGATTTGAAGACAATTTAAATACAATCTCTTTTCAATTGAGGTTACCCCTGACAACGAGCTCCCACAGCTGAATCAGACTTATGCTTTCTGATAAAGTGTCTTTCTGAAGAATTGGAATTCTTTCAGAAGGATATTAAATCAGAATTTCAGATGCTTGTTAGATACACAGTGTTTTCCTCACAGAATTCAAATGACCTGATTATTTGTAGATATTGTTGGCTTCTCATTCAGCAATGCTGATCAGCAGGAACTTTTCTCAAATTCTTTCCTGTCAGTGAGGGAGGATCCTTGGCAAGGGAAGTGAAATAACACTGATGGCATTCAGATAATATGCAAATTAAGCATTCTTACATACTTTCAATTATTTATCATCACTGAATAAGTCAGCATCAAATAAGACTTCATGTAAATATGGTCAAGTAAGACTTCATCATAATCATGAAGTATCTATAGAGTAAAAGATAACAGAAATAGAAAAAAGTCCTTGATTGTCTTGATCATTAAATATACAAAAGAGAATTATACTTGACCATAGCCATACAAGTATATTCCTTTTCAATAATGCTAAAATGCCCAAGAAAAGATAAACCCGCAGAAAGATTCCTGTTAATTCACATAGAAGAGCAGAGGAAGGCATCTGCAAAGGACCCTATATGCAGTTTCTGCCTGTGAAATTTGGAAATAAAACATCAAATATTTAACAACATTCAGATTCATCTAACAGGTCTAAATTTGGCAACCTCTTATTAAGGGCAATACAATACTTACTGGTCATGATAAGCCAATTTTTAAGACATAATTAAAAATTCTATAACAAAGTCTGAATGTTATTTGGGATTTGTGGAGCCACCCTAAAGTTAAGAATTCTACTTTATCTATGAAAAATACAAGGTGAGTATCAGCAATGTGAAATGTCAATTTTATTTGTCCTTAATTCTTTTCTGTAAGGATGGTGTCAATTATTTTTGTTCTCCCATTTATGTGGTATCAGATAGTCAGTCAATGGCATTTAATGAGTATCTGCTATGTTCTCTAGGGAGGCATAAGAGAAAACAGCTACTCTTCTTGAGGAAATTACAATGAAATGGGAGAGACAAAGCAAACACATGAACAAATATATAATGTTCGTCATAGAGTCTCGGGCTAGTTTTCCAGTTAAAACAAACAACTAAAACAAAAGAGGTTTAGGTTTTCCAATTTCTTTTGTTTGAAAGTTCAGAGGAAAATGTCACTTATTTTCAGGTGTATCTAGAAGACTACCTGAACAAATATGAGGATTTATTTTAGGCATTCTAGGAATATTCCTTAGATTTTTAAAGTCAGTATGAGTTTAGTACTATTGAATTCTTCAGCAGGGTATATTTACAAGTTACAAGTTGCAGGAAACAAATTGCAGGTATAGTTACAAGTTGCAGGAAAGTAATGCTTTCCTGATTTATTTTTCTTGCTTCTATCGGATAGGTAAGATAAAAATACATGGTTTCCTCAAAGTCTGATTTCTGGGCTATTGCCAGTAAGGGCTACCAATAAAAGCTATATGACTGTTCACTATATGGGCTGTTCCTATGGAAGGCATGGTACTGACTTTAAGGAAGACCAGTTTTTTCTTTCATTTCAGGTTTGTTCTCAATGTCTTTCTGTTTGCCATCTGGCCCATCTTCTGCACCAGATGCTTCCTTGCCCTAGTGGCAATACTTTTATTGCCCAAGTCCATGACTGGATATTTTGGTAATGGGTTACCATTGTGAAGGAGTTTTACCTTCCAAATCTTCTCCCTTACTCCCGAATTCACCTAGTCTTTCAGGTGAGGCAAACTGACAAGTTAATCCACACTAATGCGCTAATGACTTTAATAGTTCATTATGATCTTTTAGTATTTGCATCCTAGTAAGGACTTCTGAAAGTGACATGAATCTGTTTCTTTTATTGAAAAAACATTATGTGGATGACAGGGAGAGATCTTTTAGGGTAGGATGGCGTTTTTAGGGCCCTGAATTATTGCCCTCAGATGAGTTTTATTCTTGCCCTGATGGGATAGCCACGTTGAGGACTGGAGTGGGAGATGATTTAGGGAAACATTTAATCTGTCCTCACTTTTCCAGGTTGGTCATTGTATCACATCCTTCTCAATCCCCAATAGTTTATTACAGTCAGAGTAAAGTCTAAACTCTTCACTCTGGCTTTAAACTTTACTTCTGCTCACTTTCTGATTTCATCTTCTCTACTCTCCCCTTACCTATTCCTGGCCTAGACAGCCCAGGAATTATTAAGGCTGGCACCTTCCCAGTATTCAAGTCTCCTATTAGATGCCAGTTCCTCAGAGAAGACTTCTAAATAAGAACTTCTAAACTTCTTTCTCTCATCTGTTATATTTTCTTTATAGCACTTCTATTTTCTGGATTACTCAAGCTTTTTTTTTTTTTTTAATTTATTGTATGTTTTCTATGGCTGACTGAAAAAAAAAAAAAAAGCACAACATGAGAGTTGTGAGTTAAGTTTTATTTGGGGCAAAATGAGGACTACAGCCCAGGAGACAACATTTCAGATAGCTCTGAGAAACTGCTCCAAAGAGGTAGGGAGGAAGGTCAGTATAAATGTGATTTTGGTGAAGGAAGTGTACATGCAATCAAGCACATATTTTTTTGTGGAAGGTTTCTGCTCATCTCATGAAGGTTACTGCTAATCATGAGGAGTAGATGTCACCATGAAGGATTTTAGTGCTTTTCTAGATATGAGGAGATACAAGAATTGGGCTCATAAAATCGTCTCCTGAAAATATCTACTATCTGAAGATTGGTTCTGCCAGCTTTTCCCAGAGCACAGAGTGCCTCATTTTTGCTCTTCACCCTGAACTCTTTTCAGGGGGTGTTGAAAGTCAGCAGCTGCAGCAGCTCATGATTTAATCCTTGTAGAGGTACATGGCAAGTGCTGATGGCAAGTGCCAGTTTTTAGTTGACACTACCATTGTAAGCTCTTGAGGTCTGAGACTTTATCTCATGACTGTTATATCTTGAGGGTCCAGAACTATACTAGACAAATTGTTGATGCTCAATGAATCTTTGGTAAAAAAATGTTAGTTGAATATAGTGTATATAGTATATAGTGTGCTATATGCTGACTTAAAATTCTGGTTAAGGAAAAAGAAAACACCCAAAATTAATGCTTCCCTGCTGACAACCTGACCCTATATTATAGAAGAAATGATTACTTTGTTGTTACACTCTAAACCTCTTCACAAAAGAATGGAATGTGAACATTTCTGTTCTTTGAATATCTTCATTTCTTAAGAGAGGAAACAAAGAAAGACTGACTACAAGTTAGGAAAAGCTAATTGCATCTTTTGGGAGGGAAAGTGTGCAATGGATCATAGTGTAACTAGGAAATTATTGATAAATGATTACTACAGAAATGAAACTGCAGGGAAATAAGTCACTTCCCAGAAGACTGTTGTAGTGAATCCATGCAATATTTCCTTCTTGATCCTTCCTGGAAACAGCAGAGTATGGACTAGAGGTTTGATTATGCTAAACACAAAAGTGTGAACAGAAAAAAAACTGGTGACAGACATAGCAGAGAGGCCATGGCAGCAATCTCTGACTCCATGTTGGCTGGTAGTTGATTAAGACAGAGTCACAAGGAAGAGCAATTGTTTGTATTTGCCATGATGATGACAAGTGACCTACCTGCACAGACCCCAAACATCTTAGAGAGGGTCCTTACTTTTTGTCAGCTCCTCAATAAGAAGGTTTCCCCTGCAGTTACACTGGTTATTTTGAAGGCATATGAGATCTTATGGAGATGAAAACAGGAAAAGAAGAAAAATGGTAGGATTTTTCTCATTCATTTGAACTCTCATTTGCTCTTTATTTTGTTTCTTTTTTGTGGGTTGTATTTGCTTCACCAATTTTCCAACCTTTCTGAATTTCTTCAGTAATCTGTTTCATTGTAACTTTGTGCTCACTGAGTATCATAACTGGAAAAAATCTCTATCAACTTGAAAGGTAAACAATGGTAACACATTCATTTGTATTTCTTTGATGATTTTCGAGCTGAACACATACATGTTTTGACAATTTCCTTCTTCCCCAGAGTATAACCCATTCATGTCATTTGTCTTTTATTTCCCATTAGAGCGTTCCCATTCTTCTGAAAGCTCAGTAGTTAAGATCATAGACTCTCTAGAGTTGATTTCCTGAGCCTCACTCTGGCTCTGCCACTTGTTATAGACATCAACACCCAAGTTACAGAGTGATGGTATGCATGAGTTCTCATCTTTAAAATGGGGGAAGATAATCATTGCTATGTCTCAGAATAGTTGTGAGGAATAATTAGATAAAATATGTTAAGAGCTTATAGCACTGCCTGGCACATGTCATTTATTATTATTAGGTATTTAAATATTAAGTTTGTAGGTCTTTTATTCTAGCAAATATTTTTCTTCATTTGGTTTTTGCCTCTTTATTTCATCTGAAGTTTTGGCCTTCAAATGTATTCAATTTTACGTAGTTAGATTTGTTGATCTTTATGTTTTCCTCCAGTACTTTCATGCTCAGAAAGTTTCCCTCAACCACAATTTTTGAAAGAATAGATTTTCATACACAATTTATAGTTTTCATCTTCCCTTTACTACTCTTCAATCTCCTGCTATCTGGCTTCAGTCTTCTCCATTGTTTTTTTCACTTATTTTTGTTTTTAATTGTGGTTAAAAGTATACATAACATGTACTTTACCATCTTAATCATTTTTAAGTGTACAATTCAGTAGTGTTAAGTACATTCACATCATTGTGCAATCTCCAGAACTCTGTTCATCATGCAAAATTTAAATTAAAACCCATTAAACAACGACTTTCAATTCCCCACTTCTAGCCCCATAGACAACCACCATTATACATTTTGACTCTATAAATTTGACTGTTCTACCTCCTGTAAGTGGAATCATGCAACAGTTTGTCTTTTTATGTCTGGCATATTTCTTGTAGCATAATATCCTCAAGACACATCCATAATATAGCATGTGTCAGAATTTCCTTTCTTTTTAAGGCTGAATAATATTCCTTTGTATATGTATACCACATTTTTTCCATTCATCTCTGGATGGACATTTGTGTTGCTTCCACCTTTTGGCCATCATGAATAATGCTGCTATGAGCATGGATGTACAAATACCTCCTTGAGACCCTACTTTCAATTATTTATATACCCAGAAGTGAAAATGCTGGACTATATTGTAATTCTAATTTTTTTGAGGAATTGACATACTGTTTTTCATAGCTACTGTACCATATTACATTTCCACCAACAGTATGTAAGTTTTCCAATTTCTCCATATCCTTGCCAACACTTTTGTCTCCATTCTTTTGAAACTGCTCTAATAAAAGTCAACAATGATTTCTTTGTGAATACGTCCCCTGGAAACTTTTCAGTTTTATCTTGTTGGACTTTGAAATACAACACTGTCAAATACATGCTCACTCTTGAAAGTCTCTACTCCCTTAGTTTAACTTCCTTGATGTTACTCTCTTGATTTTTTACCTTGTGATGCTGACAGTTTTCTCTCGATTTCCTTCATGGACAACTCTTTTAATAAGTTCTAAAGCACTGGTGTTCCCAAGGGTTCTGTTCTTGTTTGCCCTCCTCATTTTAGACACTATCTATAAGTTATCTTGTAAAGACAACCCATGTAATGATAATTCCTAAATATATTTTTACAACTCTGATCTTACTGAAGCCTCATGCTTAGAAGTGAATTCAAGAACAGGAAAAAGGTCACTCTGGACCAGAAATGAAATAGAAATAAAAAATGGAGACAGCAGTTGATGACTCTGGCTTGTTGGGATCTGAGTCTAAATCAAGCAGTGGTGACTGGAGATTGAGTTTCTAAGGGGGAGAGGAAACTAAAAATGCTCCTTGCAAGGCAGGGAATGGAAGCTTGTCTCATTAATTCAGATTTGTACTGGATGGGGGGTTCCCCTCTAGAGTGAAAGGATACCCAGAGCTAAGAAATATGAAAAGCTGCAGATCTAGGGAATAAATACAACATTAAGAACAGGAACTGAGCTAGCAACCCACTGGCTGTGTAACCAGATTTACAGAACCTTCAATTCATTCAAGGCAGTAACTCCAAGCTTCCAATAAAAGACCTGGTTCTGTATTAAGGCAAGGAGTGGTGGTGGCAAATGCAAAACTGCTAGACAAGTAGGGGTACACATAGAAGGAGACAAAGAAAAATAAAAACAATAAATTCCCATTCATACTGAGTCTAAAAACTAAATTCCAAAGTTTTTTTAAAGAAAGTCTAATATTATGGAAAGAAGCTAATAAAAATGCATGGTTATAATAAAAATAAAATTATAAATTTTATAATAAAATAAAATTTTATTTTATTTGTTCTCAAATAAAGTTATAGAACAACATATACGTATTTAGGGTGTTTACAAAATAGACTAAAGACATAATGTCCATTTAAATAAGAGGAAGGTACTAGGAAACAAAGGTTTGCAGCAAGAATGAAACAAAAAAGACCCACTTAGAAAAATTAAAAATGGAAAAAGTATTTGGTCATTAAAATTAAAAATGCAATTAAAGAGATAAACAGTAGACTATAGATATCAAATAATGGATTAATGAATTCAGAAGCACTAATGGACTACTATAGAGGACTTTTCCAGAATCCTGTAAAGAGAAACAAAAAGTTAAAAAGTGCAAAAGAGAAATTAAGAGAGAAGAGGAGAATACCTGAAATGGTTCCAAAATTTTTAAGTACCAAAAGAAGGGATTGAAAAGAATAGCTTAGAAAAAAAAGCCATGAGTTTGTAACTGAGTAGAAAAATCTGTGTACCCAGGAGTATAAATAAAAATAAACAATACATTCACATCTAGACACATCATGCTTTAACAGTTTCAGAGACAAATAAGTAATGCTAAAAGCTATTTGAAAAGACATTACAAAATACTAGCAAACAGAATCTAACAGCATATTAAAAGGATCATACACCATGATCAAGTGGGCTTTATCCCAGGAATGCAAGGATTCTTCAATATACACAAACCAATCAATGTGATACACCACATTAACAAATTGAAGGATAGAAACCATATGATCATCTCAATAGATGCAGAAAAAGCTTTTGACAAAATTCAACACATATTTATGATAAAAACTCTCCAGAAAGTAGGCATAGAAGGAACTTATCTCAACATAATAAAGGCCATATATGACAAACTCACAGCCAACATCATTCCTAATGGTGAAAAACTGAAACCGTTTCCTCCAACATCAGGAACAAGACAAGGTTGCCCACTTTCACCACTATTATTCAAGACAGTTTTGGAAGTTTTAGCTACAGAAATCAGAGAAGAGAAAGAAATTAAAGAAATACAAATTGGAAAAGAAGTAAAACTGTCACTGTTTGCAGATGACATGATACTATACACAGAGAGTCCTAAAGATGCTAACAGAAAACTACTAGATCTAATCAATGAATTTGGTAAAGTAGCAGGATACAAAATTAATGCACAGAAATATCTTGCATTCCTATACACTAACGATGAAAAATATGAAAGAGAAATTAAGGAAACACTCCCATTTACCATTGTAACAAAAAATAAAATACCTAGGAATAAACCTATCTAAGGAAACAAAAGACCTGTATGCACAAAACTATAAGACACTGATGAAAGAAATTGAAGATGATACAAACAAATGGAGAGATATACCGTGTTCTTGGATTGGACAGAATCAACATTGTGAAAATGACTCTACTACCCAAAGCAATCTACAGATTCAATGCAATCCCTATCCAACTACCAATGGCATTTTTCACAGAACTAGAACAAAAAATTTCACAATTTGTATGGAAACACAAAAGACTCCGAATAACAAAAGAATCTTGAGAAAGGAAAACAAAGCTGGAGGAATGAGGCTCCCTGACTTCTGACTATACTACAAAGTTACGGTAATCAAGATAGTATGGTAATGGCACAAAAACAGAAATATATATTAATGAAACAGGATAGAAAGCCCAGAGGTAAACCCACACACATATGGTCACCTTGTCTTTTATAAAGGAGGCAAGAATATACAATGGAGAAAAGACAGCTTCTTTAATAAGTTGTGCTGGGAAAACTGGACAGCTATATGGAAAAGAATCAAATTAGAACACTTCCAAACACCATACACAAAAATAAACTGAAAATGGATTAAAGGCCTAAATGTAAGGCCAGACACTATAAAACTCCTAGAGGAAAACATAGGCAGAACACTCTATTTCATAAATCACAGCAAGATCCTTTTCAGCCCACCTCCTAGAAAAATAGAAATAAAACCAGAAATAAACAAATGGGACCTAATGAAACTTAAAATCTTTTGCAGAGCAAAGGAAACCATAAACAAGATGAGAAAACAACTCTCAGAATAGGAGAAAATATTTGCAAATGAAGTAACTGGCAAATGGTTAATCTCCAAAATATAAAAGCGACTCATGCAGTTCAATATTAAAAAAACAAACAACCCAATCCAAAAATGGGCAGAAGACCTAAATAGTCATTTCTCCAAAGAAGATATACAGATTGCCAACAAACACATTAAAGGATGCTCAACATCACTAATCATTAGAGAAATGCAAATCAAAACTACAATAAGGTATCACCTCACACCAGTCAGAATGGCCATCATTAAAATATCTACAAACAATAAATGCCAGAAAGGGTGTGGAGAAAAGGGAACCCTTTTGTACTGTTTTTGGGAATGTAAATTGTTACAGCTACTATGGAGAACAGTCTGGAGGCTCCTTAAAAAACTAAAACTAGAACTCCCATATGACCCATCAATCCCACTGCTGGGTATATACCCTAAGAAAACCATAATTCAAAAACAGACATATACCACAATATTTATTGCATCACTATATACAATAGCCAGGACATGGAAGCAACCTAAGTGTACATCGACAGATGAATGGATAAAGAAGATGTGGCACATATATACAATGGAATATTAGCCATAAAAAGAAATGAAATTTAGTTATTTGTAGTGAGGTGGATGAACCTAGAGTCTGTCATACAGAGTGAAGTTAGTCACAAAGAGAGAAACACATACCGTATGCTAACACATATATATGGAATCTAAAAAAAAAAAGTTTCTGATGAACCCAGGGGCAGGCCAGGAATAAAGGTGCAGACGTTGAGAATAGACTTGACCCAGGGCAGGGGAAGGGTAAGCTGGGACGAAGTGAGAGAGTTGCATTGCCATATATACACTACCAAATGTAAAATAGGCCATAGGAAGCAGCTGCATAGCACAGGGAGATCAGCTTGGTGTTTTGTGACCACCTAGAGGGGTGGGATAGGGAGGGTGAGTGGGAGATGCAAGAGGGAGGAGATATGGGGATACATGTATACCTATAGCTGCTTCACTTTGTTATACAGCAGAAACTAAGACAACATTGTAAGGCAATTATACTCCATTAAAGACATTAAAAAAAAAAGACATTACTTGCCAAAATATTACCATTATATTGACAGCAGACTTTTCACTGGCACTAATATGTCCCAGATAATAATGGAATATATTCAAAGAGCTGAGGAAAAATAACTTCCCATCTAAAATGTAGTACCCAGCTAAACTATCACGCTATTATTTAAGTGTGATGGCAAAATACAGACTTGCTCACGCATAAAAAGATTAATAGAATTTCTTGTTCTCAGAGCTACAATAAAAAAAGTATTAAAGTTTGTGCTTTAACAATAAGAGGGTATGTTAGCTAGAGTTCTCCAGAGACACAGAATCAACAGGAGATAATAGATTGATGATAGATAGATATAGATAGATAGATAGATATAGATGTAGATATAGATAGATGAGAGATAGATAGATGTTTATTATGAGGGGTTGGCTCACATGATCATGGAGGCTGAGAAGTCCCATGAACTGTGGTCTGCAGGTTAAAAGGTCAGGAAAGCTGGTGGTGAAGTTCCAGTCAAAAGTTGAAGGCCTAAGCATCAGAGGAGTCAATGATATTTCTCAGTCCAAGTCCAAATGCCTAAGAACCAAGAGCACCAATATTTGATGGTAGGAGAAAATGGATTTCCCAGCTTAAGCAGAGAACAAGTTTGCCTTTCCTTGATCTTTTTGTTCTATTCAAGATCTCAGCAGATTGCATGATGCCCACTCACATTAGTGAGGACAACATTATTTATTCAGTCTACAGATTCAAATGCTAATTTCTTCTAGAAACACTCTCAGAGTCACACCCAGAAATAATGTTTCACCAGCTTTCTGGGCATCCTTTACCCAATCAAGTTGACACATTAGGTTAACCATCATAGACGGTGAACTCAGAATAAAGGTGAGGCACAAAAATTTCTGAGTTAAACTCTAATTTGATAACATGTAGCTGGAAAGATCAAAATCGCAGAGTAAGAGGACACGGAAATCACATTCCCCACAAACACATCAAAACTACATCTATATGTGGAACAATTCTCACTGAAAACTAACTGGAAACTGGCAGAAGGACTACTGTACAACCAAGGCTGTAAGAAAAATACACATGTAATCAAGTAGGAAGGGAAGAAAAACAATTGGGTTAAGACCTGTGTCCCTGGGAGGGGACTCAGAGGAAAAGGGAGATTGCATGGTGGACACTTGCCTAGGGGAGTGAGCACGTCAAGCCACAGACTGGGAATCTCAGTCCTTGGATTCTACAGAGAGGATACAAGTCTTCTTGGCTTCTTGGAGAACTGCTGGGACAGAGAAGGCCTGGAGAAGACTGGACTCCACTCATGAGAAACATGTGTGTGCTGACTAGCCCCAGAGATAGGGCAGAGAGAGGTCTGCTCTAGCAGATGCCAGAAATCTGGGAACTGCCTTGCTGCATGCCCTGGCCCAAGCTGCACAAATGCTCTGGCCCTGCTCATGCCAAGCCATGGAATGGCACTAGATCTGGGGTGGCAGGGTCCAGGGAAAACACTCAGCCTTGGGATGCAGAGGTTCACCATACCCTGGAGCAGAGCCTGGGTGGAACTGCAGCAACCATTGGTGCTTACTCAAGCAGTGGCCCAGAAACAGTCCATTTCCAGACAACAGCTACTCTACCACAGCCCAGCCCCACACCCCCGTATAGGCAGAGAAACCACATGAGCCCTGACTCCCCTGTAGAGCCATTCCACAACAGGGTAGGATGGCAGAGGCTGGGGACAGTGCTCACCTATGAAAAAGAAAGGGATCTTTTCCTTGAGTTAAGATGGAGAGAGGTCTGCTCTAGAGGATGCCAAGTTTCTCATGACTGCCTTGTCATGTACTGCAGCCCTAGCCTAGCAAAGGCTCTGGCACCCCTCACTCCATACCACAGTGTGGCACTGGATCTGAAGCAGCCATGAGCAGAGTAACTGTGGACTGGGTCTGAGCAGAGCTGCAGATGCCTACACAGGCAGCCCATCTGACCTCTGTATGTGAATGGGCTTCACTTCCTTCAACACTCCCCTCCTGTGGGGCATAGATCCCAGCGCAAGGAGAGGAAAAAACCCATAGGGAACAGAGCCAGATCAAGCTCGACCCTTAAAATTTCTTCTTCAGTATCTTGGGATCAGACACCACCTTTGACAGGATGGTGACATCGACTGAGCAGAGAGAAAGTCTTGCCTCATACCCAGTCTGGCTTTAGCCCCTCCATATCCAGCTCCACCTCCTACCAAGGTGATAGCTGTTGGCAAAAATGAGGAAAAGTGTGACAGCATCCACATGAAATCAGCCCTCTCACCAAAGGCATTTGGCATATGCCGTCTGCATAGGGATACTCCCACATAAGAACAACTCTTCTAGACCTGCAAAAGGTAAATGTTTCACCTAAATTCATAGAGGCAGAGAAAGTTAAGTAAAAATGAAAAGGCAGAGGAACTACTCTTGATTGAAAGAGCAAGAGAAAAACCCTGAAAACATAAATAATGAAACAGAAATTTTAAAATTACAAGATAAAAAATTAAAAATATTGATAATAAAGTGTTAACTGAATTAAGAAAAATAATTGATCTAAACACTGAAAATTTTAAGAAGGAACTAGAAAATATAAAAATGAACAAATGAAAAATGAGTAATTCAGTAACAAATAAAAAACACACTAGAAGGAATGAACAGCAGACTAAGTGATATGGAAGAATGCATAAGTGATCTGGAAAATAGAATAATGGAAATCACCCTATCAGAACAGCAGAAAGAAAAACAAATTTAAAAAAAATGAAAGCAATTTAAGAGATCTCTGAAATAATGTGTCCAAACATTCTCATTATAAGGGTTCCAGAAGGAGAAGAAAGAGAGAAGGGATTCAAAAATGTATTTGAAGAAATTATGGCTGTAAACTGCCCAAACCTGGAGAAAGAAGCAGATATCCAGGCACAGGAAGCACAGGTCCCCAAAAAGATGAACTCAAACAGACCCACACCAACATATATCATAATTAAAATGGCAAAAGTTAAAGATAAAGAAGGGATTCTAAAGGTAGCTAGAGAAAAAGAGTCATTTACAAGGAAATACCCAGAAAACTATCAGCTAATTTCTTTGCAGAAATTTGCAGGCCAGAAGGGAGTGTCATGATATACTCAAAGTACTGAAAGAGAAAAGCCTGCAGCATAGGATACTCTGTCCAATAAGATTATCATTTAGAATAGAAGGAAAGATAACATCTCAGACAAACAAAAACTAGAATTCAGCAATTCTAAATCCACTCTAAAATAAGTGTTGTGGGGTCTTTTCTATATGGAAAAGAAGTAAGAATCTATAGGAAAAGGGAAATCCCAATTGGAAAGGGAAATATATAGTAAGGATTGAAGACTACTTAACTAATCCAGTATGTAGATTAAAAAGACAAAAAACTGTAAAATCAATTTTAACTGCAATAAACAGTTAAGGGATAAGAATGAAGATGTAAAATAGGATATCAGAAACAAGATGTGGGGGAGGGGAATAAAAAGTGTAGATCTTTAGACTGTATTTGAACTTAAATGACTACCAGTTTAAAACAGTAGCTATAATTATGGGTCAACATATAGAAATCCCATGGTAACCACAAATCAAAAACCTACAATAGATACACAAGAACCAAAAAGAAAGGAATTCGAGCATACTACTAAAGAAAATCATCAAGCCACAAGGGAAGAAACTAAAAGAAGTAATGAACAGAGAAGAAGTACAGAAACAACCATAAAACAAGTAATAAAATGACAATAACTACATATCTATCGATAATTACTTTAAAAGTCAATGGACTAAGTGCTGTTATCAAAAGACAAGATGGCTAACCAGATTAAAAAAGCAAGACCCTTCAATATGCTGCCTAAAAGAGACTCACTTCAGAGCTAAAGACACACACAGACTGAAAGTGAGAGGATGTAAAAGATATTCCATGCAAATGGGAACAACAAAAAAACTGGGGTAGCAATACTCATATAAGACAAAATAGACTTTAAAACAAAGGCTATAAAAAAAACAAGGAAGGGCATTACATTATGATAAAGGGATCAATAGAAGAAGAGAAAATTACACTTGTTAACATATTTGCAGTCAATACAGGAGCACCTAAATATATTGATATAAAGTAAGTAGTAAGAGACATAAGGGGAGAAATTGACAATAATACCATAATAGTAGGGGGACTTTAACACCATACGTCTATCAATGGACAGATTATCCAGACAGAATATCAATAAGGAACCAGTGGTCTTAAGTGACATAGTAGACCAGTTGAATTTAATAGATATCTACAGGACATTACATCCAAAACATTAGAATTAAAATTCTTTTCAAATGTACCTGGAATGTTTGCTGGGATAAACCACATGCTAGGGTACAAAACAAAACAAGTCTCAACAAATTTAAGAGGATAGAAGATATATCAAATATTTTTTCTAATCAGAACAGTATGAAACTAGAAATCAAATACAGAAAGAAATATGGTAAAAGACAAACAAGTGGGGAGTAAACAACATGCTACTAAAAAAAGTCCCTGGGTCAATGAAGAAATCAGAAAAGAAACAAGAAAATACCTCGAGACAAAGAAAAATGAAAATACAATACTCCAAAATCTATGGGATGCAGCAAAAGTAGTTCTAAGAGGGAAGTTCATAGCAATAGAGGCCTTACTTAAGAAACAAGCAAAATCTCAAATAAACAACCTAATCTATCACCTACAAGAATTAGAAAAAGAAGAAAAAACAAAGCCCAAATTCAGTGGAAGGAAGGAAATAATAAAGATCAGAGAAGAAATAACAGAATAGAGATTAAAACAAAAAAAAAAAAAACACAATAGAAATGATCAGCAAAATCAAGAGCTTGTTTTATAAAAGATAAACTAAACTGATAAACTTTAAGCCAGGAAGAAGTAAAGGAAAAAAGAAAGAAAAAAAGAAAGAGGACCCAAATAAACAAAATAAATGCAAGAGGAGAAATAACAATTGATACCACAGAGAACAATAATAATAAGAGAATACTATGAAGAGTCACATGCCAACAAATTGGACAACAAAGCAGAAATGGACAAATTTCTAGAAACATAAAACCTGCCAAAATTGAATGAAGAAGAAACAGATAATTGAGCAGATCTATCACTAGCAGTGACATTTAATTTGTATTAAAAAAAAATTCAAGCAAATAAAGTCCAGGACTGGATGTCTTCACAGGGTAATTATACTGAACATATGAAGAAGAATTAATACCTATTCTGCTTAGACTATTCCAGAAAATGAGGAGGACAAAACATTCCCAAATTCATTTTGTAAGGTTACCATTACCTTGATATCAAAACTAGACAAAAAAAGAAAATTACAGGTCAATACCTTTGACAAATATAGATACAAAACTCTTCAACAAAATATTAGCAAACCAAATTCAACAATATAAAAAAAGGATCATTCATCATGATCAAGTTGAGGCACAAGAATGCTTCAACATTCTCAAATCAATCAATGTGATACACCACATTCAAACAAAGGAAGAAAATCTCATGATCATCTCAATAGACACAGGAAAAGAAGTTGACAAAAATTCAACATTCATTCATGATAAATACTCTCATCAAAGTGGTTATAAAGGTAACGTATCTCAACATAATAAAGGCCAGTTAAGACAAACCCACAGCCAACATGACACTTACAGGTGAAAAGCTGAAAACCTTCCCACTGAATTCAGGAGCAAGGCAGAGATGCCCACTCTCACCACTTCTATTTATCATAAGTAATGGAAGTCCTAGACACAGCATTCAGACAAGAAAAAGAAATAACAGGCATCCAAATTGAAATGGGAAAAGTAAAACTGTCACTATTTGCAGATGACATGATACTTTATATAGAAAACCCAAAGTCTCCACCCAAAAACTATTAGAACTAATAAATGAGTTCAGCAAAGTTCCAGGATAGAAGCTGAATGTACAAAAATGTGTTGCTTTTCTATATACATTCAGAAAGAGAAAGTAAAAAAGAAATCCCACTTAAAATTGCATCAAAAAGAATAAAATACTTAGGAATAAACTTAAACAAGGAAGTGAAAGATGTAAATTCTGAAAAATATAAAACATTGATGAAGGAAATTAAAGATCATAGAAAGAAATGGAAAGATATCTTGTGCTGTTGGATTTAAAGAATTAATATTGTTACAATGGCCATACCACCCCAAACAACCTACAGACTTAATGCAACCTCTATCAAAATAACCATGATATTTCCCACAGAACTAGAACAAATTATTCTAAAATTCACATGGAACCACAAAAGACCCTGAATTGCATAAGCAATCTCGAGAAAAAAGAATAAAGCTCAAAGCATTACTCTCACAGACTTCAGAATACTAGAAAAAAGTAATCAAGCCAGCATGATATTGGCACAAAACAGATCCATAGATCAGTGGAACAAAATAGATGGCGCAGAAATAAGCCCACACATCTATGGTCAATGAAAATAGAACAGATGAGGTAAGAATATACAATGCAAAAAGACAGTACTGGGAAAACTAGACAGCTACATGTAAAACAATGAGATTAGAACTTTACCTCACACCATATTCAAAAATAATCTCAAAATATGTTAAAGACCTAAATGTAAAACCTAAAACTATAAAAATCTTAGAAGAAAACATAGGCAGAAAAATCTTTCATGTAAATTTCATGTAGCAATATTTTTTGGATCTGTCTCCTTGGGCAAAGGAAAAATAAGTAAAAGTAAACAAATGGGACCTAATTAAACTTAAAACCTTTTGCACAACAAAGGGAACCATCAACACAGTGAAAAGACAACCTACTAAATGGAAGAAAATATTTGCAAATAATATGACCAACAGGAGGTAAATATACAAAATATGGAAACTGCACATACAACTCAGTATCAAAAAAACCAAACAAACCAGTCAAAAAATGGGCAGAAGACCTGAATAGACATTTTTCTGAAGAAAACATAAAGATGGCTAACAGGCACATGAAAAGATGCTGAATATCACTAATTATTAGAGAAATGCAAATCAAAACAACAATGAGATATCACCTCACACCTGTCAGAATGGCTATCATCAAAATGTCTACAAATGACAAATGTTGGAGAGGATGTGGAGAAAAGGGATCCCTTGTATGTTGTTTGTGGGACTGTAAGTTGGTGCATCCACTATGGAAAATAGTGTAGAGATTCCTCAAAAAACTAGAAATAGTAGTGCTATATGATCCAGCAATTTGATTCCTGGTTACATATTGAGAAAAAAACCCACTAATTCAAAAACGTACATGCACCCCAACGTTTATAGCAGCACTGTTTACAATAGCCAAGATGTGGAAGCAACCCAAATGCCCATCAACATATGAATAGGTAAGGAAGATGTAGGAGAATGTGTACGTGGAATATTACTCATCCATAAAAAGAATGAAATTCTGCCATTTACAGCAAGGTGAATGTACCTAGAGATTATTATGCTTAGTGAAGTAAGTCAGTCAAAGAAAGACAAATACTGAATGATATCACTTATATGTGGAATCTACAATATAATTCAAGTGAACGTATATGCAAAACAGAGAGACTCACAAGTATAGAAAACAAATTAGTGGTTACCAAAGGGATGAGGGAAGAGAGGATGGGAAAATTAGGGGTATAGAATTAAAAGATACAAACTACTATGTATAAAATAGATAAGCAACAAGGATACCTTTTATAGCACAAGAAATTATGGCCATTATTTTATAATAACTTTTAATAGGGTATAATCTGTAGGAACACTGAATCACTATGCTCTACACCTGAAACTAATATAATATTTAAATCAGCTATACCTCAATAAAAAACAAACAGAAAAACATTTGATAACATGTAATATTAAATATGCTTGAATAATTATAAAAACATAAGTATTTTTAGTTTTTAAAAGGTAAAATGGGAACTAAAAATGACAAGATTGTGTGAGAGAAAGTGTTCAGTGGGTAGTTAAAGCATCCTAAGGAAATTCTCAGGATGAGAAAAGAAATACTGAATAACAGTAGTTCTGTTAGAAAAATGTATGATGTGTAAATTTTGTAAATGTTGTACTGCATATCAACAGGGTGTTCTTTTTATTGCTGAGTAGTTATCTCATTGTGTGCATATACTATGCTTTGCTGCTTCAGTCACCAGTTGATAGCTATTTGAGTTGTTTTCAATTTTTTGCTATTATGAATAATGCTGCAATGAACATTTATGTACAAGTCTTTGTGTGAATTTCTGGGTTATGGCAAATTTATGTTTAACTTTTAAAGATGCTTCTTAACTGTTTTCCTAATGGATGTACACTTTTACATTCCCTCAAGTCACGCATGAGAGTTCTAGTTCTTCACATTCTCATCAACCCTTGTTATTGTCTGTTTTTTGTTTAGAACCATCTGAGTGGGATTGAAGTTATATAGCATTAATTTATTAATCATTTATTTAATTATTTAATTTTAAATGTGCCCTTTTGAATTAGTAAAATCTTTGAGAAACTGACCGTGACCCCTCCCTAGGTCTCTGGACTCCTAAATCTTTAATCTACTATGTAGTGTTGTTTTAAAATTTATGATATAGCCATAATTCATTCATTGATTCATTCATTAATTGATTCTTCCATTCAACAATGATTAATTGAATACCTACAATAGGTCAGGCAAAGTTCTGGGATAAAAAGATGAGTTAACATGATTCCTGCCCTCAAAGACTTACTAACCTAATTAGAACCATGGACCTAGATAGTAAGAGTTACAATACAATGTAATAGATGCAAATAAAGTACAAAACGTACTCATTTTCTGGTCTAGTTAATATGTCAAGGCCTTTCAGTTGCCGTTTTCCTCGTCATGAGAACATCTTTCTCACATGCTCAAGGTTGATTTCTAGTGGTAAGGGAATTAGGTTGGAATGAGGAGCTTACTCCCAACAACACTATGGTGGGCTTCATATTTCACTTTACTTTAGTCCTTAATCAAAGCTACTATATATAGGAGTTCAGAACTTGATATGATGAAAACACCCCAGTTTCTGTTCTTGCATCTTAAAGTAGAAAGATCAGATACTATTTCCATTAGTTGTCCATCTAAGGATATTTGTTGTCCATCTAAGGATAGGCCATTCCCTTGATAGATTTAGTTTCACCACCACACACTGTTTTTCTTGAGGAAGCAGCTGGAATGAATGGAGATAAATTCTGAGATTCTGAGAACAATGGCATTTGAAAGCCATTTGTATCAGGTAAAGAGGGAAATCCCTAAAGTAGGTCTTCCTCTGATGTTCTTGTGATTTTTGCTTTATTGTATGCCCACACATAACGACCACCACTTCGTACATCCAGTGAATGACTAACTTGCACAAAATTCATCTACAGATTTTAAACATTAATAAAAAGAAGGGTTTCCTGTGATTGTTTGGTACTTCCCCTGACCTTTAGATAAAACTTAACTAAATTATTTCAGGTAGACATTTTCATAACTTATTAAATAGGGAAGAAATTCTACAACCTATTCCACATTGTTCAGAAGTCCTAAAGTCTATGATTTAACATGGAAAATAAACTAGGAAGTTGAAGAATTTATATAACTCATATCTAAAACACACATGACTAAATTAGCTGAATTTTCCAGAGTATAGCAGATATACATTTAAAATCTTGGTGAAGTATGCCATAAAATTATATTTTGTTCATTAATTCTGTCAGTTCACAAGCACTTATTAGGTATGGGTAATATATCAGGCAATATGTTAATTACCATAGGTACACAGATAAGAGAAAGATGATTCTCAATTTAAAGGAACAGACTCATTGGAGAGACAGATCTGTAAACAAACAATTACCACACAATATAATAAGCATAGAAAAAATCATCAGGACAAGAATGAGGCAGTTTTAGGGAACATGTCTAAAGGAGAAGATTCTTGAGTTGTGTCTTAAATATTTGCTGCTCGAAGTGTGGTTTACAGACCAGTGGTATTTGCAACAGCTGGAAGGCTGGTAGAAGTGTAGAATTTCAGGTCGTTCTCCATACATATCAAATAAGAATCTGCATTTTAATAAGATCTACTGGTTATTTGTATGGCATTAAACTTTGAGAAGTTTTGCCTTAAAGTATTCTTAGGAATTCTCAGGTGGATTGGAGGAAGGAAAGAATATTCTATGGAAGTAGGAACAATATGTGTAAAGAGACTACATTGGGCAGGGAATCCCTATAATAGTGGATTCTGAGACAAAGATTTGTGTACAAGCAGTTTATTTGGGAGGAAGCATTGATAGGGAAGTGGGAATGAGGGAATGAGGCATTGATAGGGAAGTGGGAATCCCTATAATAGTGGATTCTGAGACAAAGATTTGTGTACAAGCAGTTTATTTGGGAGGAAGCATTGATAGGGAAGTGGGAATGAGGCAAGCATTGATAGGGAAGTGGGAATGAGGCAAGGGAATTTATGTTACAATGACATAAAGAATATTTTTCTAATAGGTTTCCTCTGTGAGTAGCTAGGACTCAATCCCTTGGGAGAACCTTAGGAAATAGTACAGAATATGACTTGGTGTTATTCACCAATTCCAGTAATTTTGTGATTGAGAGCTGCTCCCAGGCAATGTTAATTCTCCAGAATTTTAGACTTTCCACAGGTTTGGGCTCTATGGGCTTTGGTCACCAAAGAAAGCCTTCAGGCAAAGAGATGTAGGTACAAACCAGCAGTTTGATGTTCACAGAAATGGTGAAGGCTGAGGGGATATATGTGGGTGGTTGTTATAGGGATCAAGACATGAAACAGCACTACAGGGTTTTCTCAAGGAATTTATGGTTACTCAGCATTCTGGAAGGACAGGAAGTTAGTGTATAAGTATCAGAATCCAAGGCTGCCTAGATATATAGGAGTCCAATCATAAAGAGGAAGTGAGGAAGTGAGGAAGTGAAGAAGATACACTATGGTAGCTGAGGTTCATTTTGTGGACCATAATGTATTTTTAAAATGGAGTGCTGTGATAGAAATTTTATTTTTAGAAAGATTGTTTTGAAGACAGTTGAGAAGATGAATGGGAGTCAGTGAGGCTGAAGGCAGAGGGCCAATAAGAATTATATAATCTTAATTACAGCTTCTGTAGTTAGGATATCACTGTTAACATACTGGATTAATCAATATCTCTATCAGACTTCTAAGATGTTCATAGCGTTTTTGCAAGTAGCAAACTACAAAGTATCATATCTCTACCTTTCTTTGTCTTTAGTTTATTAAGATAATCTATTCAAACTGAAGTCCAGTCAACATATTTGTGCCATTGTTGTCTGTTAATAAGTGTTGGTGTGTTCAAGTTCAACATGGATTTGTATATTGCATAAGTCTTGAATGCCCTACCTGATGCCTACTGTCATTCTTTTTTATTTTTTAACAAAACTATAGTTCTTCTGAGAACACAGGACATTATTTATACTAATAATTTTATTTTTATCAAATAGAACTTTAAGTCATCCCCCAATTAATAAATTAATATTCTACCCTGCTCATAGGCATTAGTCACATTTTATTTTGATCATTGCCACATCTCATATAATAGGAATTTCTTGGTTATTGCTATACTCACTCACATCAAAGTGTTGCATACCATTTCTCTTTAGCTAAGTTATGTAGAATACTGTTTCTTAAGCCAGAGGAATAATGGTTTGTTTCCTAATCCTTCTGAGATTAAAAATCTGTGGTGTTAAACATGGAAGAGATACCTGCTGTGTCACTTCAAAATTTTAATTTTGCTGTTGCATGTGTATGTATGTATGTAAAATGTCATGTTTTTCATACTTTGTTTCAGTCTCTGAAGTGTATTGAAAAGCCTCATTCTGTATTCTCCATTATGGACATCACTATAAAGATTTGATGTTGATTAAGGTAATAATTGACTTTATTAAGCCAAACTTCTTTGTTCACATTTATATCAGTTGAGATGAACTTTTTCTCCTTAATTTAAAAAATTTTTAAATTATTATTATTTTTTCATATGCTTATTTTCCATCTGCATATTTCCTTTTTTAAAAAATATCTTTATTGGAGTATAATTGCTTTAAATGTTGTGTAAATTTCTGCTTTATAACAAAGTGAATGAGTTATACATATATCCCCATATCTCTTCACTCTTGCATGTCCCTCACTCCCACCCTCCATATTCCACCTCTGTAGGTGGTCACAAGGCACTGAGCTGATCTCCCTGTGCTATGGGGCTGCTTCCAACTAGCTTTCTATTTTACATTTCGTAGTGTATGTATGTATGTCCATGCCACTCTCTCACTTTGTCCCAGCTTACCCATCCCCCAGCCTGTATACTCAAGTCTATTCTCTAGTACATCTGTGCTTTTATTCTCATCTTGTCCCTAGGTTCTTCATGACCATTTTTTTTCTTTTTTAGATTCCATATATATATGTGTTAGCATACAGGATTTGTTTTTCTGTTTCTGAGTTACTTGACTCTGTATGACAGAATCTAGGTCCATCCACCTCACTACAAATAACTCAATTTTGTTTCTTTATATGGTTGAGTAATGTTCCATTGTATATATGTGCCACCTTTCTTTATCCATTCATCTGTCAATGGACACTTAGGTTGCTTCCATGTCCTGGCTATTGTAAATAGAGCTGCAACGAAAATTGTGAAACATGACTCTTTTTGAATTATGGCTTTCTCAGGGTATATGCCCAGTAGTGGGATTGCTGGGTCATATGGTAGTTCTATTTTTAGTTTTTTTAAGGAACCTCCATACTCTTTTCCATAGTGGCTGTATCAATTTACATTTCCACTAACAGTGCAAGAGGGTTCCCTTTTCTCCGTACGCTCTCCAGCATTTATAGTTTGTAGATTTTTTGATAATGGTCATTCTGACAGGTGTGAGATGATATCTCACTGTAGTTTTGATTTGCATTTCTCTAATGATTAATGATGATGAGCATTCTTTCATGTGTTTGGTGGCATTCTGTATATATTCTTAGGAGAAATGTCTATTTAGGTCTTCTGCTCATTTTTGGATTCAGTTGTTTGATTTTTTCATATTAAGCTGCATGACCTGCTTGTAAATTTTGGAGATTAATCCTTTGTCAGTTGCTTGATTTGCAAATATTTTCTCTCATTCTGTGAGTTGTCTTTTTGTCTTACTTATGGTTTCCTTTGCTGTGCAAAAACTTTTAAGTTAATTAGGTCCCATTTGTTTATTTTTGTTTTTATTTCCATTTCTCTAGGAGGTGGGTCAAAAAGGATCTAGCAGGCTTCCCTGGTGGCACAGTGGTTGAGAGTCCGCCTGCCGATGCAGGGGACACGGGTTCGTGCCCTGGTCCAGGAAGATCACACATGCCACGGAGAAGCTAGGCCTATAAGCCATGGCTGCTGAGCCTGCACATCCGGATCCTGTGCTCCACAATGGGAGAAGCCACAACAGTAAGAAGCCCATGTACTGAAAAAAAAAAAAAAAAAGGATCTTGCTGTGATTTATGTCATAGAGTGTTCTGCCTGTGTATTCCGCTAAGAGTTTGATAGTGTCTGGCCTTACATTTAGGTTTTTAATCCATTTTGAGTTTATTTTTGGGTATGGTATTAGGGAGTGTGCTAATTTCATTCTTTTACATGCAGCTGTCCAGTTTTCCCAGCACCACTTACTGAAGAGGCTGTCTTTTCTCCACTGTATATTCTTGCCTCCTTTATCAAAGATAAGGTGACCATATGTGCGTGGATTTATCTCTGGGTTACCTATCCAGTTCCAGGGATCTATATTTCGATTTTTGTGCCAGTACCATACTATCTTGATTACTGTAGCTTTGTAGTATAGTCTGAAGTCATGAAGCCTGATTCCCCCAGCTCTGTTTATCTTTCTCAAGAGTGCTTTGGCTATTCGAGGTCTTTTGTGTTTCCATACAAAGTGTGGAATTCTTTGTTCCAGTTCTGTGAAAAATGTTAGTGGTAGTTGATAGGGATTGCATTGAATCTGTAGATTGCTTTAGGTAGTATATTCATTTTCACAGTGTTGATTCTTCCCATCCAAGAACATGGTATATCTCTCCATCTATTTGTATCATCTTTAATTTCTTTCATCAGTGTCTTGTAATTTTATACATACAAGTCTCTTGTCTCCTTAGGTAGGTTTATTCCTATGTATTTTACTCTTTTTGTTGTAATGGTAATTGGGAGTGTTTTCTTAATTTCACTTTCAGATTTTTCAGCATTAGTGTATAGGAATGCAAGAGATATCTGTGTATTAATGTTGTATCCTGCAACTTTACCAAATTCATTGATTAGCTCTAGTAGTTTTCTGGTAGCATCTTTAGGATTCTCTATGTATACTATCATACCATCTGCAAACAGTGACCGCTTTACTTCTTTTTTTCTGATTTGGATTCCTTTTATTTCCTTTTCTTCTCTGATTGCTGTGGCTAAAACTTCCAAAACTATGTTGAATAAGAGTGGTGAGAGTGGGCGGCCTTATCTTATTCCTGATCTTAGTGGAAATGCTTTCAGTTTTTCATCATTGAGGATGATGTTGGCTGTGGGTTTGTCATATATGGCCTTTATTATGTTGAGGTAAGTTCCCTCTATGCCTAGTTTCTGGAGGGTTTTTATCATAAATAGCTGTTGAATTTTTTCAAAACCTTTCTCTGCTTCTATTAAGATGATCCTACGGTTTTTATCCTTCAATATGTTAATATGGTGTATCACATTGATTGATTTGTGTATATTGAAGAATCCTTGCATTCCTGGGATAAACCCCACTAGATCATGGTGTATGATCCTTTTAATGTGCTGGTGGATTTTGTTTGCTAATATTTTGTTGAGGATTTTTGTATCTGTTTTCATCAGTGATATTGGCCTGTAGTTTTCTTTCTTTGTGACATCTTTGTCTGGTTTTTGTATCAGAGTGATGGTGGCCTCATAGAATGAGTTTGGGAGTGTTTCTCCCTCTGTTATATTTGGGAAGAGTTTGAGAAGGAATGGTGTTAGCTCTTCTCTAAATGTTTGATAGAATTCGCCTGTGAAGCCATCTGGTCCTGGGCTTTTGTTTGTTGGAAGATTTTTCATCAGTTTCAGTGCTTGTGAGTTTTCTGTTCTATTTTCTATTTCTTCCTGGTTCAGTCTTGGAAGGTTGTGCATTTCTAAGAATTTGTCCATTTCTTCCAGGTTGTCCATTTTATTGGCATAGGGTTGCTTGTAGTCATCTCTCATGACCCTTTGTATTTCTGCAGTGTCAGTTGTTACTTCTCCTTTTTCATTCCTCATTCTATTGATTTCAGTCTTCTCCCTTTTTTTCTTATGAGTCTGGCTAATGGTTTATCCATTTTGTTTATCTTCTCAAAGAACTAACTTTTAGTTTTATTGATCTTTACTCTAGTTTCCTTCATTTTTTTTTCCCTTTTCCCTCTGATCTGATCTTTATGTTTTCTTTCCTTCTGCTAACTTTGAGGTTTTTATGTTCTTTTTCTCTTACTACTTTAGCTGTAAGGTTAGGTTGTTTATTTGAGATTTTTCTTGTTTCTTGAGGTAGGATTGTGTTTCTATAAACTTCCCTCTTAGAACTGCTTTTGCTGCATTCCATAGGTTTTGCATCATCCTATTTTCATTGTCATTTTTTCTAGGTATGTCTTGATTTCCTCTTTGATTTCTTCAGTGATCCCTTTGATATTCAGTAGTGTATTGTTTACCCTTCATGTGTTTGTATTTTTTACAGATCTTTTTTATATCTAGTCTCATAACATTGTGTTCGGAAAAGACACTTGATACGATTTCAATTTTCTTAAATTTACCAAGGGTTGTTTTGTAACCCAAGATATGATCTAACCTGGAGAATGTTCCATGAGCACTTCAGAAAAATGTGTATTCTCTTGCTTTTGGATAGAATGTCCTATAAATATCAAGTAAGTCCATCTAGTTTAATGTATCATTTAAAGCTTGTGTTTCCTTATTTATTTTTATTTTGGATGATCTGTCCATTCGTGAAATTGGGGTGTTAAAGTCCACTACTATGATTGTGTTACAGTTGATTTCCCCTTTTATGGCTGTTAGTATTTGCCTTATGTATTGAGGTCCTCCAATGTTGGGTGCATAAATATTTACAATTGTTATATCTTCTTCTTGGATTGATCCCTTGATCATTATGTAGGGTCCTTCTGTCTCTTGTAATAGTCTTAATTTAAAGTCTATTTTGTCTGATATGAGAATTGCTCCTCCAGCTTTCTTTTGATTTCCATTTGCATGGAATATCTTTTTCCATCCCCTCACTTTCAGTCTGTATGTGTCCCTAGGTCTGAAGTGGGTCACTTGTAGACAGCATATATAGGGTCTTCTTTTTTATTCATTCAGCGAGTCTCTGTCTTTTGGTTGAAGCCTTTAATCCGTTTACATTTAAGGTAATTATCGATATGTATGTTCCTATTACGATTTTCATAATTGTTTTGTGTTAGTTATTGTAGGTCTTTTCTTTCTCTTCTGTTTCCTGCCTAGTGAAGTCCCTTTAGCATTTGTGGTAAAGCTCTTCTGGTTGTGCTGAAATCTCTTACATTTGCTTGTTGTAAAGCCTGTAATTTCTCTGTCAAATCTGACTAAGATCCTTGCCAGGTATAGTAATATTGCTTGTAGCTTTTTCCCTTTCATCACTTTAAATACGTCCTGCCCCTCCCTTCTGTCTTGAAGAGTTTCTGCTGAAAGATCAGGTGTTAACCTAATGGGGATTCCCTTGTATGATATTTGTTGTTTTTCCCTTGCTGCTTTTAATATTTTTTCTATTTACTTTGTGATATTTTGATTAATATGTGTCTTGGCATGTTTCTCCTTGGATTTATCCTATATTGAAGTTGCTGTGCTTTCTGGAATTGACTATCTATTTCCTTTCCCATATTAGGGAAGTTTTCAACTATAATCTCTTCAAATATTTTCTCAGTCCTTTTCTTTTTCTCTTCATTTTCTGCCACCCCTATAATTCGAATGTTCATGTGTTACTGTTGTCCCTGAGACTGTCCTCAATTCTTTTCATTCTTTTTCCTTTATTCTGTTCTGCAGTAGTTATTTCCCCAATTTTATCTTCCAGGTCACTTATCCGTTCTTCTGCCTCAGGTATTCTGCTTTTGATCCCTTCTAGAGAATTTTAATTTTCATTTATTGTGTTGTTCATCATTGTTTTTTTGCATTATAGTTCTTCTATGTCCTTGTTAAACGTTTCTTGTATTTTCTCCATTCTGTTTGCAAGATTTTGGATCACCTTTACTATGATTATTCTGAGTAATTTTTCAGTTAAACTGCCTATTTCCTCTTCATTTGTTAGGTCTGGTGGGTTTTTACCTTGCTCCTTCATCTTCTGTCTTTTTCTTTGTCTTCACATTTTGCTTAACTTACTCTGTTTGGGGTCTCCTGTTTGCAGGCTGCAGGTTCGTAGCTCCCATTGTTTTTGGTGTCTACCCCCATGGCTAAGTTTTGTTCAGTGGGTTCTGTAGGCTTCCTGGTGGAGGGGACTAGTGCCTGTGTTGATGAGGCTGGATCTTGACTTTCTGGGGAGTAGGTCCAGGTCTGGTGGTGTGTTTTGGGGGTGTCTGTGGACTTATTATGATTTTAGGCAGTCTCTCGGCTAATGAGTTGGGTTCTGTTCCTGTCTTGCTAGTTGTTTGGCATACAGTGTCCAGCACTGTAGCTTGTTGGTCGCTGAGCGGAGCTGGGTCTTGGTGTTGAGATAGAGATCTCTGGGAGATATTTGCTGTTTAGCATTACATGGAGCTGGGAGGTCTCTTGTGGACCAATGCCCTGAACTTGGTTCTCCCACCTCAGAGGCACAGCCCTGATGCCTGGCTGGAACACCAAGAGCCTGTCATCCACACAGCTCAGAATAAAGGGCGAAAAGAAAGAATGAAAGAAAGAAGAAGATAAAATAAAATAAAGCTATTAAAATAGAAATTAAAAAATAATTATTAAAAAAATTTTTAAGTAATAAAGAGAAAGAAAGGTGACCAGGAGAAGATGGTGGAAGAGTACGCTGCAGAGATCACCTTCCTCCCCACAGATACATCAGAAATACATTGATATGTGGAACTGCTCCTATAGAACACCTACTGAACACTGGCAGAAGACCTCAGACCTCCCAAAAGGCAAGAAACTCCCCACATACCTGGGTAGGGCAAAAGAAGAAACAAAAAACAGAGACAAAAGAATAGGGATGGGACCTGCACTAGTGGGAGAGAGCCGTGAACGAAGAAAGGTTTCCACACACTAGGAAGACCCTTCACGTGCGAACAATGTGGGTGGTGGACAGGGGAGCTTCAGAGCCACGTAGGTAAGCCCAGCAACAGGGGTTCAGAGGCCAAAGTGGAGAGATTCCTGCATGGAAGATCGGTGCTGACCAGCACTCACCAGCCTGAGAGGCTTGTCTGCTCACTGGCCAGGGCGGGCGGGGGCTGGGAGTTAAGGCTCAGGCTTTGGTCGGATGCCAAGGAGAGGACTGGGGCTGGTGGTGTGAACACAGCCTCAGGGGGCTAGTGCACCATGGCAAGCTGGGAGGGAGTCCAGGAAAATTCTGGGCCTGACGAAGGGGCAAGAGACTTTTTCATCCCTCTTTGTTTCCTGGTGCGTGAGGAGAGGGGATTAAGAGTGCTGCTTAAAGGAGCTCCAGAGACGGGCGAGAGATGCAGCTATGAGCGCAGACCCCAGAGATGGGCATGGGATGCTAAGGCTGCTGCTGCTGCCACCAAAAAGCCAGTGTGCAAGCACAGGTCACTCTCCACACCACTCCTACTGGGAGCATGTGCAGCCGGATACTGCCAGGGTCCCATGATCCAAGGACAACTTCTCTGGGAGAACGCACAGCATGCATGAGGCTGGTGCAATGTCACGCTGGCCGCTGCCACAGCAGGCTCACCCTGCATCCATACCCCTCCCTCTCCCTGGCCTGAGTGAGCCAGAGGCCCCGAATCAGCTGCTTCTTTAACCCCGTCCTGTCTGAGCAAAGAACAAATGCCCTCAGGTGACCTACAGACAGAGGCAGGGCCAGATCCAAAGCTGAACCCCAGGAGCTGTGCGAACAAGAAGAGAAAGGAAAATCTCTCCCAGCAGCCTCAGAAGCAGTGGATTAAAGCTCCACAATCAACTTGATGTACCCTGCATCTGTGGAATACATGAATAGACAATGAATCATCCCACATTGAAGAGGTCGACTTTGGGAGCAAGATATATTATTTTATCCCCTTTTCCTCTTTTTGTGAGTATGTATCTGCATGTTTCTGTGTGAGATTTTATCTGTATAGCTTTGCTTTCACCATTTGTCATAGGATTCTGTCTGTCTGGACTTCTTTTCTATTTTTTTTTAACTTTAAAAAACATTTTTCATAATAATTATTTTAATAAATTTGTTTTATCTTTATTTTATTTCATCCTCTTTTTTCTTTCATTCTTTTTCTTTCTTTCTTTCTTACTTTCATTTTTCACCCTTTTATTCTGAGCCTTGTCGATGAAAGGCTCTTGATGCTCCAGCCAGGGGTCAGTGCTGTGCCTCTGAGGTGGGAGAGCCAAGTTCAGGACACTGGCCCACAAGAGACCTCCCAGCTACATGTAATATCAAATAGCGAAAATCTCCCAAAGTTCTCCATCTCAACACCAAGACCCAGCTTCACTCAATGACCAGCAAGTTACAATGCTGTACACAGTATGACAAACAACTAGCAAAACAGGAACACAACCTCATCCATTAGCAGAGAGGCTGTCTAAAATCATATAAAGCCCATAGACACCCCAAAACACACCAACAGATGTGGACCGGCCCATCAGAAAGACAAGATCCAGCCTCATCCACCAGAACACAGGCACTAGTTCCCCCACCAGGAAGCCTACAAAACCCACTGAACCAACTGTTGCTAATGGGGAAAGACACCAAAAGCAACAGGAACTACAAACCTGCAGCCTGTGAAAAGGAGACCCCAAACACAGTAAGATAAGCAAAATGAGAAGACAGAAAAACACAGAGCAGATGGAGGAGCAAGGTAAAAATCCACCAGACCTAAAAAATGAAGAGGAAATAGGCAGTCTACCTGAAAAAGGATTCAGAGTAATGATAGTAAAGATGATCGAAAATCTTGGAAATACAATAAAGAAAAGGCAAGTAACATTTAACAAGGACCTAGAAGAATTAAGAGGAAACAAGCAATGATGAACAACACAATAAAAGAAATTTAAAATACTCTAGAAGGGATCAAAAGCAGAATAACTGAGGCAGAAAAACGGATAAGTGACCTGGAAGATAAAATAGTGAAAATAACTACTGCAGAGCAGAATAAAGAAAAAAGAATGAAAAGAACTGAGGACAGTTTCAGTGACCTCTGGGACAACATTAAATGCACCAACATTCAAATTATAGGGGTCCTAGAGGAAGAAGAGAAAAAGAAAGGGACTGAGAAAATATTTGAAGAGATTATCATTGAAAACTTCCCTAATATGGGAAAGGAAATAGTTAATCAAGTCCATGAAGCACAGAGAGTCCCATACAGGTTAAATTCAAGGAGAAATATGCCAAGACACATATTAATCAAACTGCCAAAAATTAAATACAAAATAAACATATTAAAAGCAGCAAGGGAAAAACAACAAATAACACACAAGGGAATCCCCATTAGATTAAGAGCTGAACTTTCAGCAGAAACTCTGCAAGCCAGAAGGGAGGAACAGGACATATTTAAACTGATGAAAGAGAAAAACCTACAACCAAGATTACTCTACCCATCAGGGAACTCATTCAGATTTGATGGAGAAATAAAAACCTTTACAGACAAGCAAAACCTGAGAGAGTTCAGCACCACCAAAACAGCTTTACAACAAATGCTAAAGGAACTTGTCTATGAAAGAAACACAAAAGAAGGAAAAGACCTACAATAACAAACCCAAAACAATTAAGAAAATGAGAATAGGAGCATACAGATTGATAATTACCTTAAATGTAAATGGATTAAATGTTCCCACCAAAAGACACAGACTGGTTGAATGGATACAAAAACAAGACCCATATATATGCTGTCTACAAGAGACCCACTTCAGACCTAGGGACACATACAGACTGAAAGTGAGGGGATGGAAAAAGATATTCCATGCAAATGGAAATCAAAAGAAAGCTGGAGGAGCAATTCTCATATCAGACAAAATAGACTTTAAAATTAAGACTTACAAGAGACAGAAGGACCCTACATAATGATCAAGGGATCAATCCAAGAAGAAGATATAACAATTGTAAATATTTATGCACCCAACATTGGAGGACCTCAATACATAAGGCAAATACTAACAACCATAAAAGGGGAAATCAACTGTAACACAATCATAGTAGTGGACTTTAACACCCCAATTTCACGAATGGACAGATCATCCAAAATAAAAATAAATAAGGAAACACAAGCTTTAAATGATACATTAAACTAGATGGACTTACTTGATATTTATAGGACATTCTATCCAAAAGCAAGAGAATACACATTTTTCTGAAGTGCTCATGGAACATTCTCCAGGTTAGATCATATCTTGGGTTACAAAACAACCCTTGGTAAATTTAAGAAAATTGAAATCGTATCAAGTGTCTTTTCCGAACACAATGTTATGAGACTAGATATAAAAAAGATCTGTAAAAAATACAAACACATGAAGGGTAAACAATACACTACTGAATATCAAAAGGGATCACTGAAGAAATCAAAGAGGAAATCAAAACATACCTAGAAACAAATGACAATGAAAATAGGATGATGCAAAACCTATGGAATGCAGCAAAAGCAGTTCTAAGAGGGAAGTTTATAGCAATACAATCCTACCTTAAGAAACAGGAAACATCTCAAATAAACAGCCTAACCTTGCAACTAAAGCAATTAGAGAAAGAAGAATAAAATACCCCAAAGTTAGCAGAAGGAAAGAAATCATAAAGATCAGATCAGAAATAAATGATAAAGAAATGAAGGAAATGATAGCAAAGATCAATAAAACTAAAAGCTAATTCTTTGAAAAGATAAACAAAATTGATAAGCAATTACCCGGATTCATCAAGAAAAAAAGGGAGAAGACTCAAATCAATAGAATTAGAAATGAAAAAGAAGAAGTAACAGCTGACACTGCAGAAATACAAAGGATCATGAGAGATGACTGCAAGCAACTCTATGCCAATAAAATGGACAACCTGGAAGAAATGGACAAATTCTTAGATGTGCACAACCTGCTGAGACTGAACCAGAAAGAAATAGAAAATATGAACAGACCAATCACAAGCACTGAAATTGAAACTGTGATTAAACATCTTCCAAAAAACAAAAGCCCAGGACCAAATATCTTCACAGGTGAATTCTATCACACATTTAGAAAAGAGTTAACACCTATCCTTCTCAAATTCTTCCCAAATGTAACAGAGGGTGGAACACTCCTCACCCTGATACCAAAACCAGACAGAGATGTCACAAAGAAAGAAAACTACAGACCAATATCACTGATGAACATAGAGGCAAAAATCCTTAAGAAAACACTAGCAAACAGAATCCAACAGCACATTAAAATGATCATACACCATGATCAAGTGGGGTGTATTCCAGGAATGCAAGGATTCTTCAATATACGCAAATCAATGAATGTGATATACCGTATTAACAAATTGAAGGAGATAAACCATATGGTCATCTCAATAGATGCAGAAAAACCTTTTCACAAAATTCAACACCCATTTATGATAAAAACCCTGCAGAAAGTAGGCATAGAGGGAACTTTAATCAACATATAAAGGCCATATATGACAACCCCACAGGCAATATCATCCTCAATGGTGAAAAACTGAAACCATTTCCACTATGATCAGGAACAAGACAAGGTTGCCCACTCTCACCACTATTATTCAATATAGTTTTGGGAGTTTTAGCTACAGCAATCAGAGAAGAAAAAGAAACAAAAGGAATCCAAATCAGACAAAAAGAAGTAAAGCTGTCACTGTTTGCAGATGACATGATACTATACATACAGAATCCTAAAGATGCTACCAGAAAACTACTAGAGCTAATCAATGAATTTGGTAAGGTAGCAGGATACAAAATTAATGCACAGAAATCTCTGGCATTCCTATACACTAATGATGAAAAATCTGAAAGTGAAATTAAGAAAACACTCACATTTACCATTGCAACAAAACGAATAAAATATCCAGGAATAAACCTACCTAAGGAGACAAAAGACCTGTATGCAGAAAAGTATAAGACACTGATGAAAGAAATTAAAGATGATACAAATAGGTGGAGAGATATACCATGTTCTTGGATTGGAAGAATCAACATTGTGAAAATGACTCTACTACCCAAAGCAATCTACAGATTCAATGCAATCCCTATCAAACTACCACTGGCATTTTTCACAGAACTAGAACCAAAAATTTCACAATTTGTATGGAAACACAAAAGACCCCGAATAGACAATGCAATCTTGAGAATGAAAAAAGGAGCTGGAGGAATCAGGCTCCCTGACTTCAGACTATACTACAAAGCTACAGTAATCAAGAGAGTAAGGTACTGGCACAAAAAACAGAAATATAGATCAATGGAACTGGATAGAAAGCCCAGAGATAAACCCACATGCATATGGTCACCTTATCTTTGATAAAGGAGGCAGGAATGTACAGTGGAGAAAGGACAGCCTCTTCAATAAGTGGTGCTGGGAAAACTGGACAGGTACATGTAAAAGTATGAGATTAGATCATTCCCTAACACCACATACAAAAATAAGCTCAAAATGGATTAAAGACCTAAATGTAAGGCCAGAAACTATCAAACTCGTAGAGGAAACATAGGCAGAACACTGTATGACATAAATCACAGCAAGATCTTTTTTGATCCACCTCCTAGAGAAATGGAAATAAAATCAAAAATAAGCAAATTGGACCTAATGAAACTTCAGAGCTTTTGCACAGCAAAGGAAACCATAAACAATACCAAAAGACAACCCTCAGAATGGAAGAAAATATTGCAAACCAAGCAACTGACAAAGGATTAATCTCCAATATTTACAAGCAGCTCACGCAGCTCAATAACAAAAAAAAAACATCCCAATCCAAAAATCGTCAGAAGACCTAAGTAGACATTTCTCCAAAGAAGATATACAGATTGCCAACAAACAAATAAAAGAATGTTCAGCATCATTAATCATTAGAGAAATGCCAATCAAAACTACAATGAGATATCATCTCACACCGGTCAGAATGGCCTCTTCAAAAAATCTAGGAACAATAAATGCTGGAGAGGGTATGGAGAAAATGGAACTGTCTTGCACTGTTGGTGGGAATGTAAATTGATACAGCCATTATGGAGAACAGTATGGAGGTTCCTTAAAAATCTAAAAATAGAACTACCATATGACCCAGCAATCCCACTACTGGGCATATACCCTGAGAAAACCATAATTCAAAAAGAGTCATGTACCACATTATTCGTTGCAGCTCTATTTACAATAGCCAGGACATGGAAGCCACCTAAACCCCCATTGACAAATGAATGGATAAAGAAGATGTGGCACATATATACAATGGAATATTACTCAGCCGTAAAAAGAAACGAAATTGAGTTATTTGTAGTGAGGTGGATGGACCTAGAGTCTGTCATACAGAGTGAAGTAAGTCAGAAAGAGAAAGACAAATACCATATGCTAACACATATATATGGAATCTAAGAAAAAAAAAGGTCATGTAGAACCTAGGGGTAAGACCAGAATAAAGGCACAGACTTACTAGAGAATGGACTTGAGGATATTGGGATGGGTAAGGGTAAGCTGTGACAAAGTGAGAGAGTGGCATGCACATATATACACTACCAAACTTAAAATAGATAGCTACTGGGAAGCAGCTGCATAGCACAGGGAGATCAGCTCGGTTGTTTGTGGCCACCTAGATGGGTGGAATAGGGAGGGTGGGAGGGAGGGAGATGCAAGAGGGAAGAGATATGGGAACATATGTATATGTATAACTGATTCACTTTGTTATAAAGCAGAAACTAACACACCATTGTAAAGCAATTATACTCCAAAAAAAGATGTTAAAATGAGAAAAGAAAGAAAGAAGAGAGCTACCAAACCAAAAAACCAATTCACCAATGATAACAAGCACTAAAAACTATACTAAAGAAACAAAACAAAACAAAAAACCCAAAAAATGGACAGACAGAACCCTAGGACCAATGGTAAAGGAAAGCTACACAGACAAAATCACACACAGAAACATACATATACACATTCACAAAAAGAGCAAAAGGGGAAAAAAGTATATATGGTTGCTCCCAAAGTCCACCTCCTCAAGTTAGGACATTTTGTTGTGTACTCAGGTATTCCACAGATGCAGGGCACATCAAGTTGATTGTGGAGACATAATCCACTGCTCCTGAGGCTGCTGGGAGAGATTTCCCTTTCTCTTCTTTGTTTGCACTGCTCCTGGTGTTCAGCTTTGGATTTGGTCCCGCCTTTATTTGTAGGTCGCCTGAGGGTGTCTGTTCCTCGCCCAGACAGGACAGTGTTAAAGGAGCAGCTGATTTGGTGGCTCTGGCTTACTCAGGCTGGGGGGCAGGAGGGGTATGGATTGTGGGGCAAGCCTGCTGCAGCAGAGGCCGGCGTGATGTTGCACCAGCCTGAGGCACGTTGTGTGTTCTCCCGGGTAAACTGTCCCTGGATCAGTGGCGGGCTGCACAGGCTACCAGGAGGGGAGATTTGGATGGTGACGTGTGCTTACACACAGGCTTCTTTGTGCCTCAGCAGCAGCGTTAGCATCTCATGCCCATCTCTGGGGTCCGTGCTGATATCCACGGCTCATGCCTGTCTCTGGAGCTCCTTTAAGCAGCACTCTTAATCCCCTCTTCTCACGCACCAGGAAACAGAGAGGCAAGAAAAAGTCTCTTGACTCTTGGGCAGCTCCAGACCTTTTCCCAGACTCCCTCCCAGCTAGCTGTGGTGCACTAGCCCTTTTCAGGCTGTGTTCACGCAGCCGACCCCAGTCCTCTCCCTGCGATGTGACTTCCGAAGCCCGAGCCTGAGCACCTAGCCCCCATCCATCCCAGCGGGAGAGCAGACAAGCCTCTCAGTCTGGTGAGTGCTGGTCGGCACTGATCCTCTGTGTGGGAATCTCTCTGCTTTGCCCTCTGCACCCCTGTTGCTGCGCTCCCCTCCGTAGCTCCGAAGCTTTCACCCTCCACCACCCACAGTCTCCAGCCACGAAGGGGCTTCCTAGTGTGTGGAAACCTTTCCTCCTTCACAGCTCCCTCCCCTAGGTGCAGGTCCCATTCCTATTCTTTTGTCACTGTTTTTTCTTTTTTCTTTTGCCCTACCCAGGTACATGGAGAGTTTCTTGCCTTTTGGGAGGTCTGAGGTCTTCTGCCAGCATTCGGTAGGTGTTCTGTAGGAGTTGTTCCACATGTAGATGTCTTTCTGATGTATTTGTTGGGAGGAAGGTGATCTCCACATCTTACTCTTCTGCCATATTGAAGCTCTTCTATCCCCTTAATTTTTAATTTGCATCCTTAATTTGCATGCTTACTATTGATATCTTGGTCGTCTCAGAACTATGCCTTCAATTCACAAAAGGAGGTTCTAAGATTTGACTAATGTGATGACTAGATTTGTATTCAGTATTAAAGTAAGAATTTCTTAGCCTCTAGCTTATTCTTTATTTTAACACAGAGAAAATTACAGGAGAGATTAAAAATGTTAAAGTTATCTATATGGAAGACAATAAACAAGATGCTGAAATAGAGTCCAAATCTTCTATAATCGCCAAAGCTATTTGATAAGAAATTTATCTCCTCTGAGCTACTTCAGCTTAAAATAAATTAAGCATAATGAATCATGACCCATTCTGTGTTCATTTATCCTCATATCTTACTTTCTGTGACAAGGATTAAACAAATTCTGATTGTCAAATAAGTTTCACTCTCTGTTAGAAAGCTTGCACATGTTAAAAAAGTAACACATGTTATTTTTGTTTACACTCATTTATAGAAACTTTTTCTATAATGAGTATCATAGGGGATGAGTTGGAGGAATCTGTTAGCTTATCTTAGAATATTTTCACCCATTCATTCATCTGAAAAGTGAAGCTACCCAAAGATTGTGTAAATTGATCTAATGCAATGGAGAAGTCCGCTGGGGAACTTAAACAATAGATCAAGTTTTAAATCAATTCTTAAAATAATTACATGATCTTAAAATGCTCAACAATTTCTCTGAGTGGTCTTTTGTGTATATTCATCTAATGAGACAGTAAAGTGACCTGATAAAGAGGGTGGGTTTTGGAATCTCTGTTCATATCTGTTAGGGAAGTACAGATTTGTTGGATAACTTTGAGTAAGTTTTTACCCTCATAGTAATGCTCACACTGTGAGGATGAACTGGTGTAAAGTGATTGTCATAAGTCATATTTTTAAAGCTTCATAATTGGGGGAAAAATAAAAATATCTGTGGATAGCTTTACCTCTCACAAAGAGAAGAAACATGGTTTGGAGATTGATGAAAGGACCCAGAATAAATGTCCTTTCTTCCATAATTTCTAAATTTCCTGTAACTTGTCACTCTCTTTCACTCAAACTCTCCTTTATTCCAGTTATACAGTGGTGCTGCGGGCCTTACGGGCATTACTGCTGTGCACAATTTTCCATTTAATTTTAAAGTTCCATTGTTTTGTGACATTGATTGTTATCAGAATTCAAAGGCGATTGAACCAAAGAAACTGGAGCACAACATATTTTCTTTCACAATTTTAGAACCTCATATTTATTTTGAAGACCAGTGAAGACCTTCTTTCACTCTCCTCTCAATGCTATTTGAGCTTTGAAGTTTTCACTTTTTGCAGTACAATTTGTAACATTGGTGGCTAGCCTTAAACTTCGCAAAAAATTCCTCCCCCGCTTTTTTTTTTTTTTTAACTTTTGCTGAAGTGAGCTCTTCCAGACAGCTGTAGGTCAGCTCTTATCGGTGAACTGTTAACAGTGGAAGCACCTGAACTTTGAAAATAACTCTATATCAAAAGAAGTCAAGCAGCAAAGGTCTGGCAGAAACATGAATCCTGATGCTCATAAAAGCCCCAGGCAGGCATTCTATAGAATTTGAGAAGCTGGTCTCTTGGGAGAGAGAGAGCATTGTGTTCTCACCCAGTCATCCTCTACTGCTGCTCAGGACAACACAAACATACTCTAGTGAAAGTCAGCTTTTGCTCAAGTGAAGGGAGATAAGTAAAATACTTTCAGGTGAAAATAAGGAAAATGATAAATGAGAATAATTGTGAAAATGGAGTGATTTTTAAATGTTAGCAATTATAAGCTGAAGATGGCTATTTAAGTCAGATATAAAATGAATTTATTTGTGTTTACTGCTTTTACAGTTGAATAATCTCTACCTAAATAGAATCCTTACTGAGGCAATTGTTCTTAAATCTCACTTTTGGAGTCATCATTTTTTCTTGGTAAATTAAAACTGTTTAGAATGATAGCTGTAGAGTGATAGGTGATTAAAGAAGACATAATAGGGTATGTGCTCAGAAATAAAAATAGAACACCTTTGATAATGTGGAACTAATGAAGGATGCATGAGAATCTCTTCAATGAGCTTCAGGTTTTCTCTCGTTTGTCATAGGTCTGGCACACAATTGGTAAGGTGTGGGATGATGTAACCTAGACACAGTTATGTAAAGACTCGTTCTTCCCTTCACTTAAATTACCACCAGCCAATTATCCCTTTACAAATGGTATGTATTCCATTGTCATATATGCATCTTAGAAATATGATGTATGATTCATGTCTGTGATAGAATTTTTAGGCTCCTCGTTTTAATATTGCCCATTGGTGTAGATATTGTTAGATGTCACACTCACAAGCCACCCTAGTTCCTTGTCTGAGACCCATTGTGAAAGTTTGCCATTGTCATCCCAGCATTACCCAAAGTTCTTGTTTTTGTGAAGCAGCGTAAAGCAGAACTGAATTCCTAAATAATTAGACATACTATGTGAAAGCTGATTATCTTGTTGAAAGCTAATCCAGACTCCTAGAAGCTTTATAAATTTTTTGTTTAAAATTAATTTTAATGAAAAAATATTAGGAGGACTTGTTTTGGCTTTTTGAACCATGTCATTTCTTTTGGGGATATTAATTACTCCAATGTAGAAGGAGTAGTAAAATGAGACAGTTGCTTGCTTGTGTGATTACGGAAGAAACATTATGTTTTGAGAAAGAGGACCCAAAGGTAATTCTCTTGAGGAAAAGGGAGTATGGCACTTTGGCACATTCCATAAAGCAATTAAATATCTTAGCAGAACAAGTTGCCTTAGAAATGCTACTTTATGTGTAGAACATAAGCTCAGATTTCAGAGACAAATCTTATCTCAACTTTTTTCTCTTTGCTTCCCTATTCTTTACCCCCATAAGTTTCTCATCTGTAAACAAGAAAATACTCCTTAGAATATTAGCTTGCATTAGCATGAGTTATGGAAAATACTGTGAGCCAGTAATAGAATGCAATGCTATGTGTGTTAATAATCCCAGATGCACAGTAGTCAGATCCAACAGTATGCCTGACCTTGGGTGAGTCATCTAGTCATGCTTTGTTGGTTTCCTCATCTATAAAGTGGTGATGGTGATACTATCTACCTTGCTAATATTCTACAATATTACTGAAATTGTAGGTGGTTTGCATTTTAAAGGAATGTGCTATTAAAAATACGCTATTGCCATCTCTTCAGGGCATAGAATTCTCCTCATAGTCAGGAGCTATGGTACTGTACAACATGTCCTTGAAGCTTGGAAAGGAGAAGAATGTGGAATCTTAGAGGAGTGCTCAAGTTCCTCTAAGATTTAAAGTTTATTTAAATCATGACAAGGTAACGCACTGATTTGTAGGTGGAGAAATACCACCTTTGCATGTGGCAATAGATGCCCACAAATAAAAATAAATAAAACTAACTTATATCCCCATCATACCCAAACAAAAAAAATTGAAAATTTGTCCAGAAAAGAGAAAATATGCATATCTGTTGAGGGGAATGATTATCCACACTAACCCTCAGTATGTTGTAATCAATACCCTAGAAGAGTGCCTAGGTTATTTTCATATAGTCTGCTTATAGCCAACTCACACTCATGGCCACCAGATACTCAAGAGTTTTCATTAGACACCATAATCAAAATCAATAGGCTTTCAGTTTGAATGAGAAATAGGAGAAAAGGGCTATAAATTACTGTTATTTAAGCTTTAGTTTCTCTCCAGGTTGCTGATGTGCTAAGTATTACCTAACAGTAGGCATTGTGGCATGGAAATATCATGTTTCAATTCTGTGGCCAATCTGCCTGAAATTCTGCAGCAATGAAAATACTAATTTTCTTAGAATCCCATGGTCTAAGAACCTTTCAAAAAGTTTCTGCTCATAGAAATAAAATTTTTCTTTCAAAGAATGTGCACTAAACAGAAATAATAGGCCAACATACTTTAAAGTGCACTTAGATGACAAGAAATGATCATTGATAGTCACAAAATCCAACCTTCATGTGCCATTAACAAGTGCACTTTCAGATTTGAATGCCATTAGTTGTCCATAATTCAGGCATGTTAAACCTGTAAAAAGAAAGGATAGAGACATCTGTCTATGACAGTTTTAAATAGAGTAATAACCTTAGTTCTATTATTGTCAAGTCTCAAAGACAGTGATACCTAATCATATAATCATTTGTCTATTTATGGATTCTCAGTAAATGGTATGTGTTAATTTATTGTTGTACTTGGTTTGATGTATATTCTTTGTCAGAGCAGTTAAAGAGCAATTCTTATCATTTGAGGGGCTGAAAGAGAGTCTGCTGGGTCAGGTTTAGGTTTGAATGTAGATCAAGTTGCCCGAGACAACATTTTTTTCTCTTTTCTCTCTTCCTTTAGTATATAATGTGGGTCAAGAAAATTAGAAAAATATGCACATTTTCTACTCAATTCCCTAAATGAGCAACTCAGGCCATTATTAGCTCTTCAATCACTTAGCACATATGCTCTCTGGTAGAAAGAGTGGAAAGACAGAAGGCTCTGAAATTGCTCAGCTGTCTGGGGAGACCTGGGAGACACAGGATTGGGAGTCTGTGTACCCTAAAATCTATCTGTGTGTATGTTTGTGTGTTGCAGTCACTTCACTCACTGGTTTAGAAAACTGTCAGTGCTTACAAGTAACACTTAAGAACTCTTAACTGATGGCTCAGTTTGATATGAATGTGCTCTCAATGGCAGAATTGTTGACACCTGCTTGGCTTTTTAAGTAAACCTAGAAAATGGATGTTAAAACTTCTGGTGATTCAACAGTGGTTGGAAAAGGTTATTGCTGTGCTAGAAGGGTTTTTTATGTAGACAAAGAGCTTTATGTATTTGTCTGGGTTATTTAATAACATATTTAGGTTTATAGACTCCATTAATTTATGCTTCTCTGTCTATAGGTGGAACACACTGCCATGTTACATAAACCCTGAACCAATATTGCATGTTAGTATTTTTATACTTTTGCAGTTTACACACCAAATTAGGGAAAATCTTCATACTTAATACACTAAAAGGCTGTTTTGAGGGCTGGCCTTCACATAATTTAAGATTTAACTGTACATTTAAAAAAACAACTACTGTCCCCTTTCCACTTTTCTCCAGATGTCTGAATCAAGCTCCTCCCCATGGTAAAACTACATTTAGTACTAACTAGTTCAGGTGACAGGGTATCTTATTCAATTTAATCCGTAGATATAAACCTGAATTTGAATAACTGAAGTAAACTCAGGCAGTTGCTAGCAGAAAGTACTGTCATTGCAACTGTAGGCAGTCATTAAATAAAGATAATTTATGGTTCTTATCATCAAAATAATGTGTATGAAACTTTTTGAACTCTATAATCAAAAGGAATTAAACCCAACCATAATTCTGAAAGTTATCATTCTAAAACTTTGAGGATCAAGATGGTGTTTTCTCCATTCCCAGTCATACCACACCACATAATTATTATGTATAAAAAGAAAAGATTTCATAAGCCTTGTAAGCAAAAATTAATGAGAGAAAGTCTTAAAATACACAAGTTTCAGAAAACGGAGTCCATCCACCCACAGGACCATGAGTGCTACAGATATAATTGTCATAAAAAATAAAAACATTTAAAACATCGATGTGTTGTGTTAGGTGCCCCACATAGCAAAATATTGATAATTTGGCATATTTCTCATCCTATAAGAATTTAGAATCTTAAATTGGGAGTCAGAAGAATCACCCCTTCCAAACATTCATTCCATAAATATGCCAAACGATTATTCTACCTCTCAGACAATGTCTCAGCTGTGTTGTCAATAGACTGGACTATGGTATCACCCATGTGCCTTTCAGTTCTAAGAGTCTTAAAGATAGAAGAGAGCATTTTTACATTGAAACACAAAAGTAGTTTCAGAGTTTAGAGCAAGACATATAAATATAGTAAGAATTGCATAATGAAAGGAGGGATAAAGAAATGGAAAAAGGGAAAAATCCTCAACAATGGTTTTTATTTTTATTTCACTAAAACAATTTATTGGAGTATAGTTGATTTACAATGTTGTGTTAGTTTCAGGTGTACAGCAAAGTGAATCAGTTGTACATATACACATATCCACACTTTTTTAGATTCTTCTCCCACATAGAACATTACAGAGTATTGAGTAGTGTTCCCTGTGCTATACAATAGGTTTTCATTAGTCACCTATTCTATATATATTGGCGTGTATGTCAATCCCAATCTCCCAATTTATCCCCACTCCACCCCTTGGTAACCATAAGTTTGTTTTCTGAGTCTCTAGCTCTATTTCTGTTTTGTAGATAAGTTCATTTGTACCCTATTTTTAGATTCCACATGTAAGCGATAATATATGATATTTGTCTTTGTCTGACTTACTTCACTCAGTATGACAATCTCTAGGTGCATCCATGTTGCTCTAAATGGCATTATTTCATTCTTTTATATGGCCAAATAGTATTCCATTGTATATACATACCACACCTTCTTTATCCATTCCTCTGTTGATGTACATTTAGGTTGCTGCCATGTACTGGCTATTGTAAATAGTGCTGCAATGAACATAAGGGTGCATGTATTTTTTCAAATTATGTTTTCTTCCAGATATATGCCCAGGAGTGGAATTGCTGGATCATATGGTAGCTCTATTTTTAATTTTTAAAGGAATCTCCTTACTGTAGTGGCTGTACCTAGTTACATTCCCACCAACAGTGAAGGATGGCTCCCTTTTCTCCACACCCTCTCCAGCATGTATTTTTTTACATCTTTATTGGCGTATAATTGCTTTACAATGGTGTGTTAGTTTCTGCTTTATAACAAAGTGAATCAGTTATACATAGACATATGTTCCCATATCTCTTCCTTCTTACGTCTCCCACCCTCCCACCCTCCCTATCCCACCCCTACAACTGGTCACAAAGCACCGAGCTGATCTCCCTGTGCTATGCGGCTGCTTCCCATTAGCTATCTACCTTACGTTTGGCAGAGTATATATATCCATGCCACTCTCTCACTTTGTCACAGCTTACCCTTCCCCCTCCCCATATGCGCAAGTCCATTCTCTAGTAGGTCTGTGTCTTTATTCCTGTCTTACCCCTAGGTTCTTCATGACATTTTTTTCCCTTAAATTCCATATATATATGTGTTAGCATAAGGTATTTGTCTTTCTCTTTCTGACTTACTTCACTCTGTATGACAGACTCTAGGTCTATCCACCTCATTACAAATAGATTAATTTCGTTTCTTTTTATGGCTGAGTAATATTCCATTCTATATATTTGCCACATCTTCTCTATCTATTCATCCGATGGTGGACACTTAGGTTGTTTCCATCTCTGGACTATTGTAAATAGAGCTGCAATGAACATTTTGGTACATGACTCTTTTTGAATTATGGTTTTCTCAGGGTATATGCCCAGTAGTGGGATTGCTGGGTCATATGGTAGTTCTATTTGTAGTTTTTTAAGGAACCTCCATACTGTTCTCCACAGTGGCTGTATCAATTTATAATCCCACCAACAGTGCAAGAGGGATCTCTTTTCTCTGCACCCTCTCCAGCATTTATTGTTTCTAGATTTTTTGATGATGGCCATTCTGACTGGTGTGAGATGATGTCTCATTGTAGTTTTGATTTGCATTTCTCTAATGCTAAATGATGTTGAGCATTCTTTCATGTGTTTGTTGGCAGTCTGTATATCTTCTTTGGAGAAATGTCTGTCTAGGTCTCCTGCCCATTTTTGATTTGGGTTGTTTGTATTTTTGTTATTGAGCTGCATGAGCTGCTTGTAAATTTTAGAGATTAATCATTTGTCAGTTGCTTCATTGGCAAATATTTTCTCCCATTCTGAGGATTGTCTTTTTGTCTTGCTTATGCTTTCCTTTTCTGTGCAAAAGCTTTGAAGTTTCATTAGGTCCCATTTGTTTATTTTTGTTTTTATTTCCATTGTTCTAGGCTGTGGCTCAAAAAGGATCTTGCTGTGATTTATGTCATAGAGTGTTCTGCCTATGTTTTCCTCTAACAGTTTGACAGTTTCTGACCTTAATTTTAGGCCTTTAATCCATTTTGAGCTTATTTTTGTTTATGGTGTTAGGGAGTGATCTAATCTCATACTTTTACATGTACCTGTCCAGTTTTCCCAGCACCACTTATTGAAGAGGCTGTCCTTTCTCCACTGTATATTCCTGCCTCCTTTATCAAAGATAAGGTGACCAGATGTGCGTGGGTTTATCTCTGGGCTTTCTCTCCTGTTCCATTGATCTATATTTCTGTTTTTGTGCCAGTACCATAATGTCTTGATTACTGTAGCTTTGTAGTATAGTCTGAAGTCAGGGAGCCTGATTCCTCCAGCTCCATTTTTTGTTCTCAAGATTGCTTTGGCTATTCGGGGTCTTTTGTGTTTCCATACAAATTGTGAAATATTTGGTTCTAGTTCTGTAAAAAGTACCAGTGATAGTTTGATAGTGATTGCATTGAATCTGTAGATTGCTTTGGGTAGTAGAGTCATTTTCACAGTGTTGATTCTTCCAATCCAAGAACATGGTATATCTCTCCACCTATTTGTATCATCTTTAATTTCTTTCATCAGTGTCTTATAATTTTCTGCATACAGGTCTTTTGTCTCCTTAGGTAGGTTTATTCGTAGATATTTTTTTCTATTTGTTGCAATGCTAAATGGGAGTGTTTTCTTGATTTCACTTTCAGATTTTTCATCATTAGTGTATAGGAATGCCAGAGATTTCTGTGCATTAATTTTATATCCTGCTACTTTACCAAATTCATTGATTAGCTCTAGTAGTTTTCTGGTAGCATCTTTAGAATTCTCTATGTAGATTATCATGTCATCTGCAAACAGTGACAGCTTTACTTCTTCTTTTCTGATTTGGATTCCTTTTATTTCCTTTTCTTCTCTGATGGCTGTGGCTAAAACTTCCAAAAGTATGTTGAATAAGAGTGGTGAGAGTGGGCAACCTTGTCTTGTCCCTGATCTTAGTGGAAATGGTTTCAGTTTTTCACCATTGAGGATGATGTTGGCTGTGGGTTTGTCATATATGTTCTTTATTATGTTGAGTAAAGTTCCGTCTATGCCTACTTTCTGCAGGGTTTTTATAAAAAAATGGTGTTGAATTTTGTTGAAAGCTTTCTCTGCAATTGTTGAGATGATCATAAGGTTTTTCTCCTTCAATTTGTTAATATGGTTTATCACATTGATTGATTTGCGTATATTGAAGAATCCTTGCATTCCTGGAATAAACCCCACTTGATCATGGTGTATGATCCTTTTAATGTGCTGTTGGATTCTGTTTTCTAGTATTTTGTTGAGGATTTTTGCATCTATGTTCATCAGTGATATTGGCCTGTAGTTTTCTTTCTTTGTGACATCCTTGTCTGGTTTTGGTATCAAGGTGATGGTGGCCTTGTAGAATGAGTTTGCGAGTGTTCCTCCCTCTGCTATATTTTGGAAGAGTTTGAGAAGGATAGGTGTTAGCTCCTCTCTAAATGTTTGATAGAATTCGCCTGTGAAGCCATCTGGTCCTGGCCTTTTGTTTGTTGGAAGATTTTTAATCACAGTTTCAATTTCAGTGCTTGTGATTGGTCTGTTCATATTTTCTATTTCTTCCTGATTCAGTCTTGGCAGGTTGTGCATTTCTAAGCATTTGTCCATTTCTTCTAGGTTGTCCATTTTCTTGGCATACAGTTGCTTGTAGTAATCTCTCATGATCCTTTGTATTTCTGCAGTGTTAGTTGTTACTTCTCCTTTTTCATTTCTAATTCTATTGATTTGAGTCTTCTCCCTTTTTTTCTTGATGAGTCCGGCTAATGCTTTATCAATTTTGTTTATCTTCTCAAAGAACCAGCTTTTAGTTTTATTGATCTTTGTTATCGTTTCCTTCATTTCTTTTTCATTTATTTCTGATCTGATATTTATGATTTCTTTCCTTCTGCTAATTTTGGGGGTTTTTTTGTTCTTCTTTCTCTAATTGCTTAAGGTGCAAAGTTTGGTAGTTTATACGAGATGTTTCCTGTTTCTTAAGGTAGGATTGTATTGCTATAAACTTCCTTCTTAGAGCTGCTTTTGCTGCATCCCATAGGTTTTGGGTCATTGTGTCTCTATTGTCACTTGTTTCTAGGTATTTTTTAATTTCCTCTTTGATTTCTTCAGTGATCACTTCGTTATTAAGTAATGCATTGTTTAGCCTCCATGTGTTTGTATTTTTTACAGATTTTTCCTGTAATTGATATCTAGTCTCATAGCGTTGTGGTCAGAAAAGATACTTGATACAATTTCAATTTTCTTAAATTTATCAAGGCTTGATTTGTGACCCAAGATATGATCTATGCTGGAGAATGTTCCATGAGCACTTGAGAAAAATGTGTATTCTGTAGTTTTTGGATGGAATGACCTATAAATATCAAGTAAGTTCATCTTGTTTAATGTATCATTTAAAGCTTGTGTTTCCTTATTTATTTTCATTTTGGATGATCTGTCCATTGGTGAAAGTGGCGTGTTAAAGTCCCCTACTATGAATGTGTTACTGTCCATTTCCCCTTTTATGGCTGTTAGTATGTGCCTTATGTATTGAGGTGCTCCTATGTTGGGTGAACAAATATTTATAATTTTTATATCTTCTTCTTGAATAGTCCCTTGATCATTATGTAGTATCTTTCTTTGTTTCTTCTAATATTCTTTATTTTAAAGTCTATTTTGTCTGATATGAGAATTGCTACTCCAGCTTTCTTTTGGTTTCCATTTGTATGAAATATCTTTTTCCATCCCCTTACTTTCAGTCTGTATGTGTCTTTAGGTCTGAAGTGGGTCTCTTGTAGACAGCATATATATGGGTTGTGTTTTTGTATCCATTCAGCCAATCTGTATCTTTTGGAGGGAGCATTTAACCCATGTACATTTAAGGTAATTATCGATATATATGTTCCTATTCCCATTTTCTTAATTGTTTTGGGTTCGTTATTGTAGGTCTTTTCCTTCTCTTGTGTTTCTTGCCTAGAGAAGTTCCTTTAGCATTTGTTGTAAAGCTGTTTTGGTGGTGCTGAACTCTCTCAGCTTTTGCTTGTCCTAAAGGTTTTAATTTCTCCATGAAAACTGAATGAGATCCTTGTTGGGTAGAGTAATCTTGGTTGCAGGTTTTTCTCCTTCATCACTTTAAATATGTCCTTCCAGTCCCTTCTGGCTTGCAGAGTTTCTGCTGAAAGTTCTGCTGTTAACTTTATGGGGATTTCCTTGTGTGTTATTTGTTGTTTTTCCCTTGCTGCTTTTAATATGTTTGCTTTGTTTTTAATTTTTCAAAGTTTGATTACTATGTGTCTTGGCATATTTCTCCTCAGATTTATCCTGTATAGGACTCTCTGTGCTTCTAGGATTTGATTAACTATTTCCTTTCCCATATTAGGGAAGTTTTCAACTATAATCTCTTCAAATATTTTCTCTGTCCCTTTCTTTTTCTTTCTTCTTCTGGAACCCCTATAATTCGAATGTTGGTGCATTTAATATTGTCCCAGTGGTCTCTGAGACTGCCCGCAGATCCTTTCAATCTTTTTTCTTTATTCTGCTCTGCAGTAGTTATTTCCATTATTTTATCTTCCAGGTCACTTATCCGTTCTTCTGCCTCAGTTACTCCACTATTGATCCCATCTAGAGTGTTTTTAATTTCATTTTTTGTGTGGTTCATCATTGTGTGTTTCATCTTTAGTTCTTCTCAGTCCTTGTTAAATGTTTCTTGCATTTCATCTGTTCTATTTGCAAGATTTTGTATCATCTTTACTATCATTATTTTCAATTCTTTTTCAGGTAGACTGCCTATTTCCTCTTCATTTGTTAGATCTGGTGGGTTTTTATTTTGCTCTTTCATCTGCTGTGTGTTTTTCTGTCTCCTCATTTTGCTTATCTTACTGTGTTTGGGGTCTCCTTTCTGCAGGCTGCAGGTTCATAGTTCCCGTTGTTTTTGGTGTCTGTCCCCAGTGGCTAAGGTTGGTTCAGTGGGTTGTGTAGGCTTCCTGGTGGAGGGGACTAGTGCCTGTGTTCTGGTGGATGAGGCTGGATCTTGTCTTTCTTGTGGGCAGGTCCACGTCTGGTGGTGTGTTTTGGGGTGTCTGTGGACTTATTATGATTTTAGGCAGCCTTTCTGCTAATGGGTGGGGTTGTGTTCCTGTTTCTCTAGTTGTTTGGCATAGGATGTTCAGCACTGTAGATTGCTGTTCGTTGAGTGAAGTTGGATGCTGGTATTGAGATGGAGACCTCTGGGAGATTTTCGCCATTTGATATTATGTGGAGCTGGGAGGTCTCTTGTGGACCAGTGTCCTGAAGTTGGCTCTCCCACTTCAGAGGCACAGCACTGACTCCTGGCTGCAGTACGAAGAGCGTTTCATCCACATGGCTCAGAATAAAAGGGAGAAATAGTGGAAAGAAAAAATTAGTAGAAGTAGAAAGGAAGAAAGAAAGAAAGGAGGGAGGGAGTGAGGGAGGGAGCAAGGAAGGAAGGAGGGAAGGAAGGAAGAAAAGAAAGAGAGAAGATAGAGTAAAATAAAATAAAGTAAGATAAAATATAATAAAGTTATTAAAATAAAAAAATAATTATTAAGAAAAAACAAACAAACAAACAAAAATGGTTGGATAGGCCCCTAGGACAAATGGTGGAAGTGAAGCTATACAGACAAAATCTCACACAGAAACATACACATAAACATTCACAAAAAGTGGAAAAGGGGAAAAAATCATAAATGTTGCTCTCAAAGTCCACCTCCTCAATTTGGGATAATTCGTTGTCTAAAGGAGGGAATTAAGGAAAGAAAGAAGATAAAGTAAAATAAAATAAAGTTATTAAAATAAAAAGTAATTATTAAGAAAAAAATATAAAAAAACAAAACAGACAGATAGAACCCTTGGACAAATGGTGGAAGCAAAGCTATAGAGACAAAATCTCACACAGAAGCATACACATACACACTCACAAAAAAAGGAAAAGGGGGATAAAATCATAAATCTTGCTCTCAACATCCACCTCCTCAATTTGGGATGATTCGTTGTCTATTCATGTATTCCACAGATGCAGGGTACACCAAGTTGATTGTGCAGCTTTAATCCACTGCTTCTGAGGCTGCTGGGAGAGATTTCCCTTTCTTTTCTTTGTTCTCACAGCTCTCAGGGGCTCAGCTTTGGATTTGGCCCTGCTTCTGCATGTAGGTCATTGGAGGGCGTCTCTTCTTTGCTCAGACAGGACGGGGTTAAAGAAGCTGCTGATTCGGGAGCTCTGGCCCACTCAGGCCTGGGGGAGGGAGGGGCACGGAGTGCAGGGCGAGCCTATGGCGCCAGAGGCCAGCATGACATTGCACCAGCCTGAGGCGCACCATGCATTTTCCTGGGGGAGTTTTCCCTGGATCCCGGGATCCTGGCAGTGGTGGGCGGCACAGACTTCCCGGAAGGCGGGTGTGGATAGTGACCTGTTCTCGCACAGAGCTTCTTGGTGGCAGCAACAGCAGCCTTAGCATCTCCTGCCTGTCTCTGGGGTCCCCGCTTTTAGCCGCGGCTCATGCCCGTCCCTGGAGCTCCTTGAAGCAGCGCTCTTAATCCCCTCTCTTCACACAGCAGGAAACAAAGAGGGAAGAAAAGGTCTCTTGCCCCTTTGGCAAGTCCAAACTTTTCCCTGGACTCCCTCCTGGCTAGCCGTGGTGCACTAACCCCCTGCAGGCTGTGTTCACGCCACCAACCCCAGTCCTCTCCCAGCACTCCGACCGAAGCTGGAGCCTCACCTGCCAGCTCCGCCCTCCCCAGCGGATGGACAGACAAGTCTCTCCGGCTGGTGAGTGCTGGTAGGCACCAATGCTCTGTGCGGGAATCTCTCCCCGCTTTTCCCTCCGCACCCCTGTTGCTGTGCTCTCCTCCATGGCTCCGAAGCTTCCCCCTCCGCCACCCACTGTTTCCACCTGCGAAGGGGCTTCCTAGTGTGTGGAAACCTTTCCTCCTTCACAGATCCCTCCCACTGGTTCAGGTCCAGTCCGTATCCTTTTGTCTCTGTTTATTCTTTTTTCTTTTGCCGTACCCAGGTACGTGGGGCTTTCTTGCCCTTGGGGAGGTCTGAGGTCTTCTGCCAGTGTTCAGTAGGTGTTCTGTAGGAGTTGTTCCACGTGTAGATGTATTTCTGGTGTATCTGTTGGGAGGAAGGTGATCTCTGTGTCTTACTCTTCCACCTCCAGCATGTATTGTTTGTGAATTTTTTTCACGATGATCATTCTGACTGGTGTGAAGTGATACCTCATTATAGTTTTGATTTGCCTTTCTCAAATAATTAGTAATGTTGAACATTTTTTCATGTGCTTTTTAGCCATCTGTATGTCTTCTAAATGTCTATTTAGATCTTCTGTCCATTTTTTGATTGTATTGTTCATTTTTTTAGATATTCAGTTGCATGAGCTGTTTGTATATTTTGGAAACTAATCCCTTGCCTATTGCTTCATTTGCAAATATTTTCTTCCACTCTATAGGTTGTCTTTTCAGTTTTTTTATGGTTTCCTTTGCTGTGCAAAAGCTTTTAAATTTAATTAGGTCCCATTTTTTTATGTTTGTTTTTATTTTCATTACTCTAGGGGCGGATTGACTAAGATATTGCTGTGATTTATATCAAAGATTGTTCTGCCTATGTTTTCCTATTAGAGTTTTATAATATTTGGCCTTACATTTAGGTCTTTAATCCATTTTGAGTCTATTTTCATGTATGGTGTCAGGGAGTGTTCTAATTTCATTCTTTTACATGTAGCTGTCCTGTTTTCTCAGTAAAATTTATTGAAGAGATTGTCTTTTCTCCATTGTATATTCTTGCCATCTTTGTCATAGATTAAGTGACTGTGGATGTGTGGGTTTATCTCTGGACTTTCTATCCTTTTCACTTGATCTACATTTCTGTTTATTGTGCCAGTACCATACTGTTTTGATTACTGTAGCTTTGTAGTATAGTCTGAAGTCTGGGAGCCTGATTCCTCCAGCTCCATTTTTCTTTCTCAGTATTGCTTTGGTCATTTGGGGTCTTTTGTGTTTCCATACAAATTGTAAAATTTTTGGTTCTAATTATTTAAAAAATGTCTTTGGGAATTTGCTAGGGATTGCATTGAATCTGTAGATTACTTTGGGTAGCATAGTCATTTTGACAATATTGGTTCTTCCATGGTATATCTCTCCATCTGTTTGTGTCATCTTTGATATCTTTCATCAGTATTTTATAGTTTTCTGCCTACAGGTCTTTTACCTCCTTAGGTAGGTTTATTCCTAGGTATTTTATTCTTTTTGATGAAATGGTAAATGAGATTGTTTCCTTAATTTCTCTTTCTCATCTTTCATTGTTAGTGTATAAGAATGCAAGAGATTTCTGTGTATTAATTTTGTATCCTGCAGCTTTACCAAATTCACTGATGAGCCCTAGTTTTCTGGTAACATCTTTAGGATTTTCTATGTTCAGTATCATGTCATCTGCAAACAGTGACAGTTTTACTTCTTTTCCAATTGGAGTTCTTTTATTTCTTTTTCTTCTCTGATTATTGTGACTAGGACTTCCAAAACTATGTTGAATAACAGTGGCAAGAGTGGACATCTTTCTCTTTTTCCTGATCTTAGAGGAAATGTTTTCAGTTTTTTACCATTAAGAATATGTTTGCTGTGGTTTTGTCATATATGGCCTTTATTACATTCATGTGTGTCCCCTCTATGCCCAATTTCTGGAGAGTTTTATCATAAATTGGTGCTGAATTTTGTCAAAAGCTTTTTCTGCATCTACTGAGATGATCATACGGTTTTTATTCTTCATTTTATTAATGGGGTAACCAATGGATCACTGAAGAAATCCAAGAGGAAATAAAAAAATACCTACAGGCAAATGACAATGAAAATACCATGATCCAAAACCTATGGGATGCAGCAAAAGCAGTTCTAAGAGGGAAGTTTATAGCAATACAGTCTTACCTCAAGAAACAAGAGAAATCTCAAATAAACAACCTAACCTTACACCTAAAGCAACTAGAGAAAGAAGAAAAAACAAAACCCAGTTAATAAAGGGAAAGAAATCATAAAGATCAAAGCAAAAATAAATGAAATAGAGATGAAGTAAACAATTAAATGAAGATCAATGAAACTAAAAGCTGGTTCTTCGAGAAGATAAACAAAATTGATAAAACTTTAGACAAACTCATCAAGAAAACAAGGGAGAGGTCTGAAATCAATAAATTTAGAAATAAAAAAGGAGAAGTAACAACTGACACTGAAGAAATACAAAGGATCATGAGAGATTACTATAAGAAACTATGCACCAATAAAATGGGCAACCTAGAAGAAATGGACACATTCTTAGAAAGGTACAACCTTCCAAGTTTGAACCAGGAAAACATAAAAATATGAACAGACAAATCATAAGTACTGAAATTGAAACTGTGTTTTAAAGGCTTCCAACAAACAAAAGTCCAGGACCAGATGGCTTCACAGGGGAATTTTATCAAACATTTAGAGAAGAGTTGACACCTACTCTTCTGAAACTCTTCCAAAAAATTACAGAGGAAAGAAAACTCCCAAGCTCATTCTATGAGTGTACCATCACCCTGATACTAAAGCCAGACAACGATATCATAAAAAAAGAAAATTACAGGCCAATATCACTGATGAATATAAGCAATGTTTTTTAAAGATAAAGTTAATTAAAATTTGTTAGTGGAAATTTTTTTAATTAAGAAATTTCAATATACCATATCATCAATAAGAACAAAATCCTTAGAAACATATTGAACAAAAGAAATACAAAACTTTAATACTGAAAACAATGAACTGTTATTGAAATAAATGAAAAAGACTTAAAAAATGGAATGATATTCTGTGTTAATGGATTGGAAAACTTAATATGATTAAAGTGGCGATGTTTCCCAAATTGTTCTACTGATGCAATGCAATCGCTATCAAAATGCCAACTGGCTTTTTGAAGAAATGGACAAGCTGATCCTAAAATTCATGTGGAAAAGAAGGGATATAATAGGGAGAATTATTCAAGGAACCACACCCAGCAATTCTACTCTTAGGTATAAATCCAAAAGAAATGAAAGCATATGTCCACACTAAAATTTGAACACAAATGTTGATAGCCATGTTATTCATGATAGCTCAAAAGTGGAAACAATCAAAGTGCCCATTACTGAAGAATGTATAAACAAATTGTGGTATAACCATATAATGAAATAATTTTGTCCACAGAATATAATGACATACTGAAACATGTTACCACATGGATGAACCTTGAAAACATTATGCTAAGTGAAAAAAGTCATATAAAAAAGGCCATATAGTTTTTATATGACTTGTACAAATTGTCCATAATAGGCATATCTATAGAGACAGAAAATGGATTAGTAGTTTCCAGGAGCTGTGAGGAGAAGGGAATAGGGAATGTCTGTTAATGGATATGGAGTTTCTTTTTGGGTGATGAAAGTACTCAAATTAGATAATTGATTATACAACTTTGTAAATATTGAAAAACACCTGAATTGTATACTTTAAAGGGGTGAATATTATGGTAGTATGTGAATTATTTTTCAATAAAGATGTATTAAAAATAGGATCATAATTTTACATACAAGTTAACTATTTTTGTGCCTAAAGTTCAATCTGGGCCATGGAAACTTGTTTGGCTTTCAGTCAGAGCAGATCATGGTAGTCAACTCTACTAACCTGAAGATCTTGATCATACATATACCAGTCCACTTTAATTTAATGAGCTTTTCAGTTATAGTCCTCAATAAATTTAGGTGTTATTATTTTAATTTGTTAATTATAAAATAAGCTATAAAGCTGGGTTTCACCAAAAAGCCTCACAAACCAGCCTCAGTGAAATATCACCCTAGTTCTCCAACATTCTCATGTCACACAGTAAGTGATAACTATTCTTTTCTTTTTCCTTTCTTTGAGGTCTTAAATATAGCTATGGGCTGAATGTTTGTGTCTCCCCAACACTCATATTTTAAAGCCAAAATCCCCAATATAATGGCATTCGGTTGTGGGGACTTTGGGAGCCTTCATGAATGTGATTAGTGCCCTTATAAGAAGAGACAGGAGAGAGCTGATCTCTCTCTTCACCATATGAGGATGGTGGCTTCCATCTGCAACCAGGAAGAGAGTTCTCACCAGGAACCCAATCAGCTGACACCTTGATCATGGACTTTGCAGCCTCCAGAACTGTGAGTAATAAATGTTTGTTGTTTAAGCCATTCAGACTATGGTAATTTGTTATAGTAGTCTGAGCTGATTAACATAATGCCTTATCCATAAATGAAGAGGGATGACGGCTAAACTTAAAAGTCCTTTCCATCTCTTGGATTGTCTAAACCATAATTTTAAATTCAATATTTCAATATTGAAAGAGGTCTTGGTTGAAGAGTTTAGACTATTATTGTTTGACAGTGTTACCAAAGGAAAAACTAAGCCATGTCATATTTACTATGCAAAGGAAATTAGGATATTTCTGAAGATGTAAGATTTCTTGGGAGGATTTATTTCAATAAATCTTACTTTTGTTAGTGAGCACTAAACAAGAGAGGAGGATACACAGCCTGGAAAAGATTGGCATGTGGCAATTAAGTAGAGTCTCAAGGTCTTCTAGCAGTTTATTCTTTCTTTCACTTGTCTAATTTTAATAGATATTGTTTGAGTACTTACTATGAGCCAGCCACTGTGCTAAGTGTTGAACAATAAATATGAACAAATCAGACAACTTACCTCATGGACCTGCCACCTGTCACCATTATGTTGGACCAGTCTTGGATATAACATAATCAGAGCAAAACCTCTATTTATTTTTTCCAACATTTATTTATTTTTCTACTTGTTTAAGAATAAATTAGTCTTATAATTTTTCTGCCTACATTTAGGTAACAGACAGTCCTGTGGTCACTTTACATTGCCAACATTTTCAATTCAGGAATTAGGCTAATCAACAGAAAATAGTAATCAAATTTTCAAATGTTATTGAATGACAAAACTCTCATCTCTCAGTTGGGCTTTCATTCACCTGGAATATTCCAATGGGAATGATTTGAGTGAAAGAAATCATGGTCTAGAATATTATCAAAGGCAGCTTCAGTCAGAGGCATGTGTTCTAATTGGTAGGGTTCCAGAGACACTGCAGATTAGAAAAGGGTCCCCCAGCATAATGACCAGCTTTCTTCTCATTCAATTTAAAACTGTATGTCTACAAACAGAAGGAGAGATATACCATGTTCTTGGATTGGAAGAATCAACATTGTGAAAATGACTATACTCCTCAAAGCAATCTACAGATTCAATGCAATCTCTATTAAACTATCAAGGGCATTTTTCACAGAACTAGAACAAAACATTTCACAATTTGAATGGAAACACAAAATACCCCAAATAGCTAAAACAATCTTGAAAAAGAAAAACGGAGCTGGAGGAATCAGGCTCCCAGAATTCAGATTATACTACAAAGCTACTGTAATCAAGACAGTATAGTACTGGCACAAAGACAGAAATATAGATCAATGGAGCAGAATAGAAAGCTCAGAGATAAACCCACATGCATATGGTCACCTTATCTTTGATAAAGGAGGCAAGAATATACAATGGAGAAAAGATAGGCTCTTCAATAAGTGGTGCTGGGAAAACTGGACAGCTACATGCAAAAGAATCACATTAGAACACTCCCTAACACCACACACAAAAATAAACTCAAAACGGATTAAAGACCTATATGTAAGGCCAGACACTATAAAACGCTTAGAGGAAAACATAGCAAGAACACTCTATGACATAAATCACAGCAAGATCCTTTTTGACCCACATCCTAGAGAAATGGAAATAAAAACAAAAATAAACAACTGGGACCTAATGAAACTTCAAAGCTTTCTCAGAGCAAAGAAAACCATAAACAAAATGAAAGACAACCCTCAGAATGGGAGAAAATATTTGCAAATGAAGCAACTGACAAAGGATTAATCTCCAAAATTTACAAGCAGCCCATGCAGCTCAATATCAAATAAACAAACAACCCAATCCAAAAATGGTCAGAAGACCTAAATAGACATTTCTCCAAAGAAGTTATACAGATTGCCAACAAACACATGAAAAGATGCTCAACATCAATAATCATTAGAGAAATGCAAATCAAAACTGCAATGAGGTATCACCACACTGGTCAGAATGGCCATCATCAAAAATTCTGCAAACAATAAATGCTGGAGAGGGTGTGGAGAAAAGGGAACCCTCTTGCACTGTTGGTGGAAATGTAAATTGATACAGCCACAATGGAGAACAGTATGGAGGTTCCTTAAAAAACTAAACATAGAACTACTATCTAACCCAGCAATCCCACAACTGGGCATATACCCTGAGAAAACCAAAATTCAAAAATAGATACATACCTCAATATTCATTGCAGCGCTATTTGCAATAACCAGGACATGGAAGCAACCTAAGTGTCCATCGACAGATGAATGGATAAAGAAGACATGGCACATATATACAATGGAATATTATTCCATAAAAAGAAACAAAATTGAGTTATTTGTAGTGAGGTGGATGGACCTAGAGTGTGTCATACAGAATGAAGTAAGTCAGAAAGAGGAAAATAAATACCGTATGCTATCACATATATATGGACTCTAAAAAAAAAAAAGGTTCTGAAGAACCTATTGGTGAACAGAAATAAAGACACAGATGTAGAGAATGGACTTGAGGACATGGGGAGGGGGAAGGGTAAGCTGGGACGAAGTGAGAATGGCATGGACATATATACACTACCAAATGTAAAATAGATAGTTAGTGAGAATCAGTTGCATAGCACAGGGAGATCAGCTCGGTGCTTTGTGACCATCTAGAAAGATGGGATAGGGACAGTGAGAGGGAGATGCAAGAGGGAGGAGATATGGCGATATATGTATGAGTATAGTTCATTCACTTTGTTATATAGCAGAAACTAACACACCATTGTAAAGCAATTATATTCCAATAAAGATGTTTTTTAAAAAAGCGTATGTCTATCAACCAGCTCAGCAATTCACATAGAGCAACAAGTAAGCCTTTCTTTGTCTATATTCTTGTATATGAACAAGCAACAAAGAATCACAGAAATTTGAGGAAAACAAAACAAGAAAGATAGATGAAAATAAATTTCATCTGTGGAAACAGGGAAATTTCCAGGAATTAAAAAAGAATTAAAACTAAATTAGTAGCCTCAGAGATATCTGTGAAGATATTGCATGTGTAAAATAAGTTCAGCATATTGTGAAGAATGAACAATAAATTCCAATTCAAGATGGCAGTCTTATCACATGCATTTATCTCTTCTTCCTTCTGACTCCCTCAAAACAATAGCAAAATAATAGAAAAAAAAAGCATAAACCTACATAAAGACAGTGAGAGGTGTCCACTAGAAAATATGAGATTAGCATAGGTTTCTGGACTCTAGGTAGAAACACAAAGCTCACTGGTGAGTAATGAAACGGAGTTGTGGGATCACAAGCTGAAGAAATGGGTCCTTATTATTAATATGCACCTGGTGAGGCCTAGGGAACGTGAGTTTTAATAGACTATTGCAAGAGTGTAGGAGGAAGGTCATGAGAGCCATGGCAAAATGAGTTTATGAAAAGCCATTTAATTTGTTGGTAAACATATTAGGACTTAATGGAGAAGTTCTTACAAAAGAGTTAATAAATAGGGATTAAACTTTGAGAATTTATCCTTGGGAAGGAGAGGAGACACTTCTTCCAAATGTTAGTGAAAGAAATGTATAGAGGATGGATAACATGAGATGAGAACATGTGCTGAGAATCAGGTGGGCTACAAACAATCTAGGGACTTTACAGGAGTGGTAAATGCTTAAAACAGCTATTGAGGAATATATATATAAATGAACTGAGACAAGATGAGAAATTGTTCCTCGATCACAGTGCTATCTCAGCTACGGCCAGAATGGATCATAATGCAATTGATTACACAGTGATTTTCCTCAATCATGCTTAGATGCCATGGGTTTTAACACAGTGCAAGGCCAAAAGGCCTAAAGGGCCAGAAGACCCAGAATGCTTGTGTAGATCCACTGAAATGTTTGATCATGGAAGATAGGCAGAGTCAAAGTAATGTAAATGAAATCAGAAGTGGTTCATGGACTGGGAGAACATGCAGAGAAATGAGGCTGCAAAAACAATGAGAGTAAAGAGCAGGCTTAGTGGAAGTAAGGCTATTCAGAGGTGAAAGACTTGGAACAATGATTTCAAAGAAAGCACAAGGTCTTAGCTTACAAAGTTAGTGTATTTCCTATGAATGAGAAGATCCAAAGTATAACTTTAAAGATCACTGACATACATGTAATATATCAGAAATCATCTTAAGCATTTGTTGTATAACTAAATACATAGCCTTTGAAAAGAAGTTTAAAAAAATTGTGTGTATTTGTTTATGTTTCCAAAAATGAATCAATATAATTAAGATGAAATAGATTTTGTGAAGGTTCTCCAAAAGATGATAGTGAAAAAAACATTTCTAATAAGGCATATCAAAATAAACTCTAAATAGTTATTTTTATCTCTCAAAAGCAAATTTTCCAATAGTGTTACACATGTGGTAGATCTATTTCCAGAGCAGCAATAAATTATTTTAAAGAAAGACAAAACATATGCCTGGCTAACGATTACTAGTAAGGGAAAATCATTTCTGTATGACCAATAAATAGTCAAAAGATACAAAAGACAAAACATGTGCCTGGCTAACGATTACTAGTAAGGGAAAATCATTTCTGTATGACCAATAAATAGTCAAAAGATACAAAAGACAAAACATATGCCTGGCTAACGATTACTAGTAAGGGAAAATCATTTCTGCATGACCAATAAATAGTCAAAAGATACAAAAGACAAGACATATGCCTGGCTAATGATTACTAGTAAGGGAAAATCATTATTGCATGACCAATAAATAGTCAAAAGATACAAAAGATTTTTGGCCAATAAATAGTCAAAAGATAAGATATTTGAATAAATGGACAATCCAAGGGCTAACATATTAATCCAGCTACCTATAATCCATTAAATGAATTAAGTATATTAAATAAATATTGTTTTTGTTATCTCATTGCATAATAAATCACTCCAAAACATAATAGCTTACAACTACAACAATTATTTATTATCTCTCATGATTCTGTGGATTGACAGGGCTCCACTGTGCAGTTCTTTTGCTCCATGAATAGTTGGTAAGGGCTGAAGTCAACTGAACTCTCAACTGGGCTGGAATGTCTAGATCAACTCACTTACTTGGCTGGCAATTGGAGATGTGTATTGGCTGGGAGTTGGTTGGGGCTGTTGACCAAGATGCCTCTCTTTTCCTCCATGTAGATTTTCCATATATTTTGACCTTCTCAAAATACTGTGGCTGGGCTTGAATATATAAAGTTCTAAGTAGAAGCTGAAGACTTCTCAAAGCCCTGCTTTGAAAGTTATGTAATGTCCCTTCTGCTGCATTTTGTTTGTCAAAACCATCTTGAATATGGCCAGGTTCAATTTAGAGTGGAGATATGTGGAAGTGTCTTTTTTTTAAGTTAAAGTAATATATACATACAATTTTTAAAAAATCAAATACTGAGAAGATCTTGTATGAAAAGTAATGATTCTCTATGTGCCCTCAAGTCCCTGCTCTCTAGGGATTTTGCACAGCCAATTTTCTGGAATTCTTTTTATTAATATACAGCATTGATTGAACTGTTTCCTGAACTCATATTATTCTTTTTTCATTTATTTGTTTATTTTTCTGGGGCACATTTTCAAGTATTGTCCAAAAAGAGGGTACATGAGACATAGTTTTTCACTCCTTGATTACTTAAAAATATTTTATTCTGTAACCACACTTGGTTGTTTTTTTTGTGTGTGTGATATAGAATTCTAGATTGAAAAAAAACTTTCCTCCAGAATTCCAAATGCATTTTTTCTATAATTTTTAGCACCAAGTATTACTGATAAGTAGTCTAATTCCAGTATTATTCCTGTTATTTTGTAACTATTACCTAGAATATATATGGAGTGGGTTGAACTTGAGGCCAGCTGATTTGCCTTGCAAAATCCTATAGATGTTTGGGACTATCACATTTTTATTATAATAGAATGTGGGAACAAGGGATGGAGCTACAAAGAAGGTATGCTAAGAAGAATGACTCCTGTAAAAATGTCCGTACTGGAATCCCAGGGACCTGTGAATATGTTACATTATGTGGCAAAAGGAAGTTTACAGATGTAATTAAATTTGTAGACCTTAAAATAGGAAAATTATCATAGATTATCTGGACCCAATATAATCACAGGAGTCCTTTATAAGCAAAGAACTTTCTCTGACGAGAGTTAGATGCAGTACAAGGAAAAGACAGAGAGATGCAAAACAGGGAAGAGAATCTGTTGAGGCTGGAGGGGTCCACATGGAAAGAATGAAAAGGAATGTGGGTAGCTTCTAGGACTGATAGACAGCAAGGAAAAGGAACCTTCATTCCTATAATCACATGGAACTGAATTTAGATGACAAACTCAAATAGGCTGAAAGCATATTTCCCCCAAAGCATCCAGTAAAGAATGCAGCACTCAAGGCTGATTTCAACCTTGTAAGTTCCTAAGCAGAGGACCCAGCTGAGCCCACCTGGACTTCTGATCTACAGAAACTGTGAGATCATAAATTTGTGTTATTTTAGGTCACTCATTTTTGGTGATTTTTTACAGCAGCAATAGGTAGCTAATATGGAAAGTCATTAATTGAAATCAGTATATATATTAAAAACATGGTTCTATCCTTTTTTCCAACTCTCTGCATGTAGAATATCTGTCAGCAGGATTACTCGTCAGCTCAAGACACACACACAAAAAAATACACAAGAATTTCTCTGAAAAAAATATAACCATCTACACTGCTAAGGGGTAGGGCAGTTACCCACACTTATGTATGACTTGATTACAAAATTGAGGGGCCCCCACCAACCTCCCCTTAATGTTTGATAATTTGCTAGGACAGCTCATAAACTCCAGAAAACACTTTATTATTATTGGATTATTATGAAGAATACAAATGAGGAGCCAGTTGGAAATGTACATAGGGCAAGGTCTGGAAGGGTACGTAGTGCAGGAGCTTCTGTCCCTGTGGAGTTAGGATATGCCACTCTCTTGACACATGGATGTATTGGTCAACTTGAAAGCTCTCTGAATCTTGTTTTTTAGATGTTTTTATAAAGGTTCCATTACATAGGCATAATAATTGATTAAATTGTTGGTCATTGATGACTGAACTCAATCTCCAGCTCCTCTCTCCTCTCCATCAGTTGGCTGAAAGTTCCATGTGAGTAGTCACATGGTTAGTTTCTCTGGCAACCAGTCCCATCTTGAAGCTAACTAGCATAAATTCAAGTATGGTTGAAAGGGGCTAACTATGGATAAAAGATGCTCCTATTACCCCTATCATTTAGGAAATTCCAAGAATTTTAACAACTCTGTGTCAGGACCAGGGACAAAGACCAAATATTATATATACTTCTTATTATGTCACATAGGCAAACACAAATGAACACAGGTGAAACAGAAAATGCAGCAAGCAGAAAAGAACTTTCAAAAAATTAAAAGAAAATAACCAGTAATAGAATACTAATTTGTGTTCTAGAGTTATTTTAGAAGATTGCACTGATGATGTAAGAATAGGATACTAAACACAATGAATACAAAACAAAGAAATAAGAAAACATTAAAAATCATTAGGAAAGCAAAATATGATAGTTGAAAGAAAAAAATCAATGGACTGTTGGGGAGAAAATTAACAAAATCTCCCTTGAAAGTTAAAAAAAATGCATATCAATGGAAAAATTTTGAGAAAATATTACATATATAGAAGACCAAGATGAGAAGCTCAAAATCCAGTTAAAAAAAATTTGAGAAAGTGAGAACAGAGGATAGAAGGGAGGAAATTTTGAAAGAAACAACACAGTGTTTTCCAAAGTTTCATGAAGGATACATGTTTCTAGATTGAAAGGATAAATACAGGCATATAATTTACCCTTTTTTTCCAGCCAACTGGGTAGAAAGAGGGAATTTCTCTTAGAGATTATATGCCTATGTTGCCATATAGTTCTGCAGGACTAAGACTGCTTTTGGGGTAAAGTAGTAAGAAAACACAGAGAAGAAAATAATGGGGATTGCCTCACACTCATGGGACCACAGGTTCCACCCCTCCGAGTTCATTTGTCCAGAAAACTAGTTTTAGGTATCTGCACAATTGCTCCCACTGCTGCAGTGATGCTCTGTGACAGAGGTTCCCCCTAGAGGCAGGGCTTAGAGAGAAAAAAAAAGGAAAAAAGCAAACACACATATTCTCCGGAACACAGGTGTCGCTCTTCCAAGTTGAGAAAGACAAGATTTCTCTCTGCATTTTTGCTTCCCACACCTGCTGCATAGTTCCGCATTTGAACCACCCTTGGGCTAAAGCCAGGAGGTAAAAAAGAGGAAAAATAAAAGCAGAAAAATCATGCTTGTTTACTGTTTTTTCCAGTTTGGGTATCCCTCCCCAATTCATCTTTTTAGAGTTCTCAGATTTTGTTATTTGTATTTTAACCAGAAGTTATAGGTATAATCAGTGGGATAAAGAGTATAAGGCTGACTATGAACGTCTAAATCAGGTTTTGATGTTTAACTTAAGTGTAAGAAGTAATGTCCAGCAGAATATAAGAAATACGTGACTAGAAAAAAAGCTATACGATTATATGTGGAATGTTAATTGAATAATTAAATCAACAATGATTTAGGTTCCACCTAGTATATAGGTATGATGCTTTACTTTGGGGAGTAACAAATGCATATAAAGACATACCTCAGAGATATTTTTGGATTGGCTCCAGGCAAAGTGAATATTGCAGTAAAGTGAGTCACACAGAGTTTTTGGTTTCCCAGTATATATATATAAGTTATGTTTATACTATACTGTAGTCTATGAAGTGTTCAATAACATTATGTCTAAAAAAAATGTTTTTGCTGTTAGAGGGTCTTGCCTAGATGTTTATGGCTGGTGACTGATCAGGATGATGGTTGCTGATGTGTGGGGTGGCTGTGGCAATTTCTTAAAATAAAACAACAAAGAAGTTGCTGCATTGATTGACTCTTTCTTTCATGAATGATTTCTCTGTAACATGTAACATTTTGGGAACTGTTTCCAAGAGTAAGCATACTGATTGAACAGAGCGGATACGCATGCCATTTTAGTGACCTGCTGACATAGTGTTATTTTACTATATTTCAATAGTCAAGGCAATTACAGAAGTCAATCCTGATCCAAGAGGAGGGGCATAGGCACCTTTGCTCAATGGGAGGAATGTAAATGTCACTTGTAAGAACATATGAGACAAAATCTATTATTCTGGCTCTCTTTGGAAAGTATAATTTGCAGCAGTGTGCCACGGTTTTTAAAAGCATCATAATACAAACATGGGGAGTTTAAAAATATATAAAATAGCAACCTCTGGTGGTTATTTTTAAGTACAGAGAGTCCATATGATAAGCAACACATCAAAGGTAAAATGTAATAATCTGGAGCTATCAACTCCCACAAATTAACACATTTATTTATTTGTTAATAACTGATTAAGCATTCAATGTTTTCCGAGTCCCGGGGGTTATACAAATGAGTAAGACAAGGTCCTGTCTCTAATAAGACAAATAACTTCACCATAATTTTAATGCTGTTGCCTAATTTTGGGACACGCAGGGTGCTGACACAGTAAACTCTTAGAAGAGTTGTTCTCTGCTTCAAGGAACCTTATGATATTTTCTATCTCATTGTTTCCCAGTGGGTGTTGCCTACTTTTAATGTGACCTATATAGTCAACGTGTATTCATTGTCCCTTTGAAACTGATGTGTGAATCTGCCAATCACTTGCTTCTGGTAAGCCCCGGTATTGCTATTCACATTATCATTGATTTAAATAACCATGGTGCTTGGCTTCTCAAGGATACCCCTCTGGAGGGTATACAGATTTATCTAGAATTAAAGTAAATTGGAGCAGTGTATTTAGTTACAGAATATAGCAATGTGTCCTACTAAGGACAGATTCTTCATCAGGGGAAAGCTATATTTAACTAACTCTTTTTTAATTGCTTTGATGTAGTTTTAAGAGCATTGAAATTTAATCTCATAGGAACATTCCCCTTTTTATAGATCCCTGGCCTTTCTCAGGTTTAAAAAATGCATTTACCTCATTTTAGCAAAGAACAAATACTCCATCATGCAAAAGAATATTAAAATAAAGTATATTTCCTATCTGAAATGATACGTTTCAACAACATCTAAGACGTGAAACAAATGAGTGAATAAACCTTAATAAGGTTAGTGTTTTTGCACACTCACTTTCTCCTTTACAAACTCATATGAAGATGGGGCACAAAGCAAATTTGTATAAACTTGGAGCGATAACTACTATGGTACCACAAATAAAGTGGGTCATGAAGACTTTCAGAATATATTTATATTTCTGTATTTATATTCATGACATAGACAATATAAATATGATGACCATCTCAAAGAAATCTATTTGCACAGTGTAGAAGCATATTCAGTTGAAGATCTGGTGTGGCAATTTCTCTGGCATATTTGAGAATCTTTAGAAAACATGAAGAATAATCTGCCAGATGGAATAGTCTTACAGAGTGAGATATTGGAGCTTACTTGGGAAGGTATAAGGTGGTTTCTGCCACTAAAGTAAAACTGTTTTCTAATCTGCTTGGAAAATTGCAGTGAGAGGCATTTCATATTTCACTGCATCACAAAGCACTCTTCCCACTTCCCCAGTTCTTTCCATTGCTGAAACATTCCTCTCTGGGCCGAATCCAAATCTTCCTTATAAATTATTTCTTTTTAGATCTAAAAGTAAAAACACATTTGAAGATGGATTAAGGAATTTTCTTTTCAAATATTTGAAGGTAATTCAAACATGTCTACTTATCCAGAGGAAAACATTTCTATATTTTTTAGCCACTCTCCATATAATGTTTTTTTAGACCTATCTACTGCTTTTTCATAGTAGATTCATCATTAGTAGATAGAGTCATTAATCTGTGGTAAAACAAAGTGCCTATTCTAGATATTGTGTTAGGTACTTACACATACATATTTTCACTTCATTTCAGAGTAATCTCCTGAGGTAGATATTGTGAACCAGGAATTTGGATGACAATGTTAAGAAATTTGCCAAAAATCACAGAGTTGTGAGTGGTGAAGCTGGTTTTCCCAAGCAGATCCTTTGACTTCATCTTCAGGTATCTCTGCTTCTCCATAAATACCATAGGAGTGAACTGTCAGAGGCAGAGACAAGTTGATGGAGTAGAAAAATGTGAGCTCACCCTCTCTCACAAAAACACCAAACAACTATCGATCAAGAAACTCTGGCACCTACTAAAAACGATATCCTACATCCAAAGTCAAAGAAGAAGTCACAACGAGATAGTAGGCAGGACACAATCATGGTAAAACCAAATCCCATACCCACTGGGTGGGTGACCACAAACTGGAAAATAATTATATTGTAGAGGTTCTCCCACAGGAGTGAAAGTTCTGAGCCCAATGTCAGCCTCCCAAACTGTGGTCTGGCATCAGGAGGAGGAGCCCCAGAGCACCTGGCTTTGAAGGCCAGCCTGGTTTGATCACAGGAATTGCACAGGACTGGGAGAAACAGAAACTCCATCCTTAGAGGGTGCACACAAGGTCTTGTGCACACCAGGACCCAGGTGACTGCATAAGAGGCCTGGGCCAGACCTACCAGTTGGTATTTGAGGGTCTCCTGCAGTGGTGGGGGGAAGCTGTGGCTCACTGCAATGACCAAGATACTGGTGATGGTAGTTCTGGGGAATACTCACTGGCGTAAGCCCTCCTGGAGGCTGCCATTTGCTCACCAAGAACTGACCCCACTCAACAGTCTCTGGGCTCCAGTGCTGGGATGCCTCAGACCAACAGGGTGGGAACACAGCACTACCCATCAGCAGACAGGCTGCCTAAAGTCTTCCTGAGCCCACAGCTGCCCACTAAACACACTACTTGACATGTCCTTTCACACCAGAGGGACAAGACCCAGCTCCATCCACCAGTGGGCAGGCACCAGTCCCTCTCACCAGGAAGCCTGCATAAGCCTCTTAGTCCAACCTCATCCACCAGGGGGCAGACAACATAAGCAAGAAGAACTACAACCCTGCAACCTGCAGAACCAAAATTGCAATCACAGAAAGTTAGACAAAATGAGAGAGCAGAGGAATATGTCCCAGATGAAGGAACAAGATAAAACCCCAGAAAAACAACTAAGTGAAGTGGAGATAGGTAATCTTCCTAAAAAAGAATTCAGAGTAATGATAGTAAAGATGATTCAAGATCTCAGAAAAAGAATGAAAGCATAGATCAAGAAGATAAAAGAAATGTTTAATGAACAGCTAGAGGATCTAAAGAACAACAAACAGAGATGAACAATACAATAACTGAAATGAAAAATACACTAGAAGAAAAAAGTAACAGAATAAATGAGGCAGAAAAACAGATAAGTGAGCTGGAAGACAGAATGGTGGAAATCACTGCCATGGAACAGAATAAAGGAAAAAGAACGAAAAGAAAAGAGGACCATCTAAGAGTCCTCTGGGACGGCATTAAGCCCACCAACATTCACAGGATAGGGGTCCCAGAAGGAGAAGAGAGAGAAAGGACCTGAGAAAATATTTGAAGAGATTATAGCCAAATACTTCCCTAACATGGAAAGGAAACACTCAAGTCCAGGAAGCACAGAGAGTCCCATATAGCATAAACCCAAGGAGGAATAGGCCAAGACACATATTAGTCAAACTCACAAAAATTAAAGACAAAGAAAATATTAAAAGCAACAAATAAAATACAAGGGAATGCCCATAAGGTTATCAGCTGATTTCTCAGCAGAAAATCTACAGGCCAGAAGGAAGTGGCATGATATATTTAAAGTGATGAAATGGAAGAACCTACAAGCAAGAATACTCTACGCAGCAAGGCTATCATTCAGATTTGACAGAGAAACCAAAAGCTCTACAGACAAGCAAATGCTAAGAGAATTCAACACCACCAGACCAGCTTTGCAACAAATGCTAGAGGAACTTCTAGGCAGAAGAGAAAAGGCCACAACTATAGAAACAAGAAAATTACAAATGGAAAAGCTCACCAGTAAAGACAAACATACAGTAAAATTAGGAAATCATCCACACACAAATATGATATCAAAACCACCAATCGTGAGAAGAGGAGAGTACAAGGAAAGTTAGTGAAAATGCATTTGAAATTAAAAGACTGGCAACTTAAAACAATCTAGCTTATATACAGACTGCTATATCAAAACCTCATGGTAACCACAAACTGGAGTGAGCTATCATTCATGAAATACTGATTAAATATCTGGTATTATTGAGACCAGCAGTGCTTAAGTATTAGTGGACACCAGAATCACCTGGAGGGCTTTTAAAAACATGTATTTATTAATCTTACCTTAGAGTTTCAGATACAGTATGTTTGGGGTGAGGCCTAAGAATTTTTATTTCTATCAAGTCCCCAGGTGTTGCTGATGCTGCTGGTCTGAGGACCACACTTCAAGAACTACTGATTTAGAGGATTCTGTGGTGCTTGTCTGGAGGACTCTTGTAGTCAGAGCTGTACACTGGTGATTAACAGGAAAATAACAGAAAACGTTGCCTTCTCCAAGAAGCCTATATAGATGTAGTGATGGCCTCTACCCTGTACACCACACTCTAATTTCCCCTCTTCTCCACCCCCACAAGGCACCACTCTCCTAATCCCATAATCCACTGTGCATATCTCTGTTACTACATTTATCACAATGTATATGAAATATTTTTTTCTCTGTTTCCTCCTATTAGACTGGGGAGCTATTGAGGGCAGAAGCTACTTTATTTCTCTCTGTACCCCTGACATCTTGTGAAGTGTCTGACATTCAGCAGAAACTCAATAATTTTAGAATGAATGGTGGAATAAATATGACATGGTAATTACATTTGTAAGTAGCAGAAAAATATGAAAATAGGCCGTATGTCTACAACAACATACAATTTTTTTAAAGTTTTGAAAGATGTGAGCTTAAATGAAGAAGATAAAGCATCATAAAGAAAATGCAAAATTTCAAATTCATATTCAAAAGGAATTCTTTTTTTATTGCGGTACCCAGGCCTCTCACTGTTGTGGCCTCTCCCATTGCGAAGCACAGGCTCCGGACGCGCAGGCTCAGCGGCCATGGCTCACGGGCCCAGCTGCTCCGCGGCATGTGGGATCTTCCCGGACCGGGGCACGAACCCGTGTCCCCTGCATCAGTAGGCGGACTCTCAACCACTGCACCACCAGGGAAGCCCTCGAAACGAATTTTGAATAATCTCTGTTGAAGTTGATGTGAAAAAGTCTTAAGGGTTTTAGTTAAATCTCAGTTCAGTATAAATCAATAGTATGAAGTAGCTGCTAGGACAATTAATAACCATGAGGCTTATGTAGAGAGTATATGTATTTAATACGGTCAGACTATTTGTTAATTTTTAGTTTAAAGGCAATAGTAGTGTTTGAAAGAAAAGAGCCTGGTAGGAGGATGGGTTCATGTTCCCAGTACTTCCTTATTATACCAAAAACCAGATTATGTGTAAAGTATGTTGTCTTTCATCTGGTCCTATTTAAATTTTACTTCAGGGAGACTTCATTGGTTTTCTAAAATGTAAAGATGCAAACTTTTTGTCTTTTTTTTGCAGTATGTGGGCTTCTCACTGTTGTGGCCTCTCTCATTGCGGAGCACAGGCTCCAGACTCACAGGCTCAACAGCCATGGCTCACGGGCCCAGCCGCTCTGCGGCACGTGGGATCTTCCCGGACCGGGGCACGAACCCGCGTCCCCTGCATCGGCAGGCAGACTCTCAACCACTGCGTCACTAGGGAAGCCCAAGATGCAAACTTTTAACTGTAGGTTTCCTTTTCTTTTTCTAGCTGGGAGGAAGCTGTAGCCAATAAATTATTATAGCATTCACTATTGAAAGTAGTCTTTAATTGTTCATGCCTCTTTTTACCAATGCCTAATATTTTGAAACAGATCTCTTTTGAGCTTAAAGTTCATGCATCTAGTCTTAGTTCAGGTAAGAGAATAATTGAAGGAAAGAATAATTTCAAATAAGGCCATTTATTTTTTCCAGCTATCTATGTAGAGCTAATTTCCTATTAGAAAAAAACCTGATTAATGTTTTAGAAAATATTATATTTATAATAAATGACATCTAAAATTGAAAAAAATTAGTTTTAGAAAAAAAATTTTTAAATGGAAAAATTTTAGCTGATCAAATGCTCTGTCTCTGAATATGGATTGGAATGATTAAAACAAATAAGAAGTTGATGCTTTTTTCTCTTTTATGACCTAATTCTATTCTTATTTTTCTCATATTTATCTGTACATTCATTCTCTATTTTCTTTGCTGGACATTTCCCTATGGGCCACAAATCTTCCCTCCTTGTACTTATTCTCAAAGTCTCAATTCTTGATTCTCGTTTCTTCCCTTTTTATAGTCTCCTTCAGAAATAATTCCTTTTCCATTTGTACCTTTTAATAACTTTAACTCTCACCAATACATAGTTAATTCTAATGCATAATATGCAATTCTATTTATGGTTTCAGGTTCAATCCCAGTTGTTTTAAGCTATATACTTAATTCCACATAAATATCCTGTCATTATCTCAAATGTATTATTTTTTCAAATGGGATATACTGCCTTTCGGTTCCAATCAGATCTCCCTCCTAAATTCAATGACCATATCGAAGCACTACCATTTTCTCAAACACTTAAGTTTAAAATTTTACATCAACTTTGAAATATTTTCTCTCTTTCATATAAATCCTATCAGTGTTTCTTGCAAAGACTCTGTCTCCTTTTTCAATTCCCATGGCCCTTGCCCAAGTCCATGCTCTCCTTCTTGGATATCTCAATCTTTGCCTCACTGTTCCCTTTCAGTGCAACCACCTCATCCCTTAAATTTATAGCAACACATAACAGCATCCTGTGTACAATTAACTGGCTCATGGCAACTTAAAGTCAGGAATTTGGAGTTGGCTCTCTAAGTAATAGATAAACAAAAGGTCATGTTGGAGTAGGATAGCCGAGTTTTGTCCATATGTATACAGGTGACAGGCAGGGCTAAAGTGAACCAAGAGAAGCAAGAATATTAAACCATCCAGCAGAGAGATCTGATGAGCCAAGTTAGCATGGCTTCCTGAGAGAGGATCCTCACTTGTTGACCTTTTATTTCAGCCTCCAAGTGGCTTGACCTACTTTATTTACTGTCCTGCGATTTTTGTAAACTTGCAGCTTGTTTTCTCACAATGTCTCCTTTTACTTAAATTAACTGGATTGAGATTTTCTTTCCTGGAAACAAACATGTCCTTACCCAGATGTCACCTTCCAATCACATGTGGACATTAGCCATAGCTCCTTAATTCACCTCATTAATGTTAAGATTTAGGGATTTAAATCATTCTTGCATACACCTGTTACATTAATATTTCTAATCAAATATATCAGACTTCTGTTAAAAAATATAACCTTCTGGAAGTACCCCTCTAAAATTTATAAAAATGAAAGCTCCTTTACCTGGCTTTCATTAAATTTTGATTTACTTGTTGAATCTAACTTTTCCCTTTTACCAATATATATCCACCACTGAGTCAAGCTGGTGTGTTTCAGAATTGCTATGTTTATTCGTCATTCCATGCCTTAACTAATAGTGTTGGCTTCATTTGTAATGCTGTCCCATTATCTCCTCTACTTTTTCTACACCTTTGGCTTAATAAAGCTACACACTCCAACAAACATACATCTGGCAAATGCCCACTAATTCTTTAGCTCACACGTTATCAGATTTAGAGAGCCTTTCCTGACTCTTGTATCTCAGTGACTCTTTCTTTTTATATTATTACCTTAATATTGTATTAATATCATATGTTCAAGTATTTATCTTTCCCAGAATAACTGTTCATGCTGTGAAATCTAGGCAGAGATCAACTTTGTATCTGTATAATATAACAAAGTGCTTAGAGTCAGTTCTTAGTAAATGAATGTTGAATGAGTAAATGAACCAATGAATGAATGCTTACCTCTTAAGACTCAGGTTAAGTTCAACCACCCTAGTGAAGCCTTTATAGATTATTCTCAACATTTATTGATGTCTTTTTCATCAACAATTATAGATTTTGCTACACAATTTAGTATTCAACTATTTATACATTTACTTTTTACAATTTTGTTTTATATTTTGATCTTCTCTGCCTCATTCAGGTCAGAAGTTCTTGAATGTCAAGGAACATACCATTGTCTTATTCTGTGTTTTCTACACTGCTTAGTAGGAAAAGCATGTAGTAGTTTATATCTGTTGTTTATAATTTTCCAAGGACTACACCTCTGAAAGAATTAGAAGTGTTGTTCTAGATTGGCTAGACATTTTTCTGCAGATATATCTATATTTCATCTCAGCTAAAATAAACCCTTCAGTAACTTCTTGAAAATAGCAGTGTTCATTTGTGGGCATATGTACTATTTACCCCAGACACTCTTTTCTAAACAAGATGTATAGCACTCAATAAAAAATTATGAGACATAAGAAAAAACAATCCATTGGGGGTTCCCTGGTGGTGCAGTGGTTAAGAATTCACCTGCCAATGCAGGGGACATGGGTTCGAGCCCTGGTCCAGAAAGATCTCACATGCCACAGAGCAAATAAGCCCATGCACCACAACTACTGAGCCTGTTCTCTAGAGCCCAAGAGCCACAACTACTGAAGCCCACATGCCTAGAGCCCATGCTCCACAACAAGAGAAGCCACTGCAATAAGAAGCCTGAGCACTGCAACAAAGAACAGCCCCCACTCACCGCAACTAAAGAAAGCCCACATGCAGCAACAAAGACCCAATGCAGCCATAAATAAATAAATAAAATTAAAAAAAGAAAAACACAAACAACCCAAGTTAAAAAAAATCCATTGTCAAGAGACAATGCAATCAACAGAATCAGCCTTAGACAAGATCCAGCTATGAAAATTATGAGACAGAAACTTTAAAATAACTATGGTTAATATCTTAAAGGATGTAGTCAAAGTGATGGGGAATTTGAGCAGAGATAGAATGATCAGAAATAGCCAAAAGGAAACACTATTTTAAAGACTCTATGTCATAGATAAATAATGCCTTTAGCTTGCTCATCAATTGACTTGACACAGACAAGAAGAAATCAGTGAATTTGAGAAGAATAGAAATAATTCATTTTGAAACACAGGAAAAAATAAAACAAACAAAAGCAACACAAAAGAGAAGAGATCATCCAAAAGCTGTGAGACAATATTAACTGGTCTAATATATGTGTAATTATAATCCCAGAAGTAGGAGAGATAGGATATAACAGAAGAAATAATTGAAGAAATAATAGTCTAGATATTTTTCCAAAATAAAGACATTAAACCACAGATTCAAGAGATGTCATGAATCACACACACACACACATTCAAACTAGACACATCACATTCAAACTGATGCAAATCAAAGTTAAAATGAAAATATTAGGGCTTCCCTGGTGGTGCAGTGGTTGAGAGTCCGCCTGCCAATGCAGGGGACACAGATTCGTGCCCCAGTCTGGGAGGATCCTGCATGCCATGGAGCGGCTGGGCCTGTGAGCCATGGCTGCTGAGCCTGTGCATCCAGAGACTGTGCTCCATGGCGGGAGAGGCTGTGGTGTTGAGAGGCCTGCGTACCACAAAAAAAAAAAAAAAAAAAAAAAAAAAAAAAAAAAAATTAAAGGTAGCCAAGACAGGGAAACATTACACACAAAGATACAGAGATAAAAATGGCTCAGAAACTATGCAATCTAAAAGATAACTGAGTGAAATCCTTAAAGTTCCAAAAGAAAAAAAAAACCCCTGCCAATTCAGAATTCTACACCAATGAAAATATATATTGTTTTGAATTTTATTTTATTTATTTCTTTTATACAGCAGGTTCTGTTGGTATCAACTTTGATTTCTTTCAACAGCATCATGTAGTTTTCTGCATACAGGTCTTTTGTCTCCTTAGGTAGGTTTATTCCTAGGTATTTTATTCTTTTTGTTGCAATGGTAAATGGGAGTATTTCCTTAATTTATCTTTCATATTTTTCATCAATAGTGTATAGGAATACAAGGGGTTTCTGTGCATTACTTTTGTATCCTACAACTTTACCAAATTCATTGATTAATTCTAGTAGTTTTCTGGTGGCATCTTTAGGATTCTCTATGTATAGTATCATGTCATCTGTAAACAGTGACAGTTTTACTTCTTCTTTCACAATTTATAATCCTTTTAATTCTTTTTTTTTTCTCTGATTTCCATGGCTAAGACTTCCAAAACTATGTTGAATAATAGTGGTGAAAGTGTACATCCTTGTCTTCTTGCTGATCTTAGAGGAAATGCTTTCAGTTTTTCACCATTAAGAATGATGCTTGCTGTGAGTTTGTCATATATGGCCTTTATTATGTTGGGTATGTTCCATCTACGCCCACTTTCTGGAGAGTTTTTATGGTAAATTTGTGTTGAATTTTGTCAAAAGTTTTTTATGCATCTATTGAGTTTATCATATGGTTTTTCCTCATCAATTTGTTAATATGGTGTATCACATTGATTGATTTGCATATATTAAAGAATCCTTGCATCCCTGGGATAAATCCCACTTGACCATGGTGTATGATCCTTTTAAGGTGTTGTTGGATTCCGTTTGCTAGTATTTTGTTGAGGATTTCTGCATGTATATTCATCAGTGATATTGATCTATAATTTTCTTCTTTTGTAGTATCTTTGTCTGGTTTTAGTATCAGGGTGATGGTGGTCTCATAGAATGAGTTTGGGTGTGTTCCTTCCTCTGTAATTTTTTGCAAGAGTTTGAGAAGGATGGGTGTTAGCTCTTCTCTAAATGTTTGATAGAATTTACCTGAGAAGCCATCTGGTCCTGGACTTTTGTTTGTTTTAACATTTTTAATCACAGTTTCAATTTCATTACTTGTGCTTGGTCTGTTCATATTTTCTATTTCTTCCTGGTTCAGTCTTGGAAGGTTATACCCTTCTAAGAGTTTGTCCATTTCTTCCAGGTTGTCCATTTTATTGGCATAGAGTTGCTTGTAGTAGTCTCTTAGAATGCTTTGTATTTCTGCAGTGTCTGTTGTAACTTCTCCTTTTTCATTTCTAATTCTATTGATTTGAGTTCTCTCCCACTTTTTTCTTGATGAGTCGGGCTAATGGTTTATCAATTTTGTTTATCTTCTCAAAGAACCAGCTCTTAGTTTTATTGATCTTTGCTATTGTTTTTGTTGTATCTATTCCATTTATTTCTGCTCTGATCTCTATGATTTCTTTCCTTCTAGTAACTTTAGGTTTTCTTTGTTCTTCTTGCTCTAATTCCTTTAGGTGTAAAGTTAGATTGTTTATTTGAGATTTTTCTTGTTTGTTGAGGTAGGCTTGTATTGCTATAAACTTCCTTCTTAGAACTGCTTTTGCTGCATCCCATAGGTTTTTGATCATCATGTTTTCATTGTTATTTTTCTCTAGGTATTTTCTGATTTCCTCTTTGATTTCTTCAGTGATCTCTTGGTTATTTAGTAATGTATTGTTTAGCCTCCATGAGTTTGTGGGGTTTTTTACGTTTTATTCCCCTGCTATTGATTTTCGAATCTCATAGTGTTGTGGTCCGAAAAGATGCTTGATATGATTTCAATTTTCTTAAATTTGCTGAGCCTTGGTTTTTTACACAAGATGTGATCTATCCTGGAGAATGTTCCATGCACACTTGAGATGAAAGTGTAATTTGCTGTTTTTGGATGGAATGTCCTATAAACATCAATTAAATCTACCTGGTCTATTGTGTCCGTTAAAGCTTGTGTTTTCTTATTAATTTTCTCTTTGGATGATCTGTCCATTGGTTAAAGTGGGGTGTGAAAGTCCCCCACTATTATTGTGTTACTGTCAGTTTCCTCTTTTACAGCTATTAGCAGTTGACTTATGTATTGGTGTGCTCCTTGGTTGGGTGCATATATATTTCTAATTGTTATATCTTCTTGGATTGATTCCTTGATCATTATGTAGTGTCCTTCCTTGTCTCTTGTAACATCCTTTATTTTAAAGTCTATTTTATCCGATATGAGTATTGCTACCTCAGCTTTCTTTTGATTTTGATTTGCATGGGATATTGTTTTCCATCCCCTCACTTTTGGTCTGTATGTGTCCCTAAGTCTGAAGTGGGTCTGTTGTAGACAGTATATATATGAGTCTTGTTTTTGTATCCATTCAGCAAGCCTGTGTCTTTTAGTTGAAGCATTTAATCCGTTCACATTTAAGGTAATTATCAATATGTATGTTCCTATTACCATTTTCTTAATTGTTTGGGGTTTGTTTCTGTAGGTCCTCTTCTTGTCTTTTGTTTCACACTTAGAGAAGTTCCTTTAGCATTTGTTGTAGAGCTGGTTTGACTGTGCCAAATTCTCTTAGCTTTTGCTTGTCTGTAAAGCATTTGATTTCTCCATGGAATCTGAATGAGATACTTGTTGGGTAGAATAATCTTGGTTGCAGGTCCTTCCCTTTCATCTCTTTAAATATGCCATTCTGTCTTGTAGTGTTTCTGCTGAGATATCAGTCGTTAACCTTATGGGAGTTCCCTTGTATGTTATTTGTCATTTTTCCCTTGTTGCTTTCAATAATTTTTCTTTGTCTTTAATTTTGGTCAATTTGATTACTATGTGTCTTAGTGTGTTTCTCCTTGCGTTTATCCTGCTTATGGCTCTCTGCGCTTCCTGGACTTGGGTGACTATTTCCTTTCCCACGTTAGGGAAGTTTTTGACTATAATCTCTTCAAATATTTTCTCAGAGCATTTCTCTCTGTCTTCTCCTTCTGGGACCCCTATAATGTGAATATTGTTACATTTCATGTTGTCCCAGATGTGTCTTAGGCTGTCTTTAATTCTTTCCATTCTTTTATCTTTATTCTGTTCCATGGCCCTGAATTCCACCATTCTGTCTTCCAGGTCACTGATTCGTTCTTCTGCCTCAGTTATTCTGCTATTGATTCCTTCTAGTGTATTTTTCATTTCAGTTATTGTATTGTTCATCTGTGTTTGTTTTTTCTTTAATTCTTCTAGGTGTTTATTCTTTTAATTCTTCTAGGTCTTTGTTAAACATTTCTTGCATCTTCTTGATCTTTGCCTCCATTCTTTATTCTGAGGTCATGAATCATCTTCACTATCATTATTCTGAATTCGTTTTCTGGAAGGTTACCTATCTCTACTTAATTTAGCTGTTTTTTTGTGGTTTTATTTTGTTCCTTCATTTGGTACATAAACCTCTGCCTTTTCATCTTGTCTATCTTTCTGTGAATGTGTTTTTATTCCACAGACTGCAGGATTGTAGTTCTTCTTGCTTCTGCTGTCTGCCCTCTGGTGGATGAGGCTATCTAAGAGGTTTGTGCAAGTTTCCCGATGGGAGGCACTGATGGTGGGTAGAGCTGGGTGTTACTCTGGTAGGCAGAGCTCAGTAAAACGTTAATCTTCTTGTCTGCTAATGGGTGGAGCCGGGTTCCCTTCCTGGTTTGTTTGGCCTGAGACCACCCAGTACTGGAGCCTAGAGGTTCTTTGGTGAGGCCAATGGTGGACTCCAGGAGGGCTCAGGCCAAGGAGTACTCCCCAGAACTTCTGCCAGTGTCCTTGTCCCTGTGGTGAGCCACAGCCTCCTCCACCTCTGCAGGATACCCTTGAACACTAGCAGGTAGGTCTGGTTCTGTCTCCCATTCAGTCACTGCTTCTTCCCCTGGGTCCCGCTGCACACACTACTTTGAGTGTGCCCTCCAAGAATGGAGTCTCTGTTTCCCCCAGTCCTGTCAAAGTCCTGCAATCAAATCCCGCTAACCTTCAAAGTCTGATTCTCTAAGAATTCCTCCTCTTGTTGCTGGACCCCCAGGTTGGGAAGCCTGATGTGGGGCTCAGAAACTTCACTCCAGTGGGTGGACTTCTGTGGTATAAATGTTCTCGGTTTGTGAGTCACCCACCCAGCAGTTATAGGATTTGATTTTATTGTGATTGTGCCCCTCCTACTGTCTCTTTGTGACTTCTCCTTTGTTTTTGGATGTGGGGTTTCTTTTCTCGTGAGTCCAGTGTCTTCCTTTTGATGATTGTTCAGCAGTTAGTTGTGATTCTGGTGCTCTCACGAGAGGAAATGAGAGCACATCTTTCTACTCCACCAACTTGAAATAATTTGAAAATATTTTTCAAATATGAAGGTAAAGTGAAGAATTTTTAATATAATTTCAAGTTGAGAGAATTTATTGCCATCATATATGTACTAGAGGAAATGTTAAAGAACGTTCTTCAGGCATATACCATTCAGAAACATGCATCTACAAAAAGAAATGAAGAATTGAAGATGTAAAAAATTAAGGTAAGATTTTTTTGTTTGTTTTTTGGTGTCTTTCTTTTTTTCTTCTTTTTTTTTTTTTTTTTTTTTTTTTTTTTGCAGAGAAAGGTTTATTTCAGGGCTGAGCAAGGCAGAGGAGACTCTTGCTCAAAAAGACCAAACTCCCTGATAGGCATAGGGCAGTTGGGGATATTGGTTGTTGAGTGCTGTGTGCAGAAGAGGAAGGCAAATGCCATTGATACAATGCAGAAATGGGATGGAATGTTTGTTTGCTTACTGTCTTCATACTGACCACCCCGGTCACCTTGTTAGTTCTGTCATTAAGCACTAATAATCAGGGGAGAGTGCTAATGCAGTCCCTCACTACCACAGATTACACAGTTGAGTTTCCTGCATTTGGGGAAATTCCAGGGGTCAGCACATCTGCAGTGCAATGGATAAGCCTCACCCTGGAAAAACCACCTTTGTGATCATGATGTCTCCCCTGCCAGGTAAGTATTCTTTCTTATTTTTAATTTCTGTAAAATAGAAGTGGTTTTCTAAAGAAAAAATAGTAATATAATGTGATTTTATAACATATTCAAAATTTAAATGTATGACAATAGCACCAAGGGCACGAGAAATTGGAAACACACTGTTCTAAGATTTTTTACTGTACTTGAAGTCATATAATAATGGTAGACAGTGGTAAGTTAAAAATATATAGAGGCATACCTCATTTAATTTCTCTTTACTTTATTGTGCTTCACAGATACTGCATTTTTTGCAAATTGATGCTTTGTGGCAACCCTGCATTGAGCAAGTCTTTGGGTACCATTTTCCAACAGCATTTGCTCACTTTGTATCACTCTATCACATTTTGGTAATTCTTGTAAATGTCAAAAAATTTTTATTGTTATTATATTTGTTGTGGTGATCTGTGATCAATGAACTTTGATGTTAGTATTGTAATTGTTTTGGGGTGCCATGAACCACACCCATATAAGGTGGTGAACTTGATCAATAAGTGTGTGACTTCTGACTGATGTACAAACCAACCTTTCCCCATCTCTATCCCTCTCCATGGGGATCCCTATTCCCTGAGGCACAACAAGATTTAAATTAGGCCAATTAATACCCCTACAGTGGCCTCTTAATGTTCAAATGAAAGGAAGTGTTGCATGTCTTTCACATTAAATCAAAAGCTAGAAATGATTAAGCTTAGTGAGGAAGATATGTCAAAAGCTGAGATAGGCTGAAAGCTAGGCCTCTTGCACCAAATGGCTAACCAAGTTGTGAATGCAAAGGAAAAGTTCTTGAAGGAAATTAAAAGTGCTACTCCAGTGAACACACAAATGATAAGAAAGGGAATCAGCATTATTGCTGATATGGAGAAAGTTTTATTGGCGTTGATAAGAGATCAAACCAGTCACAACCTTTCCTTAAGCCAAAACCTAATCCAGAGCAAGGTCCTAACTGTCTTCAATTCTATGAAGGCTAAGAGAGGTGAGGAAGCTATAGAAGAAAAGTTTGAAGCTAGCAGAGGTTGGTTCGTGAGGTTTAAGTAAGAAAATGTTTTCATAATATAAAAGTGCAAGGTGAAGCAGCAAGTTCTGATGTAGAAGCTGCAACAATTTATCCAGAATATCTATCTAAGATCATTAAAAAATGTGGCTACACTAAACAACAGATTTTCAGTGTAGACGAAACAGCCTAATATTGATAGAAGATGCCATCTCAGACTTTCATAGCTAGAGAGGAGAAGTCAATGCCTGGTTTCAAATCTTCAAAGGACAGGCTGACTTTCTTGTTAAATAATGTTGCAGGTGACTTTCAGTTGAAGCTAGTGTTCATTTACCATTCCAAAAGTCTCAGGGCCCTTAAGAATTATGTTAAATCTACTCTGCTTGCACACTCTAAGTGGAACAACAAAGCCTGGATAATAGTACATCTCTTTACAACATGGTCTACTGATTACTTTAAGCCTGCTGTTGAGGCCTATGGTTCAGAAAAAACAGTTCATTTCAAATTACTACTGCTCATTGACAATGTACCTGATCACCCAAGAGCTCTGATGGAGATGTACTGTACAAAAAGATTAATGTTGTTTTCATGCCTGTTGACACAACATGCATTCTGAAGCCCATGGATTTAGAAGCAATTTCAATTTTCATGTCTTATAATTTAAGAAATACATTTTTTAAGGCTATAGCTACCATAGATAGCTATTCCTCTAATGGAGCTGGGCAAAGTAAATTGAAAACCTTCTGGAAATGATTCACCATTCTAGATGCCATTAAGAACAATTGTGATTCATGGGATGAGGTGAAAATATCAACATTAACAGGAGTTTTGAAGAAGCTGATTCCAGCCCTTGTGGATGACCTTGAGGGGTACAAGACTTCAGCAGGGGAAGTAACTGCAGATATGGTAGAAATAGCAAGAGAACTAGAATCAGAAGTGGAATCTGAAGATGTGACTGAATTGCTGGAATCTCATGATAAAACTTGAATAGATGAGGAGTTGCTTCTTATGGATGTGCAAAGAAAGTGGTTTACTGAGATGGAATCTCCTCCTGGTGAAAATGCTGTGAAGATTGTTGAAACAATAACAAGAATTTAGACTATTACATAAACTTGATCAAGATGGCAGACTAAGAAGAACCTGAGCTCCTCTACTCTCAGGAACACACTAAAACTTCAACTACATATAGAACTTCTCTCTCTGAGAATGACCTAAATACTACCAGAACAGCTGTTCTATGATTAAGAATATGAAGGAAAAAACCACATTAAGATGGGTAGGTGAGGCAAAGATGTGATGTATTCAGGACACACACATCTGTCAGGCAATCCAGAAACAGAAGGGGGGGGGCTTCCCTGATGGAGTAGTGGTTAAAAATCCACCTGCCAATGCAGGGGACATGGGTTTGAGTCCTGGTCCAGGAAGATTCCCCATGCAGCAGAACAACTAAAGCCCATGCACAACTACTGAAGCCTGCAAGCCTAGAACCCATGCTGTAAAACCAAGAGAAGCCACTGCAATGAGAAGCCCACACACTGCAGTGAAGAGTAGTCCCCACTTTCCTCAACTAGAGAAAGCCTGCACAAAGCAACGAAAACCCAACACAGCCAAAAATAAAAAATAAATACAATAAATAAATTAAAAAAAACAAACAAAACAGAGGGGGTATCAAAAACTCAGACATTCTCCTTAAGAAGTGAGGGGTTTGAGACCCACATTGGGCATGCCAGCCCTGGGGACTGACACTGGAAAAATGAGCCCTGTTAGTGGGTTTTAACATCCAGTGGGGCTTACAACTGGGAGAACTGGAGGGCTGAGGGAAACTGAGACTCCACTGTTAAAGGGCGCACACAAAAACTTACTCTGCCTCTCAGCACAGAGTCAGCAGATTCAAAAGTGCCCTGACTAGTGGATAGCCAGCATGCCAAGTATGCTTCCCAGCCCACACCATGCTCAGGTTTTAGCCACCCTGCCAAGGTGTCAGCCATTAATGTGCTCTGAGATAAGCCCTGGCCCGTACTGGGCTCTCACCCACTAAGGCAGTGGCCCTCAGCACACCCCTGGAGAAGCCTTGGCCTGTGCAGTATTCTGGCTCCAGCACTCCACCAAGGCAGATGCACTCAGCATGTCCTGGGAGAAGCCCTAGCCCATGCTGGGCTACAGCTCCAGCACCAGCACCAGCACCACCACCCTACTTAAAGCTCCAGGCTATGCCCACTTTAGCTCCATCCCTCCTGCTAAGGCTACTGGGCACAAGCAGTCCTAATAGGATGCTCCTACACAAGGACACAACTTCAAGGCCAGGGAAGGTAAATGTTCTGCCTAATTCTTAGAGACAAACTCAGAAAATCAAACAAAATGAAAAGATAGAGTAATGTGTTCCAAATGAAACAGCAAAATAAAACCTCAGGAAAAGACCCTAGTGAAACAAACATAAGTAACTTACCTGATAAATAGTTTAAAATAATGAACATAAAAATGGTCCCTGATCTCAGAAAAAGTGTAGAGTAACACAGTGAGAGTTTCAACAAATAATTAAAAGAATTAAAAAATGTTAAAAAAAAACCAATCAGAGTTGAAGAATACAATAACTGAAATAAAAAATACACTGGAAGGACTCAACAGCAGATTAGGTGATACAGAAGAATGTATAAGTGACCTGGAAGTAAGAATAGTAGATATCACCCAACCAGAGCAGCAAAAAGAAAAAAGAATTTAAAAAGCCTGAATAGTTTAAGGGACATTTGAGACAACTTCGAGTATATTAATATTCACATTATAGGGGTTCCAGAAGGAGACAAGAGAAAGAAAGGAGTCAAAAATACATGTGATGCTATTATTGTGAAAACTTTCACAACTCAGGGAAGGAAACAGATACTCTGGTCCAAGAATCACAGAGAGTCCCAAACAAGGTGAATTCAAAGAGATCCACACCAAGGTATAATTAAAATGGAAACGTTTAAAGAGAGAATTTTAAAGGCAGCAAGAACAAAGCAATTAGTCACAGGCACAGGAACCACCACAAGGCTATCAGCTAATTTTTCAGCAAAAATTTGCAGGCAGAAGAGCATTCCAGGTTTATTTAAAGTGCTGAAAGGAAAAAATCTACAACCAAGGATACTCTACCTGGCAAAGTTATCATTCAGAATTGAAGGAGAAATCAAGAGTTTCCCAAATAAGCAAAAACTAAGAGTTCATCACTACTAAACCAGCCATACAAGAAATGTTAAAGGGCCATCTTTAAGCACAACAGAAATGTCCATAACAGGAAATAAGGAAATATATGAAGGAAAAAATCTCACTGGTAAAGGCAAATATAAAGTAAAGGCAGTGGATAAAACACTTAATAAGTTAGTATCAAGGTTAAAAGACAAAAGTTGTAAAAGCTGTTATAACTTCAATAAGTAGTTAAGGGATACACAAAAAGAAGGAAAATGTGACATTGAAAACATAAAATATGGGCCTTGGAGTAAAAATGTAGAGCTTTTAGAATATGTTCAAAGTTAAATGACTATAAGCTTTATATATATGTATATGTATGCACATATATATATATATATATATATATATATATATATATATATATATATATATATATAGTAGTAACCAAAACCTCAAAACCTATAATAAGTACACAAAAAAAAAGAGAAAAAAGGAATGGAAACACAACACTAAAGAAGATCATCAAACCACAAAGGAAGAGACCAAAGGAAGACAAAAGGAACAAAGAAGAACTACAAAAACGGCCATAAAATAAGTAACAAAATGGGGATAAGTACATACCTATCAATAAACACTTTAAATGTAAATGGGCCAAATGTTCAAATCAAAATATATAGGGTGGCTGAATGGAGAAAAAAATCAAGACTCATCTTTTTATTGCCACCAAAAGACTCACTTCAGAGCTAAATACACATGAAGACTGAAAGTGAAGGTATGGAAAAAGATATTACATTCAGGCATGAAAAGAAAGCTGTTGGGGTGGGGGAACTTTCCTGGCAGTCACGTGGTTAAGACTCCAAGCTTCCACTGCAGGGGTCACGGGTTCAGTCCTTCATTGGAAAACTACGATCCCACATGCCACAGGGCACAGCCAAAAAATGGAAAAAAAAAAAGAAAGAAAGAAAGCTGGGTAGCAGTACTCATTTCAGATAAAATAGACTTCAAAATGACTATTACAAGAAACAAAGAAACACATTACCTAATGATGAAGAGACCATTCAACAAAAAAGATATAACAATTGTAAATATAGATGCACCCAATATGAGAGCAGCTAAATGCATAAAGAAAATATTAACAAACAAAGAAAAAAATTGACAGTAACACAATACTAGTAGAGGACTTAAACATCTCACTTACATCAATGTATAGAAAGAAAACCAATAAGAAAACACTGGCCTTAAACTGCACAGATGAAATAAATAGCTATATATAAAACATTCCAACTGAAGACTGCAGAATACACATTCTCTTCTAGTGCACATGGAAGATTATCCAGTGTAGATCACATGTTAGACCACAAAACAACTACCAATAAATTTCAGAAGACTGAAATCATATCAAGCATCTTTTTCAACAAAAGTGGTATGAAAATAGAAATTAAGTACAGGAAGAAAACGAAAAAATCACAAACATGTGGAGCCCAAACAACATACTACTAAAATCATCAGTGGGTCAATGGAGAAATCAAGGAGGAAATCAAAAAATACTTCAATAGTGAAAATAGAAACACAACTATTCAAAATTTATAGGACACACAAAAAAAGCAGTTTTTTTAAAAAAATATTTTTACATCTTTATTGGACTATAACTGCTTTACAATGGTGTGTTAGTTTCTGCTTTATAACAAACTGAATCAGTTATACATATGCATATGTTCCTATATCTCTTCCCTCTTGCGTCTCCCTCCCTCCCACCCTCCCTATCCCACCCCTCCAGGCAGTCACAAAGCACCGAGCTGATCTCCCTGTGCTATGCGGCTGCTTCCCACTAGCTATCTGCCTTACGTTTGGTAGTGTATATATGTCCATGCCTCTCTCTCGCTTTGACACAGCTCACACTTCTCCCTCCCTATATCCTCAAGTCCGTTCTCTAGTAGGTCTGTGTCTTTATTCCTGTCTTAAGCCTAGGCTCTTCATGACATTTTTTTTCCCTTAAATTCCATATATATGTGTTAGCATACGGTATTCGTCTTTCTCTTTCTGACTTACTTCACTCTGTATGACAGACTCTAGGTCTATCCACCTCATTACAAATAACTCAATTTCGTTTCTTTTTATGGCTGAGTAATATTACATTGTATATATGTGCCACATCCACTTTATCCCTTCATCCGATGATGGGCACTTAGGTTGTTTCCATCTCTGGGCTATTGTAAATAGAGCTGCAATGAACATTTTGGTACATGACTCTTTTTGAATTATGGTTTTCTCAGGGTATATGCCCAGTAGCGGGATTGCTGGGTCATATGGTAGTTCTATTTGTAGTTTTATAAGGAACCTCCATACTGTTCTCCATAGTGGCTGTACCAATTCACATTCCCACCAGCAGTGCAAGAGTGTTCCCTTTTCTCCACACCCTCTCCAGAATTATTGCTTCTAGATTTTTTGATGATGGCCATTCTGAATGGTGTGAGGTGATATCACATTGTAGTTTTGATTGGCATTTCTCTAATGCTAAATGATGTTGAGCATTCTTTCATGTGTTTGTTGGCAGTCTGTATATCTTCTTTGGAGAAATGTCTATTTAGTTCTTCTGCTCATTTTTGGATTGGGTTGTTTGTTTTTTTGTTATTGAGCTGCATGGGCTTCTTGTAAATTTTGGAGATTAATCCTTTGTCATTTGCTTCATTTGCAAATATTTTCTCCCATTCTGAGGGTTGTCTTTTGGTATTGTTTATGGTTTCCTTTGCTGTGCAAAAGCTTTGAAGTTTCATTAGGTCCCATTTGTTTATTTTTGGTTTTTATTTCCATTTCTCTAGGAGGTGGGTCAAAAAGGATCTTGCTGTGATTTATGTCATAGAGTGTTCTGCCTATGTTTTCCTCTAAGAGTTTGATAGTTTCTGGCCTTACATTTAGGTCTTTAATCCATTTTGAGCTTATTTTTGTGTATGGTGTTAGGGAGTAATCTAATCTCATACTTTTACATGTACCTGTCCAGTTTTCCCAGCACCACTTATTGAAGAGGCTGTCCTTTCTCCACTGTACATTCCTGCCTCCTTTATCAAAGATAAAGTGGCCATATGTGTGTGGGTTTATCTCTGGGCTTTCTATCCTGTTCCATTGATCTATCTTTCTGTTTTTGTGCCAGTACCATACTGTCTTGATTACTGTAGCTTTGTAGTATAGTCTGAAGTCAGGGAGCCTGATTCCTCCAGCTCCATTTATCATTCACAAGATTGCTTTGGCTATTCGGGGTCTTTTGTGTTTCCATACAAATTGTGAATTTTTTTGTTCTAGTTCTGTGAAAAATGCCAGTGGTAGTTTGATAGGGATTGCACTGAATCTTTATATTGCTTTGGGTAGTAGAGTCATTTTCACAATGTAGATTCTTCCAATCCAAGAACATGGTATATCTCTCCATCTATTTGTATCATCTTTAATTTCTTTCATCAGTGTCTTATAATTTTCAGCATACAGGTCTTCTCTCTCCTTAGGTAGGTTTATTCCTAGATATTTTATTCTTTTTGTTGCAGTGGTAAATGGGAGTGTTTTCTTGATTTCACTTTCAGATTTTTCATCATTAGTGTATAGGAATGCCAGAGATTTCTGTGCATTAATTTTGTATCCTGCAACTTTACCAAATTCATTGATTAGCTCTCGTAGTTTTCTGGTAGCATCTTTAGGATTCTCTATGTATAGTATCATGTCATCTGCAAACAATGACAGCTTTACTTCTTCTTTTCCAATTTGTATTCCTTTTATTTCCTTTTATTCGCTGATTGCTGTGGCTAAAATTTCCAAAACTATGTTGAATGAGAGTGGTGAGAGTGGGTAACCTTGTCTTGTCCCTGATCTTAGTGGAATTTCTTTCAGTTTTTCACCATTGAGGATGATTTTGGCTGTGGGTTTGTCATATATGGCCTCTATTATGTTGAGGAAAGTTCCCTCTATGCCTACTTTCTGCAGGATTTTTTATCATAAATCGTTGTTGACTTTTGTCAAAGGCTTTTCTGCATCTATTGAGATGGTCATATGGTTTTTCTCCAATTTTTTAATATGGTTTATCACATTGATTGTTTTGCATATATTGAAGAATCCTTGCATTCCTGGAATAAACCCCACTTGATCATGGTGTATGATCCTTTTAATGTGCTGTTGGATTCTGTTTTCTAGTATTTTGTTGAGGATTTTTGCATCTATGTTCATCAGTGATATTGGCCTGTAGTTTTCTTTCTTTGTGACATCCTTGTCTGGTTTTGGCATCAAGGTGGTGGTGGCCTCGAAGAATGAATTTGAGAGTGTTCCTCCTTCTGCTATATTTTGGACGAGTTTGAGAAGGATAGGTGTTAGCTCTTCTCTAAATGTGTGATAGAATTCGCCTGTGAGGCCATCTGGTCCTGGGCTTCTGTTTGTTGGAAAATTTTGAATCACAGTTTCAATTTCAGTGGTTGTGATTGGTCTGTTCATATTTTCTATTTCTTCCTGATTCAGTCTTGGCAAGTTGTGCATTTCTAAGGATTTGTCCATTTCTTCCAGGTTGTCCATTTTACTGGCATAGAGTTGCTTGTAGTAATCTCTCATGATCTTTTGTATTTCTGCAGTGTCAGTTGTTACTTCTCCTTTTTCATTTCTAATTCTATTGATTTGAGTATTCTCCCTTTTTTTCTTGATGAGTCTGGCTAATGGTTTATCTATTTTGTTTATCTTCTCAAAGAACCAGCTTTTAGTTTTATTGATCTTTGCTTTGTTTCCTTCATTTCTTTTTCATTTATTTCTGATCTGATCTCTATGATTTCTTTCCTTCTGCTAACTTTAGGGTTTTTTTGTTCTTCTTTCTCTAATTGCTTTAGGTGAAAAGTTAGGTTGTTTATTTGAAATGTTTCCTGTTTCTTAAGGTGGGCTTGTATTGCTCTAAACTTCCCTCTTAGACCTGTTTTTGCTGCATCCCTTAGGTTTTGGGTCGTCGTGTCTGCATTGTCATTTGTTTCTAGGTAGTTTTTTGTTTCCTCTTTGATTTCTTCAGTGATCTCTTCGTTATTAAGTAGTGTATTGTTTAGTCTCCATGTGTTTGTATTTTTTACAGATCTTTTCCTGTAATTGATATATAGTCTCATATCATTGTGGTCGGAAAAGATACTTGATACAATTCCAAATTTCTAAAATTTACCAAGGCTTGATTTGTGACCCAAGATATGATTTATCCTAGAGAATGTTCCATGAGCACTTGAGAAAAATGTGTATTCTGTTGTTTTTGGATGGAATGTCCTATAAATATCAATTAAGTGCATCTTGTTTAATGTTTCATTTAAAGCTTGTGTTTCCTTATTTATTTTCGTTTTGGATGATCTGTCCATTGGTGAAAGTGGGGTGTTAAAGTTCCCTACTATGAATGTGTTACTGTCGATTTCCCCTTTTATGGTTGTTATTATTTGCGTTATGTATTGAGGTGCTCCTATGTTGGGTGCATAAATATTTACAATTGTTATATCTTCTTCTTGGATCAATCCCTTGATCATTATGTAATGTCCTTCTTTGTCTATACTAATATTCTTTATTTTAAAGTCTATTTTATCTGATATGAGAATTGCTACTCCAGCTTTCTTTTGGTTTCCATTTGCATGGAATATCTTTTTCCATCCCCTTACTTTCAGTCTATAGTGTCTCTAGGTGTGAAGTGGGTCTCTTGTAGACAGCATATATTTGGGTCTTCTTTTTGTATCCATTCAGCCAATCTGTGTCTTTTGGTGGGAGCATTTAGTCCATTTACATTTAAGGTAATTATCTATATGTATGTTCCTATTCCCTTTTTCTAAATTGTTTTGGGTTTGTTATTGTAGGTCTTTTCCTCCTCTTGTGTTTCTTGCCTAGAGAAGTTCCTTTAGCATTTGTTCTAAAGCTGGTTTGGTGGTGCTGAACTCTCTCAGCTTTTGCTTGTGTGTAAAATTTTTAATTTCTCTATCAAATCTGAATGAGATCATTGTTGGTTAGAGTAATCTTGTTTGCAGGTTTTTCTCCTTCATCACTTTAAATATGTCCTGCCAGTTCCTTCTGGCTTGCAGAGTTTCTGCTGAAAGATCACCTGTTAACCTTATGGGGATTCTCTTATGTGTTATTTGTTGTTTTTCCCTTGCTGCTTTTAATATGTTTTCTTTGTATTTAATTTTTGGCAGTTTGATTAATATGTGTCTTGGCATATTTCTCCTTGAATTTAACCTGTATGGGACTCTCTGTGCTTCCTGGACTTGATTAACTATTTCCTTTTCCATATTAGGGAAGTTCTCAACTATAATCTCTTCAAATATGTTCTCAGTCCCCTTCTTTTTCTCTTCTTCTTCTGGAACCCCTATAATTCGAATGTTGGTGCTTTTATTGTTGTCCCAGTGGTCTCTGAGGCTGTACTCAGTTCTTTTCATTCTTTTTTCTTTATTCTGCTCTGCAGTAGTTATTTCCACTATTTTATCTTCCAGGTCACTTATCCATTCTTCTGCCTCAGTTATTCTGCTATTGATCCCATCTAAAGTGTTTTTAATTTCATTTATTGTGTTGTTCATCATTGTTTGTTTCATCTTTAGTTCTTTTAGGTTCTTGTTAAAAGTTTCTTGCATTTTGTCTATTCTATTTCTAAGATTTTGGATCATCTTTACTATCATTACTCTGAATCCTTTTTCAGGTAGACTGCCCATTTCATCTTCATTTTTTAGGTCTGGTGGGTTTTTATCTTTCTCCTTCATTAGCGGTGTGTTTTTCTGTCTTCTCATTTTGCTTATCTTACTGTGTTTGGGTTTTCCTTTTTGCAGGCTGCAGGTTCGTAGTTCCCATTGTTTTTGTTGTCTGTCCCCAGTGGCTAAGGTAGGTTCAGTGGGTTGTGTAGGCTTCCTGGTGGAGGGGACTTGTGTTCTGCTGGATGAGGCTGTATCTTTTCTTTTTGGTGGGAGGATCCACGTCTTGGTGTGTTTTGGGGTGTCTGTGGACTTATGATTTTAAGCAGCCTCTTTGCTAATAGGTGGGGTTGTGTTCCTGTTTTGCTAGTTGTTTGGCATAGGGTGTCCAGCACTGTAGCTTGCTGGTCGTTGAGTGAGGCTGGGTGCTGGCGTTGAGATGGAGATCTCTGAGAGATTTTCGCCATTTGATATTATGTGGAGCTGGGAGGTGTCTTGTTGACCAGTGTCCTAAAATTGGCTCTCCCACCTCAGAGGCACAGCTCTGATTCCTGTCTGCAGCACCAAGAGCCTTCATCTACATGGCTCAGAATAAAAGGGAGAAAAAGTAGAAGAAATAATTAGTAGAAGTCGAAAGAAAGAAAGAAAGAAAGAAGAAAAGAAGGAAAGATGGTAAGAAAGAAAGAAAGGAAGGAGGGAGGGAAGGATGGAGGGAGGCAGGCAGGAAGGAAGGAGGGAAGGAAGGAAAAAAGAAAGAAAGAAAGAAAATAAAGTAAATATAATAAAGTTATTAAAATAAAAATAATTATTAAGAAAAAAATAAAAAGATAAAAGGACGGATAGAACCCTAGGACAAATGGTGGAAGCAAAGCTATACAGACAAAATCTCATACAGAAGCATACACATACACACTCACAAAAAGTGGAAAAGGGGAAATAGTCATAAATCTTGCTCTCAAGGTCCATCTCCTCAATTTGGGATGATTCGTTGTCTAAAGGAGGGAAGGAAGGAAGGAAGGAAGGAAGGAAGGAAGGAAGGAAGGAAGGAAGGAAAGAAAGAAAGAAAGAAAGAAAGAAAGAAAGAAAGAAAGAAAGAAAGAAAGAAAGAAGATAAAGTAAAATAAAATTATTAAAATAAAAAACTAATTATTAAGAAAAAAAATTTTTTAAAAAAGCAGACGGATAGAACCCAAGGACAAATGGTGGAAGCAAAGCTATACAGACAAAATCTCACACAGAAGCATACACATATACACTCACAAAAAAAGGAAAAGGGGAAAAAAAATCATAAATCTTGCTCTCAAAGTCCACCTCCTCAATTTGGGATGATTCGTTGTCTATTCATGTATTCCACAGATGCAGGGTACATCAAGTTGATTGCAGAGCTTTAATCCACTGCTTCTGAGGCTGCTGGGAGAGATTTTCCTTTTTCTTCTTTGTTCTCACAGCTCCCAGGGGCTCAGTTTTGGATTTGGCCCCGCCTCTGTGTGTAGGTCCACGGAGGGCGTCTGTTTTTTGCTCAGACAGGACGGGGGTTAAAGGAGCCGCTGATTCAGGGGCTCTGGCTCACTCAGGCTGTGGGGAGCGAGGGGCATGGAGTGTGGGGCCAGCCTGCAGTGGCAGAGGCCGGCATGCCATTGCACCAGCCTGAGGCGCGCCGTGCGTTCTCCCGGGGAAGTTGTCCCTGGAATCTGGGACCCTTGCCATGGTGGGCTGCACAGGCTCCCCAGAAGGGAGGTGTGGATAGTGACCTGTGCTCGCACACAGGCTTCTTGTTGGTGGCAGCAGCAGCCTTAGCGTCTCATGCCCATCTCTGGGGTCCACGCTGTTAGCCGCGGCTTGTGTCCATCTCTGGTGCTCCTTTAAGCAGCGCTCTTAATCCCCTCTCCTCATGCACCAGGAAACAAAGAGGGAAGAAAATGTCTCTCGCCTCTTTGGCAGCTCCAGACCTTCTCCCGGACTCCCTCCCGGCTAGCCGTGGTGCACTAACCCCTTCAGGCTGTGTTCTTCGCCAACAGCAGTCCTCTCCCTGTGGTCCGACCGAAGCCCGATCCTCAGCTTGCAGCCCCGCCCGCCCCAGTGGTTGAGCAGACAAGCCTCTCGGGCTGGTGAGTGCTGGTTGGCTCCGATCCTCTGTGTGGGAATCTCCCTGCTTTGCCCTCCGCACCCCCGTTGCTGCTCTCTCCTCCACGGCTCCGAAGCTCCCCCGCCTCCACCACCCACAGTCTCCGCCCATGAAGGGGCTTCCTAGTGTGTGGAAACCTTTCCTCCTTCACAGCTCCCTCCCACTGGTGCAGGTCCCGTCCCTATTCTTTTGTCTCTGTTTTTTTCTTTTTTCTTTTGCCCTACCCAGGTATGTGGGGGAGCTTCTTGCCTTTTGGGAGGTCTGAGGTCTTCTGCCAGTGTTCAGTAGGTATTCTGTAGGAGTTGTTCCACGTGTAGATGTATTTCTGTTGTATCTGTGAGGAGGAAGGTGATCTCCATGTCTTACTGTTCCACCATCTTCCCCTCGTCCCCAAAAAGCAGTTTTAAAAGGGAAGTTCATAACAATACACGCCTTCCTCAAGAAACAAGAAAAATATCAAATAAACAACCTAATTTTACATGTAAATGTATTAGAAAACAAACAAAGCCCTAGTTAGAAGAAGGAAGGAAATATCAATAATAAAGGGAGCAGAAATAAATAAAATAGAGACTAAAAATCAACAGAAAAGATCAATGAAAGAAGAGATAATTATTTTGAAGAGATAAAGTTGATAAATCTTTAGCCAGGCTTACCAAGAAAAGAGAGGAAGGGTCCCAAATAATAAAATTAGTAATAAATAAGGAGAAGTTACAACCAATATACAGAAATACAATCATAAGAAGATACTATGAACAACTATATGTCAACAAATTGGACAAAATGAATAAATCTCTAGAAAAATTCAATTTTCCAAGACTGAATCAGGAAGAAATAGGAAATCAGAACAAATTATTAGTAATGAAATTGAATCAAAATGAAATGTATGTAAATGAAATTGAATGAAAATTCCCCTAAAACGAAAGTCCAAGGACCAGACAGCTAAACAGGAAAATTCCACCAAAGAATTAAAGAATAGTTAATATTTATTCTTCCCAAACTAGTGGAAATATTGAAGAGGAGGGAACACTTACAAAATCAGTCTACGAGGACAGCATTTACCCTAATACCAAAACCAGACAAAGACACACAAAAAAGAGAAAACTACAGGCCAATATCTCTGATGAACATAGATGCTAAAATCCTCAACAAAGTATTGGTAAACCAAATTCAAGAATCCATTAAAAGGATTATGCATCATGATCGAGATTTATTCCAGGGATTCAAGGATGGTTCAATATCTACAAATCAAACAACATGATGTACAACTTTAACAAAACAAAGGATAAAAATCACATGACCATATCAATAGATACAGAAAAACATTTGACAAAATTCAACATCCATTCACTATAAAAATTCTCAGTAAAGTGGGTATAGAGTGAATATACCTGAAAATAATAAAGACCATTTATGACATACTCAGTGGTGAAAAGCTGAAAGAATTTCGTCTAAGATCAGGAAAAATATAAGGATGCTTATTCTTGTCATTTTTATTCAGCAGAGTATTAGAAGTCCCAGCCATAGAAATCAGACTAGAGAAAGAAATAAGGAATCTAAATTTGAAGGGAAGAAGCAAAACTGTCACTATTGGCAGATAACATGATCCTTTTTACAGAAAACCCTAAGAACTCCACCAAAACACTACTAGAACAATGAAGTTTCAGGATACAAAATTCATATACAGAAAGCAGTTGCATTTCTATACACTAATAATGAACTATCAGAAAGAGAAATTAAGAAAACAATCCCATTTAAAACTACATCAGAAGAATAAAATATCTAGGAATAAATATAACCAAGAAGGTAAAAGACCTGTACTCAGAAAGCTATAAGACATGGATTGAAGATGACATGAACAAATGGAAGTATATACCATACTCATGGATCAGAAGAATTAATATTAAAATGATCATACTACCCAGAGCAATCTACAGATTCAATGCAATCCCTGTCAAAATACTCATGGTATTTTTCACAAAACTAGAACGAATAATTCTAAAATTTTTGTGGATCCACAAAAGATCCTGAATAGACAAAGCAAACTTCAGAAAGAACAAAGTTGGAGGTATCACCCTAACTGACTTCAGATTATATCTCAAAGGTGCAGTATCAAAACAGGGTGATACTGTCACAAAAATAGACACATATCTCAATGGAACAGAATAAAGAGCCCAGAAATAAGCCTACACTTATATGATCAATTAATCTATGACAAAGGAGGCAAGCATATACAGTGGGAAAAAGAAAGTCTCTTCAATAAGTGGTGTTGGGAAAACTGGACAGCTACATGTGAAAGAACGAAACTAGGCCATTTTCTCACACTTTTTGAAAATAAACTCAAAATGAATTAAAGACTTGAAAGCATAAAACTCTTAGAAAAAACAGGCAGTATACTCTTAGCAATATATTTCTTGGGTCTGTCTCCTTAGGCAGGGGCAACAAAAGTAAAAACAAACAAATGAGACCAAATAAAACTAAATAGCTTATGCAAAGATAAGGAAACTATCAACAAAATGAAAAGGAAACCTAATGAATTGGAGAAGATATTTTTAAATGATGTGTCCAATAGGGGTTAACACCCAAAATATATAAAGAACTCATACAACTCAATATTAAAATATCCCACAATCTGACTAAAGAATGGGCAGAGGACATGAATAGGCATTTTTCCAAAGAAGATATACAGATGGGCAACAATCACATGAAAAGATGCTCAACATCACTAATTATCAGTTAAATGTAAATCAAAACTGCAATGAGATATCACATCACACTGTCAGAATGGCTATAATCAAAGAGACAAGAAATAACAAGTGTTGGCCCGAATGTGGAGGAAAAAAATCCTTGTGCATTGTTGGTGGGAATGTAAACTGGTATAGCCCCTATGGAAAGCAGTATGGATGTTCCTCAAAAAATTAAAAATAGGACCCAGCAATCCCACTCCTGGATACTTATCCTAAGAAAATGAACACAGTGATCTGAAAAGATATATGTGCCCCTAAGTTCATTGCAACACTTTTACAATAGCCAAGATATGAAAGCAAAGTGTTCATCAAGAGATGAATGGGTAAACATGTATTATATCTTTACAATGGAATATTACTCAGACATAAAAAAGAATAAATCTTGCCATTTTTGCCTGTTTTTCTCCCCTTCCTTTTTTTTTTTTTTTTGGCCACTTCATGTGCCTTGCAGGATCTGGATTCCCCAGCCAGTGGTTGGGACTGACCTCTGGGTTGGGAGTACTGAGTCCAGGACATTGGACTGCCAGAGAATTACTGGCACCAGGGAATATTAATTGGTGAGAGCTCTCCCCAAAGTCTCCATCTTGACTCCAAGACCTGGATCCATCAAACTGCCTGAAGGCTCCAGTGCTGGACACCTCAAGCCAAGCAACAAGCAAGACAGGACACAAACTTACTGATCAGCACACAGGCTGCCTAAGTCACACTAAGCTCACAGACACCCCAAAACACATCACAATATGTGACCCTGCCCATGAGAGCAACAAGATCCAGCTCCACTCACCAGAGGGCAGGCATCAGTCACTCCTGCCAGGAAGCCTACACAAGCCACTGGACCAATTTCACCCACTGGACCAACTTCACACACTGGGGGTAGACACCAGAAGCAAGAGGAACAATGCCCTGAAACCTGCAGAAAATAGTCCTCAAACAGAGTAAGTCAGACAAAATAGAACACAGAGAAATATGTTGCAGATGAAGGAGCAAGGTAAAAACCCACAAGACCAAAGAAACGAAGGGGAAATAGGAAATCTACCTGAAAGAGAATTAAGAGTAATGATAGTATAGATGATCTAAAAAAAAAGGAAATAGAATTGAGGCACAGATTGAGAAAATACAAGAAATGTTTAACAGTGACCAAGAAGAACTAAAGAACAAACAAACAGTGGTGAAAAACACAATAACTGAAATGAAAAATACACTAGAAGGAATCAATAACAAAATATCTGAGGCAGAAGAACAGATAAGTGAGTTGGAAGTTAGAATGGTGGAAATAACTCCCACAGAGCAGAATAAAGAAAAAAGAATGAAAAGAAATGAGGACAGTGCCAGAGATTTCTGGGACAATATTAAATGAACAAACATTTTAATTATAGGGGTCCTAGAAGAAGAAGAGAAATAGAAAGGGTCTGAGAAAATATTTGAAGAGATTATAGTTGAAAATTTCCCTAACATGGAAAAGGAAATAGCCACCCAAGTCCAGGAAGCAGAGAGTCCCATACAGGATAAACACAAGGAGAAACATGCCAAGACACATATTAATCAAACTAAAAAAATTAAATACAAAGAAAAAGTATTAAAAGCAACAAGGGAAAGCAACAAATAACATACAGGAGAATCCCCATAAAATTATCAGCTGATTTTTCAGCAGAAACTCTGCAGGCCAGAAGGGAGTGGCAAGATATATTTAAAGTGATGAAAGGGAAAAATCTACAACCAAAATTACTTTAACAAGCAAGGATCTCATTCAGAGTTGACAGATAAATCAAGAGATTTACAGACAAGCAAAAACTAAGAAAATTCAGAACCACCAAACCAGCTTTACAACAAATGCTAAAGGAACTCTCTAGTTGGGAAACACAAGAGAAGAAAAAGACCTACAAAAACAAACCCAAATAATTAAGAAAATGGTAATAGGAACATACATATCAATAATTACCTTAAATGTAAATTGATTAAATGCTCCAAACAAAGGACATAGACTGGCTGAAAGGATAAAAAGACTAGACCCATATATATGTTGTCTACAAGAGACCCACTACAGACCTAGGGACACATACAGACTGAAAGTGAGGGGATGGAAAAAGATATTCCATGCATATGGAAATCAAAAGAAAGCTGGAGTAATACTCATTTCAGAGAAACTAGACTTTAAAACAAAGACTGTTACAAGAGACAAGGAAGGACACTACATAATGATCAAGGGATCAATCCAAGAGCAAGACATAAAAATTGTAAATATTTATGCACCCAACATAGGAGTAGTTCTATATATAAGGCAAATGCTAACAGCCATAAAAGGGGATATCGACAGTAACACAATATTAATGGAGGATTTTAATATCCCACTTACTGCAATGGACAGATAATCCAGACAGAAAATTAATAAGGAAACACAAGCCTTAAATGATATATTAGACCAGATAGAGTTAATTGACATTTACAGGGCATTCCATCTGAAAGCAGCAGAACACACTTTCTTCTTAAGTGCACATGGAATATTCTCCAGGATAGATCACATCTTGCATCACAAATCATGCCTTGGTAAATTTAAGAAAATTGAAATTGTATCAAGCATCTTTTCCAACCACAATGCTATGAGATTGGAAATCAGGTACAGGAAAAAATTGTAAAAAACACAAACACCTGGAAGATAACCATATGCTACTAAATAACTAAGAGATCACTGAAGAAATCAAAGAGGAAATCAAAAAATACCTAGAAACAAATGACAATGAAAACACGACCACCCAAAACCTATGGGATGCAGCAAAAGCAGTCCTAAGAGGGAAGTTTATAGCAATACAATTCTACCTCAAGAAACAAGAAAAATCCCAAATAAACAACCTAACCTTACACCTAAAGCAAATAGAGATAGAACCACAACAAAAACAAAACCCCCAAAGTTAGTAGAAGGTCAGAAATCATAAAGATCAGAGCAAAAAAGAATGAAATAGAAACAAAGAAAGCAATAGCAAAAGTCAATGAAACTAAGAGATGGTTCTTTGACAAGATAAACAAAATTGATAAACCTTTAGTCAGACTCATCAAAAAAAAGGGGGAGAGGACACAAATCAATAAAATTAGAAATGAAAAAGGAGAAAGCACAATGGACAAAATAGAAATAAAAAGGATTATAAGAGACTACCACACAAACTATATGCCAATAAAATGAACAACCTGAATGAAATGGACAAATTCTTAGAAAGGTACAACCTTCCAAGACAGAACCAGGAAGAAAGAGCAAATATGAACAGACCATTCAAAAGTAATGAAATTGAAACTGCAAGGAAAAAACTTCCAAGAAACCAAAATCCAGGCCCAGATGGCTTCACAGGCAAATTCTATCAGACATTTAGAGAAGAGCTAACACCTATCTTTCTCAAACTCTTCCAAAAAATTTCAGAGGGAGAAACACTCCCAAAATCATTCTATGAGGCCACCATCACCATGATACTAAAACCAGAAAAGATATCACAGAAAAAAAAAAAAGAAAGAAAGAAAATTACAGGCCAATATAACTGATGAACATAGATGCAATAATCCTCAACAAAATACTAGCAAATGAATCCAACAACACATTAAAAGGATCATACACCATGATCAAATGGGATTTATCCCAGGGATGCAAGGATTCTTCAATATATGCAAATAAATCAATGTGATAAACCACATTAACAAACTGAAGAATAAAAACCACATGATCTCTCAATAGATGCAGAAAAATGTTTCAACAAAATTCAACATTGACTTATGATAAAAACTCTCCAGAAAGTGGTCATAGAGGGAACCTACAATAACATAAGTCGATATATTACAAACCCACAGCAAACATGATTATCAATGGTGAAAAACTGAAAGCATTTCTTCTAAGACAAGGGTTTCCACTCTCACCACTACTATTTTACATAGTCTTGAAAATCTTAACCACAGCAATCAGAGAAGAAAAAGAAATAAAAGGAATCCAAATTGGAGAAGAAGAAATAAAGTTGTCACTGTTTGCAGATGACATGATACTATACATAGGGAATCCTAAAGATGCCACCAGAAAACTACTAGACTAAGCAATGAAATTGGTAAAGTTGCAGGTTACACAATTAATGCACAGAAATCTCTTGCATTCCTATACACTAATGCTGAAAAATCTGAAACAGAAATTATGGAAACACTCCCATTTACTATTGAAACAGAAAGAATAAAATACCTAGGAATAAACGTACCTAGGGAGACAAGACACCTGTGTGCAGAAAACTATAAGACACTGTTGAAAGAAATCAAAGATGATACCAACAGATGGAGAGATATACCATGTTCTTGGATTGGAAGAATCAATATTGTGAAAATGACTATGCTACCCAAAGCAATCTACAGATTAAATGCAATCCATATCAAGTTACCAATGGCATTTTTTACACAACTAGAACAAAAAATCTTAAAATTTGTATAGGGATATAAAACACCCCGAATAGCCCAAGCAGTCTTCAGGGAGAAAAAAAGGAGCTGGAGAAATCAGACGCCCTGTCTTCAGACTATACTACAAAACTACAGTAATCAAGACAATATTGTACTGGCTCAAAAACAGAAATATAGATCAATGGAACAGGATAGAAAGTCCAGAGATAAACCCATGCACCTATGGTCAACTAATCTATTTAAAAGGAGGCAAGGATATACAATGGAGAAAAGACAGTCTCTTTCATAATTGGTGCTGAGAAAACTGGACAGCTACATGTAAAAGAATGAATTTAGAACACCCCCTAACACCATACACAAAAATAAAGTCAACATGGATTAGAGACCTAAATGTAAGACCAAACACTATAACGCTCTTAGAGGAAAACTCTTTGACATAAATCACAGCAAGAGCTTTTCTGATCCACCTTCTAGAGTAATGGAAATAAAAAAAAAATCAAATGGGACCTAATGAAACTTAACATGTCTTGCAAATCGAAGGAAACTACAAACAAGACAAAAAGACAACCCTCAGAATGGGAGAAAATATTTGCAAACAAATCAATGGACAAAGGATTGATCTTCAAAATTTATAAGCAGCTCATGCAGCTCAATATTAAAAAAAAACCCAATCAAAAAATGGGCAGAAGACCTAAATAGACATTTCTCCAAAGAAGACATACAGATGGACAAGAAGCACATGAAAGGATGCTCAACATCACTAATCATTAGAGAATTGCAAATCAAAACTACAGTGAGGTATCACCTCACACCATTTAATATGGGCATCATCAGAAAATCTACAAATGACAAATGCTGGAGAGGTTGTGGAGAAAAGGGAACCCTCTTGCACCGTTGCTGGGAATGTAAATTGATACAGCCACTATGGAGAACAGTATGGAGGTTCCTTAAAAAACTAGAAATAGAATTACCATATGACCCAGCAATCCCACTACTGAGCATATACCCAGAGAAAACCATAATTCAAAAAGACACATGCACTCCAATGTTCATTGCAGCACTATTTACAATAGCCAGGTCATGGAAACAACCTAAATGCCCATTGACAGATGAATGGATAAAGAAGATGTGGTACATATATACAATAGAATATTACTCAGCCATAAAATGGAACAAAATTGGGTCATTAGTAGAGACGTGGATGTATCTAGACTGTGTCATACAGAGTGAAGTCAGAAAGAGAAAAACAAATATCTCATATTAACGTATATATGTGGAACCTAGAAAAATGGTATAGATGAACCAGTTTGCCAGGCAGAAATTGAGACACAGATGTAGAGAACAAACATATGTACACCAAGCGGGTAAAGCAGCAGTTGCTGGGTGGGGGGTGGTGTGATGAATTGGGAGATTGGAATGGACATGTATACATTGATGTGTATGAAATGGATGACTAACAAGAACTTGCTGTATAAAAAAAATAAATAAAATTCAAAAGTTGAAAAAAATAAAGAACATTGGCCAACTGATACCAGCAATATGTTACCGAAATACACATCATGAAAAAGTGCGGTTTATTCTGGGAATATAAGGTTGATTCAGTATTTGAAAATCTATCAACATAATTTATCATGTTGGAAAACAAAAAAAATATTATGTGATGAATCTCAATAGATATAAAAAATTCTTTTCACAAATTCCACATTCATTTTTTAAAAAAAACTCTAAGAAAACTAAGAACATAAGAGAAATTCCTTAAGTTAATAAAGGTCATCTGGAAAAATTGTACAGCTAACATCATACTCAGTGATGAAAGATTGAATGCATTTCCCTTAAGATTGGGAAAAAGGCATAGATATCTGCTCTCACCTCTCCTATTCAACACTGTACTACTATCCAATGTAATAAGGTAATAAAATTAAATACAACATTTACACATTGAAAGAGAATTAAAACTGTTTTTATTCACTGATATCTAAGAAGATTGGCTAAGTAGAAAATCCCCCAAAGTCTACAAAAATGGATACTAAAACTAATAAGTGAGTTTATCAGACTTTAGGACACAAAATCAACTGCATATACCAGCAATGAAAATTTGAAGCTATAACAACACTACCATTTAAACTAGCATCAAATACATAAAGTATATATATATATATATATATAACAAAACAAAATATATGTAAGATTTTGTATGTTGAAAACTTCAAAACACTGAGCAGATAAATCAATGGACATCTAAATAAGTAGATTTTCTATGATCATGATTTGGAATAGTCACTATTGTTAAGGTGTCAATTCTTCTAAAATTGATCTATATTCAGATACTTTATAGAAATTTACAAGCCAAGTCTAAAATGTATTTGGAAAAACAAAAGAATTAAAATAGCAAAAACTACTTTGAAAAAGAACAAATTTGTAGCATTCGAAATACCTGATTTCAAGATTCATTATAAAGCTACAGTAATCAGGACAATGAGATATTGGAGAAAGAATAAATACATAGACAAATGGAATAGAATAGAAATTTGAGAAATAGACCTACACAACTGATTTGTAACAAAGTATTGAGGGCAAGGCAATTCAGTGTAGAAAAAATAATCTTTCCAAGAAATAATGCTAGAATAATTAGATATTCATATAGAAAATAAATAAAGAAAAAAGAACTGAGATTTCTATCTCTTACTATATACAAAAATGAATGCAAAATGGATCATAGACCAAAATGTAAACCCTAGAACCCATAAAACTTCTTTGGAAAACAGAGAAGAAAGTCTTTGGGACCCTGGATTAGGCTTGAAATTATTTATTAGCTAGGATATGAATAACACATATTACAAAAGAAAAACTTGATAAATTGGACTTCACCACAATTATATCTTTTGCTCTTTGTAAAACATGTTAATAAAAATGAAATGCAAGTCACACATGTGAAGAAAATATTTGTTAAACACCTAGTTGATAAAAGTCTGGTATCCAGAGTATATAAATAACTCTGACAAGTCAATAAGAAAATAAACAACCCAATTTTAAAAATGGACAAAAGATTCAAACCTATACGTCACCAAAGAAGATATACAGATAGCAAAAAAAAAAAAAAAAAAAAAAAGGAAACAATCATAAAAAGAGGCTCACCATTATTAGGGAAATGTAAATTATAACCACAGGCCATCTATCTAAATGGCTAAAATTTTAAAAATCTGGAATTAAAGACCTAAATGTAAGACAGGATACCATAAAACTCCTACAAGGAAACAGGCAAAACATACATGTCATAGCAATATTGTTTTTTATCTGTCTCCTAAAGCAAATGAAACAGAAGCAAAAATAAACAAATAGGACCTAATTAAACTTAAAGACTTTTGCACGGTAAAAAAACCATTGACAAAATGAAAGGACAACCTACTGAATGGGAGAAAATATTTGCAAATAATATGACCGATAAGGGGTTAATATCCAAAATATATAAAGAGCCATACAACTCAACATCAAAAAAATAAACAACCAGATTAAAAATGAGCAGAAGACCTGAACAGACATTTTTCCAGAGAAGACACAGAGATGGCCAACAGGCACATGAAAAGATGCTTAATGTCATTAATCATCAGAGTAATGCAAATTAAAACCACAATGAGATACCATTTCACACTTGCCTGAATAATGGCTATCATCAAAAAGACCACAAATAATAAACGTTGCCAAGGATGTGGAGAAAAGGGAACCCTGTACACTAGTGGGAATGTAAATTGGTACAGCCACTTTGGAAAGCAGTATGGAGGTTACTCAAAAAAACTAAAAGTTGAACTACCATATGACCCAGGAATTCCACTCCTAGGTATACATGCCCAAAAAATGAAAGCAAATTTGAAAAGATACATGCACCCCAATGTTCATAGAAGCATTATTCAAAATTGTCAAGATATGGAAGCAACCTAAGTGACCATCAACAGATGAATGGATAAAGAAGATGTGATATATATTTATATAAACATAATGGAATCCAACTCAGCCATAAAAAAAGAATGAAATTTTGCCATTTGCAACAACATGGATGGACTTGGAGGGTATTATATTATGTTTAGTGAGATAAGTCAGAGAAAGACAAATACTTATGTTATCATATGTGGAATATAAAAAATAAAACAAACTAGTAAATATAACAAAAAAGAAGCAGACTCACAGGTATAGAAAACAAACTAGTGGTTACCAGCGGGGTGACAGATGAAAGGGGGGAAGGGCAAGATAGGGGTAAGGGATGAAAAGGTATGAACTACTATGTATAAAATAAATTAGCTACAAGGATATATTGTATAGCACAAGGAATATAGCCAATATTTTATAATAACTATAAATGGAGAGTAACCTGTAAAAATTGTGAATCACCTGAAGATTGCATAATGTTATATATCAACTATGCCTCAATAAAATAAAATCTCATAATCCTAAATGCTTATAAAAATGTGAAGCAAGCAGAACCATCAAATATTATCAGTGGGTATGCAGAATTTTACTGCCACTTTGAAAAACAATTTGCCAGTTTCTTTTAAAGTTGTATGTATCCTTATTGATATCATATGACCCAAAAATCTCACTCACTAGGAATTTACCCCAAAGAAATGGAAACTATGTCCACATAAAAATGTATGCAAATGTTTATATTGGCTTCATTTTAATTACCAGAATCTGAAAACAACTGAAATATCAATCAACTGGTGAATGAATAAGTCAATTTATTTACTGTAATAAATCCATTCAATGGAATACTATTTAGCAATAAAAAGAATGAAGTACTGATGCATACAACAACACTGATGAATCTCAAATATATTGACAGAAAGAAGTCAGTCTCAAATGGCTACATACTATATGATTCCACTTAGCTGTCCTCTTGAAGAGGCAAAACTATGACGACAAAGAACAGATTAGTGGTGGCCAAGCTCTGGCAGTGGGAGAAGATAATTGATTACAAAAGAGCACAAAGAAACATTTTGGAATGATGAAATGTTCTATCTCTTGTTCTTAGTGTTATAAATGCAACCGTATGCATTTGTCAGAATTCACAGAACTGTACACCTAAAAATGTCAGTTTCACAATATGTATACTATATCTCAATAATCTCAACTAAAAATAAGCTAGAGGTAGTTTACATACTGGAAGATCATGCTCAAGGCTGAAAGTTTCTAGTTTCTAAACATGAAACGTTGATTCCTCTCTGATGTACACTTAAGTACAGACTGAAACTAAATACCTTCCTGAATTTATCTTCATTTTTCCTGTCTTCCTTTCCCTGGATTTTAAAGATCACTTTACTAGAAAGAAATCTGAAAAAATGTTAATAGTTGTTGTTATCACTGGAGGTGGGATTAGAAGATTTGAGTATTTTGTTCTTTATATATTTTCCAACTTAATTATAATTAACATGTATTATTTTTATTATCAGAAATACTTATTAAAATGTAATAGTACGGGCTTCCCTGGTGGCGCAGTGGTTGAGAGTCCGCCTGCCAATGCAGGGGACACGGGTTCGTGCCCCGGTCCAGGAAGATCCCACATGCCAAGAGCGGCTGGGCCCGTGAGCCATGGTCGCTGAGCCTGCGCGTCCGGAGCCTGTGCTCCGCAACGGGAGAGGCCACAACAGTGAGAGGCCTGCGTACCACAAAAAAAAAAAAAAAAAAAAAAAAAAAAATGTAATAGTACTCAAAATTACCTTAAGATTACTATTTGAAGCTATCTGACTTTTTAGAGCTACCCCCAACCCCACCACCACACACAGACACTTTCTGGCAGCTACCTATCTAATTCGGTTGCTTCCTAAGGGACTTACAGATGTTGGTCACTGAGTAACTTCACAACAAAAATGTTTACTTCAAGCAGGTTGTGTTGAAAGTGGTGCATATTTCTGACTTGCACAGAATTACGTCTTTACCCACAATGTACACAATCTGTGTGAAATATGGCCTGGTTTGTGTTCAAATATATATACATACTTAAGCACAAATTAAAAATTCCACAAGATTGCATTTTGTGTAATATGTGTGGGCCATTCATAGCTCAAACTATTTTTCTTTCTCTCACACCACATGTAAATAGATTTCACAGAGATGGTAGGAATATTTTTTAAATGACTCCTCTACTGAAAAACAAATGCATAGAATATTTTAAAGCCATCTTTTCTGTTATGAATGTATCACAATAAAAATATAGAAAAATTGGGAAATGCAGATATATCTATATCTCTACATATCTCTATCTTCTAACTCTCTACCATCTATCTATCTCCCAAATTCTTATTACACAGGGACAAACTGCTACTAACACTTAGGAGTATTTTCTTTCAGGTATTTCTCTCTATGTGTAACTACTAACATAAGTATTTAAAGCTATTCCATATTTGCATTGTCTCTCCAGTACTTACATTTATAAAGTAAAAATGCAACAGTGTTCCATTGTCTACTCTGCTACTCAGGGTACTTGGAAGATAAAAATCTCTTCTTATCACATGCTTTTCTTACTAGAAATAGTCAATGAATTAGAGAATACAATTTGTAATACCATATGACCTTTTATTTATTTTGTTTTCCCATCAATTTGCTAATTTTCCTACATTTACTGAGTTTCTTTTCAATTTCTTTCTCCTTCAGTCTGTTTTACCTAGGTTTGAAAATAAGAGAGCATTAGTGTTAATAATCTTCCTGCTTTCAATGTGACTAATCCCATCCATAAGAGAAGTGTTTTCTACTTAAGTTAGGATTCTTGGCATAGAGTATTGTTATTCTTTTCTAATTTTATTTTCTTTTCTAACAGAGTTCCTTCTCCTTATTTCTTTCCCTTTTTTGTCTTTCTGTTTCTTAGAATCTCTTGATTCTATTTTTTTACTTATCTCATATCTACAGAAGTTGCTCTGAAGTTTTAGAACTACACTATTAAATAATGTAAAATTTCACTATTTCCTCTACAAAAGTATTAACTCCACAAAAAAAGTAGAATTTCTAGATGAAAGAGAGCTGGACATAGGTACAAAGAGATACAAATCTTTTCCTTTTACTGCAAACTCCAAAGTTTTCCTTATGGATATGTAATTTTTAACTTAGTTCTTATGAGCAAAGATATATTAAAAATGGAAGTCACTGCACATTATTGAAATAAATCTGTTTACTGGTAACTCAATACAGATGAACTTATTTGCAAACCAGAAATAGAGTCGTAAATGTAGAAAACAAACTTATGGTTACCAAGTGTGGAAGAAGGGATGGGATGAACTGGGAGATTGGGATTTACATGTATACACTACTATATATAAAATAGATAACTAATGAGAACCTACTTTATAGCATAGGGAACTCTACTCAAGGCTCAGTGGTGACCTAAATGGGAAGGGAATCTAAAAAAGAGTGGATACATGTATATGTATAACTGATTCACTCTGCTGTAGAGCAGAAACTAACACAACATTGTAAAGCAACTATACTCCAATAAAAATATAAAAACAAAGCAACATTTACTTCTGCCTTTCAGAACAGACAGAGACCTCTCCTATGCAAGGATTCATTTCATGATGTTCAAAAAGAAAAAGTCAATTGTGACACCTTGTACTAAAACAGGAGAACAAAGAGACAGGTCTTACACACTATCTTGAAGGTCAGCAACAATATAAACATTTTTTGTCAATGAATGTCTAAAAAAAGTTTCAGGGACAAAATAGGTACAGAAATGACAGTATTAAGAGGAGACCAGAACAAAAGTTGTATATGAAATTTGAAAACACATATCTCATTCGAAATTATAATTTTGGGGCTTCCCTGGTGGCGCAGTGTTTGAGAGTCTGCCTGTCGATTCAGGGGACACGGGTTCGTGCCCTGGTCCGGGAAGATCCCATATGCAGCAGAGCGGCTGGGCCTGTGAACCATGGTCACTGAGCCTGCACGTCCGGAGCCTGTGCTCCACAACGGGAGAGGCCACAACAGTGAGAGGCCCGTGTACCGCAAAAAAAAAAAAAAAAAAAAAAAAAAAAAAGAGGGATGGAAACTAGGTCTCATAAGCAAAGGTCAAAGTAAATACTTTTTCATTTATTCGTTTGTTTTCTGTTTCATTTTTCAAAGGAAAAAAAAGGGTGAGAGGTTACTTTTTAATATATGAAAACTTAATTTCTGAAAAAGTCCTAAACAGATTTTCTTTTCAGTGGCAAATAAAATAAGGACATACAGAATTTAATGAGCAGGCGATTTTCCCTTACAGATAAAGTATGTCTTCCTGACCACCAGAAGGAAAAATATACTAAGGGACCTATAGAGAAGATTTTGCAGTTGCTTCCAGGAATGCTGCAGGAGTTTCCTCTAGAGACCAGCACCATTTTAATCAGAGGTGACTACAGCAATATTACTGGGACCTGATGACTTTGTGGTAGAATTCTCCATGCCTGTTCAAGGCCTTGATTATTCCAAGAAGACAGGGTTAGGCTAGACCAAATCTTCTGAGCATGTGCTCAATGACCTGCAAGTGCCCTAGCTGGTTTCCATAGGCAGGTGACTGCAAAAGCACCCTCCTGACCTAGAGGCTTCCATGCTTCCTAGGATTTTGTTCTGATTTCATTATAGAGATCATCAAATCCACAATCACAGTGTGTCCAAGTCACATGTTTTCCGAATAACAGGCTCATCCTTTTGATTGTTTTCTGCTTCTCTGACTTTGGGAAGTTCACCTTACTACACTGCTAAGATCTTTGCACTTAGGGAATGCTTTTATGATGTAAAGGAGGTTAACCTCAGAGACTGCAGGGAAATAGCTTTGGCCTATTTCAGGGTAAAGCAACTTGGCAACAAAGGCACACAGTCTCAGTATTACTGGCTCATGTTCATGCTTCTAGAACCAATCAGGGTAACTTTTTCAAGGACTTGGAATAACTTTCACAGCCTATTAAAGCCATTTCTAAGATGGCTGAAGGTTTATTCTATGGCTATCTTCCAAGTTTGCCTTTTAACATCTTTATTGGTGTATAATTGCTTTACAATGTTGTGTTAGTTTCTGCTGTATAACAAAGTGAATCAGCTATATGTATATAATTATCCCCATATCCCCTCCCTCTTGTATCTCCCTCCAACACTCCCTATCCCATCCCTCTATGTGGTAAGCATAGATAAGATAAGCACTGAGCTTATCTCCCTGTGTGATGCAGCTGCTTCCCACTAGCTATCCATTTTACATTTGGTAGTGTATATATGTCCATGCCACTCTCTCACTTCGTCCCAGCTAATCCTTCCACCTACCCCTGTCCTCAAGTCCATTCTCTACATCTGCATCTTTATTCCTGTCCTGCCCCTAGGTTCGTCAGGACTTTTTTTTTTTTTTTTAGGTTCCATATATATGTGTTGGCATATGGTATTCATTTTTCTCTTTCTGACTTATTTCACTCTGTATGACAGACTCTAGGTCCAGCCACCTCACTACAAATAACTCAATTTTGTTTCCTTTTCTGGTGAGTAATATTCTATTGTATATATGTGCCACATCTTCTCTATCCATTCATCTGTCGATGGACACTTAGGTTGCTTCCACGTCCTGGCTATTGTAAATAGTGTTGCAATGAACATTGTGTTACATGACTCTTTTTGAATTATGGTTTTCTCAGGTTTGCTTTTAAAAAATTTTTTTTAACATCTTTATTGGAGTATAATTGCTTTACAGTGTTGTGTTAGTTTCTGCTATATAACAAAGTGAATCAGCCATATGTATACATATATCCCCATATAGCTTCCCTCTTACGTCTCCCTCCCACCCTCCCTATCCCACCCCTCTAGGTGGTCACAGAGCACCTAGGTGATCTCCCTGTGCTATGCGGCTGATGCCCACTAGCTATCTATTTTACATTTGGTTGTGTATATATGTCAATGCCACTCTCTCACTTTGTCCCAGCTTCCCCTTCCCCTTCCCCATGTCCTCAAGTCCATTCTCTACCTCTGCATCTTTATCCCTGTCCTGCCCCTAGCTTCTTGAGAACAATTTTTTAAATTAGACTCCATATATACGTGTTAGCATATGGTGTTTTTTTTCTCTTTCTGACTTACTTCACTCTCCATGACAGACTCTAGGTAGGTTTGCTTTTGAGTTTCCAACTTTGCCTGGGTTAAATGGGCTGAAGGAAATAGAACTTTCATCTATCTTGTGGTGATAGGAGATGGCAGCTCTCACCTTGCTGTTTCTTGCTCATGACCTCAGGATATGGAAGAAATTTTCTGACAGATGAAATGTATTTAGAATCAAGATTTAGAATCTTTAAATGTAAATGAAAATAAAATACAAAGAATAGATTAAAATTATGTTATATTTTGTTTAAATAAATATTTTGAAATATATTCATATACAATAAAACTTTTTAAAGCACACATAATTATCTAATATTATATCATTTCTTAAACAGATATGTGGTGTAGTTTAATTCTTGGATTTAGAAAGTTTGCTTTTGTATAGTTAAAAAATTATAAATGATTTAAATAGTACTAAACAATAATATCTTATTTTTGCATGATGCTTTTAAGCTTTTAAAACATTTTTGTATAACTCGTTTATTTGATTACTCACTCATATTTAAATATCATTCTTAAGCTTCTACATACACAAAATTAAATTTAAAAAATGTTACCTCACTCAACAAAGGCAATTTTTATCCCTAGAAATCAGAGAGCTTCTTGGTGCTTTACACAATATAAATATTAATTGCTAAATGATTACAATCATTTTGGTAACTGAAACTCAGTTTAAAATAATAATTAATTCTACTCGTTCTTTTAACTCATGTAGCACACTTCCTGAGAAAGGCTCCAAGTTTACAAGTTTATATTCACACATTTAACCCCACTATGTTTCTCAGAACATAAGTCAGGCAGATTTTACCACTTCCATTTTATGGATGGAAAAACAGTTCACAATAAGACGCCCATTTGTTAGACAGAGTTGCCCTATTTAACACAGCAGAACAGGACATGGGTTTCCTACAGGTATCCTGTGCTGCCACATTTATCCAGTGGCTCAAGACCACCCTCTGGAGTTCTTCACCTAAGTGTGCCCTCCCAGATGTTGCCTTGCCATGGAATCATCCCTTCTTCCCAGTCCTTTCCTTCACCCTCAATCCCACATCAAGTCTGTTCATTGTTGGGATTTCAGGGATCTTCTAACCCTTAGGTTAGTCTAAAGAGCCAAAGGTTGTTAATATTTTATGTTTGACTCCACCATATGTCACACATTCATTAGCCTGATTCCTTGACTAGTCTTCCAACCATTGGAATGATATAACTTCTGTGTTTATCACATATTCACTTTATTGACAAGAGTTGTAGAACACACACACACACACACAGGCCCACACACACTCTTTCCAAAATTGTGTAGCACTCACTATCAACCAGGGAGTTGAAACCCCCCTTTAAGCATTTTATGACTGAGGTTTACAAAGTGACTTGGATGGAACTTTTACAATGACAACACTTTTTTCCACGTCCCAGAGGTTTTATTTTTAGCTCAAATCTCTAACTTATGGAGAAATATAAGTAAATGAACACTTTAGATACACTTTTATGTCCAGGAGCCACAAGAGAGTCTCACAATTAAAAAGTTCAATTTCCTGTATTCTTTAAATGTCAGTAAATACAAGAAAGACAAGTGTATGGAATATTCATGAAAAAACATTTCCTATTCATGGGCTCAGATGTGAAAAATAGGTCATTTTAATAACTCTGATTTTTGATGCATAGGCAGCCCATAATTCTACTTTCTGCTATTAAAATCTATCTATCTATCTACATACAGTGACAAAATTATATATATATATATAAAATGACAAAAGCAACATCATTATCTGAAGAAAATACCTGATTTGTACTATTATTAAGAAATTTAAATATAAACTTCATGGATTACTAAAACCTATCTTTATAAACAATTCTATGTTTCAAGAAAGCTAACTGTTTTCCCAGAGGAGGAGCATTTAGAGGATATTTCTCATTGGACACCTTTTGGTTCCTTGAAAGGAGGTCTGTTCATGTGTAGATGGTGGTAATGGGTGAGATATTTTGATATTTATTCTAGTTGGTCTCTGTCTGAATTCACTGCCTATGTGGAGAGGGTGAATGATGGTTTAAAGTTAACTTTTTAGCTTTATAGTTATTGGATTCTTGGAGGGCATTCTGTCATATTGCATTTATGAACTTTCATCCTCTCCTATAAATAACTATTTCTAAGATCACATGGTTCATTTGCTTCCTTCAGGCTTCAGAACCTGGAGGCTGAGCTTCCTTCTTCCTTCCAAGGAGGTCTGAATAGAAAAACTTCAAGGTTGGAAACCACATGATGGCAAGATTGAATCTAAGTTCTTCTGTTTAGCAGATAAGCAGGGGAATGTTCTTACATTACAGAATTAAGTTCATTATCTAAAAGTTTAGTTAACATTACCATCCTCATAGGATGTTGTAAAAATTAAAGAAATAAAATACATGAAATGATTGGCACATTGTCAATACTCAATGCCTGTTGGTCTCTCCTAGAAAGTACAACTCTGTTACTATGTATAGAAAACCCTAAGGACCCCACACAAAAACTACTAGGTCTAATAAATGAATTCAGTGAAGTAACAGGATACAAGATTAACATTCAGAGATCAGTTGCATTCCTTTACATTAACAATGAAATATCATAAAAAGAATGTAAAAAAAAAAAACAAAACAACTTTTAAAACCACACCAAAGAGCAGAAGCAAGAAGAACTACAATCCTGCAGCCTGTGGAACAGAAACCACATTCAGAGAAATATAGACAAGACGAAAAGGCAGAGGGCTATATACCAGATGAAGGAACAAGATAAAACCCCAGAAAAACAACTTAATGAAGTGGAGATAGGCAAACTTCCAGAAAATAATTCAGAATAATGATAGTGAAGATGATCCAGGACCTTGGAAAAGAATGGAGGCAAAGATGGAGAAGACGCAAGAAATGTTTAACAAAAACCTGGACAAATTAAAGAACAAAAAACAGAGATGAACAATACAATAACTGAAATGAAAACTACACTAGAAGGAATCAATAGCAGAGTAACTGAGGCAGAAGAACGGATAAGTGACCTGGAAGACAGAATGGTGGAATTTACTGCTGTGGACAGACTAAAGAAAAAAAGAATGAAAAGAAATGAAGACAGCCTAAGAAACCTCTGGGAGAACATTAAACACAACAACATTCGCATTATAGGGGTCCGAGAAGGAGAAGAGAAAGAGAAAGGACCAGAGAAAATATCTGAAGTGATTATAGTCAAAAACTTCCCTAACATGGGAAAGGAAATAGTCACCCAAGTCCAGGAAATGCAGCGAGTCCCATACAGGATAAAACCAAAGAGAAACATGCCAGGACACATAGTAATCACATTGGTAAAAATTAAAGACGAAGAAAAATTATTGAAAGCAGCAAGGGAAAAACAACAATTAATATACAAGGGAACTCTCATAAGGTTAACAGCTGATTTCTCAGAAGAAACTCTACAAGCCAGAAGGGAGTGGCATGATATACTTAAAGTGATGAAAGGGAAGAACCTGCAACCAAGATTACTCTACCCAGCAAGGATCGCATTCAGATGCGATGGAGAAATCAAAAGCTTTACAGACAAGCAAAAGCTAAGAGAATTCTGCACCACAAAATCAGTACTACAACAAATGTGAAAGGAAGTTCTCTAAGTGGGGAACACAAAAGAAGAAAAGGACCTACAAAAACAAACCTAAAACAATTAAGAAAATGGTCATAGGAACATACATATCATAATTACCTTAAACGTGAATGGATTAAATGCTCCAACCAAAAGACACAGGCTTGCTGAATGGATACAAAAACAAGATCCATATATATGCATTCTACAAGAGACCCACTTCAGACCTAGGGACACATACAGACTGAAAGTGAGGGGATGGAAAAAGATATTCCATGCAAATGGAAATCAAAAGAAAACTGAAGTAACTATACTCATATCAGATAAAATAGACTTAAAAATAAAGAATATTACAAGAGACAAAGAAGGACACTACATAATGATCAAGGGATCAATCCAAGAAGAAGATATAAGAATTATAAGTATATATGCAGCCACTATAGGAGCACCTCAATACATAAGGCAACTACTAACAGCTATAAAAGAGAAAATCAACACTAACACAAAAATAGTGGGGGATTTTCACACCTCACTTACACCAATTGACAGATCATCCAAAATGACAATAAATAAGGAAACACAAGCTTTAAATGACAAAATAGACCACATAGATTTAATTGATATTTACAGGACATTCCATCCAAAAACAGTAGATTACACTTTGTTTTCAAGTGTGCACAGAACATTCTCCAGGATAGATAACATCTTGGGCCACAAATCAAACTTCAGTAAATTTAAGAAAACTGAAATCATATCAAGCATCTTTTCTGACCACAATACTATGAGATTAGAAATGAATTACAGGGGAAAAAACGTAAAAAACACAAACACATGGAGGCTAAACAATACGTTACTGAATAACCAAGAGATCACTGAAGAAATCAAAGAGGAAATCAAAAACTACCTAGAGACAAATGCCAATGAAAACAAAATGATCCAAAACCTATGGAATGCAGCAAAAGCAGTTCTAAGAGGGAAGTTTATAGCTATACAAACCTACCTCAAGAAACAAGAAACATCTCAAATAAACAATCTAAACTCACACCTAAAGGAACTAGAGAAAGAACAAACAAAACCCAATGTTAGCAGAAAGAAAGAAATCATAAAGATCAGATCAGATATAAATGAAATAGAAACAAAGAAAGCAATAGCAAACATCAATAAAACTAAAAGCTGGCTCTTTGAGAAGATAAACAAAATTGATAAACCATTAGCCAGACTCATCAAGAAAAAGATGGAGAGGATTCAAATCAGTAAAATTAGAAATAAAAAAGGAGAAGTTACAACAGACACCACAGAAATACAAAGCATCCTCAGAGACTACTAAAAGCAACTCTATGCCAATAAAATGGACAACCTGGAAGAAAGGGAAAAATTCTTAGAAAGGTATAATCTTCCAAGGCTAAACCAAGAAGAAACAGAAAATATGAAGAGACTTATCACAATTAATGAAATTGAAACTGTGATTAAAAATCTTCCAACAAGAAAAAGTCCAGGACCAGATGGTTTCATAAGCATATTCTATCAAACATTTAGAGAAGAGCTAACACCCATCCTTCTCAAACTTCCAAAAAATTGCAGAGGAAGGAACACTCCCAAACTCATTCTATGAGGTCACCATCACCCTGATATCAAAACCAGACAAAGATACTACAAAAAAAGAAAATTACAGACCAATAACCCTGATGAATATAGATGCAAAAATACTTAACAAAATACTAGCAAACAGAATCCATCAACACATTGAAAGTATCATACACCACAATCAAGTGTGTTTTATCCCATAGATGCAAGGATTCTTCAATATACACAAATCAATCAATGTGATACACCATATTAACAAATTGAAGAATAAAGACCATATGATCATCTCAATACATACAGAAGAAGCTTTTGACAAAATTCAACACCAATTTATGATTAAAAAAAAACTCTCCAGCAAGTGAGCATAGAGGGAAACTACCTCAACATAATAAGGACCATACATGAGAAACCCACAGCAAACATCATTCTCAATGGTGAAAAACTGAAAGCATTTCTTCTAAGATCAGAAACAAGACAAGGATGTTCACTCTCACCACTATTATTCAACATAGTTTTGGAAGTCCTAGTAATGGCAATCAGAGAAGAAAAAGAAATAAAAGGAATACAGATAGGAAAAGAAGAATAAAACTGTCACTGTTTGCAGATGAGATGATACTATACATACAGAATCCTATAAATGCCACCAGAAAACTACTAGAGCCAATCAATGAATTTGGTAAATTTGCAGGATACATAATTAATGCACAGAAATCTCTTGCATTCCTATACACTAATGATGAAAAATCTGAAAGAGAAATTATGGAAACACTCCTATTTACCATTGCAACAAAAAGAATAAAATACCTAGGAATAACCCTACCTAGGGAGAAAAAAGACCTGTATGCAGAAAACTATAAGACACTGATGAAAGAAATTAAAGATGATACCAACAGATGGAGAGATATACCATGTTCTTGGATTGGAATAATCAACATTGTGAAAATGACTCTACTACCCAAAGCAATATACAGATTCAATGCAATCCCTATCATATTACCAATTGCATTTTTTATGGAACTAGACAAGTCATCTTAAAATTTGTTGGAGACACAAAAGATCCCGAACAGCAAAATCAGTCTTGAGGGAAAAAGACGGAGCTGGAGGAATCAGACTCCCTGACTTTCAGACTATACTACAAAGTGACAGTAATCAAGATCATATGGTACTGGCACAAAACCAGAAACATAGATCAATGGAACAAGATAGAAAGCCCAGAGATAAACCCACGCACATATGGTCAACTAATCTATGACAAAGTAGGCAAAGATATATAATGGAGAAAAGACAGTCTCTTCAATAAGTGGTGCTGGGAAAACTGGACAGCTACATGTAAAAGAATGAAATTAGAACACTCCCTAACACTATACACAAAAATAAACACAAAATGGATTTGAGACTTAAATGTAAGACAGGACACGATAAAACTCAGAGGAAAATATAGGAAGAACACTCTTTGAGATAAATCACAGCAAGATCTTTTTTGATCCACCTCCTAGAGTAATGGAAATAAAAACAAAAATTAACAAATGGGACCTAATGAAACTTCAAAGCTTTTGCACAGCAAAGGAAACCATAAGCAAGACGAAAAGACAACCCTCAGAATGGAAGAAAATATTTGTAAATGAATCCACGGACAAAGGATTAACCTCCAAAATATATAAACAACTCATGCAGCTCAATATTAAAGAAACTGGGGTTCCCTGGTGGCGCAGTTTTTGAGAGTCCACCTGCCAATGCAGGGGACACGGGTTCGTGACCTGGTCCGGGAAGATCCCACCTGCCATGGAGCGGCTGGGCCTGTGAGCCATGGCTGCTGAGCCTGCGCATCTGGAGCCTGTGCTCCACAGTTGGACAGGCCACAACAGTGAGAGGCCCACGTATGGCAAAAAAAAAAAAAAATTAAAGAGACAGATAACCCAATCCAAAAATGGGCAGAAGACCTAAATAGACATTTCTCCAAAGAAGATATACAAATGGCCAAGAAGCACATGAAAAGCTGCTCAACATCACTAATTATTAGAGAAATGCAAATCAAAACTACAGTGAGGTATCATCTCACACCAGTTAGAATGGGCATCATCAGAAAATCTACAAACAACAAATGCTGGAGAGCGTGTGGAGAAAAGGGACACTCTTGCACTGTTCGTGGTAATGTAAATTGATACAGCCACTATGGAGAACAGTATGGAGGTTCCTTAAAAAACTAAAAATAGAATTACCATATGATCCAGCAATCCCACTACTGGGCATATACCCAGAGAAAACCATAATTCAAAAAGACACATGCACCCCAATGTTCATTGCAGCACTATTTACAATAGTCAGGTCATGGAAGCAACCTAAATGCCCATCGACAGATGAATGGATAAAGAAGATGTGGTACATATATACAATGGAATATTACTCAGCCATAAAAAGGAACGATATTGAGTCATTTGTTGAGATGTGGATGGATCTAGAGACTGTCACAGAGTGAAGTAAGTCAGAAGAGAAAAACAAATATCGCACATTAACGCATATATGTGGAACCTAGAAAAATTTTACAGATGAACCAGTTTTCAGGGCAGAAATGAGACACAGATGTAGAGAATAAACATATGGACACCAAGGGGGGAAAACCGTGGTGGGGTGGGGTTGGTGGTGTGCTGAATTGGTCGATTGGGATTGACATGTATACACTGATATGTATAAAATTGATGACTAATAAGACCCTGCAGTATAAAAAGCAAAGAAACAAAACAACTAATACTAAATTTTCTTTGGGTTAATTTGTATGGAAATATGTTAATATAAAATGTTTCAGACATTACATGAAATTTCTAAAAATCTTAAGTGTTCTGATATAATGTTATAAGTCATAGTTCTAGGAAAAATATATTAGAATTAATAAATGAATGCAGCAAGTTTGCAGGACATAAGATTAATATACAGAAATTTGTTGCATTTCTATACAAAATAATGAAATATCAGAAAGAGAATGTTAAAATTAAGATCCCATTTAAAATATCATGAAAAAATATTACATAGGAATAAAGTTAATCAACAGGGGGAGCGACCTGTGCTCTGAAATCTATGAAACATTAATGAAGGAGATTGAATATGATTCAAAGAAATGCAAAGATATCCTGTGTTCTTTGATTGGAAAAGTCAATATTATTAAAATGGCCATACTACATCAAGCAATCCACAGATTTAATGAAATCCCCATCAAAATACCCAGTATATTTTTCATAGAACAAGAACAAATAATGCTAGAATTTGTGTGGACTTACAAAACACTCTGAATTGCCAAAGCAATCCTGAGAAAAAGAACAAAGCTGGAGGTATAACCCTAGCGGACTTTAGACTCTACTGCAAAACTGCAGTAATCAAAACAGCATGCTATTATCACAAAAACAGATACATAGATCAACAGAAGAGAATAGAGAACTCAGAAATAAACCCATGCACCTACAGTCAATTCATGTATGACAAAGAAGGCAAGAATATACAATGGACAAAAACAATCTCTTCAACAAGTGGTGCTGGGAAAACTGGAAAGCCACACATAAAATAATGAACTTAGAACATTTCCTCACACCATATACAGAAATAAATTTAGGTTTAAAGACATAAATGTAGAACATTAAACCATAAAACTCCTAGAAGAGAAATGGAAGGAACACTCTTTAACAAAAATTGTAGCAATATTTTCTAAAATCAGTCTCCTAAGGCAAAATAAGTAAAAGCAGAAACCGGGATTCCCTGATGGTGCAGTGGTTGAGAGTCTACCTGCTGATGCAGGGACATGGGTTTGTGCCCCATTCCAGGAAGATCCTTCATGTTGCAGAGTGGCTGGACCCATGAGCCATGGTCGCTGAGCCTGTGCGTCCGAAGCCTGTGCTCCACAACGGGAGAGACCACAACAGTAAGAGGCCCACTTACCCCACACACACACAAAAAAAGCAGAAACAAACAAATGGAACCTAATGAAACAAAACTTTTTACACAGCAAAGGAAACCATAAACAAAACGAAAAGAAAATCTACAGGATGGTAAAAAAATATTTGCAAATGATGCAACTGACAAGGAGTTAATATCCAAAATATACAAACTGCTCATACAACATAATCTAAAAAAAAAAAAAAACAACCAAAAAAAAAACAAGTTCAATCAAAAAATAGACTGAAGACTTGAATAGACATTTTTTTCCAAAGAAGACATACAGATAGGTAACATGAAAAGATGCTCATCATTCCCTAGTTACTAGAAATATACAAATCAAAACCCAAATAAGGTATCACCTCACACCTGTTAGAATGGCTCTCCTCAAAAAGTCTACAAATAACAAATGTTGGAAAGGTGGTGGAGAAAAGAGAACTCTCATACACTGTTAGTGGTAATGCAAATTGGTGCAGCCATATGGAAAACAGTAAGGAGAGTCCTCAGAAAACTAAAAATAGAAATACCATAAGATGCAGCATTCCACTTCTGGGTATACATCCAGAAAAAAATGAAAACCCTATTTTGAAAAGGTACATGCACAATAATGTTCATATCAGCACTATTTACAATAGCCAAGAGATGGAAGCAACCCAAGTGCCCATCAACAGACAATTGGATTAAGAAGTGTTTGTATATATATAAACACACACAACATTCACACAGCACAACATTCACACCACACAACATTAAACACACCAGCATTCACATTATGGGGTCCCAGAAGGAGAAGAGAGAGAAAGGGGCTGAGAATATATTTGAAGAGATAATAGCTGAAAATCTTCCTAACATGGGAAAGGATTTTCCTAACATGGGAAAGGAAAAACTCACCAAAGTCCAGGAAGCACAGAGAGTCACATACAGAATAAACACAAGGAGGAACAGGCCAAGACACATATTAATCAAACTCACAAAAATTAAAGACAAAGAGAAAATATTAAAAACAACAAGGGAAAAGCAACAAATAACATACAAGGGAATTCCTATAAGGTTATAGACTGATTTTTCAGCAGAAAATCTGTAGGCCAGAAGGGAGTGTGATGATCTATTTAAAGTGAAGAAAGGGAAAAACCTACAACCAAAAATTCTCTACCCAACAAGGCTCTTGTTCAGATTTGAAGGAGAAAGGAAAAGCATTACAGAGAAGCAAAAGATAATAGAATTCAGCACCACCATCCAGCTTTACAAAAAATTCTAAAGGAAATTCCACAGGCAGAAAAGAAGAGGCCACAACTAGAAACAAGAAAATTATGAATGGGAAAGCTCACTCGTAAAGACAAAAGTACAGTAAAGGTAGGAAATCATTCAAAAACAAATATGATATCAAAACCTGCAATTGTAAGGAGAGTATAAATGCATTATATTGAAATGTATTTGAAATTAAAAGAACAGCAATTTAAAACAGTTATATATATATATATATATATATATATATATATATATATATATATATATATATAGACTGCTATATCAAACTTCATGGGAGAGACTTCTTTGGTGGCACAGTGGTTAAGAATCTGACTGCCAATGCAGGGGCCACAGGTTCAATCCCTGCTCTGGGAAGATCCCACATGCCATGGAGAAACTAAGTCTATGTGCCACAATTACTGAGCCCCTGCTCTAGAACCTGCAAGCCACAACTACTGAGCCCACATGCTGCAACTACTGAAGACCATGCACCTAGAGCCCATGCTCTGCAACAAGAGAAGCCACCACAATAAGAAGCCCCTGCACCACAACGAAGAGTAGCCCGTGCTTGCCCCAACTAGAGAAAGCATGAGCAGAGCCAAAAATTAATAAATAAATAAATTTATTAAAAAAATAAAAACTGCATGGGAACAGCAAGCTGAAAATCTACAACTGATACATAAACACACACATAAAAGGAATCCAAACAAACAATATTTTAGCCATCAAATCACAAGAGAAGAAAATAAAAGAGGAAAGGAAACAAAAAAATATGAAAACAAATCTAAAACAATTAATGAAATGGCAAAAAAATACATATTTATGATTACCTTAAATGTAAATGGATTAAATGCTCTAACCAAAAGACATAGACTGGCTGAATGGATACAAAAACAAGAACCATATATACGCTGTCTACAAGAGACCCACTTCAGATCTAGGGACACATACAGAATAAAAGTGAGGGAATGGAGAAAGATACTCCATGCAAATGGAAATCAAAAGAAAGCTGGAGTAGCAATACTTATATCAGACATCTAATATAGGAGCACCTCAATATATAAGGCAAACATTAACAGACTGGACCAGGAAGAAATAGAAAATATGAACAGACCAATAACAAGCACTGAAATTGAAACTGTGATTAAAATATTGTGATTAAAATACAAAAGTCCAGGACCAGATGGCTTCACAGGGAAATTCTATCAAACATTTAGAGAAGAGCTAACATCTATGCTTCTCAAACTCTTCCACAAAATTGCAAAGGGAGGAACATTCCCAAACTCATTCTATGATTCCACCATCACACCGGTACCAAAACCAGACAAAGATATAACAAAAAAAGAAAATTACAGGTCAATATCACTGATGAACATAGATGCAAAAATCCTCAACAAAATACTAGCAAACCAAATCCAACAACACATTAAAAAATCATACACCATGATCAAGTGAGATTTATCCCAGGGATGCAAGGATTCTTCAATATATGCAAACCAATAACTATGATACATCATATTAAAAAATTGAAGAATTAAAAACCATACAATCATCTCAATAGATGCTGAAAAATCTTGTGACAAAATTCAACACTGATTTATGATTTAAAAAACTCTCCAGAAAGTGAGCATAGAGGGAACAAGTCTCCACATAATAAAGGACATATATGATGAACCCACAGCAAGCATTATTCTCAATGGTGAAAAACTGAAAGTATTTCCTCTAAAATCAGAAAGAAGAAAAGTGTGCCCACTCTCACCACTATTGTTCAACATAGTTTTGGAAGTCTTAGCCATTGCAATCAGAGAAGAAAAAGAAATAAAAGGAATGCAAATTGGAAAAGAAGAAGCAAAACTGACACTGTTTGCAGAAGACATGATACTACATATAGAAAATCCTAAAGATGTCACCAGAAAACTGCTAGAGCTAATCAATGAATTTAGTAAAGTCACAGGATACAAAATTAATGCAAAGAAATCTCTTGCATTCCTATACACTAACAACAAAATATCAGAAAGTGTAATTAAGGAAAAAATCTCATTTACCATTGCAACAAAAAGAGTAAAATAATTAGGAATAAACCTACTGAAGGAGGTAAAAGACCTGTACTCAGAAAACTATAAGGTGATGATGAAAAAATCAAAGATGAAACAAACAAATGGAGAAATACATCACATTCTTGGATTGGAAGAATCAATATTTTCAAAATGACTGTACTACCCAAAATAATCTGCAGATTCAATGCAATCCCTATCAAATTACCAATGACATTTTTCACAGAATTAGAACAAAAAAATCTTACAATTTGTATGGAAACACAAAAGACCCCAAATAGAGAAAGCAATCGTGAGAAACAAAAACACAGAGCTGGAGGAATCAGGCTCTCTGACTTCAGACTATAATACAAAGCTACAGTAATTAAGACAGTATGATACTGGCACAAAAACAGAAATATAGATAAATGTAACAGGATAGAAAGCCCAGAGATAAACCCATGCACCTATGATCACCTAACCCATGACAAAGAAGGTGAGAATATACAGTGGATCAGACAATCTCTTCAATAAGTGGTGCTGGGAAAACTGGACAGCTACATGTAAAAAAAAATGAAATTAGAACACTCTCTAAAACCATACACAAAAGTATACTCAAAATGGATTAAAGACCTAAATATAAGGGAAGACACTATAAAACTTAGAGGAAAACATAAGCAGAACACTCTGACATAAATCACAGCAAGATCTTTCTTGAACTATCTCCTAGAGTAATGAGAATAAAAACAAAAATAAACAAATGGGACCTAATGAAACTTCCAAGCTTTTGCACAGCAAAGGAAACCATAAACAAGTTGAAAAGACAACCCTCAGAATGGGAAAAAATATTTGCAAATGAAGCAAGTGACAAAGGATTAATCTCCAAAATATACAAACAACACATGAAGCTCAATATCAAAAAAACCAACAACCCAATCAAAAAATGGGCAGAAGACCTAAATAGACATTTCTCCAAAGAAGACATGCAGATGGTCAAGAGGAACAAGAAGAGATGCTCAACATCACTAATTATTAGAGAAATGCAAATAAAAACTACAATGAGGTGTCACCTCACGCTGGTCAGAATGGTCATCATTAAAAAATATACAAACAATAAATACTGGAGAGGGTGTGGAGAAAAGGAAACCCTCTTGCACTGTTGGTGGGAACGTATATTGATACAACTACTATGGAGAACAGTATGGAGATTCCTTAAAAATCTAAAAATAGAACTACCATATAACCCAACAATCCAACTTCTGGGCATATACTCAGAGAAAACCATTATTCAAAAAGACACATGCACTCCAATGTTCATTGGAGCACTATTTACAATAGCTAGGACATGGAATCAACATAAATGTCCATCAACAGAGGAATGGATAAATAAGATATAGTACATATATACAATGGAATATTATTCAGCCATAAGAAAGAAAAACATTAGGTCATGTAGAGACATAGATGGACCTTGAGACTGTCAAACAGAGTGAAGTAAGCCAGAAAGAGAAAAACAAATTTCATATATTAACAAATATATATGGAATCTGAAAAAATTGATATAGACTATCTCATTTGCAAAGCAGAAATAGAGACAGAGATGTAGAGAACAAAATTATGGATATAAAGGGGGAAAGTAGGGTGGGATGAATTGGGAGATTGGGATTGACATATATACACTACTATGTATAAAATAGATAACTAATGAGAATCTACTGTATAGCACAGGGAACTCTACTCAGTGCTCGTTGGTGAACTAAATGGGAAGGATATCCAAAAAAGTGGGGATATATGTATAGGTGTTGCTGATTCACTTTTTTGTACAGTAGAAACTATCACAATATTGTAAAACAAGCATACTCCAATAAAAATTTTTAAAAAAGGTATTCTAGACAAAAGGAAATCAAAACAAAGTCTGAATAGTAATACATATATCACACAAAACAGTCTTTAAAATAAATGATGTTACATAGACAAAGAAGTAGATTACATAATGATTAAGGGAGCCATCCAAGAAGATATCAAAATTGTAAATATATATGCATCAAACATAGGAGCACCTCAATATATAAGACAAATACTAACAGCCATAAAGGGAGAAATAGACAGTAACACAATAATAGTGGGGGAGTTTAACACTCCACTTTCATCAACAGACAGATCATCCAGACAGAAAATCAACAAGGAAATACAGGCCTTAAATGAACACTACATCAGATGGATTTAATTGACATTTATAGAACATTCCATTCAAAAACAGCAGAATACACATTCTTCTCAAGTGCATATGAAACATCCTCCAGGATAGATCAAAATGCTGGGGCAGAAAGCAAACCTCGGTAAATTTAAGAAAACAAATCATATCAACCATCTTTTTTTCCCACAGTTAGAAATCAAATACAAAAAAACACACACACACACACACACAAAAACCCTGCAGAACACAGAAACACATGGAGGCTAAGGAATAAGCTACTAACCAGCCAACAGATCACTGAAGTAATCAAAGAGTAAATCAAAAAATACCTAGAGACAAATGAAAATGAAAACACGATGATTCAAAACCTATGGGACACAGCAAAAGTAGTTCTAAAAGGGAAGTTTACAGCAATACAATTGTACCTTAGGAAATAAGAAAAATCTCAAATTAACAACCTAACCTTACACCTAAAGGAACTAGAGAAAGAAGAACAAACAAAACCTAAGATAGTGGAATGAAAGAAATCATAAATATCAGAGCAGACATAAATGAAATAGAGACAAAGAAAACATAGACAAGATCAGTGAAACTAAAATCTAGTTCTTCTAAAAGTCATATAAAATTGATAAAACTTTAGCCAGACTCATCAGGAAAAAAGGGAAAATGCTCAAGTCAATGAAATTAGAAATGAAAAAGAAGTTACAATGGACACTACAGAAATACAAAGGACCATAAGAGACTATTACAAGCAACTATATGCCAATAAAATGGACAACCTAGAAGAAAAGAAAAAATTCATAAAAAGTACTATCTCTGAAAACTGAAGAAAGAAATAGAAAATATGAATAGACAAATCACATGGAATGAAATTGAATCTGTCATCTAAAAAATTCCAAGAAACCTAAGTCCAGGACCAGATGGCTTCATAAGCATATTCTATCAAACATTTAGGGAAGAGGTAACACTTATCCTTCTGAAATTATTCCAAAAAATTGCAGAGGAAGAAACACCCCCACACTCATTCTATGAGGCCACTATTTCCCTGATACCAAAACCAGACAAAGATATCACAAGAAAAGAAAATTACAGGTCAATATCACTGATGAATATAGACATAAAAATCCTCAACAAAATACTAGGAAACTGACTCCAACAATACATAAAAAGGATCATACACCATGATCAAATGGAATTTATTCCATGGATGCAAGGATTTTTCAATATGTGCAAATCAAACATTGTGAAACACCACATTAACAAATTGAAGAATAAAAACCCTATGATCATCTTAATAGAGGCAGCAAAAGCTTTTGACAAAATTCAACACATATTTATCATTAAAACTCTCCAGAAAGTGGGCATGGAGGGAACCTATCACAATCTAAAAAAGGTCATATTTGACAAGCCCACAGGTAACATCATACTCAATGGTGAAAAGCTGAAAACATTTCCTCTAAGATCAGGAACAAGACAAGGATGTCCACTTCCACCATTCTTATTCAACATAGCTTTGGAAGTCCTAGCCTTGGCAATCAGAGAAGAAAAAGAAAAAAGACATCTAAGTTGGAAAAGAAGTAAAACTGTCACTGTTGCAGATGACATGACACTATACATAGAAAATCCTAAAGATGCTACCAGAAAACTACTAGAGCTCATCAGTGGATTTGGTAAAGTTGCAGGATACAAAATTAATATACAGAAATCTGTTGCATTTCTATACCTTACCAAGGAAAGATCAGAGAGAGAAATTAAGGAAACAATCCCATTATGATTGCAACAAAAAGAATAAAATACATAGGAATAAACCTACCTAATGAGGCAAAAGCCTGTACTCAGAGAACTAGAAGATACTGATGAAAGAAATCAAAGATGGCACAAACAGATGGAGAGATATACCATATTCTTGGATTGGAAGAATCAATATTGTCAAAATTACTATACTACCCAAAGTAATCTACAGATTCAATGCAATCCCTATCATATTACCAAAGGCATTTTTCACAGAATTAGAACCAAAAATTTTACAATTTGTATGGAAACAGAGAAGACCCTGAATAGCCAAAGCAATATTGAGAAAGAAAGACAGAGCTGGAGGAATCAGGCTCCCTGACTTCAGACTCTACTACAAAGCTACAGTAATCAAAACTGTATGGTGCTGGCACACCAAAAAAATGTAGATCAATGGAACAGGATGGAAAGTCTAGAGATAAACCCACACGCCCATGGTCACTTAATCCATGACAAAGGAAGCAAGACTATACAATGGAGAAAAGACAGTCTCTTCAATAAGTGGTGCTGGGAAAACTGGACAGCTACATATAAAAGAATGCAATTAGAACATTTACTAACACCACATAAAAAATAAACTCAAAATGGATTAAAGACCTAAATGTAAGGTCAGACACTATAAAACTCTGAGAGGAAAACATAGGCTGAACACCCCTTGACATAAATAGCAGCAATGTCTTTTTGGATCTGTCCCTAGAGTAAAGGAAATTAAACCAGAAATAAACAAATGCAACCTAATTGAACATCAGAGCTTTCGCACTGCAAAGGAAACCATAAACAAAATGGAAACACTACACACAGAATAGGAAAACCTATTTGCAAATGATGCAACTGACAAGGGATTAATCTCCAAAATACATAAACATCTCATATAGCTCAACACCAAATAGGAAACAACCCAATTAAAAAATGGGTAGAAGATCTAAATAGACATTTCTCCAAAGAAGATATACAGATGGTCAACAAACACATGAAAAGATGCTCAGTATCACTAATTATTAGAGAAATGCAAATCAAAACTACCATAAGTTATCATCTCACACCAGTCAGAATGGCCATCATCAAAACATCTACAAACAAATGCTGGAGAGGGTGTGGAGAAAATGGAACCCTCTTGCACTGTTGGTGGGAATGTAAATTGATACAGCCACTATGGAGAACAGTATGGAGGTTCCTTAACAATAGAGCTAGAATATGATCCAGCAACTTAACTTCTGGGCATATATCTGGAGAAAGCCTAATTTGAAAAGATGCATGCACCCCAATGTTCATTGCAGCACTATTTAAAATAGCCAAGACATGGAAGCAACCTAAATGTCCATTGACAGATGAATGGATAAAGAAGATTTGGTTCATTTATACAATGGAATATTACTCAGCCTCAAAAAAAAAATTAAATAATTCCATTTGTAGCAACATGGATAGACCTAGAGATGATCATACTAAGTGAATAAGTGAGATAGAGAAAGACAAATATCATATAGTATCACTTATATGTATCTTAAAAAGTGATACAAATTAACTTATTTACATAAAAAATAGACTCACAGACTTAGAAAACAAACTTTTGTTACCAGAGGAGAAAGGTGTGGGGTGAGGGATAAATTAGGAGATTGGGATTGACATATACATACCACTATGTATAAAATAGATAGCTAATAAGAACCTACTGTATAGCACAGGGAACTCTACTCAATATTCTGTAATAACCTAAATGGGAAAGGAATCTGAAAAAGGATAAATATGTGTATATGTATAAATGAGCACTTTGCTGTAGACCTGAAACTAACACAACATTGTAAATCATCTCTACTCCAATATAAAATAAAAATTAAAAGAAAATTGTTGTCTAAATGTAAATTGTATAAAATAAGGAGGAAAAATATAATTTGTCATATATTTAGAAAATATTGGCTTTAGCAAACAAGTGCCTATATAAAAATTCTCAAAAGTATAGTAAAAAACTAACTCAAATGATTTTCAAATTCACATGATTTAGGATGATATTTAGTAAATTAAAGCTAATTTTAAGATTGTCAGTTAGTACAGTTGTGTCTTCAGAGTTAGCATTAAATATAATTCATTTATTCAACTTTCATTCCACCTAGATTTTCTAGTCAAATGGGCTAATTTCGTCTCTATTGTAAAGTTTGTTGGTAAAGAAGAAGCAAACACAAAATTAAGGAAATGGCAAACCGCATTAGTGTCTCATGAAATTTTCATGAGTAATCTTTGCATGATTTTTAAGAACAAATAAATTAAATAGACCTAAATGCGATAAGAGTTTTTAAGTGTACTTTTTAACAATAATTTTTATAGATATGTCTACTTAAATAATTTCCTAAATCTCTTTGGTAATTTACATCCTTAGTGTTTTGCTATGTTAAATTATGTGTTAAATTATGTTCCTAGAAATTATAAAATGTGTTTACAAGTTCGCCAAGCCACAAAATGTTAATAAAGTTCACAATTGTTAACTTCTTTCTTTTCGTGAAAAAATTAAGATTTCAAAGGATTATGAATTTTAATTAATATGTGTGGTTACACTACCAGATATAATAATAGAAATTGGATGTATTTTGGGGTAAGAAAGGGTATAAGATCTGGAAATATTTTGTTAAGTATAAAGAAAGTAATTTTATCCTAAAGCTGGTTATTTCTAAATGAGAAAGAAAATGAGGGATAAACTAAAATGGACATATAAAGTTGCAAAATGTTTCTGAATAAAGAATCTTTGGAAAAGAATTTTATGTGTGGTCAGGACTGGACAAGATTGGAATTAATTAAATTAGGTAAATGATTTTTAATATTAAAGTAAACTGATGCAAAAATTTGAATTTGGTTTTCTCTCTAAGGATAAAGTTATGCATTTTTTATTGATCTGTTCTTGATAGTAAGAGATTGTGAAAGGTTTTTCTTTACCTTTAAGTAATTTACCTATTAAAAAAGCTCTTGTGTCTTTTCAAAATAATCAATTATGTTCTGTATTATCTTTATCAGGTCTTTGATTATTTAAGCAAACCTAGTTCTCATATTAAAATAACTAAATTTTTTCAGCTATATAATTTATATTTACCTATAAAGTCTTTAATTGTTATTTTGGTTAAGTGGATAACTAAGCATGGTAAATTAAACAACCAGTTGGGGCTATGGGAAACCCAAGACAGCACTTGTTTCTTCTTGGCTCTGGCAAACCACATTTTAAAATTTACATTCCTTCACCCACCATAGTGCATTTAAGATGATTCAAATTGTAACTATTGGTGGGAAGATGTCTATAAAGTTGTGAAAACAGTTTACCAACAATATCTGACCAGTCAGGTTTATAACTTAGGGGAAAAAATCTATTTTTGTCCACAAAGGCCTCAGACTTCCTTCCTCTGAACCCATTAAACACCAGCAACTGAACTTCTTTCGTCTCCCACATAGTATGGGTTGTCAAAATGTTCTTGTTATTGTATGTATGTATTCTAGGTGTGTTGAAGTCTTCCCTGGCTACAAGACTGATGCTCTCACAGTGGCAATAAAACTGTTAGAAGATGTGTTTTCCACTTGAGGTATGCTTTCAACAATATTCAGTGATCAGGGCACCAACTTGACTGGTCAAATCATAGGAGCCTTAACAAAAAACTTGCAAACTTCTTGGAATTATCAGTGTCACTACCACCCTCAGTAATCAGGCAAGGTGTCAGAACTAGCAGAAAACTAGACTCAAGCAGAACAAGAAGTAGTTACAAGGGATTGAATGAATTGATGAATATGGATTTAATTTTTTATAACTCTGTCTAAAATATTACTAGTTTTAAAAATCTTTGCTTTCCAGATACAAAGATATTTTAAAGATTTATAGAAATATTATAAATTATACATTTGTAGGCAGAATTGAAACATTTATCTTTTTCTCCCTACAATATCCCTTCAGAATTCAGAAGCCCTCTATAAATATTCTTATTTTCTTGGCAATATATTTATTTTCATAGGTTCAGTAAGAATCTATTCCGTGTACAGTTATACAGTACACAATTGGAAGCGTTGGTTATATTACCAAGCCTTTGACTGGAATGTCATACTTGAGAGAGGCACATATAGACACAGACCAGAAAGGCATGATGAGACAGCTTGAAGGAACCAAGGTTGACTTAATGGAACCATTAAAACCCCTTGGAAAAACAGCCTGGTACCTTGCTTACAGGGTTCCCAGCAGCCTTACTGGTGAATAAGATAACTTCCTGGCAGGCACAGAAATTCCTGGATATGTGGGGGACCTCCAGAAGGGAGGAATGTACCCAAATCTGTGAGCATTGCAGGTGAAGACTGATGGCAGTTGTTTGGATTAGCTCCGTAGCTTCAAGAAACTATTAAAAATTCAATCTGGAAATTCCATATAAAAAGTTACACAAAAGGAGATTTATTTATTATTAAAATATTTATTAGAGTGTAATTGCTTTAAAATGTTGTGTTAGTTTCTGCTGAATAAAAAAGTGAATCAGGGGGACGAGGGGAAGATGGTGGAAGAGTAAGACGCAGAGATCACCTTCCTCCCAACAGATACACCAGAAATACATCTACCCGTGGAACAACTCCTACAGAACACCTACTGAATGCTGGCAGAAGACCTCAGACCTCCCAAAAGGCAAGAAACTCCCCATGTACATTGGTAGGTCAAAAGAAAAAAGAATAAACAGAGATAAAAGGATAGGAACGGGACCTGAATCAGTGGGAGGGAGCTGTGAAGGAGGAAAGGTTTCCACACACTAGGAAGCCCCTTCGCGGGCAGAGACTGTGGGCAGCGGAGGGGGAACCCTGGAGGAGAGCACAGCAACAGGGGTGTGGAGGGCAAAATGGAGAGATTCGCGCACAGAGGATCGGTGCAGACCAGCACTCACCAGCCCGAGAGGCTTGTCTGCTCACCCGCCGGGGCAGGCGGGGCTGGGAGCTGAGGCTCGGGTGTCTATCAGAGCGCAGGGAGAGGACTGGAGGTGGTGGCGTGAACACAGCCTGCAGGAGGTTAGTGTACCACAGCTAGCCGGGAGGGAGTCCGGGGAAAAGTCTGGACCTGCCGAAGAGGCAAGAGACTTTTTCTTCCCTCTTTGTTTCCTGGTGGGCAAGGAGAGGGGATTAAGAGCGCTGCTTCAAGGAGCTCCAGAGACGCGTGCGAGCCACGGCTAAAAGCGCGCAACCCAGAGACGGGCATGAGACGCTAAGGCTGCTGCCGCCGCCACCAAGAAGACTGTGTGCGAGCACAGGTCACTATCCACACCCCACTTCTGGGTAGCCTGTGCAGCCCGCCACTGCCAGGGTCCCGGGATCCAGGGACAACTTCCCGGGAGAACGCACGGTGCGCCTCAGGCTGGTGCAACGTCACGCTGGCCTTTGCCGCCGCAGGTTCGCCCAGCATACCGTGCCCCTCCCTCCCCCCGGCCTGAGTGAGCCAGAGTCCCCGAATCAGCGGCTCCTTTAACCCCGTCCTGTCTGAACGAAGAATAGATGCCTTCCAACTACCTACACACAGAGGCGGGGCCAAATCCAAAGCTGAGCCCCTGCGAGCTGTGAGAACAAAGAAGAGAAAGGGAAATCTCTCCAAGCAGCCTCAGAAACAGTGGAATAAAGCTCCACAATCAACTTGATGTACCCTGCATCTGTGGAATATATGAATAGACAACGAATCATCGCAAATTGAGGAGGTGGACGTTGAGAGCAAGATTTATGATTTTTTCCCCTTTTCCTCTTTTTGTGAGTGTGTATGCATATGCTTCTGTGTGAAATTTTGTCTGTATAGCTTTGCTTCCACCATTTGTCCTAGGGTTCTATCTGTCCAATTTTTCTTTTTTTCTTAATTATTATTTTTTATTTTAATAACTTTATTATATATTTTTTTACTTTATGTTATTTTACTTTACCTTCTTTCTTTTTTCCTTCCTTCCCTCCTTCTTTCCTTCCTCCCTCCCTCCCTCCTTTCTTCCTTTTTTCCTTCTTTCTTTCTTTCTTTCTACTTCTACTACTTCTTTCTTTCTACTTTTTCTCCCTTTTAGTCTCAACCGTGTGGATGAAAGGCTCTTGGTGTTGCAACCAGGAGTCAGTACTGTGCCTCTCAGGTGGGAGAGCCAAATTCAGGACACTGGTCCACAAGTGTGGGACAAGATGGGACACTGGTCTCAGCTCCACATAATATCAAACGGCAAAAATTTCCCAGAGATCTCCATCTCAATACCAGCATCCAGCTTCATTCAACGAAGAGCAAGCTACAGTGCTGGACACCCTATGCCAAACAACTAGAGAAACAGGAACACAACCCCACCCATTAGCAGAGAGGCTGAGTAAAATCATAATAAGTCCACAGACACCCCAAAACACACCACCAGACGTGGACCTGCCCACCAGAAAGACAAGATCCAGCACCATCTACCAGAACACAGGCACTATTACCCTCAACCAGGAAGCTTAAACAACCCACCGAACCAACCTTAGCCACTGGGGACACACATGAAAAACAACGGGAACTACGAACCTGCAGCCTGCAAAAATGAGACCCCAAACAGAGTGAGATAAGCAAAATGAGAAAACAGAAAAACACACAGCAGTTGAAGGAGCAAGATAAAAACCCACCAGACCTAACAAATGAAGAGGAAATAGGCAGTCTACCTGAAAAATAATTCAAAATAATGATAGTAAAGATGATCCAACATCTTGGAAATAGAATAGACAAAATGCAAGAAACATTTAACAAGGACCTAAAAGAAATAAAGATGAAACAAACAACAATGAACAACACAAAAAATGAAACTAAAAATACTCTAGATGGAATCAATAGCAGAATAGCTGAGGCAGAAGAACGGATAAGTGATCTGGAAGATAAAATAGTGGAAATAACTACTGCAGAGCAGAATAAAGAAAAAAGAATGAAAAGAACTGAGTACAGCCTCAGAGACCTCTGGGAAAACATTAAACACACCAACATTCGAATTATAGGGGTCCAGAAGAAGAGGAGAAAAAGAAAGGGACTGAGAAAATATTTGAAGAGATTATAGTTGAAAACTTCCCTAATATGGGAAAGGAAATAGTTAATCAAGTCCAGGAAGCACAGAGTGTCCCATACAGGATAAATCCAAGGGGAAATATGCCAAGACACATTTAATCAAACTGTCAAAAATTAAATACAAAGAAAACATATTAAAAGCAACAAGGGAAAAACAACAAATAACACACAAGGGAATCCCCATAAGGTTAAAAGCTGATCTTTCAGCAGAAACTCTGAAAGCCAGAAGGAACTGGCAGGACATATTTAAAGTGATGAAGGAGAAAAACCTGCAAACAAGATTACTCTAACCAACAATGATCTCATTCAGATTTGATGGAGAAATTAAAACCTTTACAGACAAGCAAAAGCTGAAAGTTCATCACCACCAAACCACCTTTACAACAAATGCTAAAGGAACTTCTCTAGTCAAGAAACACAAGAGAAGGAAAAGACCTACAATAACGAACCCAAAACAATTAAGAAAATGGGAATAGGAACATACATATTGATATTTACCTTAAATGTAAATGGACTAAATGCTCCCACCAAAAGACACAGATTGGCTGAATGGATACAAGAACAAGACCCATACATATGCTGTCTACAAGAGACCCACTTCAGACCTAGAGACACATACAGACTGAAAGTAAGGGGATGGAAAAAGATATTCCATGCAAATGGAAACCAAAAGAAAGATGGAGGAGCAATTCTCATATCAGACAAAATAGACTTTAAAATAAAGATTATTACAAGAGACAAAGAAGGACAGTACATAATGATCAAGGGATCGATCCAAGAACAAGATATAACGATTGTAAGTATTTATGCACCCAACATAGGAGCACCTCAGTACATAAGGCAAACACTAACAGCCATAAAAGGGGAAATCAACAGTAACACATTCATAGTAGGGGACTTTAACACCCCACTTTCACCAATGGACAGGTCATCCAAAATGAAAATAAATAGGGAAACACAAGCTTTAAATGATACAAAAACAAGATGGACTTAATTGATATGTATAGGACATTCCATCCAAAAACAACAGAATACACATTTTTCTGAAGTGCTCGTGGAACATTCTCCAGGATAGATCATATCTTGGGTTACAAATCAAGCCTTGGTAAATTTAAGAAAATTGAAATGGTATCAAGTATCTTTTCCGACCACAACACTATGAGACTAGATATCAATTACAGGAAAAAATCTGTAAAAAATACAAACACATAGAGGCTAAACAATACACTACTTAATAACGAAGTGATCACTGAAGAAATCAAAGAGGAAATCAAAAAATACCTAGAAACAAATGACAATGGAGACATGATGACCCAAAACCTATGGGATGCAGCAAAAGCAGTTCTAAGAGGGAAGTTTATAGCAATACAATCCTACCTTAAGAAACAGGAAATATCTCGAATAAACTACCTAACCTTGCACCTAAAGCAATTAGAGAAAGAAGAACAAAAAAACCCCAAAGCTGGCAGAAGGAAAGTAATCATAAACATCAGATCAGAAATAAATGAAAAAGAAATGAAGGAAATGATAGCAAAGATCAATAAAACTAAAAGCTTGTTCTTTGAGAAGATAAACAAAATTGATAAACCTTTAGCCAGACTCATCAAGAAAAAAAGGGAGAAGACTCAAATCAATAGAATTAGAAATGAAAAAGCAGAAGTAACAACTGATACTGCAGAAATACAAAAGATCATAAGAGATTACTACAAGCAACTCTATGTCAATAAAATGGACAACCTGGAAGAAATGGACAAATGCTTAGAATTGCACAATGTGCCAAGCCTGAATCAGGAAAAACTAGAAAATATGAACAGACCAAACACAAGCACTGAAATTGAAACTGAGATTAAAAATCTTCCAACAAACAAAATTCCAGGACCATATGGCTTCACAGGTGAATTCTATCAAACATTTAGAGACGAGCTAATGTTTATCCTTCTCAAACTCTTCCAAAATATAGCAGAGGGAGGAACACTCCCAAACTCATTCTACGAGGACACCATCACCTTGATACCAAAACCAGACAAAGATGTCAAAAAAAAAGAAAACTACAGGCCAATATCACTGATGAACATAGATGCAAAAATCCTCAACAAAATACTAGCAAACAGAATTCAACATCACATTAAAAGGATCATACACCATGATAAATTGGGGTTTATTCCAGGAATGCAAGGATTCTTCAATATACACAAATCAATCAACGTGATACACCATATTAAAAAACTGAAGGAGAAAAACCATATGATAGTCTCAAAAGATGCACAGAAAGCCTTCGACACAATTCAACACCCATTTAAAATAAAAACCCTGCAGAAAGTAGGCATAGAGGGAACTTCCCTCAACATAATAAAGGTCATATATGACCAACACACAGCCAACGTCATCATCAATGGTGAAAAATTGAAAGCAATTCCGCTAAGATCAGGAAGAAGACAAGGTTGCCCACTCTCACCACTCTTGTTCAACATAGTTTTGGAAGTTTTCACCACAGCAATCAGAGAAGAAAAGGAAATAAAAGGAATCCAAATCAGAAAAGAAGAAGTAAAGCTGTCAGTGTTTGCAGATGACATGATACTATACATAGATAATCCTAAAGATGCTTCCAGAAAACTACTAGAGCTAATCAATAAATTTGGTAAAATAGCAGGATACAAAATTAATGCACAGAAATCTCTGGCATTCCTATACACTAATGATGAAAAATCTGAAAGTGAAGTCGAGAAAACACTCCCATTTAGCATTGCAACAAAAAGAATAAAATATCTAGGAATAAACCTACCTAAGGAGACAAAAAACCTGTATGCAGAAAATTATGACACTGATGAAAGAAATTAAAGATGACACAAATAGATGGAGAGATATACCATGTTCTTGGATTGGAAGAATCAACATTGTGAAAATGACTCTACTACCCAAAGCAATATACAGATTCAATGCAATCCCTATCAAAGTACCACTGGCATTTTTCACAGAACTAGAACAAAAAATTTCACAATTTGTATGGAAAAACAAAAGACCCCAAATAGCCAAAGCAATCTTGAGAATGGAAAATGGAGCTGGAAGAATCAGGCTCCCTGACTTCAGACTATACTACAAAGCTACAGTAATCAAGACAGTATGGTACTGGCACAAAAACAGAAAGCTAGATCAATGGAACAGGATAGAAAGCCCAGAGATAAACCCACGCACATATGGTCACCTTATATTTGATAAAGGAGGCAGGAATTTACAGTGGAGAAATGACAGCCTCTTCAATAAGTGGTGCTGGGAAAACTGGACAGGTACATGTAAAAGTATGAGATTAGATCACTCCCTAACACCATATACAAAAATGAACTCAAAGTGGATTAAAGACCTAAATGTAAAGCCAGAAACTATCAAACTCTTAGAGGAAAACATAGGCAGAACACCCTATGACATAAATCTCAGCAAGATCCTTTTTGACCCACCTCCTAGAGAAATTGAAATAAAAACAAAACTAAACAAATGGGACCTAATGAAACTTCAAAGCTTTTGCACAGCAAAGGAGACAATAAACAAGACCAAAAGACAACCCTCAGAATGGGAGAAAATATTTGCAATGAAGCAACTGACAAGGGATTAATCTCAAAAATATACAAGCAGCTCATGCAGCTCAATAACAAAAAAACAAACAACTCAATCCAGAAATGGGCAGAAGACCTAAATAAACATTTCTCCAAAGAAGATATACAGACTGCCAACAAACACATGAAAGAATGCTCAACATCATTAGAGAAATGGAATTCAAAACTGCAATGAAGTATCATCTTCCACCAGTCAGAATGGTCATCATCAAAAAATCTAGAAACAATAAATGCTGGAGAGGGTGTGGAGAAAAGCAATACTCTTGCACTGTTGGTGGGAATGTGAATTGGTACAGCCACTATGGAGAACAGTATGGAGGTTCCTTATAAAACTACAAATAGAACTACCATATGACCCAGCAATCCCACTACTAGGCATATACCCTGAGAAAACCATAATTCAAAAAGAGTCATGTACCAAAATGTTAATTGCAGCTCTATTTACAATAGCCCGGAGATGGAAACAACCTAATTGTCCATCATCGGATGAGTGGATAAAGAAGATGTGGTACGTATATACAATGTAATATTACTCGGCCATAAAAAGAAATGAAATTGAGCTATTTGTAATGAGGTGGATAGACCTAGAGTCTGTGATTCCGAGTTAAGTAAGTCAGAAAGAGAAAGACAAATACTGTATGCTAACACATATATATGGAATTTAAGGAAAAAAATGTCATGAAGAACCTAGGGGTAAGACAGGAATAAAGACACAGACCTACTAGAGAATGGACTTGAGGATATGAGGAAGGGGAAGGATAAGCTGTGACAAAGAGAGAGAGAGGCATGGACATATATACACTACCAATCATAAAATAAGTAGCTTGTGGGAAGCAGCCACATAGCACAGGGAGATCAGCTCGGTGCTTTGTGACCTCCTAGAGGGGTGGGATTGGGAGAGTGGGAGGGAGGGAGACGCAAGAGGGAAGAAGTATGGGAACATATGTATATGTATAACTGATTCACTTTTTTATAAAGCAGAAGCACACCATTTTAAAGCAATTATACTCCAATAAAGATGTTTAAAAAAAGTGAATCAGTTATATGTATACATATATCCCCATATCCCCTCCCTCTTTCACTTCCCTCCCACCCTCCTTATTCCACCTCTCTAGGTGGTCACCAAACACAGAACTGATCTCCCTGAGCTATGCAGCTGCTTCCCAATAGCTATGTATTTTACATTTAGTAGTGTATATATGTCAATGCTATCCTCTCACATCGTCCCAGCTTACCCTTCCCCCTCCCCATATCCTCAAGTCCATTCTCTACGTCTGTGTCTTTATTCCTGTCCTGGGTTCGTCAGAAACTTTTCTTTTTTTTTTTAGATTCCATCTATATGTGTTAGCATATGGTATTTGTTTTTCACTTTCTGACTTACTTCACTCTGTATGACAGACTCTAGGTCCATCCACCTCACTACAAATAATTCAATTTCGTTTCCTTTTATGGCTGAGTAATATTCCATTGTATATATGTACCACATCTTCTTTATCCATTCATCTGTCAATGGACACTTAGGTTGCTTCCATGTCCTGGCTATTGTAAATAGTGCTTCAATGAACATTGTGGTACATGTCTCTTTTCAAATTATGGTATTCTCAGGGTATATGTCCAGTAGTGCGATTGCTGGGTCATATGGTAGTTCCATTTTTAGTTTTTTAAGGAACGTCCATACTGTTTTCCATCGTAGCTGTATCAACTTACATTCCCACCAACAGTGCAAGAGGGTTCCCTTTTCTCCACATCCTCTCCATCATTTATTTTTTATACATTTTTTCATGATGGCCATTCTGACCAGTGTGAGGTGATACCTCATTGTAGTTTTGATTTGCATTTCTCTAATGATTAGTGATGTTGAGCATCCTTTCCTGTATTTGTTGGCAGTCTGTATATCTTCTTTGTAGAAATGTCTATTTATGTCTTCTGTTCATTTTTGGATTGGGTCCTTTGCTTTTTTGATATTGAGCTGCATGTGCTGCTTGTATACTTTGGAGATTTATCCTTTGTCCATTGATTCATTTGCAAATATTTTCTCCATTCTACATATTTATTTATTTATTTATTTTTGGCTGTGTTTGGTCTTCGTTTCTGTGTGAGGGGTTTCTCCAGTTGCGGAGAGCGGGGGCCATTCTTCATCGCCATGTGCAGGCCTCTCACTGTCGCGGCCTCTCTTGTTGCGGACCGCAGGCTCCAGACACGCAGGCTCAATAGTTGTGGCTCACAGGCCTAGTTGCTCCACAGCATGTGGGATCTTCCCAGACCAGGGCTCGAACCCGTGTCCCCTGCATTAGCAGGCGGATTCTTAACCACTGCGCCACCAGGGAAGGCCCTCCATTCTAAGGGCTGTCTTTCACTCTTGTTTATGGCTTCCTTTGCTGTACAAAAGTTTTTGTTTCATTAGGTCCCATTTGTTTATTTTTGTTTTTATATCTATTTCTCTAGGAGGTGGGTCAAGAAGGGACTTGCTGTGATTTATGTCATAGAGTGTTCTGCCTATGTTTTCCTCAAAGAGTTTTGTAGTGTCTGGCCTTACATTTAAGTCTTTAATCCATTTTGAATTTATTTATTATTTTTTTTGAAAAAATTTATTTATTTATTTGGCTACTTTGGGTTTTCATTGCTGCATGCAGGCTTTCTCTAGTTGTGGTGAGCGGGGGCTCCTCTTCGTTGCGGTGTGCGGGCTTCTCGTTGCAGTGGCCTCTCTCGTTGCAGAGCACGGGCTCTAGGCACGCGGGCTTCGGTAGTTGTGGCTCACAGGCTCCAGAGTGCAGGCTTAGTAGTTGTGGTGCAAGGGCTTAGTTGCACTGTGGCATGTGGGATCTTCCTGGACCAGGGCTTGAACCCGTGTCCCATGCACTGGCAGGCGGACTCCCAACCACAGAGCCACTAGGGAAGTCCCTGAATTTATTTTTGTGTGTGGTGTTAGGAAGTGTTCTAATTTCATTCTTTCACATGCAGCTGTCCAGTTTTCCCAGCACCACTTATTGAAGAAGCTGTCTTTCCCCATTGTATAATCTTGCCTCTATTATCAAAGATAAGGTGACCATATATGCGTGGGTTTATCTCTGGGCTTTCTATCCTGTTCCATTGATCTAGCTTTCTGTTTTTGTGCCAGTACCATACTGTCTTGATTACTGTAGCTTTGTAGTATAGTCTGAAGTCAGGGAGCCTGATTCCTCCAGCTCCTTTTTTTTTTTTTCCTCAGGATTGCTTTATCTATTTGGGGTATTTTGTGTTTCCATATTAATTGTGAGTTTTTTTCTTCTAGGTCTGTGAAAAATGCCGCTGGCAGCCTGATAGGGATTGCATTGAGTCTGTAGTTTGTTTTGGGTAGTATAGTCATTTTCACAGTGTTGATTCTTTCAGTGCAAGAACATGGTATATCTCTCTATCTGTTTGTATCATCTTTAATTTCTTTCAGTAGTGTCTTATAGTTTTCTGCATACAGGTGTTTTGTCTCCTTCAGTAGGTTTATTTCTAGGTATTATATTCTGTTTTTGCAATGGTAAATGGGAGTGTTTCCTTAATTTCTCTTTCAGATTTTTCTGTTGTTAGTATATAGAAATGCAAGAGATTTTTGTGCATTAATTTTGTATCCTACTACTCTACCACATTCATTGATTAGCTCTAGTAGTTTTCTGGTAGCATCTTTAGGATGCTCTATGTACAGTATCAGGTCATCTGTAAACAGTGACAGTTTTACTTCTTTTCTGATTTGGATTCCTTTTATTTCTCTTTCTTTTCTGATTGCCCTTGTTAAAACTTCCAAAACTATGTTGAATAATAGTGATTAGAGTGGGCAACTTTGTCTTTTCCCTGATCTTAGAGGAAATATTATCATGTTTTCACCATTGAGAATGATGTTGGCTGTGGGTTTTGTCATATATGGCCTTTATTATGTTGCAGCAAATTCCATCTATGCCCATTTTCTGGAGAGTTTTTACCATAAATGGGTGTTGAATTTTATTGAAAGCTTTTTTGCATCTATTGAGATGATCATATGGTTTTTATCTTTCAGTTTGTTAATATGGTGTTTCACATTGATTAATTTGCATAGGCTGAAGAATGCTTGCATTCCTGGGATAAACCCCACTTGATCATGGTGAATGAACCTTTTAATGTGCTGTTGCATTCTGTTTGCTAGTATTTTGTTGAGGATTTTTGTAGCTATGTTCATCAGTGATATTAGCCTGTAATTTTCTTTTGGGGACATCTTTTTCTGGTTTTGGTATCAGGGTGATGGTGGCCTTGTAAAATGAATTTGGGAGTGTTCCTCCCTCTGCTCTATTTTGAAAGAGTTTGAGAAGGATAGGTGTTAGTTCTATTCTAAATGTTCACACAATTCACCTCTGTATTTTGATAGGGATTGTATCAAATCTGTAGATTGCTTTGGGTAGTATGGTGATTTTAGTGATATTAACTTTTCATCCCAAGAGCCCAGGATATCTTTCTATTTCTTTTTGAATCATCTTCAATTTCCTTCATCAGTGTTTTATAGTTTTCAGTGTATAGGCCTTTCACCTCCTTGGTTAAGTTACATAGGTATTGTATTATTTTCCAGACTGTTTGTTTGTTTGTTTTTAATTTATTTATTTTTGGCTGCATTGGGTCTTCATTGCTGCATGTGGGCTTTCTCTAGTTGTGGTAAGCAGGGGCTACTCTTCGTTGTGGTGTGTGGGCTCTCATTGCTGGGGCTTGTTGTGGAGCACGGCCTCTAGGTGCGTGGGCTTCAGTAGTTGTGGCATATGGGCTCAGTAGTTGTGGCTCATAGGATCTAGAGCACAGGCTCAGTAGTTATGGCACATGGGCTTAGTTGCTCCATGGCATGTGGGAACTTCCTGGACCAGGGCTTGAACCCGTGTTCCCTGCATTGGCAGGCAGATTCTTAACCACTGCACCACCAGGGAAGCCCTTCCATGCAGTTTTAAAAGCCATTTTCTTTTTTACTTTCTCTCTTTCTGATATTTCATTTTTAGTGTATAGAAACACAACAGATTTCTGTATACTAATCTTGTATCATGCAGTCTTGCTGAATTCATTTATTAGTTCTAATAGTTTTATGTGGAGACTTTAGGGTTCTCTATATAGAGTATCAGATCATCTGAAAATAGTGGCAGTTTTACCTCTTCCTATCCAATTTAGATATCTTTTGATTATTTTTTTCTTTTTTGATTGCTGTGGGTAGGACTTCCAATATTATGTTGAATAGAAGTGGTGATAGTTGTTGGCTGTGGGTTTGTTGTAAATGTCTTTTATTATGTTGAGATATGTTCCTTCTATACCCATTTTGGTAAGAGTTTTATCACGAATAAATGTTGAATTTTGTCAAATGCTTTTTCTGCACCTATTGAGTGGATCATTTGGTTTTTGTCCTTCCTTTTGTTAATGTGGTGTATCACATTGATTGATTTGCAAATGTTGAACCATCCTTGCAACTCTGGAATGAATACAACTTGATCATGCATCCTTTTTATGTATTGTTGGATTCAGTTTGCTAATACTTTGTTAAGAATTCTTACATCTATATTCATCGAAGATACTGGTGTGTAATTTTCTTTTTTTTGTAGAGCTTTTGTCTGGTTTTGGTATCAGGGTGATGTTGGCCTCATAGATTGAATTTGGGAGTGTTCCCTCATCTTCAATTTCTTTGAATAGTTTGAGAAGTATAGGTATAAGTTCTTTTTTGTATGTTTGGTAGAATTCCCCATTGAAGTTGTCCAGCCCTGGAATTTTCTTTGCTGAGAGTTTATTACAGATTCTATTTCATTGATCAAATTATCTGTTTCTTCTTGACTCAGTCTTGGAAGGCTGTGTGTTTCTAGAAACTTGTTCATTTCTTCTATGTTGTCCAAATTGTTGCCCTGTAACTGTTCATAGTAATCTCTTATGATTTTTTGTATTTCTGCAGTATCAGTTTTGTTATTTCTCCTCTTTCATTTATTATTTTGATTATTTGGGTCCTTTTGCTTTTCTTCTTGGTGAGCTTGGCTAGAGGTTTATAGATTTTGTTTATTTTTTCAAAAACCAGCTCTTGGTTTTATTGATATTTTCTATTATTTTTTTATTTCTATTTTTAAAAATTTCTCTCTGATCTTTATTATTTCCTTCCTTCTGCTGACTTTGGGTTTTGTTTTACTTTTTCTAGTTATTTTAGGTGGTGGATTAGGTTATTCATTTGAGATTTTTCTTATTTTTTGAGGAAGGCCTGTATTTCTATTAACTTCCCTCTTAAAACTGCATGGTTTTATTTTTATTTCAATTTGTCTTGGGGTATTTTCTGATTTCTTCTTTGATTTCATTATTGACCTGTTTTATATATTTATTTATTTATTTGTAGCCTGTTTTTTAGTCTCCATGTTTTACTTCTTTTCCCATTATCCTTTCTGTGTTGATTTCTAGTTTCATACCCTTGTGGTCAGAAAAGATGCTTGAAATAATTTCTATGCTCTTAAATTTGTTGGGGCTTGTTTTGTGACCTAGTATGAGGTCTATCCTAGAGAATCTTCCATATGCACTTGAAAAAAAATGTGTATTCTGATTCTTTTGGTGTAGTGTCCTGTAGATATAAATTAAGTCCAACTGGTCTATGGTGTCAATTAGGACCTTTGTTGCCTTATTGATTTTCTGCCTGGATGATCTGTCCATTGATGTTAATGGAGAATTAAAGTCTCCTGCTATCACTGTATTCTTGTCAATTTCTCCTTTTATGTCTGTTAGCATTTGTTTTATACATTTAGATTCTCCTATATAAGGTACATATATGTTAACAATTGTAATATCCTCTTTTTTTTTTTTGATGTGGACCATTTTAGAAATTTTTATTGAATTTGTTTCAATATTGCTTCTCTTTTATGTCTTGGTTTTTTGGCTGTGAGGCATGTGGGATCTTAGCTCCCTGACCAGGGATTGAACCAGCACCCCCTGAATTGGAAGGCAAAGTATTAACCACTGGACCTCCAGGGAAGTCCCCCGCCCCCTTTCTTTTTTACTATCCTCTTTTTGTATTGATCCCTTTATCATTATATAGTGTCCTTCTTTGTCTTTCTTTATAGCCCTTGTTTATAAGTCTATTTTGTTTGAGTATTGCTACCTCCACTGTTATTGTTTTGATTTTCATGAAACATCTTTTTCCTTCCTATCACTTTCAGTCTGTGTGTGTCTTTCATCCTGAAGTGAGGCTCTGATTGGAAGCATATTGTAGGTTCTTGTTTTTTTATCCAATTTGCCAGTCTGTGTTTTTTGATTGGAGCAGTTAGTCCATTGACATTTAAAGTAATTATTGATATGTATGTACTCATTGCCATTTTAAACCTTGTTTTCCAGTTGTCTTTCTAGTTCTTCTTTGTTCATTTTTTCTTCTTTTTGTTTTTCCTTTTGTGGTTTGATGATTTTCTTTTGTAGTATGCTTGAGTTAATTTGCTTTTGGTTTTTGTGTACCTACTATAGGTTTTTGATTTGTGGTTACCATGGAGTTCAAGTATTTTAATCCATAACAATAGCTACATGCTTTAAACTGATAGTCCTACAAGTTCAAAAACGTTCTTAAAAATCTACATTTTTATATTCCCTTCCACCACATTTTGTAATTTTGATGTCATATTTTACATCTTCATTCTTATTCCTTTACTGCTTATTGCAGTTATGGTTGCTTTTACATTTTTTGTTTGTTTTTTTAATCCACATACTTGCTTGTTTAAATGATCTTCAATACTTACTATATATTTGCCTTTCCTATTGGGATTTTCCCTTTCCTATAGATTCTTGCTTCTTTTACAGAAGATCCTTCAACATTTCTTCTAGGGTAGGTTTAGTACTGGTGAATTCTTTTAGTTTTTGTTTATCTGAGAAATACTTTATCTACCTTATTCTAAATGATAATTTTTCTGGGTTGAGTATCCTAGGTTGCAGGTTTTTCCCTCTCAGGACTTTGAATATATCATGTCATTCCCTTCTGGCCTGCAAAGTTTTTTCATTTGTCTTTCTGTCTGCTGTTCTGATTGGGTGATTTCTATTATTCTATATTCCATATCACTTACTTGTTCTTCTGGGTCACTAGCCTGCTATTCATTGTTTCTAGATTTACTTTTACCTTGGAACTCGAATTGTCAAATTTTAATTGGGTCATCTTTATAGTTTCTGGTCCTTGTTACAGTTATCTGCATTTCTATGCCCATTCTTTCAGCATTTTTATTACCTCCTTTTTGAACTCGAGGTCTAGTAGACTGAGGTTTGTTCTTTCAGAAGATTTCTCTTGTACTTTTATTTGGGAGTAGTGCCTCTGCCTTATCATTTTACTTAACTTTCTCTGTGTCTATGAATTTAGGAGAAACAGTTATCTATTGTGGTCTTGAAGTGGTGATTTTATGTAGGAGTGTTCCTGGGTAAACTGCGCATCAAATATTTTTGGTGGGAGGGCTGGTTTTGGTATGGATGCCAGCCACATCTTTCCTCAGAGTGTGTTGGTCGTTATACCCTTGAAAGGGAGTGTGACTTTTTTGGGGGGTCCAGAGTCTGTGCTGGATGTGTGGTGGGGCCTTCTCTTCACTCTCTGGCTGTCATCACACTGTTGATGTGGGTCTGATCCCCAGTTGATGGAATAGTGGCCCTTAGGGCCAGGTTCTATCAGGCTCCATCTCCCTTAAGTGCATGCCTTGTCCCAAAGAATGTGATTGCTGAAGCAAGTGAGGCATGTCCAGGCATAGTGAACCTATGCACTGCCTGTGTATGTGTCTGTGGTTCTGCACAGAAGCATTCCAAGGTTGTGTCCCTTTCTCCATTGTGTCCATCCCAGATCTAATGCAAGGTTGTGGTGTGTAGCAGGCTGGGCCTGGGGATCAGGGCATTGTGGCTGCAGAAATCTAGGTGGCTGTTCTTCTGCCTGGGACCTGGGCTGCCTCTATGGCAGAACTCTCCCAGGACCTGTCCACCCCAGATCTGGTGCTAAGCTGTGGTGTGGAGTGGGTAGAGCTGGGCTGCTTCCTCCAGGAAATGTATCACCACATACTCCTGCCCAGGGCCTGACCACATGAGATTTAGCACCTAGGCCCTGAGCATTCATGTGGCACCACCTGGTGTACACACTGACAATGTCTGCCACAGTTGAACCTGTCACCACTGTGCACTTGCTGACAATGAACTCTGTGGCTACAGCTGCCGCCTCTGTGCACACACTAATAATGGGCTCTGCGGCTTCACCTGGATCACACCCCAGAAACTCCAGTCTGTCTCTGCATAGCTAGATCCTTTCCCAGGGACTGTCTACCCTGAGATTTAACACTTAGCTGCTGGCGTTCTTGTGGCACTGCCTGGTGTGCATGCTGAATATGTCTGCCCGGTTTTACCCACCACCCCTGTGCACGCACTGACAGTGGTCTCTGTAGTTTTGCAAAAATAACACCCCAGGCTCCCCCACCTGTGTCTCTGCACAGCTAGACCAAATCTTTGTCCTGTTCTCATGTCAGGCTGTGGTGGGGAGTAAGCAGGGCTGGGGCATTAACCCCTTTGGATTGGGAAGTGCAGTGAGGCAGTAGCTGCCAGTGCAAGTCTTTCTCTGCACTGATTGTTAGCAAGCCAGCACACGCACACTCCTCATGAGTAGAGTCTAGGCTAATCAGTATCAGAAGATTTCTCAGCAGGAAGGGGGCTCCACAGGTTGAGTGTTCATCTGTGGGCCTTCTCTTCCTTACAGATCCCTCCCAGGGGTGCTGGTCCTGATGTGATGGCTTTTTTCCCCCATCCTACTCAGTTATGTGGAGATCCTTCTTGCAGCTTTGGTTGTATAGATCTGCCAGTTTCCAGTTAGTTTTCTTTGAGAATTGTCCCACATGTAGATGTATTTTTGATGTTTTTGTGGGAGGAAGTAAATTCCACATCCTCTTACTCTGTCATCTTCCCCATCCCCCTCCAAAAAGGAACCATTTTGATAAATGTCATAGAACTGTTCTTAACAAGGCCTGTCCTCAGGGGAAACTAGTTAACCAAAGCCTAATTTGCTGGGGTATTATCAGACCCTACCTGACCTGAGGGAAGGGAAATACTAATCCCAGTCAACTCTAGCCATTCTCTCCCACTTAAGGGAGAGCCTAGAGACACAGGCCCACTAAAAGACTGAGACCTATTCATAGGACTATAAATTGCTTCCCTGCTCCTGAAACCTCACCACACATGACTAAAGGCCTATTTACAGTAGTTGTTTTTTTTTTTTAACACAGTACCTCATGCTTGGCTATCAAGAAAAAATTACAAGGTATATCAAAAGGCATAAAACATAATTTCAAGGGTCAGAGCACGCATCAAAACCAAACATGACAGGGATGTTGAAATTATCAGACCAGGAATTTAAAACAACTATAATTAACATACTAAGGGCTTCAGTGGATAAAGTAGATGGCATGCAAGAACAGATGGGCAGTGTAAACAGTGAGATGAAAATCCTAAGAAATAACAAAAGAGAAATGTTAGAGTTTGTTGACAATAAAGATATAAACTGAGGTAAGCTCGAAAAGGTGAGTTTGTGCAGGAATAGTTAGAGGAATTGCAAGTCAGGGCAAGCAAAGTGTAGCAAGCTACAGGTGAGCCCATTGAGGGCTTGGAGTAGGCTGTATTTATGCAAAGGGAATGTAAAGAAGAGAAAGTTCAGTTAGAGTCCGTTAAAATAAAGAATATATACTAGCCATGAAAACTTTCTGAGCTAACAAAATCATCCCAGTCACACAAACCAAGCTCAATTCAGCCCACTTTGTGAGATCAACACAACCTGGGTTATCACCTATTCATGTCTCCAGCAAAACTTTCCAAAATTGGTATAAGACAACTTTGATCAATCCCTATCATCTGAGAAAATTCTGACACTATCAGTTTTCTGTAAAGCAGGCATTTATGGGAAACCTTTCTCTTAGTCCTTAAGTTTTGTCTTCCTGAGGGCACATGTGTGAGATTCTCCATTTTATATCCTCTGGTTGTATTTTAGATTGAAATTCTTTCACAAGATCAGAAACACTGTAACAGAATTGAAGAATGCCTTTGATGAGCTTATTAGTAGACAGGACATGGCTGAGGGAAGAATCTCAGAGCTTGAAGATATGTTAATAGAAATCTCCAAAAATAAAAAAAAAAAAGAGAAAAACAAAAAACCACAGCTATCCAAGTACAGTGGGACAAATGCAAAAAGTGTAGTTTACATATAATAATAATATCAGAAGGAGAGAAAAAGGACCAGAAGAAACATTTGAAACGTTAATGACTGAGAATTTCCCCCCAACTAATGTCAGACACTCTGGTATGTGTTTTTTTGTTTTGTTTTTCCAACAAAACCAAGCAATTAACTCAATTCTGATGCTATCTACCTGGAGATAACATCAAACCTCACAGGTTAAGAGCTCAGTCTCACATGATTTCTCCCACTCACTTCAGAGGTCAATTACAATTCCAGGTTGTTACCTGTACTTCTGACCTACAGGCTATAAATCAGAGGTTTCTCCAACTTCCTCCTCAGGTTCAATTAATTTTCTAGAGCAGCTCACAGAATTCAGAAAAACAGTTTACTTACTAGGTTACCAGTTTTTTAAAAAAAGATATAACTCAGGAACAGCCAGTTGGAAGAGATGCATATCCAGTCAACTGGTTATAATAGATATGTATAGATTACTTCATCCAACAACAGCTGATTACAATTCTTCTAAAGCTCACAGGGACCATTTCAACAAAATAGACTACATTTGGGGCCAAAAAACACACCTTAAAAATTTATAAAAATAGAAATCACATATTGTCTTCTCTCAGACCAAAATGGAATTAAATTTGAAATCAGTAACAGAGAGATAACTGAAAAAATCCAAAAACACAGAGATTAAACAACATACTTCTAAAGGACATATGGGTCAGAGAAGAAATCTCAAGAGAAATTTTAAAACATTGAGTTAGCCAAAAAGTTCATTATGTTTTAAGTAAAAGTAAAAGACACATTTTTTTAAACATCTTTATTGGAGTATAATTGCTTTACAACGGTGTGTTAGTTTCTGCTTCACAACAAAATGAATCAGTTATATATATACATATGTTCCCATATCTCTTCCCGCTTGCGTCTCCCTCCCTCCCACCCTCCCTATCCCACCCCTCCAGGTGGTCACAAAGCACCGAGCTGATCTCCCTGTGCTATGCGGCTGCTTCCCACTAGCTATCTACCTTACGTTTGGTAGTGTATATATGTCCATGGCTCTCTCTCGCTTTGTCACAGTTTACCCTTCCCCCTCCCCATATCCTCAAGTCCATTCTCTAGTAAATGTGTGTAAAAGACACATTTTTCATTTTCACCAATAATTTTATTGAACAACATATTCATTAATCAAATGAACTTTCTGGCCAACCCAATATTTTGAACTAGAAGAAAATGAAAAAAAACAAGATATCAAAATTGTTACAATGCAGCAAAAGTAGTGCTTAGAGAAAATTTTTATACATAAATGTATATATTAGAAAAGAAGAAAGATCTAAAATCAGTAACCTAAGTTTCCACCTTAGGAAACTAGAAAAAGAACAGCAAAATAAATCCAAAGTAAGCAGAAATAACAATTAGAGCAGAAATCAATGAAGTTGAAAACAGGAAATCAATAAAGAAGATTAACAAAACCAAAAGCTGGTTCTTTGAAAAAGATCAATCAAATTGATAAGCTTCTAGCCAGCTAACTGATAAAAAAGAAAGAGGACACAAATTACTAACATCAGAAGTGAGAGAGGGAACATCACTACAGATCTCATAGACATTACAAGGATAATAGAGGAATGCTATGAACAACTCTATGCCCCCAAATTTGATAAGCTGAATGAAATGAACCAGTTCCTTGAAAGACATAATTTGCCAAGACTCACACAAGAAGAAACAGACAATCTGAATGGGCATTTATCTATTACAGAAATTGAATCAATAATGAACAACCTTCCAAAACAGAAAGCACCAGACCGAGACAAGTTCACTGGTAAAATCTACCAAACCTATAAGGAAGAAAGTATACCAATTATTACATCTACGTCTCTTTCAGAAGACAGAAGCAGAGGGAATTCTTCCTAACTCATTCCATAAGGCCACCAGCACCCAGAAAAAACCCCATGCATATATGGTCAACAAATATTTGACATGGGAACTAAGAATACCCAATGGGGAAAGGTAGTCTCTTCAACAAATGGTGTTGGGAAAACTGAATACCAAAAGCAAAAGAATGAAATTGAACTTCTATCTTATACCACTCACAAAAATTAACTTGAAATGGATTAAGGACTTGAACATAAGACCTGAAACTGTAAAAACCCTAGAAGAAAACAGAGAGAATAAGCTCCTTGATATTGGTCTTGGTAGCAATTTCTTGCATATGACACCAAAAGCACAAGACAAGGATGAACCAATTGCCCCTAAGTTGTTGAACACTATGTGTAGGTTGTGACAAAAATTCATATGGCAAAAAATTACTCATTTTTTGAAATAAACCTGCTTTAGAATTCAAAATGTCATCAGGAAAGGGCAGTCAAACTAAACAAAAAATTCTCAGTTTCTTTCCTAAAAATGTAACTATTTGGAATCCAACTCTGATTTTACAACTTCAAATTACCTCTATGCTTTAAAACCATTCTCCCGGAGAAAGGGAGGTTTAATGTATGTTGATATCCCACGTGCTTCTGAGTGTTCAAAAATCTACAAACATTTTGGACACCGATAGCAGCATATGATGAATTTATAGATGCAAAGGCTTGATTGATAAATAAGCTGGTCTACAAAACAAACCTGCTTTGGAGAACTAGAAACAAAGTCCTACAAGTCAAAAAGCTTGTTGTTGTTAGTAAGTAAAGAAAGGCTTTAGTTGAGAGGATATTTAGCTTGATGTCATCACATTGGAATGACACCAAGAATCAAGAATTGTGAACTTGATAAGAGCAAGTCAAAATGATGTCATCTTTGCCTTAGTTTTATAACTACATAAAAGAAAAGGATGTTCTAAAGGTCGCAGTCTGTTCATATAAGCATAATTGGAAAAGAAGAGTGAAAGAGTAAAAATATCCTACTGTGTAACGGGAAAAAAAGAAACATCACCGTTATTTTATTAAATATAGAATATTATCCAAGTCCTAGTGCATTTACATTCTCCTTTTGCAATCTTACACATATGTATTTTAAGAATCTTAAGAACATGCAATGTAACAGAAAATTCAATATCCAATAAACAGTTGAAAATATAGCTCATAAATTCTGTATCAGAGGGCAGAAACACTATAAACATATTGATATACCTTTTTCTATTAGTAATACAATACTATTTTGGTTTTGTTCAAACAACAGCATTTATGTAACTGGAAAGTAAATAATACAGAAAAAATACATCATTTCAAATAAACACCGATTTTTCATATTTTATGTTAAAAGTAGTAATTTTGTGAGTAATTACTATCTATTGCATGATGGCTCTTGTCATGTGTGGCTGTGTCCTGTGTTACCTTTGTAAGCCTGCCAGTCCTGAGCCCTCCCCAGGACCCTGAAGGCGGAGGCTTTCATCAGGAGACACAAGCCCCACCTCATAGCAAGCCCCGCCCCCTGAACACCAGCTTTTCCCAGACAGGCCCTGCCTCCGAAGTGTACAAGTTCCGTCCTTCGTGAACCAGATAGGCCGGTGCCGTGTAGTCTCGGAGGAGGACTCGCCTTTTCCGGTTCAGGTTGTCACGGCGCCCGGGCTTGCCTCGTTTTTTCCGGTCTCAGTCCGGCGTGGCAGGGTAGACAAGCTGCCTTTAGCCCTTTCAAGCCCTTTCTGTCATGGCGGCGTCCAGCCTCTTTTTCCGGCAGCAACCTGTCATGGCGTCTCCCTGAGTAGCCACTTCCGGATCCAGCCCACTACGTGTCCCCAGCTGTTCTGATTCCGCGATGCTCTGGTGGCGCCCAAGGCTCAGCGGAAGTAAAACGTCAGAAGTGAGGCGGTGCCTATGCGGAAACCAGCGCGGCTCTGGGAAAGACGGGGGCGATGCTGGCTGGGCCTGGGGGCAGCGGCCTGTCTTGAGGGGCTCGGCCTTGCTAGACCTGGCCCACCCCGTCGAGCAGCCCAAGCCCAGGTTGCAGCCGCGTACCCTCTTTGCCGCGCGCGCGCGCGCTCCTTGCTGCTGGACCTGCACTCACAGTGAGTGAGTTGGTCGCCGCCCTGTGGCCGAACCGGTGGCTGGCGCTGCTGCGGCGCCTCACGGTGCTGCCGTTCGAGGGGCTGCTCTACTTGGCCTGGCTGGGCGCCGCGGCAGCTAGGGCTGGCAACTGGACGTAGGTCCCCGAGGCCATGTGGCTCGTGCTCGCCACCATGTGCCTCGCGCACTCACCGTTCTCTCGGCGCATTGGTACGAGCACGCGCAGTGCGCGCTCAGCGGCACCCCGGTAAGTGCTTGCGCACGAGCACAATCCCTAGCAAGGTCGGGCTTTGCCACTGCGCTGTGTCCGTCCCCAACCCTGCCTGGGCCTGGCATTTTCTGGGCCTAGGTCTCCAGCGGTGCTCTCCACCCTTTTGCGCTGGCTAAATCCCGACCCCACTGCTGACTTGCTGTGCCACCCTGGCGCCGGTTACTTCCCTTCTCTGGAATTCCTTCCTGGTGTGGTCATTTAGATTCGATAGTTTAGCGCTGGGCCCGGTATATGTTGCTGTTTGATAGGATTTGTTAATGCTAGGTCCCATGTTAGCGGGTACTTGGTTTTTCCTGGAAGCGGCCCTGTTTTCTTTGTAGTCTTATTTCCTATCTTGCTTTTCAAATTGTGAGGCTAGACCTGCAGGGTAGGTTTCTCTATCTATGAAACTTGGTTTGAGTATTGAGCATTAGTCCTACTGTACAATGCTCAGAGGCTCACCCTTTCATTCCCCCACCCTGTGTGGACCAAAGGTAGTTTGAAATGCAGTTAATGCAGCGTTTAGGAGGAGCAGGAGCTATTTGTGAGCAAGTGACTTAACTGCTTGGAGTCTTCATGCCTTTCTGCAAGACGAGAGTGATTTAGTTAAGACTGCCATCAGGATACAACAGCAAGATAGTGCATGTGACCTTTAGCCCTGAAATATGGATGAGTGAGAGTTGCCTTGGGTCAGCAGTTGATATCAGGCCCTCTGGGTCTGCCTCAGATGACACCACCAGGTTTGGAGCCATGAGCACTGAGTTCAGCCTTTAGTCAGCCTCCCTTCAGATCCCAGGCATGTGTTTGCTGAAAGAAGAGGGAAAGGAAACAGCACCAAGGGCTGCAGAAAGACAGGAATCCCTCACCCCCTCAAAAGTGGACTGAATCCTCTTTTCTCTTCCGAGAGAGTGAAATCTCCCTTATCCCAGCAAGCCTTATCCCTGGGGAGGGGCTCAAACTTCTGGGCTTGGTGACTTCAAGTCAGTACAATGAAAGACCCCAGCAAGGGACAAAAGAATGGAGGGGAGTTGTGGGGGGGCGCCGCCTGTTGGCCTGCAAATAAAAAGTATGACTGTTAACCTTCTCTCCAAGGATGAAGAACAAAGAAGAGCTAATCAGCTGTGAGGTTAGGACAGGAAGATCTGGGTTTGCATCAGGGATCTTAGCCAGGGTCCTTAGTGAGAACTGTAACACATACCTCAGAGTACCATTGTGATTATTCTGCAAACGGCCTGCCGTGGGGCTGGCCCCATGTAGTGCTTTGCACTTTTCTTTCATAGGTTACCAGAGTTTGTAAATTTGTCTATTTTCATTATTTTCTGCTTGCTTTGGTGGCCCATGAACTCTCAGAGGGGCAGGGCCTTGCTTCTCAGGATCAGGGCTGTGCCTCCCCTCCCACCCCCATCCCCCAAACACCCATGGCAGCAGAGGGTGGGGTGGATGCATCTCACAGGATTGAGGGAGCACCAATTGAACTCCATTCAATGCCTCCATATGTTAGGTGCTTGGGAAATAGCAGTGAACAAAACAGACAAACCCATGGCTTTTATGGTGTTAGTGGGGAAGATAGAACTCATAGTCAGCAGTCAATGCTAAAGAGAGAAAATCAGGACAAGGATAGGAATGTTGTGAGGGAACTTTAGATGGAGCATCCAGGGGCAACTTCCTGAGAAGGCGACCTTTGAGCAAAGGCCTGAAGCCAATTGTGTGACTGTTCCAGGTGGAGAAAACAGAACATGCCAAGCCCCTTAGCTGAGTTAAGAACAATCCTCAAGTCTCATTGTCTGTCATTACTTAAGGACATAAGGAAGAATAGTGATGGGTTGGGGGCAAGAGGCAGCAGGCCAGGTGGCCTGTGACAGGGCTCATGTGGATTGAGAGCAAACCTCATGCCAGGTATTGTTCTTCCTGTTTGAGTTCATGTCATCAGCAGAGCTCTGGGCATTGGGTGTTATTTGTGAACCCAGCTTTGATATAAGCTGGACCAGAGGCATGGTGAGGTGTCCAGCATGGTGCTGTCCCTTGGCCCAGTGACAGACTGGGGAATGACCAAACCAACACCTAGAGCCCAGAACATGTTCCAGAACATGTCCCGAGAGCTGCAGCCCCAGCAGCCTCCCCATTGGGGATCATGGAGCTGGGCTTGAGAAGGGTTCAGCAGCAGCACTTTGCCTCTCAAAGGAGTAGGACCCCAGCAAAGTGAGCTTCATGAAGGTGGTGCCAACTGCCAACAATGGTTCCACTGAGGTTGTGGCCCTGCACATCAATGAGGTAGGGACTGCCTGCCAGACCCCCCTGGCATGGGCTTGAGTGGGATTCCCAGGCACTGAACCCCCAGGCCAGGGGCCTCTGCCACAGCCTTCTCCCACAGGGCAAAGATGGACAGGAGATCTCCATGCCATGGAGAAGAAGCAGTCCCTCCACAAGGCCTTTCCCTTGGGAAACGTGTTCTCATACTACCAGAGCAACAGAGAAGTTCAGGAAAACTCAGAGGTCTGTGAAGCTGAGTAGTTTGAGAGCAACAAGTGAGTCCTGACATCCCCATGAGTCGCCCCTGCTGACAGTGGCTCCTTTCCCATTCGTGCTTTGTTGCACTCCTGAGTTGGGGTGCCTGGGAAGTGATTTGAAGACATCCACCTTTCCAACAGAACATCTCAGGTGAATGTGGTGGGCACCCTTTGAGAAATGTGCTCTAGTCTACTCTCCCCCGAACTTGCCTGCTGACAGGAAAGGCTGGGAGCCGTTTCCCTTGGCATGTGTACTCTTCATTGGAACCTGGCACTTGAGAGTTGGCTGCTCATTCTGGTCTTGTTGTTTTTGTAACTCTCCTCTTCATTTCAAATTCTTTGTTTAAATATTAAGTTTTCACCATTTGTCTCATATATATCCCAGCACTTTATGAGTGATGATGAAAAAGATGTTGGTGATCAGGATAGCTCTTATTTGTACCAGGTAGAATGCAGATGCTCTGTATGTGCTTCTCCTTTAATCTTCACCAAAACCACCAGTGCTGACACAAGGCTGGGAGGGGAGAGGGCTGGGCTTCAGAGCCCCCATCCTGGTCATGGTAGCACTCATCCTCAACCCCAAAACCTTCAGAAACTCGAAAATCTTTTCCTGACCTAATTGCTTTTCAAAAATTACAAATATGTTACCACAACTGGCAATCTAATAGGAAGATTTGTAAGAAATATTTACTGATCCTCCGTTATCCACCCAGGTCAGCCATGGTGGCAGCCTGAGATGTCCCTTTTCACACCATCCTTGCTCATGCAATGGCACCTCACACAATACAGGGGCTCCTATAGTCGTGATTTCTAAATTGCCTCTCCTAAACATAGTTATTAAATTTGCCCAAGTTTTCAGAAACCCTTTTGATTTTCCAGTATTTTCCCAGCATATCCCTCTTAGTGCAGTTTTCACACTGCCTCTCTCCCCACACCTCTTTTTTCCACTTAAAGATTAAAAAATAGCTTAAGTAGATTTTTCAGAGTTATCCCAACACTTAGAACATAGTTTGCACACCAGAATGTTTAATGAATGTTGCACAATCCTATGGAGGATATTTAATCTCAATATCTGCACCAATGGTATACATGTCTCATTCCTTAGAGTCTGTGAAGGAAAAAGTCATTCTGATAAAATCTCCAAACTTCCTATTAAGACATCTTCAGACTTGTCATGTAAATGTCTAATGGAAAGGACTGGAAGGCCCCCTAGATTTTATAATTATTTCTTGTTCTTGTTATTGGACCCACACTGCTACCATTCACCTGAAATGTCTGTCAGATGGTATTTGTGAATTTGATATTTATGTTTTTCATGACATTTCTGCATTACTGCTCTTGAATGATTAAATTTTTGGATTTTTACCTACTTGGCTTTCAAAATATATTATGGATCATTCACATTTCTTAGTCTTAATTATGATTTTGGTATTTTACATCAAAAGCTAGTCCATTTACCTTAAACAAAATGATGTGATCTCAGAAATTCTTTTAATTGGGAAACTGATTTGCATGAGGTGAGGTACTTCTGGTCAACTCAGATACACACTTGTTAAGTTAGTCGATTCTGTAATAACAATTAACTTGTCTAATCTGAAAATCAGTAACATTTCTCCACTCAGCCTCCACTGTTTAGACAAATATATCAAAAGAATCTGGAAATATTGGTTCCCAGACAAAGCAATAAGATTGCTTCTTATTTTTAATAGAGAAGTCTACTCTACTGAGTTCATGAAAGACAGTGTCTTCTAATCAGCATTCACCACTTCCTTTGCCAGGAAATTTCATTTCCTGTCCATCATTTCAAATGGACATTTTTTGGTAAAGCCATTTAATGTATATAGACATAGTGGCCTCTCTGGAGTAGGATTAGCCAACATAGAGCTACTGTTGCTATTTTTAATCTGTAACTGCTACTGCTGATGAGTTGAACTGAGGAAGGGGATCATGGGTAAGGATGGAGCTGCCCTGGTTGATTCTCACCTGTCTGGCACACAGCTCATGAATGCATTTTAAAGCACACCAAGTGCATCTTTAACCTCCCTAATTTGTGGGAATTTTATTGTGACCTTCCAGCTCTGCTGCACACAGTGATTTTACTTCATACCTAGTCCCCCAAGTCCTCTGCCTGACTCTTCACTCTCTGGAATCCTGCTTCTCTGGAAACACCAGGCTCCAAAATGGACCAACCAGGCCTACTGCAAGCTCCTTTATTTGACCTTACTATTGATAATTTAGGATTTCCATCTGTTAGAAAACAGGTTTAAGTCTGATTTGTAGGTAAACTAGGTAGCAGTTAAAGATGAGTCCTGGGTTGTAAACAAGTCTCTTGGTGCCTCCCTCCGCTGCCCCCTGCCCCCCAAATAGCACAATGTTTAAAATGCAGCTTGTGCTCAATAAATACATATTAAATGAACAGTAACAAAAATAATAATTTGAAATCCCGAAGAGATTGAAAAGGTTGCTCTTAATGTGGAAAATGTCTTTTAAAGTAATGAGGGAGCCTGACCACAGGCAACACAATGATGTGTAACTGGGAGGAACAGAAGCTCTCATAGGTCCCAAATCTTTGGCATACTATATGTATGTTATTAAGAAGCAAGAAGATACAATTTGCTAGAGATTGTGCTTTTCCCCAAATAATGGTGTGCAGAAAAACTTCACTGCTTACTAATCCAATGTAGTTTACTCCATTTTCTTAATTTGTGATTGTTGCATAACAGAAGGAAATTTCAGTCTTATTGAAGTTTCTGTCCTCCAGGAAAGAAAAATGAGGCAGAGGAACAGCCACCCTAAATAGCTGGTGGGAGATATAAGGCTGATTTGATTTTTTTGAATGGTGCTTACGGAGTTTTGTTAAATCTAAACCATGACGTTTTGGTTTCAAACAACCAATAAATACAGTGCCTCCCTTTGATGTCTTTCTACCTTGCCTAGGCCCTGCCCCTGCTGACCCTGCCTTTACTGTCATCAAGACCTGTAGTCCCTCTGTTGCCTCTTGGTCTCCTAAGCCATCAGAGCCTTTCTGACCACACTTAGTTCCCTTGTTACTTATTAACTATGTGTCTTAGGCAAATGGTTTACCACTCTGAGGTTTAGTTTCCAAATCTGTAAAACAGATAAATATAATATCTATGTCAGACAGATTGGGAGAATCACTTTATCCTATGGAGTAAAAAGCCACCTTTAATGCCTTGCACAAGCACCTTATAATTCCTCACCTCATTGGCCTCCAGCCCTTGCCAATCCCAGGGAGAAATCAGCCCTCTTGCTTTCTCTGCTCCTGCTTACGTTGTCTACAGCTCCCTAGCATCTGAAACTTTTCTGTAGGCATTCCCCAAGGGTAGAAGAAAATGAACAGTTACATGTAGCAGTCCTGAGAGTGTTGGGGGTTATAATCAAGAGCAGCTTACCACAAGCACTTAATTTGTTTGAAGTTTCTCATTTATCTTAAAAAATTTACCCTGATTTTCATTCTGTCTATATTAAAATATTTTTAAAACATTCAGTTAAGCACTTAAAATTTCATTCAAATGTTTCAAGTAAAACTGATACTAGAGGAAGATGTTGTTATTCCTACAGCTTTGTTTATTGTAGGCACACAGCTGATAGACCCAAGGGTACCTGAATTTGCAAAGCATAGCCTAGCTGATTGTTCTATTACAGACTTGTAAGATATGCAGTCTCAACCCAGCCTTCATTCCACTCAACAATTTTTTCAGTCATTAATTGACTTTCTGTCATATTCACAAATATTATCCTGAACATTTCCCCTCTTTGAACTCTAGTCTCCTTCCTGTCTTACTCACTGAAACAATAGATGCCATCTGACATCCCTCAATTTCCATTTCCAAATTTAACAAATTAGCACTTAGTCCCACTTTTCCCTTTTCTAAGTTCATGAACGTCCCTCTCCTCTGTTACAGTTTAACCTCCCATGAGCCCTCTTGCCTCTTACGACCTTGTGCTTCTATCCTCCTTCTTTCTTTTGTTTTTTCAGTTTCTTTCCCTAATTGTTCCCAAATGCTTCTAGCCCAAGCATTTGCCCCGTAACCTAAGTTTGCCCAACTTCTCTGCCCACTAGGCAAGTCTCTGTTCTTTTGCTCCATAGTATTTCTAGATTTCCACCGAGATTTGGAGTATGTACAATGAATTATGAAAAGGACTCATCACCAACCCAGGGCATGCAGTTTCCTCTCTAAGATCAATAATTGTTTTTCAATTTGTGCAAGAAAAACAGCACCCAATTGGTTAAGAATTATAAAGAAGTGATTTTTTTTTTTTTTTTTTTTTTTTTTGGGCCACACTGTGTGACATGCAGGATCTTAGTTCCTCAACCAGGGATCAAACCCATCCCCCCTGCATTGGAAGCACAGAGTCTTAACCACTGGACAGCCAGGGAAGTCCAGTGATTTTTAACTGATAGTTTCAAATATGACCAAAATCCCTTTTTTTTTTTTTTTTTTCGGTATGCGGGCCTCTCACTGTTGTGGCCTCTCCTGTTGCGGAGCACAGGCTCCGAACGTGCAGGCTCAGCTGCCATGGCTCACGGGCCCAGCCGCTCCGCGGCATGTGGGATCTTCCCGGACCGGGGAGCGAACCCGTGTCCCCTGCATCGGCAGGCGGACTCTCAACCACTGCGCCACCAGGGAAGCCCCCCAAATCCCATTTAAATCAAAATGTTCCTATTAGAAAGCTTTAGGTAACAGTAAATCTTCACCTATTTGAAATATTGAGGAAAAAACTTTAAAGGATTTAAAGGATTTTCAATCAGTAATTTCTGAATTATACAAAGCAACTCCTGGTCAAAATTGGAAGACTTACTGGAGTACTGTGTCTTTAAAACAGGAACACTTGCCACAAAGAACAAAATAGCATCTTGCTCTAAGTCATTTTAAATAAAGCCAGAAAACATCTTTAAGTTTTCTTTTCCTGGGTATGTTGTTCAATGAATTATTAGTCTTGCTGAGATGAACCAGATCCATGGGACCCTGAAATCACCATGGTTAAGTAAAAAGTGGCTTTTAGGTGCTTTTGGATGAGCTCCAGGGAGGAGTCAGAAATCTGAGCAGTAGCAGAACTGGGTCATGAGCCTAAGAATCTGTCTAAAATGTACACTGTGCCAATTCATGATCATTGGCTTCACTTTCTTGAGAGTGAAATTTGAAAAGGAAAGTAGCTGAATCCAAAGGTCTTTCATGTCGTCTATTTAGAATAAGAAGTTATCAATATAAATTCATATGAGCCACAGAAAGAGTAGTAATATTCTAATGGTTTTACATGGTAAACACAAAAATAACTATAATAAGTGTGCATATTTATTTGACATTCTTTGATAATTTTTCATTTCTTTCACCTTTGCATAGGGCTATTTGGCATTTTCTAGACTTATTTCACCCAGATACTAGAAATAAGCAGCTACACAGACCTGGTGTACAAGAAATAAGATCTAATCTACAAAATAAATTTGCATTCTGCAGCCTGACCCTCAGCACTAAAAGGTAAGTGGGGGGAGGAGGGGGCATAGTCAAGGACACTTAAGAACTCTTCCTACTATTTCTTTTAAGCATAGGACCCCCAGCTGTATTATGCCAGCTGAACAAAGAATATTAAAAGGCAAAGTTTGTGGCTCACATTAATTAACACATTTATTGAAAAGAAGGGTTGCATATTTTTTTGAAGTTGTATTACAGGGCTTCCAGCCCCTTATTAGTAAAACTGAGTGGAATCTCTAAGGGAGTTATTTTCTGAAAGACATTGATAAAGAAGATGGTAACATTTCAAGTATTTGGGGCCCATTCCATTTAAGGTTAAAAATATGTGTTCATTGGTTTCCTATGGTTGCTATAATGAATTAACACACACTTGGTGCTTAAAACAATATACATTTACTTAGAATTCTGGAAGTCAGAAGTCTGAAATTTGGTTTCACTGGGCTGAAGTCAACATGTAAACAGGGCTGTACTCCCTTTTGGAAACTCTGGGTGGAAGAATCCCTTTCCTTGTCTTCTCTGTTGCTAGAGCTTCATAGCATCATCAGATCCATCACATCACCTGATCCTTTGCAATCAAATCTCCCTCTGTCTCTTTTAAAGACAGTTGTAATAATATTTATGACCCACCCAGATAATCCAGGATAATCTGTGTCAAAATCCTTAATCATAACTGCAAAGTCCCTTTTACTGTATAAGGTAACATTCACAGTCTCAGGGATTAGGAAATGGACATAATTTGTCATTATTCAGGCTACTACAATGAGTGTCAATTTAAGTTGCTTGACTTAAATACTATAATGTAAGCTAAAAGAAAGAAGGCATAGTGTGGTGGCCAGACCCATATGCCCCGCAGATGCTAAGACCCTCTTGTCATTGTCCATTGTGTGAGCCTAGAGCTGTTGAAATTTCTCCATAGAGCAAATTCAGACCTTAAATTACTTTGACTTCAGATCTCCAGCTTTGTAAAGGGGCAAGACAACTGGGTCACACCAGGGACAAAATCAATCGTTCTGAGATGCTGAGAAGAAATCAGAAGGCATACTTACAGCTGATTCCAAGTAGACACAATTATCCACCCTCTCCTAAAAGACCTTGTATCCAGAGATAAGCTGCCATCAACAGCACTATGGAGGGGAAGAATAAGTGACATTAGTGAAATGACAAGGATGACTGTAAAGGGGGCAAGACATTTTGTGAAAAGCCAGAAATACTCTCCTAAAGAAGAAAAATGACAATATTGATCTGGAGATTTCCGAACTGGGCAGGGACAATGATTGAGTTAGCAATAGCAATGATTCTTTGGAAAGGCTGGGTAGGAACACTTGAAATTCCAACAGACCTAAGTTTGAATACCACTCCGCCATTCATCAGCTGGGTTACCTTGAACAAATTACTTAACGTTTCAGATCCTCTGTTTCCTTACCTTAAAGCAAGATTTTTTAAAAAAACCTATTTCATACTGTTATTGTGAACATGACATGAGATCATAAATTATCTGAGTGCCTGGAACTCATGGCTGCTCATGGAGCCCTAGGTACAGATGCAGTAGTAGCTGAAGGAGAGGGGGTATGACATAGAGCTATGACACAGCTTATGAACATTGAGCTACATGCAGTGACTGTAAACATCCACCTACTTTGCCAGCTGCTTGGATATGTTGGTTGATGTGCCCTGGCATACTGCCGTGCATCATCTGGAGAATTACTAAGGTTAAGGTGAATTCTTGAATTTCATGCTATGCTCTCTGCACACATGTTCTGTGGCATCACTGTCGATGCTCTGTATTTCTGGACTTCTTGTGTCTTTGGCTTAATGGGCTTCAGTGCAGGGATGCAAGCTGCAGTTTGTATCACCAGACTCAGACCTCATTGATATTTGGTATTGACTCATTGACTCGCTTCATTTTGACATCAAGACACCTGCTTACTTGCAGCTCTGCTGCCACAATTATCATTCAACTTCCCTGCTTAGGCTTTTGCCACCATCAGTCCTCCTCTTAACTGTTTTTTGTTTCTTCCTAGGACATTAATATACTACCTCTGCTTGTTTCAGTTTTTACAAAAAAAAAGGTGAGCCTTTTCTAGACATCATGAACCAATCACAGAAAGTAATGTTATTGATGAACTGATGAAACACCATATGGGAAAAATCTTTGTGTCTTTGATGCTTTCTCTTGTATAAGAGTTTTCCTGGATCTCAAAGGGATGATTCCATGCCCATACCCCCCCACCCCAACACTTTTTTCCGAATTAATAGCTATTCAGTACTCGGCTACCCAAACGCTGTTCTCCAGCTAGTAATTCTAATTTTTCTGACACTGTCACAAATTATGACTAACTTCTAGAGGGCATATGCTATCATTTTGTTTAAAAATTGATTTTTCTTTCCTGAAAGGCTTTGAAACTACTTACGAATTACATTCAGATGAGACAAGTAAGGATACAACAAGAGAAAACATCTAAAGGATGTTTTGCAAATGTTTTCATTTCAGGAGTAGATGTTTTCAGATACACATGTTCAGTTTGGGGGCAATACACTTGGTTCCAAGCTTTCTGGGTGCTAGAGTAAGAAGAGAAGCACATTGAGGTACTATTAAAAAGGAAAACATAAAAGCATACTAAGGCAAAACTTCTTGCAACTAAATCCACATGGGAATTTATTATAATAGTCTTTATCATAGTGTGTGGCTATTTTAACAATAGTTTTATAAAATATAAAGGATTATTTAAACAGCGTTTTTCATATCAACCCTCTGAAGGCATAGAGACATATATTTCATCCTAAATCAATGAAGATCTTTCTTGAAGGACCATGTATAAGTTTCCTAGGGCTGTCATAATAAAGCACCACAAACTAGGCTGCTCAAACAGAAATTTATTGTCAGAAGTTTGATATCAAGGATATTGGCAGGATTGGTTTCTTATGAAGGCTGTGAGGGATAATCTTCATGTGTTTCTTCTAGCTTCTGGTGGTTTGCAGGAAATCTGGCATTTCTTGACTTGTAGATGTATCACCTCCAACTGACTTCATGTTCACGTGGTATTACCCTTGTGTGCATGTCTCTGTGTCCAAATTTCCCCTTTTTACAAGGACACGAGTTTGTGTTGGATTAGAAGCCCGCCTTACTGCAATATGACCTCATTTTATCTTAATTAATTACATGTGCAATGACTGTTACTAAATAAGGTCACATTCTGAGGTTACTGGAGGTTAGATCTTCAACATATAAATTTGTAGGAGACATAGTTCAACCTATAATAGACCTAGATGATGTGGGATAAATATTTTAGTTGCAAACAACCTGTCCCAACGCAGATTCAGGCCTAGGACATTTCATTGAATAGACTGTAGCATTGTCCAATGTCATAAGCAAACTTTGTGAAGTCCAGGATCATATTTAATTCCTGACCAAGCTGTCTGTTGTCTACTTGTGTGCAGAAAGTCTTTGCTATTGAAAACCTAATGAATCAAAGTCTAACTATGAGAGATTCTGAAGTCTTTTTTTAGTAGTGATGATTCAGTGGATACATTCATGCTCTTTTCCTTGAAGCTGTAACTCAATACCCCAAGATTGTTTGTAAGCTTCTCTAACCTACTGAATCTTACCAGATGTCCTAAAAATATATGTCACTAGGGCACGTGAAAGAGTAGGACTACATCTAGGTGCAGTTACCACCAGTATCAGGAAGAGTAACTGTTTTATGACCTCCTGACATTTTCTTCATAAGATAGTATTATTATTGTGGGAGAAGAAAGATAATCCAGTCCTTCCAGGAATTCTAGGAGGACCACATATTTCCTCTCTGAGAAGTTTTTTAAAAAAATGATGTCTGACTTCTAGGCCATTTCTAAAGCTGGAAGACAAGGTAACCAGGAAATAACAAATAATCGGGCAATGGGTGAATAGATAAAACAGACAAAAAAAAAAAAAAGTCCTCGTGAAGTACTCAGTGTCGTGGAAAGTACTATAGTGTAGTGATTTAAAGCAGGGTTGTTGCCAGAATCTGACATTATTATTTTCACGCTGCTGCCACTATTGTAATCATAACCATTGTATCAACATAATGTTCTAATTTTCTTCTTAAAAAGAAGAAAGCATATTCTTTTCAAAAATATGTTCAGGGGAAGCCAGATATTCCCTATGCTCTTCTGTAGCTGTATGTCTAGTTGAAGCTTCAGGTTTTAAATTTAAGTAGACCTGGACTGAATCCTGTCCCTACCATTTATAACAAGTGACTTTCACAACTTCAGGTTTCTTAGCTGAAAAATGGGTGTAAATACCCATTTTCTATCCTGTTAGATCGTTAGCATAGTTCCTGCACATAGCAAATGCCAATATATTTCAGGAATTATTATTTTGAGCAACTTCCTCTCCTCTAAAATAAAGAAAAATTCTAACTGTTGCAGAGGCTACTGGCCCTATTTTATTGGTGGAGAATATAGGGGGTATGTCTTCACATCAAAATTAATATTTAATTAAAACTTTTTTGGTACATAACTAATATCTCTTGCACTCAAGCAACCTGAGCGTTCTTGTTAAACATTTATTAGCAGGCAAAAAGTTATGCTAAGAAACTAAACCTTTAGAGAATTTTCTGTTTAGGGAATATACTATTCTGACTCATTATGGTAATATCTTACTCTTTAGCCAAGTAAACAGTAAACAACTCATAGAAATAAGTGAGAAAATTATTAAACATATGCTAGAATATTATATGGAAAGACTTGTGAATGTTTTATGTATTTCTACATAAGTTTATTGCTTTGACAATATTTTCCCTGAGGTGCTACATATATAATGCCATGACAGCATATCTCCATTTTATAAGGAGTTCAGCTGTAAGCATGAAACAAGGATTGCCTTGGTTAGAACATTATGTATAGGCTTTTTTATTTAAGAGAAAACATTTTTATGTGATATTCCTTGTCTTCACTACAGTCACTGGTTTAGAGAGAGGTTTTAATCTAGCCATAATTTGGATTGACAGTTTACTCTGTTAAACCCTGGCATGTAATCTGAAAAAAGTGTTGAATACAGTATATGATATACTGACTTCTCCTTGTTTAAGTACAACTTTCTGAGAGTTTCACAGAAAGGTACTTTTTTTACTTCATTTTGATTACTAATTTTTAGGTCATATGTATTTTTATTCAAAGTTCAAATTATGGAAGCTTGACAGGAGCCAACACAAAATAGAATTAAGAAGTTAATCCTTAAGATATTCTTTTATCTGTATTATTCCTCAACTAGAAATATTTGAAAGGCTCTTTTTTTTCATACCTGTTATCCAGCACTTTGCTGTATAGAGATGGCTTAGAATAAATGTGTTAGTCCCTGGTGATCTGGTGAATTTGAGGAAAAAGTAATATGACAAGGGTGGGGCAGGAAAGGGATGGAAAAGAGAGGAAGTGAGGGTTTTAGAAGTAAGAATCATAACAAATCTCAATTTTTTTTGAAAGTTTTAGTGTATAATTAAATTTTTAAAAGTATGTTCCCCAGCCATCAGTAGGGCATTCATTGAGATTTAATCCATTAATATTCCATCCTCTCTACAGCCCTTCTCTACCAGGGAAGAGGGCATTTGACATAGGAAAAATAATACACAACGAGTTCTACAGCCTCACAATTTGAAGGAAAAAATTGTTATGGAAAGTTCAGAAATGCTTTTTAAAATATTCTAGATTCTGAAACTCAAAAATGTCAAATCCTTGTGAACATCAAGTTGTCATGCCAATGGCAGAGTAAAGAGCTCATTGAATTTAGGATTGTAAATACTAAAAAACTTCTTTTGGAATTATGTTGTAATTGATTATTATATAGAACACAATTGCTTAGCATAAAGTCAATATGGATATCAAAAAAACATTGGAGGGCTTTAATGAAATCTTTCATTGGCCATGGCAGAAAGACAGTATTCAGACTTGCATGGTGGAGAATTTGGTGTACCCATGCAATGTTAATGTCAGATAGGGGTCACACAGATTGCATGTGTGATTGCACAGCCATGTAATCAAGGATCAAAGACAAGATCATCAGGATATTTCATATGTCATTTTACAATATGCTGGATCCTTTTGGAAGCAGCAGTGTGGATTGCAGTGCATATTGATATAAGCTTCAGGGGATCTGCATCTAAACCCTGACTTTACCACTTAAGAGTTATATAAATTTGGACAACTCATTTAACCTCATTAAACCTCAGTTTCTTCATTGAGAAGGTGAGGATAACACTAGAGCCTTGTTTTCCATCTCATAGAATTTTTCTGAGGATTAAATGATTGCAGGTAAACTACAAAGCTCTGTAAAATTTAAATGGTTGCTATTGCTACAGGAAATATTTGTCAGATTCACTTATAAAAGAACTTGATGTTTTTTACCTTTCAGTGTAAGTCCGTTTATGAAACATATGCTTATTGACTCAAGTTGGTGATCAGTTTTTTAAAATTTCACCTTAATAAAGTGCTGAATCGTTGTGCAAACATTTCAGACAAATGCCTCTGAGCATAATCATTTATAACAGTTTTCTTTAGAACTTTAAATTGAGTGCCACTGTCTATTTTGGAATGCAATGCTAACATCTTAATTTATTTTCAACTAGTAGTTAATTTCCTTTAGAATGTATATCATCAACACTACCTAGTCCTGAGAGTTTCCAGACTTTTAGAAACACATACTAGGCTGCCAAAATCTCAGGTCCTTCTGTGGCAGCTCAACTCACTGATCGTTTTCTCCTCAACATCCTACAGGACAGGAGACTAAAATCATCTGCTTAGAAATAGTTAAGTTAGATAAAATGGTCCCCCCAAAGATACTATAAATAACTATAGATTTCTTATATGACAACTGTATCCAAGTAATGAGTTATATATTAAAAAAAAGCAAAAACTCATTTACCAACAACCCCGATTATAAAATATCTAGGAATGAACTCAAACTTTTTCAACTAACATTGTAGAAGTTTTGGATTAATAGTAATGCATGATATATTATCGAATCAGAAAAGTCACTGTCAAATGATGTTTAGCTTCAGCATAGTCAAGAAATTTTTTAAAAAGGAGCTTCCTACTGTATATAAGAATGTGGTATAATGCTATAGACATTTAAAAATCTGGTACTGGTACTAGAATAGATAAATAGTAGCACAGAATAGAGAGAACAAAAACAAACTCATATGTGTGGGAAATCATATATAACAAAGGTGACACTTAAAATCAGCTGGTCCAGTTACCCAAACAAATGATATTTGGACAGTTGGACCATTTGAAGGAAACCAGGTAGATCCCTACCCCAACCATTTAGAAAAATAAATTTCTTATGGATTAAATATCTAAATTCAATATAGTAGTATTTAATATGTATATAAGCATATTATGTATATTATATGTATATATTACTGTACAAGAAAATGTGGGTGAATACTTTTATAATCTTGAAGAGAAAATGGCATTTCCAAGTATGACCTAGAACTCAGAAGACACATAGGAAATATTTGGTGATGTGATGATCTTATCTGATTATATAGAAAATTAACATTTCCATACAGTGAAAGGCAGAAAGTCCAAAGGTAAACTACATGAACCATAGCCAAGAGCAAACAGGATGGGAGAAAATACTAAGCTGCAAATCAGTAACCAAGGCAAACAACCTGAGTAGACAAATGAGCAAAAACTATGAGCAAGAAATTTATTGAAGACTACAAATGACCAATTAGTGTAGAGAAAGGTACTTGACCTCACCAGTAAAAAATAATCAAATACAACATTTCTAATCAGGCTGAGAAAAATGTCTAAGATTCTATCTGGTATTTACAAGAGATGATAAAATCTAGCACTCTCTAACACTCCAGGTATCTTTTTGGAGTACTATTTGGAAATATCTATTAAAATCTCAAATGCACGTGCCTTTTCACTCACCCAGCAACACCACATCACAGAATCCATGTTAGCACAAGAGAAGAATGATACCTCTGTAAGGCTGTCCATCTGTTACCAATGGTAACTTTTAAAAAGGGAAATAATATAAATTTCCCTTAAAGTGGTACAAATAGGTAATTTAATTATGTAATTCCAACAATGAAAAACTGAGCCCAGAGAAGGAAGATGGAAGAGATGAAGTAGGAGAGCATCTCCATAGGCTGGCATATAAAATGTCCTCAATCTATTGTTAATTTCAAAAACCAATTTATAGACTAATAGACATAATCATCATATCATAGTGCATCAGATTGTCCACAATGCACATCTTTATGAAATGAGGCTAGAGCATAAAGACTTTACTTTTTTACTTCATATCAGAGACTGCAAACTGGTGACCTGCCAGCTTGATTCAACTAGCAGATGTATTTTTTACAGAGAGAGAATGTTTTAAAGATCAAAAGAATTCATGAGAAAACCTGGACTTCCAGCTCTCTTAAAATAAGATTTGGAAACCCAGGACCCGTATTCCTGCCTGGCAACAATTGGCTTGAGCTGGATAAACGCTGCCCCCTTTAAAAGGTATGTACCCTCTCTGTGTCAGACTTGACTCATGTTGTTACCTGCCAGGTTTCCAGGGGCGTTGGAATTTGCTTCCTTTATTTCACATGCTCTTATATTCTGTGAATTTGTTACAAGTATGTATTACTCTTGCAGATAAAATGTAAGGATTAAAATTTATGATGGTATACCCTGTGAAACTTGTAATAAATTATCAAAGAATTTCAATGATAATATAGCAATAGTATTATAGTGCACTTCAATTTCTAGTAGTTATAAATCCAGCATTTTAAATTAGCTACAACAAAATTGAGACTAGCTTACCTAGAAATATCCTGAATGTTGAAATCAGATATTAAAAATAGAGCATCTGAATCCATATTTATAGAACACCTACTATAAGCAAAGAAAAATGATAGATGCTGCATAGCATACAAAAACGGAGTGTGTTATCATTCCTTTTCTTTCTAAGTCATCCATTAGGTCTAAAATAGCTAACTGGTTGTCATACATTGATACTATTTTTTCATAGTATTCATCACATAACTTATTGTATAATTCCTTACAGCACTCAGTTATTTTACAATCCTGTTGCTAAGAGAGCTTTACTACTGTTTCAGTAATCTTTTAACTATTTTTCCATCCTTCTGACTCTGCATTTCAGTATCAAATTCATCTCTAAAACATTGTTCCAATCCTGCCATTTTATTTTTAATACATATTAATTCAGCTCTATAATTTGGAAAATCAAAGCATGCCACAAGTTGATCCCAAAATGTCTAGATTTACTATTTTCATGTACTCTGTTTTTCAGCCAGAAATGGGCTGCTGATTGTTTTCTAAACATATAATTTCAGATGTTCCATTTACTTGACTATTTTCTTCTTCCTGGAATGTCAACTCTTCCATTTTAGTTGTGGTTTAAAACCCTAGCCAGCCTTCACATCTTAGCTCAGATGCTATCTCCACCATGAAGCCTTCTGCCGCCCCAGACAGAGATCTCTTCCTCTGAACTTCTATTGTGGTTTGGCTGGACTCCTGATACATCACACAATCAGCTGATTGGCGTCACAGTAATTAAGGCATATGTCTCCTGTATCCTTCTAAATATAAGTTCCTAAAGAGCAAGGATTGTTGTCTGCAAGCACAGAACTTTGCATACCGTTAAAAGTTTAAATTTTTCACTTGAAAAGTCATGAGATATACAAACTGATGTGAGGCAGATATGAGGAAGCAGACAGAACTGTAATGAGGAAGACAAAGCAGACTGATAGAGGTATCTTATAGGAACTTAGGCTGCATTAGGGTGCTTGTGTGGGTGATAAGAGGACTGCGTCATTGCCTAGGTGTAACACATGCACCTGGTACTTCCTTGACAGGATGACAATAAGGGAACCTATTCTCAGTAATAATAACAGCGTGTTCAGCTGAAGTCAACTGAGGATTTGGAAAAAGCTGGTTTGGTACAGCCTGTGTTGAGTGGCTTAAAAATTATAGAGTGAAGAATTGCTTAAGAGACAATGTTCTTAGGAAAGCCAGTTAAAGCTTATAGGACAGAGTGTCAGGCTGGCTGTTGAAAGACTTCTGATAACTTTCTGTCATTTGAAGAGCTGTTGGTGGTTTGGAAATAAATCATGTTAAAGTAATCAGCTTTTGACTGTCATGAGTCCTCAAGGGGAAGTGACATGAAGCCTTGATAAACCTTAATAGCATAACTATGATAGATGCCATGATTTATCAGGCTACCAGATTTATCAGGTAGCTGATATGAAAACTAGTTCATACACACCCTCAGTGACCACAGACCATGCAGTTTATTTCAGCCAGGACTAGACTTCCATAATAAGCCAGTACATATGGTATGAGGCAAAGAGTGGATGCCTGATTACCAAAGCTAAGGAGGGTGTTATAAAAGCAAAAAAGAGATCAAATAGCCTTTTTTGGAAACATTTGGAGGATGAAGGGTTTGGCATAATGATGAGCAGGCTGAAAGGTGGCCAGGAATCATTTCATTCATTATTCTTTTCCTAAATGGGAAGATCCTGTATCTTGAGATTAATGCATGTGAGAATAGAAACCTAGCTTTGGACTTCTGACATAAGTCAGAGCAATTAGAACACATGCCTCCAAAAATCTGCAGATGGGCAGGGACTCTGAGAGTTTCCCTCATGAGCTAACAGTGTCCCTATACTCTGCTGGAGCTAGACAAATCCAGAACTAGGATTAAACAGGGCACTTCCAAAAATCATTGAACAGGAAAGAAGTTTAATCTTTGCTCCTACAGGCAGGATTTCATTTGTTTGCTCAAGTAGCATCTGGGAGATCATTAAATACCTGGATGGACAAAAGGGAACTCTTGTGCACTGTTGGTAGGAATGTAAATTGGTGCAGCCACTATGGAAACCAGTGTGGAGGTTCCTCAAAAAATTAAAAATAGGGACTTTCCTGGTGGTCCAGTGGTAAAGAATCCACCTTACAGTGCAGGGGACGTGGGTTCGATCCCTGGTCAGGGAACTAATCCCACATGCCGCAAGACAACTAAGCCCATGTGCTATGACTACTGAGCTCGCGCACCTCCACTAGAGAGCCTGCATGCTTGCAAACTACAGAGCCCACACACCCTGGAGCCCACGTGCTACAACTGGAGAGAGAAAACCTGCACGCTGCAATGAAGAGCCTGCACACCACAACAAAAGATCCCGCATGCCTCAACGAAGATCCCCTGTGTCGCAACTAAGACCCAACACATCCAAAAATTAAAAAAAAGAAAATTTAAAAATAAAACTACCAGATCCAGTAATTCCACTCCTCGGTATTTATCCAAAGAAAACAAAACTAGTTCGAAAAGATACATGCACCGCTGTGTTCATTGCAGCATTATTTACAATAGCCAAAATATGGAAGCAGCCTAAGTGCCCATCCATAGATGAATGGATAAAGAGGATGTGGTGTGTGTGTGTGTGTGTGTGTGTATTTTCATGACTGTGTAATGAAATATTACCCAGTCATGAAAACAGAACGAAATCTTGTCATGTGCAACAACATGGATGGACCTAGGGGGTATTATGCTAAGTGAAATAAGTCAGAGAAAGACAAATACCATATGATTTCACTTACTGTGGAATCTAGAAAAAACAACAAACATAACAAAACAGAAACAGACTCATAGATGCAGAGAACAAACAGGTGGTTGCCAGAGAGGAGAGGAGTGGGGAGAGGAAAGAAATAGTTGAGGAAGATTGAGAGGTATAAACTTCCAGTTACAAAATAAATGAGTCACAGGGTGAAATGTACAACATGGAGAATGTAGTCAATAATAATGTAATATCTTTGTATGATAACAGATGGTGACTAGACTTACCATGGTGATCATTTTGTAATATATGGAAATATTGAATTGTCGTGTTGTACGCTGGGAACTAGCATAGTGTTGTAGGTCAATTCTACACCAAAAAATAAACAAACTTGGGAATACCCTGGTGATCCAGTGGTTAGGACTTGGTGCTTTCACTGCCAAGAACAAGGGTTCAATCCCTAGTCGGGGAACTAAGATCCCACAAGCCGTGTGGTACAGCCAATAATAATAATAATAATAATTTAAAAAAAACTCATGGAATAAGAGATCAGATTTGTGGTTACCAGAGGCGGGGGAAGGGAGAACTGAATGGAGGTGGTCAAAAGGTACAAACTTCCAGTTATAAGATAAATAAATACTGGGGATATAATGTTCAACATGATTAATTAACACTGCTGTATGTAATACATGAAAGTTGTTGAAAATAAATCCTGAGTTCTCATCTCTAGGAGAAAAGTTTTTTTCTTTTTATTTTGTGTCTATATGAGATGATAGGTGTTCACTAAACTTATTGTGGTAATCATGATGTATATAAGTCAAATTATTATGCTGTACACTTTAAACAGTGCTGTATGTTAATTATATCTCAATAAAACTGGAAGGAAAAAAAAAACACTTGGAGCTGATCAGTGGAGATAACAAAAGTTGTACAGTTGTCCCTCTGTATCCATGGGGGATGGGTTCCAAGACCCCCAATACCAAAATCCAAGGATGCTCAAGTCCCTTTTGTATAATAGTGTACGTAGCATTTGCATATAACTTATGCACAGTTTCCTTGTACTTTAAATTATCTCTAGATTACTTATAGTACCTAATACTAATATGTAAATGCTGTGTAAATAATTTAAATACAATGTAAATGCTGTGTAAATAGTTGCTGGCACACAGTAAATTCAAGTTTTGCTTTTTGGAACTTTCTTGAATTTTTCTTTTTCCTGAATGTTTTCAATCTGCAGTTGGTTGAATCCAAGGAGGCAGAACCTGGGATTTGGAGGGCCGACTGTAGTTGGGAGCAATGGATTGTGAATCAGATAACAGCCAGCAAAAAGAAGCAGAAAAGTGAGAAGTGCTCAGGGCAATTTTTTTCTTCTTCTTCCTCTTTTTTTCTTTCTCTCCTTCCCTCACTTTCTCTCTCTTTCTTTCCCTAGAGTGCTCCTTAATGAGAGATACCAGCTGTTGCCCAATAGCTCCTTAAAGGGGCCACTGGATACCTGACTAGAGTTTCAAGACCACCAGTCTAAGTCTACTATAGATATGAACATCTCCTCATATCTCAGTAGCCCCTAGTAAATCACTGCACATTTAATATGGATACAGACTATGAATCATAGTCTTAAATCATGTTTGCTTTTACTGAAAATAGATAAAACTAGTCATATTCAAAGGCATGAGTATATTTTTCACATTATATTTGATTGTACTTATATAATTTCATTTTTGATAGCTAACATATACATATGGTTCAAAATTGACATTCCTGTCCCAGTGACATAGTCCCCTTCCCAGAGACGGTCAGTGATACCAGTTTCTAGTATATGCTTCCAGAAATTGTTTATGTATGCACAATTACATATACAGGTATCTCACACACCTGTATAGTTAATGTTAATGCCTGCACATTAATGGTAATGTGTTATTAACATTAATAATACAGTCCTGAAAATCTGCAAGAGAATGTTAAGCAGGTGCCTATTTTTATCATTCTAATGCATCTTGTGTCATGTCAACCCCCAGACCCCCAATTTCCTAAATCATATATAAACCACAGTAAAATGTTTATATATGTAACATACTATAATATTAGGATAAAAATTCCTTAAAACATCACCTACTAATCACCAATAATAGACATACTAACAAACCTTTGCTTTGTATGCCTGACTAGGGCATCTTCAGGCACTGACTTCAGAGAAGCAGATGACTTTTGTTGACACTTGTGAGCGTCCCAAAACGTGTACATTTGATTCTTAACCTACCAATGTGTCTGCAGTATAACTCGAGGCTTTCCCAAGCATTGTTTTCTTAAAATTGTACTGAGTTTGGGTGATGTAAATATGTTATTTTTCTCTATTAAAAAGTGTTGAGATATGTATATATTATTTTTTCTATAAGATTTCTGTATTAAAAACTAGGAAGTGTACTATCGAAAAAACAAAACAGCCAGGAACTGAGAAGTTGCCTTTTTCTATCATTTTGCACAAATAGGTATGCTATATACACTATTTGTACACTTTTTAAAACTTGTTTCTACACACAATATTACCAATAGTTGTCTCTGGGTAGTTGGACTTTGGGTAATTATGTTCTTTTTGTTTATCTGATTTTCTGTATTCTCTACATCTTGCAACATGAAAAAAGATTTTTAAGAATGTATATATTTAAAAATTTTTAAGTAACTAGTTCAACTTTTAAAAAGTCACTTATGTGGACTCATTCCTCAGGCCAGATGTCATCATGTTTAAGTCCAACTCAGCCTATTCTTAATCTATGATTATTAACAGAACGTGATTCTACATATACATGGTCTCCCGATTAATCATTTATACTTTTAAGTAGAATTAATTATTGACGATTACTGTGATAACTTTAATAATGTGAACCTTAGGATGTTTACTTCATCATGTATTCAACCATTGAAAGGCAAATAATATCCTTAAACAAGAGTTTCACACTTTCACTTACAGCTAGTTAAAATAATTTTGCCTGTTTATCAAAATCTAAAAGAAAACTTTGGACACTAAGAAATTGACAAATTAATTTTCTATATAAGGCATTTTTTTCCCCTCCATTGATACTGCAATTTATTTCCCTGAGTGATCTGTATTCGAGTCTGTAAGTTACCCATGGGCAAGGCAGGCAGCAAAGGCTTCCCCGAGAAAGGCAGTTTTGATAGAAAACAGTGTATCACCTCCCCATCCTGCCAGTAATTTCCAAAAAAATTGAGTACATCATCCCTTCATGAGAAGGGGTGTAAGGCACAATCTTGAGAAGACTTTAAAGCCAACAGTATCACTACAGGCAAAATTATTGTAAAAATAAATCTTGAGAATGGTGCCGGTTTTAAGACTTTATTTTGCTTATGATAGCACTATGAGAGGTGGGAAGAGCAAATCTACAATTCAGATCCACAAAGAAATAATACTATGAAAACTGAAAGCACTTTCCAAATCAACTAATACAAAATATAAATCTGAGTTCATGATCCAGAAAAATGGCTGATGAATGACTATAATACACTATTGCAATCAAACAAAATCAAGGAAGGTCAAATTTGAATTAGAATGTAAATGAAATAGAATTTCAAATAATTTAGCAATGTTTTTGCCTTCATAATCAAATATAATTTTGCTGACAGCATAATTAAAAACTATCCTTGCCCTAGAGTCAAGTGGATGTAAAGATAGAGAAAATGCATTTTGTGATTTAAAAAAAAAAAAAAAAAGATTAGGAGCTGAGAAAGAAAAACCTACCTCTTTTTCCCCAAAGTAGGGAAAATTTGCATTAAAAGACTGATTGTTGATCAAGGGTCAAATATCTACTAAATCTGGTCTCATCTAAAGTCAGCTTGGTCCTTCCCCATGCTGCTAGTGCATTCTCTTGCCTCTGCTCAGCAGCATTTCTCGACTGGCCATTCTGGATCAGTGCCTAAGTTTTAACACTGCCTAGATGAGCAAGGTTAATTTCCTATAGACAGTAGGTATATGGAGGAAAATCAGAAATATTAGCAGGGCTAACCTGTCAGTCTAATAAACAAAAGAAGAGAGGACAAGGAGAAAAGAAAAAAGAGGGAATGAGTTAAGTAAAGATATCAAAGCATATAATAAACAGTCCACAAGGTATAAACCAACTGACCAGAGAGGGTATGCAGTGCCACTTAAGGGCCAGAGAAACTTCTGTATCACTCACGTTGGAAGGCTTCAGTCATGTGCCATTATTTCTCCACCTAGACTTGGATCCAAATAGTCCAATCTGCCAGAAATGTGAGGTGAGTATTACAAATTTAGGTTGGAAGACAGACATCTAGACATACAATGTGTTAAAGGAGAGGAGAGTATAGGATGCCCTGGAATACATAGAGGGGGCAACTAATATGAATTTAAAAGAAACGTAGTTTAACTGAGGCTGAAAGGATGGGAAGAGGGTAGCCAGGCAAAGAGAAGGGAAGGATGTTTCTCTCTTAGAGAGGGAATGGATTCTGCAAGTGCCCAAAGGCAAGAGAATTGTTAAAGAGAAGTGAATTTAGCATAGACTTGAGAGTAGTGTTGAGCAATGAGATAGGATTGGACACCATCAGGATACT